>NW_026138151.1:1963221-2617628 GCF_025592945.1 Manacus candei | reverse complement strand
ATGGAAAGAGGTCTGATTTTATCCCCAGGTTTTCCAAACAACTACTACCCAGGGATACACTGTGTTTGGCAGTTTTTCGTTCCCATGAGAACCCATCTCATCTTGGAAATTTTTGACTTTGACATTTTTGAGAGCTCTGGTGACACTCCAACCCCCTGGGATGGCTTTTCAGCCCCTGCTACAACAGGAAACAGTGACACATCTTCCTCTGAGGAAAACCTGGACTTTGCTCTCCATACTACAAAACCCTCTCTCCAGACCTGGATGTCAAAGGTGGCTCAGAATCTGAGCAGCACCAGAGATGAGTCAAAGGACCTTGCTGGTCACCTGGATGAACTTCCAGGAATCACCTCAAAAAAAGACGAAGCCAAACAAGCGGCTGAAGAAAACCAGTCAAAGCAGGTGAAGGAACCCAAAGGGATCACCAAGGCTCAAGCAGAGGAGCTGCCATTCCCAGTGGCTGGCAGTGCCACAGTGCAGAGGGAAAATACCAGTGGCCTGGAAGCAGGAGATGATTTGGAAGGGAAAATCTTGCTTGCCCACCTAGCTGCTGCTAGTGAGAGAGATGAAGTTCCAGCAGAGAGCTGGACCCTTCCCTCAACAGCACTGCCCGTGGAAATCTCCTCCAGCCCTCAGCCAGCAGTGGATGTCTGTCCCCACGATGTACTCTATGTTTCCGATCTCATCACATTTTCCTCTCGCTTCTGTGGGCCAAATTCCCCTTTAAACAAGACCATGGTCTTTGGTTCCTCCCTGGAAATGGTGGAGGTTATCATGGAGCTGATCACCACCACGGACCGGGGCCGAGGCTTCGCGATGCTCTTCGAGTACAGGAACATCACAGAGCCCAGTGCTGTCGATGCTGTGAGGCAGGAGAGGAAGGAGAACATGATGCTGCTGGCAATTGTGACAGGGATCGTTGTCTTTGCACTTGCTTTGCTCTCTGCCCTCTGCATACTTTGCAGGTAAGGTGATACATGTCAGAGCCCTTGAAGCCTGTGATATAATCCATAGGAAAAAGACCAGAAAACAGTTGTGTTTCCTTTGCTCCACTAACGTTTGCTGTCCTTCAAATGTAGTGAAGTGTGTGGGTACAGAGGAGGTCAGTGCCAGTCACTGCTCCTGCCCCAGGCTCCTCAGTTTTCTATTTCTAAAGCTCCTGTACCTCAGATGTATTTTCTTTTTCCAGCAGAAATACCTGAAAGGTCAGGACTTTCCTGGACATTCTTTCATTTCAGTGGCAGTGGTGCCTTTGGACCTCAGTTTTGGGACAATAACTGGCCAATGAACAAAAGCAGGACAGAGAGATCATCCTTCCCTGAGTCTCCCAAGCAGACTGAGCTGACAGGCTCTGCATCTTTTCCCAGAGATCCCAGTTTGACACTAACTAACCATCACTAACACCCTGCAGAAAAGTAAATAATAGCCAAAGTATTACCACTTAGAATTAAGATTAAAAGTTGTTTTCCAGTCTGTAGCATATTTTATCCAAGAGCCTGTGCAGACATTCTAACTCCAATGCATTCAGTGTGCTCAGAAGTCATCTGCACAGCCCTGTGATGCTGGGGAGGAGCTGAGAGCCACGCTGCAGTGCCTCTCATTGTTCCCAAATGGGATCCAAAATGATACAGTCAAGGGATCTGATGGCCAGGCTGGGTTGCTCATTTCCAGGTCCTGGTGCTAACTAGTTAAATGGCTAAAACCAGACAGTTACAAAAGCATACCTCTCCAGTCAACTGCTTTTATTTCATATGTTTCTTTCCTCTATATTTATCCAAAAAACACTTCTCCGCCCCCCAGCATATGTTTGCATTTTTCTTTCTAACTCCCTAGTGAAAACATTTTTGTAGAAACAGTGATTTTTTTTTTCCCCCTTCCAACAAATTCAAAACAGAGACCGAGCTCCCCAGGTTTTTGTCAAAATAAACAGCACCTTTGTTTTGGTTTCAATGAAAACATGGGGTAACCTGAAGCAAACCCTGTCCCTTGCAGGGTAGTGCCTGGGCACTGGCAGGAGCCTTCATTTCCCAGAGCCAGCAGGCAACTGGCCTGTCCTCCCTGTTCCTGCATCCCCTGCCTCAGTCACTGTGCATCCTCCATCCCAAAAGGTCTCAGGATTGCCCAGACGCTCCTGGTCACTGAGGGTGGTTTGTTAGAGGAACTTCATTTTCCTTCTCCTTGTGGGGGCTGCATTTCTAGCTCTGGCTAAATAAATACAAAATATGAGCCACCCCACTGGGTATCAGAGAACACAGGCACAGTGGTGAAACTTAAATATAATCTCTCTTGCTGTATGTATAGAAATCCCTGCCTTCAGAGTCCGAGGTCTTCACAGTTGTAAGAGTTAAACTTGCATGTGTTACATCTAACTAACCTTTTTCCTTTTTTAAAGAGCTTGCAGAACACTAATTTAGACCACAATTTTTTTGCTAGCTCTAAGGGAAAACGTCTGGTGGAAAATGTCTTCCAGATACCAAATACTTTATTTTTATACCCTTGCCAATCTTCAAAAGAGACAGAAACAGTCTCCCTTCACTATGGCAGCAGTCTGGGCTGATACACATGTTGAGTAGGCTGTTCTTGCTCCAACACTCCTATTTAATTTCACTGTAACCATCCATGAAGCAGAGAATTATTCAAACCAAAAAGAACATGGACAATCTGAGGTTCCACTGGCTGAGGTTCACTGTGCACAGCCTGTTTAGAAAGTCAGGCCATGCTGCTCACATTCACAGTTTGGCTTTTTGCTTGTCAGATGTTTACAAAATAATGTTCTGCTCTTGCTGACCAACAGAGGAAAAAAGCGCACATGATTTCAGCCCCATACACAAATGTTTGTGTGTTCTGGGAATACATCCTACCAAGAGCCCTGTGGCACAGGATCAGGATTAGACTCACTTCTTTTAACGCTGGTGTTTATGTCTTTTGATTGCTCTACAACTCTTTTTTATTATTATTTTTTTTTACAAGAAGATATCTATACCTCAGTCAGCTATTGACTGGATATAAATAGAGATTATCCCTACTCCTTTAGCCTCCTGAAAGGGCATTTACTGTCCCAGCTGCCTGAATTCCCTGCGTGCTATTCCAGAAAGGTCTTGATTATAACACTGTATTTCTTATCAGACTTAAAGCATTTAAGTGAGAGCTGACCTGGGTAGAAGCAATGCTGTGACCTGTGCTGAGTTACCTCACTGGTATTGCACTGGAAGAGCCTTTTTTTCCTCTTTGCTGTGCTCACTGTTTCGAGGATTTTGGTCTCTGGCCCCAGAACCACTGGCAGTGTTTGGAGCTTGCCTACCCCTCCCAGTTGTGGGGTTTTAATGCAGCTCAGAATAAGACTGCAGAGACCACTGAGCACATCTAAACTTCTCTCAGATTGAGCCCATCAAGCTCTGTTTTATGCTTCTTGCCCTGAGAAATCAGGTGTCAAATGTGTATCAGCCACAGCCTGTCCTCACTGCAGGAAATGTCAGGGTGGCAGGGGTGGGCTGACAATGTTTTAACAGGGCAGCACAACCAGAACTGGCACCAGCTCCCTGAGGCACAGTGACACTCATCCTGGCCAGGCTGTGCCGTTGCAGAGGATGCCAACAGTCACCTTGAAGCTCTTGTAAACTTGCCTTCCACTTTCTTTTCTCTTCATACTTCATTTGTTCCTCTGGTACCAGGTTTAGCTGTTGATTTTTTTTTCCCCCCATTTCTATCTGCTGCTCTTGCTCAGCTAAAAGTAGCAGGCTCTGCCTTGCCAGGAGTAGAAATGGCCTGGGATGGGCTTGGCATCCCCTGCCCCTCCAATGCACCAAGTCAGCAGCAGTATCTGCTCGGGCTCATTGCATTCAGCCAGGGCAAAGCTCTCTGGGGAAACTCCAAGTCTCTGCCACACTGCAGCTTTTGTTTGCTACTTGGGGAAGGAATGAAAGCCTCAGTTGTTAGTTGGCCAATAATTCTAATTACTTTTGGCCATGAGGCCTGGCTCGAGTAATGGGGTATTTTTTATTTTCTTTCCCAAGCCCCCAGAACAACAGATATGTCCACCTTATTTAGTTCTAATCCTGTCCCATGCAGTCAAACCTTTGCTCTATGGTTGCAACCCATGGATTGCAACTGCATTTTACATCTGCACAGCCTGCCAAGGACCCGTTCCCCATCACAGCCCTACAGGGACAGGGATGTGATCAAACCATCGCGTGCTGCCCTCTCTGCCCTGCCAGGCACTGCCTGCCACGCTGGCACCTGAGGATGAGAATGTGCCTTTGTCGTGTAATGCCCTCCTAGAGAATCCTCAGCACTTCTGGGCTAAAAGCAGACCTTTCCTCTGCCATCCTTGTGCTGGGCACAATGCAGACACCCCTTCCTGCCTGCTGGAGCTGTGTCCTCTGCTTCTGTCCACTACACATCAGACTGATTTACTTAGACACCTCTGGCAGCTAGACCTGTCTGGAGCTGCCTGCTGGGGAGCACAGGGTAATTTTCACAAAGTTTCCAAAAGACTTAATTTTTTGTTGTTGTTGTTTACTCAAGAATTTTGAAGCAACTTTTTTTTTTTCTTTAATTACGTTTTCTTTTAAATTATAGAAATTGGTCTGTTTTCACACAGGCTGTTTTATGTTCATGAGCTGTGCACTGATCCAAATCTCTGGTCTCCTTGGTGGAGAGGTTCTCAGTGGACCACAGAGCTGCAGTCCAGCTGGAGAATGAGCTAGAGAAACATTAAGTTCTCCAGCCCTGCAAACTAGAGCATGTCTGTGTTGGTTTTTAGCAGTAAATCCAACTGTTCAGTGAAAATCAGACTCTCAATACCCAAAGCATGATGAGGGAAGAAAAATTAAAACAGTGATATTTCAGCCAGTTACCATTTTCCAATCCTAATTTAAACTTTGTAAAGAACAGGACTCTCTGTCTCTTATTCTACCATACTCACACAGGAAACATCTTTGCTGGGGGCACCTTACTCTCCCTTTGGTTCATGCTGCCAAACTGCAGTGTGGTTTGCAGGTTAGTTATGGTGTCTGCTGAATTTATAAAGGGAAAGAGCCAAAAGAATGTGAGGTATTTCAGTTTCTTAAGGCAGAACTTGCCTGGTCTATCCACAGTTTAAATTTTTCTATAGGTTTTGACAGGGAAGAGCTGGGAGGAGAGGAAGATAATAAAAAAAAATACTGCCATGTGGACAAACAGGGGAGTTACACAGAGTTCTCCCACCATCTACCTGAACGCCTTGACCACCACACTAATTCATTTTTTTGGGTATGCTTGGCCAGGTCACTCCTGCTGAAATGATTCTGGTGCCCAAAAGGAGCTTCTGGGGGATGTGTGTGTTGAATATTGACATACACATTTTCTAGTCTGAAATATTTCCTGTGTTGTTTGATCTTGCTTGATAAGGCAACACTAATCCCAACTGGAAGCCTTTCCCTGCTCCCCCTTCCTGAATCAGTGCATTAAAAAAGAGCCTTCCCTGCTTCAGCCTTGAGTTTCCCTGAGAAGCCCAAGCAGTGGCTGTGCCTCCTGGAGTAACAGCTATCTGTCTGGATCTCCTCTGGATTAAATTCCCAAGTGCCAACTTGCTCTCCTCTTTTTTCTGTAGTCCCCTCTGTATTCACCAGGAATAGCATATGGGTTTTTTCTCCCTCAATTCACTTGTCAGTCAATGAGCATTTTTTAAGAGATCCAATGACACGGTGCAGGAATGAAACCCATCATGCCCAAGACAGAGCAGACACTGGCTCACAGCCACCTCCTTAGGTGGTCCCTGAGCCCCTATTCTTACAAACAAACAGGAATGAAATGGTGACCGAAAACTCGACATCTTGGCTTCAACTCATAACTACCAAAAACACTTGCATGGAGGAGATTAAATGCCTTAAACCAACCCCCACAACAAGAAGCACAACAGCCAGCACACAGATAGTAGGGAAAACAGTAACACTGGTTGCATCCCATCTGGTCAGTGCCTTAATGCTCCCATGTGTCTACTGTCCCACAGAGAACCACTGAACACAAAGGCAAAATATACTTGCCTCAGTCACTGTAACATTCATTAGTGCCAGTGGTATCTTTGAGTCTTATCCATCCAAAAGTTAATAACACTAGTTGTTTCGTAGTCTCAGTTTTACAAAAAATGTGAAAAAATGGTTGAGAACACGCGAGTGCCTCCCTTCAGCCAAGGGGCACATTCACCCCACAATGATCTGCCTCTTAGTGAAAGGGTCACACAAATGAGCAGCATCTGATGCTCTCTGCTTGCTAAAAATAGCCCAGCACACAGAATTAGCTCTGCAGATGAAATGTCCTGTCTAACAGGATCAGAGGGATGTCCCTGCCCAGACTCAGGCAGGATCTCAGCCCCGCTATTCCATTACTGACGGGGAAGAGCAGCTGGCAGGGGGAGCCTGGTGGGACTTGGCAGAGGTCTGAACTCTGGTCCTGCTTTTGCAGTGATCACGGGAAGAAGATGACAGGTTCTTCTCTTCTTCAGCTGGCTTCCCACCACATGAGCATATAATTTTCTCCCCTGGTTTGCAGGCCTTGCTGCCTTAGCCTTGGCAAGTATTTTGGCTGCTCCTGTAGGTGGGAGAGCTCCCGACCTGCTGGGTTCCCCTCGCGGGATGAGCACAGCCGAGACCTTCCCTCGGACCTTTAACTCACTTGTGGGCTGGTTGTTGTTGTCGCTGTCTCTCCTTTTCAGGCAGAGAACGTGCCCCAAAAGGAGCTCATCCAACGCATGCAGTGACCAGGAGGTTAGTGCTAATGGCTTCAGCAATTTCTGTTTCTCTCTTTCATATTGGCTGTTGCACTGTTTATCTGACGATGTTTACTGGGGCATGTTCTGAGTTGTAGAACAGGATCCAGAACTCCACTGTCGATATCAATGAGCTCCAGCTGGTGGTGCCAAGCCGGGAGAATGAGAACAACAACCACTCTGTGAGCCGGGAGCAGGCGGGTAAGCGCGGGGCAGCGGCGGAGCAGGTCAGGGCACCCTGGGCCAGTTAATCAGATAGTTCCTTCCTTGCAATCCTCCTCTCTGTCTTGCCCGTGCACAGCTGGAGAGCTGCTTCACAGCAGAAAGCCTTTGTTGTGGGGACTCTCCCTTGCTGCTCTCCCCCCTCCCTGGGAGGGTGATTCCCCTGGCAAGGAGCACACACAAGCACAGCTCCAGCGTGCTGCCAACACAAGCTGTGACAGCACATGGCATTGCAGAGACACTGGGTTAGCAGAGCAAAGATGTTGGGTTCAGGCTGCTACAGATCCACGAACTGTGGAAGAGTTTCACCTGCCCTGTGCCTAACCTTGTCCAGAAAGGACCAGTCTTACAGTGCTCAGAGGGGCTCTGGTCAGCTCCAGCTCCTGGAGCTTACTGTTTTTGTGGGTCTATGTGGAACTGCTTTGGGTGACTGCTCCCAGTATTAGCAGGGATGAGTAAATACAAATAAATGATGAGTTGAGAAGGCTGCAAGTTTCTAATCTGCAGCACAACCTTGTTTGTGTTTAATACAAAGGATTTCAGTTTACCTCTGTCTTTATTAGAAAGCAGACCCAAGGGTGTTCCTCCTCTCCTCTTCTGTTTCCAAAAACTTGCAGTTGCAGGAGAACAAACTGTTGGCTTGAATTTTGCTCTGGCTGGTGCGACAGGCAGCCAAAGCCTGCTCTAGACTGCCTGGGGAGGGAGGGAGGAGGGTTTGTCACGGAGGAGTTGGAAACAGATGTTTTGGACTCTTGCAAGCAGCCTTTATTGATTTTCTTCCTTTGTCAGTGCCTTCCTGCAGGGGCAGCACAGAACGGTCTCCTCAGGACACTGACCCAGACGTGCCCTCCTCCATCTCCGCCGTGACCACCGAGACCGGGAGTGACGAAGTGTTTATCATTTCTGCTGGACCTGGGGCCAGTGGGCTGAGCTTTACCACCTACAGGATACAGGTAGGAGTGCTCTCTAGCAAGCCACAGCCTGTCCCTCTCGGACAGCACCTGTCACATCTGTCCATGTACCACTACCACCCACTTTCTAAGCAGGGCAGTGGCTGAGCTGGGCAGTTCTCCCAACCCTCAAGCTGAGCTGCCATCACACAATGTGGGCTGGGATATCCCAAGCCAGTGCCTTCCCAGTTTTGGGAAGAGTAAGTACAGAAGTCTACCTTGAATCTGATAGCCAATAATGCAGATGTCTGCTGACAGGCAGTAGAACCAGCCCTCTGAAATATGTTAGTTGGCAAAGATGATGTTCCATTAAAAATATCACCTGCAGCACCTTAAAGACCTGAGACCTGCTCCTGCCCACCACTCCCAAGAGATCAGGGAAGGTACTCGGCTCCTCAGCTTGGCAGAAAGTTAACTGTCTCACCAGGCAGATGTGAAAATTAACAGTGTAGGCTCCAAAAAAATCGAGTGCTTCAAGTGGAAGCTCTGGAGCCCTTTCAAATTCAGGCAGAAACCCGAATCAATTCAGCAAGTTCTTATTTTAGCCCTTTCCCCTGCACTCCTGGTCCTTTATCTGTTTAGGAACAGATGATGGCTCGGAAGCCTCAGGTCTGGCTGTCACCTCTTCAGCCTTGAGTGAGTGCAGACAGGGCACATCCATTACCAGTGTGTGCTAAAGCCTTTCCCAGGTCAATGTTCTCTTCTCCAGTGCCCTCTCTTTTTCCCACAAGAGGATAAACAAGCAGCACAAGGAACTCACATGCCCAGGACAGTCTGTGTAATACTTCTGTCACAGTTTACAAAACAAAAGCATTCTGTATCCCCACACTTGATTAGGAAGTTAGCCAGGAGGCCACGCTGGTCAGGATTTTCCTACCCTGGTGTAAGACATGTGCTGAGCTTTTCCTCCAGTTGGCCACACTGACTAACAGGAAGAGAGAAAGAAGGGAAAACAGCTCTGGTGCCTTCCCTTGCCTAAACATTACCTTCTGTGGAGCAGGCACTGTGAGCTGCACCCAAACTGGGCACCCTCGAGCACCTGAACTCCCTGGTCCTTCTTCCCAGGGCAGAGAGCTTCACCTGGTGGCAGTCACATACACACACACCTTCTAGGCAGAGGGGGAACCCTCTTTCCTGCCTCTGTTCCCCACCCTAGTCAGGAAGACTCACAATCCCCATTTCTTTTCTGCCATCACTTCTGCAAGCATCTTCAGAGGAGATTTATATTTTAAAAAAATAAAATGAAAGAGTTAGTGCTAAAAGAGTGAAGGTAACCCAAGAATAAAAGTGACTTGCCTCATTATTGACTCAGGAGGCATCTCCTCCTCGGTGATGTCTGTGCTGCACACAGATGAGTCCACACTCCCAACCAAATCCCCAGTGAGCAGAAAAACAGCCCAGAAACCATGGTAGGGCCTCTTTGAAAGCTCTGGGTCTCTCCCCACAGCTGAAGACTATCATCTCAGGGGAGTGAAAATCAAGCACAGCTGGCTAATTACAGACCTGCCATCATTGGGCCACTTCATACTCAGAGTTCCTGAATATTAAACATGCTCACAGTTTAATTTTTAAACGTGTATTTTTAGGGTGTAAAATGCAGCTGGGCAGCCAGCCCCTGAGCCCTGCAGAGGGAATGGTGCAGAGCTTTGGTGGCCCAGCACTAGGGGAGTGGGATGAGTTACCCACTGGAGCAGAGCCTGTTTCTTGGCAGGGATCCTCCTGCAGTTATCCTCTGTGAAAAGATGTGTGAAATCCTGAGCCTTCACGGTGCAGAAAATAACACCAGCAGACTCACCTCACCCAAAATGCTCCGCTAGACAAAGCCAGCTATAAGGAGCTTTCATTAAATAAATTATCCCAATCTTTTCACTGAGCAGTGGTGTCTGGCTGCCTGGCCCTGTGCCACCCAGCAAGTGTGAGCCCTGCTCTGCTGGGCCTGAGCCAGGGATGAACCAGCTTCTGCTTCTCAGCTCCTAAAACCTACTGGAAGACACCAGTCCCCCATCAGGAGGGAGGAGCTGGGAGAGCAAACACGTGTCTCTGTGTGTGACCAGTGAGAGGAAACAGGGGCAGGATGGCTTTTGGGTGGCTTTTCCAGGAGATCACGGCTCCATAAGTCCCGTTTGTTTTAGGGCATCATTCAGCCTTTGGCCAACCTGTAACTGTGATCTCTGACTTCTGATCAGACATTGCAAGTTTCAGATGCAAAGGTTTGAGTAAAGAGAACGATCGTGGAGGTTTAAGAAACATTTTTTCCCAAAACATTTTCCACAATGTATAAAATATATTATTCATCTTCACAGTTACTTCCAGTATATCTATCTCAAAACCAGTGGCTAATTTTTACATCAATTTGGAGGTATTTATAGTAACATTAGAATAATAAATCCCAAGACAGCCTGAAGGGGCTTCTGAGGAGAAGACAGCTGGCTTATAAATTTATAAATAAAGATTGTTGCTTTAACCAAATCTGAGACTAGGAGCTTAATATTGAAATAAACTTATTCCGAGCCTCTCCTGGCTTCCTACTGAGTTTTTTTTCTACTGTAGTAGCTAATTTCTTGCCTCTCTGCCCATCCATTTCCAATATGACATTTTCACTAAATAGTTTCCTTGATTTGCAGAAACTTGAAAGATTCAGTTTCTCAAAAATAACAACTGACAAGTTTCTGGTTTCTCAGGACTTTTAAATCCAGGACAGTGTGGGATTTATTTCAGACCCTTTTTAATGACTGTGTAAACTTTGGGAATGTGGATTTGGCATTCTTCTCACGACAACCATATCTGCACAGCTGAAAATTAAAAATATGTATAGAGTTGTGTAACAGGAGGCTTATATAAATAACAGGTGAAGTATTAGTGAGAATGAAATTCATAGGACTGTCAGGGATTCTTTAACTTTAAACCCATATCAATATTAAGGACAAAAATTGTGATTTTAAATGCAACATCAGAACTTATAAAGTGTGGAAGAGATCTTTGTCTATAGTTCATTCCCATGTCTGATCAGCTCTGCTTATGCACAGGGCTGGTGACAACATTTAATGTGGTCTCACCTTCTGATGATGCCAATTTTACCCCTGTCTGGATGTCTTGTTCTGCTGCTAAAGCACGTTTTCCACCTGAAGAGAATTTTTTATGCAAAATGAAAATCTCCTTGGCTCCAGTCCAGTCCCTGTGCTTCTTGTTCCATTCAGCACAGACACCGAGAACAGATCATTCCCTTTCTCTTTATTTTTAATTATTTTTCTTAATTCTTCCCTTACATAGAATAAAGAGCACTACTTCATCCTTTTCTCCTGAACTGTGCATTTTTCAGACTCCTGATTCTCTCGTTTCTCGCTTCTGGATTTCTTTCAGCAGCCCCCATCCCCCCTGAAGTTTCATTTCCCCAGACAGGCACACCTGGAGCCTTCCAAGAGCCAAGCTCAGTGGAAGAATTCCGTTTTACACAGAGAATTTTACTATTCTGATCTGTCACATATCTCCAGTAAAATTAAGCTGTAGGTATTTCATGTGTTTGGTTAGTGAGAGCAGTGTGATTGCTCATATAACTGAAATTTCCCAGTGATAAACCCAAAACTGGGGAAGCAAGGTAAAACCTTCCTCCGGGGAAGGCAGCAAACTTCAGGCTGGAAGAGCAACGAGAAGCTGCATTCCCGTGTCCCCTGAGAACGACTGACTAACTCAGCCTCTTGCACCAACAGCGTATTTTTTTTAAGTGCTTTAAAAACGTCCCGATGAGAGACGCTGTAAAGGATCTTTATTTTTACTCTTTTCAGGACAAAAACCTGAAGAGAAGCGTGACCAGCCCCGGCTCCGTGTGCGAGTGGCTGAGCTCGAACCCCGCGGGAGCTGCTGAGAAGGGGAACGTGCAGCTGGAGAACCCAAACCCCTGTCCCCGGCAGCGGACCTGGAGCGCCCGCACCTTCCACGACCTCCTGGCCCCCATCCCACAGCTGCAGAAGAAATGGTGCAGCTGGACCACCACCAACAGCCCCTTCACCAAGCTGGTTGACAGTGGCGTGAGTCCTGCAGGGAGGGGAGGGCGTGGTGGTCAGAGCCTGCACCCCAGCACTGCTGCCAGGACATGTTTTCTCCTTGGCCACTGCTTTGCCTCTCCATCCTGCAATTCCACACGTTTCAGGCTGTCTTCCTCAATGGATGGGAAATCCTTTTGCCCAACTGTACTGTAATTTAGCCAGGCTTTCCCCAAACGTTAAGAAGCTGGGTTTTTTTCCAGCACTTAAGAAATTACCCCAGTCCTGAAAAAACATTAAAAAAATGCCTTCAGGCAAGATCATCTCCTTGAGTGTTCTGATATGTGCCTTTTCCCCTGGTTATGCCTTAAACTTAGTATAACTGATGTATTATTATTGCACTGCAAGAGCCCGTGGGTGTGGGAGGGATGTCCAGGTCTCCCTGACTGTAACCATCAAACCAACAGCTTGTTACAAAGCTAATAGAGGATGTTTCTTCCTTTTTGAGGTAGTAACATAGGTTTTTGCCAAAGAATGCATCTTACCTCTAACATAGCCAGGAATTTTCACTTTTAGTTCCCTTGGGATCAAAGTTTCTAATTTTGTGTTATTTTGTGCAGGGTTTTTCTTCAGCTGCAAGATCCCAAGGTGTCCCAACCAGAAAGGTAATCTCAGCCACTGAGATAGAGGGAGCATCAGAGACCATTTACTCTGATTCATCTGCCAGTAATGCCTCCTACCCCCTCACTCAGTCTGCACAAAGGCAGCGGAAGCTAACCTCCTGCAATCTGAAGAAATCCAGATTTGGGAACTCTTACTTTGGATTTTTAGCCAGTTCCCCTGACAGCAAACCTGTGAGGTCCTTGGATCCCTCAAGACATCTAGGGGCAGCATCTCCAGTCAACAGCCAAAGCCCCAAAAACCTTCTAGAGAGCTCCAACCCACTGAAAATCAACTTGGTCAATGGTTCGAAAACAAAGGAGCTTCTGGTAGAAACAGACAAAAACAAACCTGTTTTTGTTATTTCTGAGGAAGGGGATGATCAGCAGCCTCTGGTCCTCGCAGAACATCTCAGTCAGTGTGGAGATCTGTCAGAGCAAAGTGCTGTGTATGCAGTGCCAGACAAACAGCCCGTGGCTCTGACTGTGGAGGGGAACAGTTCCACCACTTTCACATCGAATCTTCCCCTTTGGGCAAAATCTCCTGCTTTATACAAAGGTCACACAAAGGCCCCCGGCCCCTCCAGGGACCAGCAGAGCTCAGCAGGTGTAGATGCCAACACCACTGAGACCTCACAGGACTGTGACAGCCCAGCTGCTCCTACACTATGCCAAGCTTCAGTCCAGTGATGCCCTTGGAAGGACTGGAACATCAGTTCACCAAAACAGAGGGAACAGGGACTTGACCAGAGCAGAAGCTGTGCCAAGCAGTTGAGTGCAGCTTTGTTAAGAGCAGCCTTTGCTTCCCACACCCTGGGACTGAGATTATGAGGATACAAACCACAGCACAGCACAAATGCCATCGTCCCTTATGCTCACTGACCTCCTCTCTCTTCTTTTGCATGAAATTTTGAAGTGGTTTGTACAAGAAAACATCCTCTGAAAAGGCACTTCAGGCTGCAGAAACCCTTATCTGGAGTAGGAATGAAAGTCATCTGGGATGGTCACAGCGTGGTTTATATCTGAAATGTAAATGTCCCCTGTCCCTGTGGTGTCACTTGAGTCTTTCTGTTGGGAGTTCTGAGTTATCTATGCCTGTACAATCCAAGCCTTGCCAAGCCAAGGGTAAGAATTCAATCATGCATGTTTGCATACAGTTTTGTAAACTTAATTTTAAGCATTTCATAACTTCTGCACTCTAGCACAAAGCTTACCAAGCATTAGCTCTCTATTATCAAAGACCATGATTAGCTCATATCCTAACTCTTTAGAGGAGTGTACAGATGAGCTGAGCAACCCAACACCAGATGCTTGTTCTATAAAAGTCTGATGTAGCTTTATCTTTGTTAGATCTACATAGGCTTAGAACACCTCAGTCCACTACATTAAGTGACTCCTCATGGCAACAGGAGCATGTGTACAAAAACACTGAAATACTAGGAATAGTCTTCAGCATCCAACCCTTGGATATTTGCAGCTGCTCTGATCCTACATCCACCAGCTATTTATTGCTGGTAACGCACATTGACTGCAGAACTATTTCCCTTCCTTTAGCAGGCAGGACTTAAAAGACAAAATTAAGTGGGGCAAACTTTGAGTGCTTTCTTTGGAAATTAACTCCTAAGTGGCTGTGCCTCCCTGAGTACAAAGCCAGGGCATTCAATGGAACACTGAACCAAAGGGAAGCCTGCTAGTCTCATTGCCTTCAATAACCCCATCAGTATTTTAATTGCCTCCTGGTGATATTTTCCTATCTCTGCAAGACTCCTGCATGTCTGGCCCACAATTTAGAATTATTTTCCTTTCTTAAATGAAAAAAAATTCCTTCTGAAGCTGTATTTTGCAGCTGACACAGCACATTGTTTTGAAGCAATAGTATGTCATAAAACAGGTGTCAGAAGGAAATCTTCCACACGAGTCTTCCCCTGCATTGGCTACAGTGTGCACCCAGTTATTTTAATCCTCCTCTGTGAAGGCATTAAGACTGATTCCTGAAATATTTAACTGAATTATTTATGATTTCACCTGCTATTACAGCTTCCACTTGCCACCTATTAATGTCTAAGATATGCAGCACAAGTAGGTTTTGCCTTATATTTTGTGTGTGTGTTTACATGTCTACACAGACATAGAAGCCTCGCAGCAGTGGAAGCAAAAACACATATGCCCTTTAGCAGTTGACTCGAACATGAACAGCAAACAAATCTCTGCATCTATTACTACCAGACTGTGTTGAGTAGTTTTGAAGTGCAGGAGTCTGGCTCCACGTTGGTTGCTTCTTTTTTGTGGGGTATTTTTTTGTTGTTTAAATTAATGCTACTTGATTCAAAGGGAAGAGTTAATATATTTATGATTTAAAAAATATTTAGAAGTCTTCAGCACTCTAACAATAACTCCCACTGCATTAAATTCATACACATTGTAATTCAGAGTCAGTGTTCTGTTACTTATTACATTTTTAAAGATTGAAGTACTAAAATCTACTTTTGACAAGTCCTTATGTTCAGTTATTGACAATAGCTACATTTGAAGGGCTGGAAAAAGTGGCTTTTTCAATAAAAGCATGTTTAACTATTAATTTGCACGGTGTAACAACACTTACTTTGTTTATTTTGCTGAAGGACTGAGTTGCCTGGGCAGTGGCTCAGGGCAGAGGTGCCTGGGGGGGTACCCCGGGACAGCAGCCTCGGGAGCAGCTGCAGTGGGAGGAGCACGGGAGCAAACCCTCGAGGATTAGACCTCTCTCAACTTCTCCTCAGTAACTGAGCCAGATTTCAGAGGAGCTGGTTGTTTACACTGACCTCCCCTCCTACCTGTTGTGCAACCAAAGAGCAGATTTGGCTAAGTAGGTGCAGGTTCTGCCAGGGGGCTCTGGGGGAGTTGGCTTTCCTTTCATATCCTGCTTGTCTGAACCCTGCGTGCCCCTTCCACCACTGCAGCAGCACAGGGCCAACCACAGAGACATCAGACTGTGCACTGTCCACAGATCCCTGTGCAGAGAGCCCTCCTCCTGATGAATATGCAATATTGATGAATATTTATGCAATATGCTGCCTGTTCCCAGAACAGACGGGGCTGATTTACCAACTGTTCCAAGGTGATGCCTTCTGGCACCAGGAGATGCACGAGCCCAATGCCTGCAGGTGCTGCAGGTACACAGAGACCCCCCTGCCAGGTCAGCCCTGGAGAGCCCCCAGGGGAGACTCCAGTTCCTGACTTGCCTTTTGAAGTTTGGGGTTTTTTTTCCTTTGGCAGATCACAACTGCTTAAGAGGTAGTTGTGTTTTATTTTGAACCTCCAAAGAACGTATAAAATATTTTCTTCCTCTTACAGCTAAAGCAACAAGTTCTCATGTTTTTCTCCCCCACCCAGGAACACAAACAGCTTCCACCCAAACTCTTCAAGAAAGTCACAGTGCAGAGTTAAGACATTCTGAAAGTGGAATAAAGTGCTCTAATGCTCTCAGCTGTAAATATTGACTGGGATTAATTTTTAAGTAGTGTTACTTATGGCATTTGTTTTGTTCCTGACAGCTATTATTATTTCAGAGAGCTCTGCTGCCACTTGCAATGACAGAAATCCTCATCCCTCATGCAGGGGCTCAGGTTCAGTTTGAGCTTTGTGCAGGGCAGTCAGTTTGCTGTGCCATTCTGCATAATGTAACCAAGCAGCAAATGGGATAAACATGCTGAACACTCACTGAAGAGGAGGAAAATCATTTCAATCACAACAAAATGTCACAAAAATGTTATGGAGCTAACAAAGAGAAGTATTCTTTTCAGCAAAACTGTGTTTGAATAGTGTGCACCTTTTTTTAAAAAAATTATTATTTTGGAATGTGCTAGGCAATCCCTCTAGATAATGTGTTAGGTAGATTAAATAGGATAAAAATATGCAGGCATTCCTATGTTTTCATTTTTCAAACACAGTTTCAAAATAAAAGCTTGAAATATACAGGCTGACAAGAATCCTGTGTGCCAGGCTCCTTACTGTCAGGTACTTAAAATGGCTGGGAAATGGAGGCTCAAAGGGCAAACAATCCAGTGGATTTAGCATGCAGGTAATACATCCTAACTTGGAGTATTCAGAGTAGCATTCAGCAAGAAAAATCCACTTATAACTTATTAGCGAAACATGAACTGAGGCTTCCTTTCAGAAAATTAACTTTCCTTTAGGAGCAGTTGCTTACAAAGCTTTCTACTCAAAACTCCTTTGGTTTGTTTTTCTCATGAGGGCAGCACATGAGCACTAACAAAACACATTTGACTCAAATAAACCAGTCAGTCGATTTTATTCTAAACAATTAAAGATTAATTTGGATTGCAAGGAAAAAAAAAAAAAGTTAAGTCCTAAGCCAACACTTACCTAACGAAAGCAAGTGAAACTCAGCAGCACTGAAAAGGATACCCAACAGAGACCAAATATAGCTCCAACATATATTCATGGTCTGTCTAGAAATGTCTTTGATGTTAAACCTCATATGGCACACTTAGCATTTTTTATAATTCATTTCCTATGGAAACTAATGAGCTTAAGGGTGAAATTACCTCATTGAAAGTCAAAATGGAAGTGTGAAGAAAAGAGGGATGACCTGGAAAGCAGATTTAGAAGCAATCTTTGCATATTAAGCATTGCTGTGGGAAATAGTATAATTAGTTTTCTTCAGAAGTTATTCCTTGGAATTGTGTAAGTGGTATTTCAGCTCCCAAACATCATGCAGAAAGAATGTTAGACAAAATAGGTGGAAAAAATGCAAAATCCCCACATGTTCAAGAGATCCTTTTCCTACCTTCCAGTGACTGTTGATTTACTTTTAAGAGGGCAGACTGTACAAAATAAGGCCCCTTTCCAGCAGAAGGTTCTCAGGGGCCACAGGAAACCTGATTTTCAGAGCATAATTTGGAATTAAGCATTCTCTTCCCAAATTCCTCAGTCCTTTTGCTTGAATCAACTTGTGTCCCTCAGCTCTTGCTGCAGGCTAAGCCATCTGCCCTCCCCAGCTCTGCTGAAGACCAGACATTGGTACAAAATAGATGTGTTCTGTTTGCTGAATGAAAAGCTAATGATTAACCCTGGAGTGCCAAATATCAATATTTTCCTATCAAATTCAATGAAAACACTATCAGAGTTCAAACAAATTATCCTCTAAAAGTGCTGCTTCAACTCCTTGAGCCACACCAAGGGCTCTGGGATTGCCCTGGACTGTTGGGATCAGCCTGGGGGCAGCTGCCAAGGGCCAGACCTTGAACTGCCTCTCCCATCACACCACCACCCTTCCTCATTCTGCACAGGGGAAGAGCTTGTGCTGGGGCAGAACAGATCACTCAATAGAGCATCAATCCAAAACCAGCAGCATCCTCAAACTGAAGTAGTTACAGGTCATTTGTTGATATAATGGAGCATAAAACATTTAAACCCACCAATGGAAGTGCAGGACAAGCCAAAACTACCAGTTTTAAGGTCTATCAGCTTGACTTCACAGTGCACAGAACGCAGTGTTCTCACTTTTATGTTACTTGAATTTCATTTAAATTTAGTCTCAAGAACAAATGACTGCTGGTTTAAGAGCAGTAACACAGATTAGCCACAAACATTAAGTGGTTTCCAGCTTCAAGTGTGGGAATGGCAGCAGCACAAAAATCCTGGGATGCTGAACTGCAATTTGAAGCTTAACAGCCCTGGCATCAGTCTTCCACCTCAGATACAACAGGGTGCAGACAAGTCCTCCTATTTACTCAGCAAGGGAAAAGTTCTATTCAGAAAAAGTTCTATTAACAATAGCCATTTGAAACCTTATAATTTATACAAATTAGATGGTTGCAAATATGAACACAATATGACAATCATTTCCTCTAGCCTGCTGTTAAGTCCACAGTGGTATAATGCTTGTCACTTCAGAGTTCATGGTGTTGCAAGAAATTAAAATAGCATCTACTTTTTAAGAAGTAGTAAACCTTTTTATTTGTTAGCATCTTGAAGCCATCTTAATTTTGCTTATTCATTATAAATCTTGTAGAGACAACTGATGACCCTTTGCAATATCATGTGACACAAACTCCTGTAATTTTCAGTAACTACAAGTTCAGGGATGATATTCACTTGTAAAACCCCAGCATTCAAATAACTAACATGCTCATGACCAGGCATCAGCAAAGTGCTGCCTACATCCATTTCTGTGGGGAGGGGACAGACACAAGAGAAACAGAAACAGACAACTTTTTTTTTTTTTTTTTTAATTAATAAGTTCTTAGTTCAGGAAAAAAATAAATCACAAAAGAGAACTGGAAGAACTACTCTCCACCTTCTTTATAAAAGAACTTCCTCAAAGAGAGAGACTATATATACCTTGTTCACCACTATGTCAAATCCTATCATAAGCACCTCGGTTTCCACAGCTATTCTACCACGTTTCATGCTCAGCTTCCAAACATCTCTTATAAAGGAGGTGGGGATGTGCTTTAGACAGGTTAAAAATATGCTGCACCTTTACAGTATTTAAACAATTACACCAAGCATAGTTCATACATTTATCACATTAACTATCACCTGGTAAACATACATTTGAAAAGGTCTAATGTAGAGTATGTAATACCCATGACAGATACTCTTACTTACTTAAGAGCATATAAAGATCAGGATTTATTCACCCTCCCTATCTGCAAGTTAATTTCTGATCTCTTCCTGGTACAATATAAATGAAAAAAAAAATAAAAGAATCCCTTCATTCCATTGCACTACCGCAACCCTAAATGCATAGAAAGGCAGATTAATGACCTGTGACAGGGAAAAGGAAGAGGGGTTTATAAAAGGAATCTGAAGAGCATCTACTGCACAGGTAGTTTAGATGTTAAGCACAAGTTCTGTTGATTGGTTTTCCCCCCCCAGTTTTTTTTTCTTACAGTCACACAAAACACCCCTGTACAAACACAGCTCGAGTAAGTGCAAGGCAGGTTGTACATTGTACTGCAGACACATTACTCTGGACCAACAAAGAAACTTCAGCACAAGGGGCTTGAACACTAGAACAGGGACAAGCCTATGCTGAAAGCCCATCTGGGGTGTGGGAGTGGTGAATGGGAATGCAAAGCACATTTCTGCATATAATGTGCAAAGGCTTGATCTCCACAACTGCACTCAATTTGCTACATGCACAGCCAGAGATGAAAATGAGATCAAAACCAGCTGGGAATGGTTGTCCTGAGAAGATACAATAACCATTAAAAAATCTAAACATAAAATACAAATACAGAAGCAACAGAACATTGTTAATAATACTAAAAGACAGAAACACACTTGTTGTTGTTAAAAGAAGTTTCAAGTAATATTCCAGATCCAACTTCAATCCTACTCACAGGAGAAAATGCCCAGAGATTAGGAAAAGAAGTCCACACCAAAGTGTATTTTAATAGCATACAGGTATGGTCAACAGACCCATCCTTGCAACAGCTATTTTAAAAAATAAAAATCTGAACAGAAAGACGTAATTCTAATTAGCATTCATATTAACATGTGCATTGCTGGAAATAGTTGTTTAATTCACTGCAACCAGCAGACACGATGTGCTGCATCATTTGTGCTCCGTTATATCACAAGAGATCGTGTGTGCACTTTTTAACACCCAAGTATAAATGCTGCTCATAAAATAAGGCATACTCAAAAACAAAATGGTATCTACAGAGGTAACTTTGTATGCTTTCTTCTCATTCTGCTTCACTCTTCCAGGCGTGATGTAAAAGAAAAAATTGGTCCCAGTTGAGGTTTGTTCAACATTATAAATCAGATTATGATGAACCAGATTAGATCATATCAATTTGGGGGGAAGGGCAGGAGGGGGATTTTTCTTATTTTTAATGACACTTGGGACATCTCCTGAATGAGCTCTGCAGAAGGCATGAAAAAAAAATATCTACATTTATTATGTCAGTGACACCAGTGTTCCCCTTCATCATCCCTATCTCTACCCCATCCAGAAATGCCTCCATATTGCTACAATTTGTCCAAACTGACTTATTTTGTGTAAGATTGTTCCTTCCAGTAAAGCTGCTATATTCTGTTTTAAATTATAGCTTTTTCTACATTTTCACCAGTGTATGCATGCTAGAGAACAGCTGCATTGCAGAGGTACATATTTAGCACACGGTATCAAACCAAAAAAGAAATACAAAAAAAAGGAACCAGTGTGTCCTACTGGCTGCTCTATGTCAAAAGCACTGTTTGGTCTTCTGATATAAAACAATACAGAAGTAATAGTAGCAGAAGTCTGTTCTGCTTCAAGTATTACCCCAACTTTAAACGTGATTTTCAAACTTTTGTGCAATTCTTTTTGTAATTTCATGTGAATAAAAACATCAACATGTCTAAACTAAGAAAAGAAACTGTCCTGCTTCCACTGTAACACTGCACATATGGCAGGAGCTTTAAGTTGAAACAGCTGTTTAATGGATGGATTTTTTTGAATGAGCATTCATGTGGTTTCCAGTCCAAATGCAATGGGCAGCAATGAAAGATCAGACTACCACAAAATGCAGTTACAAATATCCACTGACAATTTCCTTCTTAAATATTAATGGCTCTTGAAATACCCATCAGATACTTTTACAAAACTTCTCTATTTTAAGTCTAACGATTTTCCTTAGTTTCTCCTCAAGTAGTGCAAATACACTCCTTATTCTTAGGTCATCCCAAGATATGGTTGGGTTTTGTGTGGGTGATTTCTGCTTGTGTTCTTCACTGAAGTGACACAGGGACACTGTAGTCATGAGGATGGAATGCAATGCCTGCTGGACTATCTTGGAAAAAAAAAAAATCTACCTTATTCATGTACAGCTGTAAAATTCTACAAATTAAAAATTTCACATCAGACTACCTGATGCAAAAATCATTGATTCCCTGCTATGGGGGAACTGAGAAGATCCCCTGAAACCTTAAACTGTACAAGCAGTGTAAGAGGTTTTTGTCCCCCCTCTACAGACTACAGGTATTCAGTTCTTGAATCGTGTTTGCTCACAAATGTGATTGAATTTCCTGAAAATAAAATAAAAACAACAAGTATTAAAATGTAACAAAAGTTCTCAGAAGTCAGGCAACAAAAGCAAGTCATCATCTTTCACAGGATATTTTAAATATCAAACAGTTTAAAGCAGAACATTCACACACTAAAATACCTGTTTTTCAGAACCTGGTTATGTTGTACTCTATTACCATGTTATGTGTAACAGGATTTTCAACATCTCTCATGCCCAACCCTTGTTAGTTTTCTTGTGCACACAAAAACCCTGTTATTAAACATTCCCCTATACTTCTGCATACTTAAACCCAGAAGGCAACTAAAACAGGAGTTGGTGAGTTAATTTTCCCCTGCAAGATATTAGCAACTTTTAGCAGACAGCATTACACCAGTCACTAAGAACTGGCATTAACCAGGCTAAGGATACATTTCAACACAAATGTGTTCTCTCAATGGCTCAGAATCTTCTGGAAAGAAGAAGTTTTTCTCAGCCTGTATTATGTAAGTTTTATGGGAATGGCAAGCCCGTCTTCAGGGATTAAACAGATAACACAGTTTTTGTACAAGGGACTTATTCCCAATTCTCAAAAACCTCTCACTGTTCACTCTTTGTTTTTCTCTGACTGGGGTTTTGTGTCCCCTGACACACAAGTGAAACAGAAGTGGGGTGCTGAGTGTGTGTGTACCTGGGGAGGAGACGATGTCAAGGGGACCATGAATTTTCCCCCTCTTGCTGAATTAGATCAAAGATTACAAAAACCTTGCTGACATAACGAAACTACTCAGCAAAACAGTTTAGCTCAATTAAAAAAAACTTAACTGGGTATTTAGGAGTAGTATGACAAGACTGTTTGCTTTTGTGGATTTTAGGAAATAAGAGCAGCAGCCAGTAAAGTTCTAGGAACAGCTGATGCTTGAAAGAAAAGATAAATTAAAAAAAAGAGAAGAAAAAAAAGGAAAGAAAAACCCTGAGTCATTTCTATTCTAGATGAAATTATCCCCCACAATATGACCAAAGACACACAGTGAGTACTTTGATATTGAATTAACTCTAACATTTCAAAACAGAATCTCCTCTGGGAACACAGACAGTCCTGTAATGTGAACTTACAGATAGCTGTGGTACTTCAAATTACATCTGCAACTTAAATCCAAAATTATTTTTGAAAGCTATTTGGTAAAACCCTCTGAATTTGTAAGAGACTGCAGATGAATATTTTACAAGTCTGTCTTATGATCTGCTTGCCTGAGATGTACAGACTGGTTATTTTCAACCCTCAGTACCTGAAATATTAAAGGAATTATGCTAAGTGTGTATGTACATTGCAACATTAGAAAGATACTGCAGAATCTACTATTCATTAGGGCAATTTCTCAATAAGGGATAATTGCTCCTCTATCTTAAATTGCACTGAGCATTTAGAGAATTATTCATAAAGCAAGAAGGATTTTTCAACCCTCCCTGGAACCAGTTGGCTCCTAGGTAGAAAATTTTTGTTTTGGTTTTACGAGTCTTTAATATTTGTCAATCCACATGTGCATCTTTTCATAAGAATAAAACTGCATTGGTCACCAGTGGCCTTGATTTTTTTTTTTAATCAAGAAGCTTGATTTATTTTGGAAAAACATTTCTCATAAGTGACCAGATACCAAGAGTCCAAGTGCCCTTGAAAAGCAGAGGGTTAATCTCTCTTCAGGCTCAGTATTTCATTTTCAACACATGCCAGATTCCTTGGGTCAGGGCTGTAAGACCTAGAAACTCCTCCAAAACCAGGAACTGCTTAGGAACCTGCTGTGGTTTATGTTACATGTTCCAAGCTTCTCTTGCTTCCCTTGCTGCTAATTATTCCCACCAATTTATCCCTTCAATGTAAGCTGCACTTCACTAAAAAGAGGCACTCCTTCCACTCCAGTGGGTGCAAAAGTAGACTCAAGAAGTGTCAGCAATGGGTTACATCAACTTACAAGTGCTGGCAGTGCCCTTCTGACATGCACAAAGGGCTCATTTCAAAGCTGTGCTAAAAACAAAAATGACAACAAAATCCCCAAAGCTCACCCAGTTCTGCCTTATGCTGCAACACTGTTACTCACCCAATTCCTGGCACGTCAAAGGTTGCTTTTTTGGTTGCTGTTACTGTTTTTTTTTTTAAAGAAACACAAACCAAACTCACTCTGTGCAGTGTGTGACTTACATGGCATGATGTGCTTTGACCTGAGTTCGACAGTTGCGCCCCCAGTAGCAGTCGGGACGGGACGTGACAGTCACTGCAGGGAGAGAAATGAAATGCTACATTTATTAAAAAGATCATTAATGAGGTGATCTATATCATTAAGCCGCTGCTAATGGAGGTTACTCATCAGAGCAGGCTTTGTAGAGAAACAAGGCAGGACTGGCATAAAACACCTGTACAGTTATATTGGTTCATCTTACTGGGAACAAAGCAAAGCAAACACTGTGAGGGACAAAAAACTAATTTTGAATATTAAACTCATGCAGACTTATGATGAAAGGATTTGGTTCTCGGTGCTGTCAACTGAAGTTTTACCATTCAGTTTAAGAGAGACTGATTTGACAGTTAAAGACACTGGGCATTTGTCTAGATACATTTCCATACAAGAGAAAAATTATGAATTTGGGTAGAGTTTGTTGCTTTCCCCCTACTTTCACATGCATTACAACTCAGCTGTCCAGCAGGTCGTTTCTCTAAACTGAAAAGCAACATTAAGGAGAAACCAGGTTGTTGCTCATTCTGCACAGCAGCAGAAGCAGAGTTCTCAACAGCTGAAGACAGGGAAGCTGTTGTTAACAACAGGAACTACATGGACAAAATAATACTTGAAAGCAAACTGTTGGAATAGCTTCTGTTTCAAATGATTTAGGTCTGAAGGAGGTACACTTGGTTGCATGCTATTTTATACTAAACCTGTAAATGCAAACAGATCTAGAATTAGTTAATGAAAGCATTCTTGTTCCTAGTTGAGAGCTGGTAAAATGTGGAATTGTTCAAGAGGTGTATCATTTTGTATATTTAAATGGGAAAATAAATTCAGTTACAGCAACTGGTTCCTGTTGACTATATCCTGGATTTTACTGACTTCCTCTTTTTGCTCTGCAGGTACACTTATCCTACAGATGAGAAATCACACTGAAAGAAAAGGTTCCATTCAGGAGTCTGACAACAACTACACACAGGCTTAGCAGCTGACAAGTAAAGCAATCAGCAAGAGATATTAGCCCTGTAAGGAGATTTGCACTGGGCTACATGAAAGGGCCAAGAGAACACGGATACAAACATAAAACTGATGTTACTTAACTTGAAGTGACTTTTCCCCCCTTACTGTGCAAAACAATCCCCACCTGGCAGTTCAGCAGCAGGAATATTCTGCCTGTACTGGTAGGCGAGTTCTCGGAAGCTGCGAAGGCCACAACAGTAGCAAAGCACTGTGTTCCCAGTAATTCTGTAATCTGGGGGCAAAACCAGTTTGTACAGTGTCAGTGCAAGGCTTGAGAAATCAGATGGAACTGAAGAGGCTGGACAGCACTTGCCATGCACACAGAAGTCCAAACCTCCTGGTAACATTACACTAGAGTTATGTACAGACAAGGAGTTACACACATGCAAACTGAACACAGCACGTACCTGACAACATAAAAACTCCTCTTTGAAGAGCTAAGAGGCTTTCATTTAACATGTTTTTCCATGTCAGACCCCTGGATGCCAGGTAATCCTGAAAAGAGCAACTTCAGTGCTTACTCTAGAAAAACCTTCAACCTTAAAGAGTAACCAAGCCATTTATTCTCAAATATTTCCACATCTAGTTCTAACGAGGTTTTCAAAATGGGTTGATGCTGACTACAAGTAAATATTAAATATATTTAACTTAATTATCAAGATACTTTCAGACCACCAATAAAACCTTCTACTATTTTTTTTTTCAGGAACAACCCCCACTTTTGCCAGAAGTTTGCAAATAGATTCACGTCAGTCACACTTTCCTTTACCCCAAATTAAGATTTCACACAGCTTACATAACTTAGGTAACCCTGCTATGGTATAAGCAAAATCTTTTCCATGCAACTTAGCGTGAAATTTTGTCTGGGACAGAATGTTTAACAAGCCTTGCTTTCCTGGTATATTTTTAGTGAATTGTTTTTCTCTTAACTAATATTTTGATGTTACACCTTAGACTTTATAAACTGGCTTCCCCAACAATAACAACCAAACATATCTGGACGCTACAGTGTGTCTACCAGTCATTTAAACTCAAATTCAGAACCGGGTCTAGAATTTTGGCCTTCTTGGAACCTGTCAGGCATACACATTGGAGAAAACAAACACCAGGATTCCAGGGAAGTGATTTTTGCTGTTGTTAACTGATGCCCTCTTACACAGACAGGTGTGACAGAGACACTCCAAGATACTTCCAAAGCAGACACAGCAAACTGTGACTTTGCTCCAGTTGATCACTTGGGGCTCATTTAATCTGCCTTTTAGAATCAGGTTCTGCAGGTGACACAAAGCTGCAACTGTTGGGCAGCACAACAACTTTCATTTCATCAGTGAGTACATCTTAAACCTTGTACACTTGTTATTATCACACACAATGATTTTTAAACTTACCTTTAGGATATCTGACTCATAGTGGTTGTTATTTAGGACTCCATCTAAACACTTATCACCAAGATTTATTTCTAATTAGAAAAAGAAGAAGAAAAGTTACTATTTCTTCCCCCATCCCTGTGGCCCTCACACATTTTCTGAAGGTTCTTCTGTTGCCTGAAATAACGTGCACAGGCTCATGTGAGCACCAAGCACAGGACTACATTCAACATTTGCATGTGATATGTAACTTCCATTGGCAAAGATAAGACATTGATATTTTACAATTTCACCTTTAGTCCACAAACACTACAACTAAGCTGCATAAATTAACAGTGCTACTAAAGCATATTCTATTAGCCTCAAACTGCAGCCAAACCATTCCAGCTGTTCCAATTTAGTTCTGGAAAAAATGTCTAAAACCTTAAGTTTTAGAAGTCTGCATGTTTAAGAGGGCGAGGTTCTTTTCTAACCAGTTAACATCAGATGTTCAGTGCTCCTGCACTGATTTGTATGATTCTCTTCCTAGGTTGAAATAAACCATATTTTTAATATGGAAAAGCATTGTGCTTAATAAGTGTAGTTTCTAAGCCAAATCTGGTATGAAGACACAAAGTTAAACCCTCTGAGTTAGGACACATACCACTTGAATTTTTTGTGTTTGTGCTGTGAGGACACAGCTCTTGTTTCTTTTTGCATGACTGTGCTACAAATAAATGTATATTTCTTAAATTACCTAAAATTCAAGACAGACAGACATTATTGCAAAGTGAGCAGGCTCATAAGAAACAGATTATTCCACAATACCACAGAATGGTGCCAAACAGCCAAAACATGCCATCCGAGTGCAGCCCCAGTACAAGTGACAGAAGGGTTGCAGACAAACTGTACCTGTAAAATAACAAAGAAAATCCCTGTAAGGACCTCCACACAACAAAACTCAACAGTTACTTTTCTTATAAATCAATAACAACAGAGCCCTGATAAACTTGGCCTAAAAAAGGTACAACTTTCTCATTTAAAATACATTCTATAGAGGAATAAAATTCTACAAAACAAGATTCTTTTACTCTGTCTCTACAAGAGATCAGATATAGAATACTCATCTAAAAAACAGTCTTCAAAGTAAATTTAATAAAAAGTAAGGAGAGAGTTAGTTCTGCAGCCAAGATTTAAAACAATAAGATGAAAAATGTACACACATTGCTGAGGAGCAACATGAGGATTCTGCTCCCGCTCTGCTCTGCGGTCAGGCATGGGCTGGAAGCAGCAGGTACATATTACATGACTTCCTTGAGCAGGACACACATATTCCTGGACAGCTAGACGGGTTCAAAAGGGAACAAAAAGGTAGACTGAACAAGGTACACAACTGCAATCTGGACTAAAAGTCTTAGTGAATATGAACAACATAAAAATCTCAAAACTAGAGTCAAATGTCATGATATTTGCAAAGACACTGGTGTGATGGTGTTACTCTCAGTACCACGAGAGTGACCTTGATTAGTTCATAACTTAGCACAGGGTTATAACACAGCTCATTGCTCAGTTCAGGGGAGTTGGAGACAATCTTTCAGGCTCCCTTCCAACCCAAACCATTCTGTGATTCTGTAACATGAGTTGTAGTGTTTCAGTCCCACACTCCTGGGATGATGCCATGACACTGACCTGCAGGGAAGTTGGCAGATGTTGATGGTGCATCCCCCAGTGCCTGCATTCCTCCTGCCTCTGTCTCCTGGCCTGTGCCAGGCACAGTTGGAACAGAGTGTCTTCGATACCCTGGGCACTGTCTGCACACTATATATGGTTGACTGAAAGAATAAAATAAAGTCACAGGAAATCACTGAACAAACACACATATAACTTACATCTGTATTCTAGACAAGGTTGGTCAGACTCTCAAAGTTTAAATTTGGAACTTCCTCATTCAGTAACAGATGGAAGTTTACATAACTCAGTACCTCACAGCTGTGAAGACTGCTGCAGTTGGACAGATAAGAATTTGGGGGTTTATAGTAGCAGTTTTAAAAACGAGGGGGGTGAAAAAAAAGGGCTCAATGTGACCAAAAGTGAGATTAACAAAAGACAGAGGTACAAAGATGGAATAATTATCTACATGAAGAATTCTTCTATTCCCCTCCAGACATGGAGCAAAAAGTGTTTGCTGCTGGAAATAAGGAGGAGATATTTTGGTACTTGGGAATCTCCATCAGCTGCCTCAGTACCTTACACCCAGTGAAGGCAGCATTCCAGACACATAAAAAAATACAACCATTGCAGCTGCACTCACAGGGCATGGACTGCTTCACCTCCTGACAAGATCTTAGCCAGAAACCTGTCTTCTCTACAGCAACAGCCAATTTGTAAGTGGAAAAGGTAATTTCACGTATCTCACATGAAGCTGTTGCACAGTTCAGGATAGAACTGTTGGTCACAAACTGAATCTTCCTGAATTTCTGGGAAGTTCTAATTTTAATTTTTTTTTTTTGTTTTGACTGCTCAAGGTTCAGAAGGATGGTCAGTAGAACTGCCAAGATAATTACTGCTAAGAATGAACTTACCTGAAAACAAAAAACTCAGATTCATTCTGACAATCAACACAGGAACACTACCAACAATAACAGCACTACCAGCAATAACAGCTCAGCCTGTGGGCTTATCCAAACATAAGTACATCTGATTTGGAACACAACCTAAAAGTAGACATACCTGATATCTGAAGATTCACTATCTACATCTGACAACTCCAATAAGTCCTCAGAACTTCCCTCCTCATCTGAAAAAGACCTGCGCACCTTGGGCTGCAACATGTCTTGAGTGATTTTGTTTCTCGCGTCCATGCTGCGAACATCGTCCTCGTTGCGACACTTATCTGGCACCAGAACCAAACCCACATTTCAACAAAAACACCACCTCACATCCTTTACCTGCACCCTACTTTGTTAACACAGCTCTGTTTACTGTGTTTCCGTTTCCATAAAACTTAGTTTTGTGTTACAGAGTTCTAGAAGATCTTAGTTAAACTCCCCTCTCTGTTAATGAAATGTACTATCAGGCAACCTAAGTTTTGTTTTCAAGAGGCCATGATCGAAGTTAATCACAAGAAGGATATCAGATACTTCTGAAAAATATACTTGAACGTGGATTTAATTAAGCAACAAATTAAAATGAAGAATTCTTAGATACTCAGTTATAGCATTACATCACTTGCCCTGAGTCATTATGTCACGTTAACTATGCTTGCTTTCTTACAACCATGTCAGAGAAAACAGCAGAGTGGTAAAACACACAGGTATTGTACAGACAAGTGTGAGCATGTATCAGTTATGCAGCTCATGTGTGAAACACAAGGGATTCTGCCACACACACTGTTCAACTTGCCTGGATGCTGAATCAGATAAGCTTCAACCAAGTTGTTCAATATGTGATTTTTACAAATACGTTCTACTGGACAACGACAAGTTGGACATAGGGAAGATCTTTCCATCCACCCTGAGTAGCAGGCAGCACAAAAAGTATGCATACAGGGCTGCAAGCTGGAAAAGAAACAAATGGAGTCAAAACATAAATATTTCATTTTTTCAGATCCATTCGTAACACTCAAAAAACCTGTTTGGCATTGATTTGACTATATAGATGAGGTGGGGGACAGGGGACTCAGAAGGGCTTGTGAAAATGCTCATTATCCTGACCTCCTCAAACAGTTGTCACTGAATTTCGGGCATTATTACCACATGATTACAGCTTTTGTCACTCTTACATACCTTACACAGTCATGCAGCAGTTCTTGGCAGATAATGCAAGTTAATGTTTCTTCCATCTTATCTGGTTTCACATTTGATGTTTTTGCATCTTCAGAGCCAATTTTAATTATACATTCACTTGGAGGTGCTGGTGAAAGATCTGGACAAGTGTCTTCATCTACAAAGACAGGAGATTCCACAGGATATAGTTTTTGAAGCTTTTAATAAGTTACTTATTTTTATTCAAATACTTAAAAAAAGACCTGAAAGATATACACTGATTCACTGTTCACTGGCAATGGTCCCACTAGAGGTTCTTGCTTTACACACAACAGCTTCTGCTACTGAAGACATTATTTTCACTGGACCAGAAACCAGAAGAAGCAAGAAACAAACTGAAGGACTGATGACAGCTCTTCTAGTTCAGTCTGGAGGGGGTGGGGGTTAGGTTGCACAATACTGTAGTATACTTGCCTCCTTTTAGTTTCTTCTTTGCAGGTTCCAAACCTTCCTCCTCCCTTGTTCTCTGAGAATCCGATTCTGCTTCTTCTTTGTCAGTGATTTCTGAAGGGATTGCAGAAGTTTCAACATTCATTTCCAGCTTTTCATGTTTGTTGTGCAGTGCTCTTACACACCCAGATTCTGAGATGGAGAAAGCAGGCACAGGAGTGACAACTGGGGATTGTGAGCCTATAAAATAACAACAGAAACACGGACATGGCTTAATAGCAATACAGGACACGTGAAACCAAAAGGTACTTGAACCCTGATGAGGCACATGCATCAATCCAAACATCTGAACAGGAAAAAGGGCAGCAGAAAAGCAATGTCTGCATAACTTACTAAATGCATTCTGAACCAATCTGACTAATTGCAAGACCTGGGGAGAAACAACCTATTAGTTGTGTAACCCTACTTAAAATCCCCAATCATCTTTAAATTGTAGAGTATTTATTCTTAAGACTCACAATTGCTTTACTCATCCATTAGGATTTACCCCTGCCTGCTCATAGAGAGAAAGTTAAAATGCACTTATCCACCTGGTATTTTCACTGGAACTTTACAAAGCAAATGCTAAAGACCAAGAGAGGAGTAATAGATCATTCTATTAAAATTCAAAACTGGAGTAACAGTTGATGGGATATCAAACTTTCAGTACTTGACAAAATTCTTACCAGATGTAGACGGATTATCCTGCTGAACAGATGCAGACTCAATAAGAGAGGTAGAAGAAGCATTAAAGAGGTTAGATGTAGAAGTAGATGGCTGTGGTTCCTCATAGCAAGACTGAGTAGATGACTGTGATGAGGTAATTGGGGTCTCATCATTACTTCTTCCTGTACTTGAGGTATCTTTGGTCACATGGCATTGGTTTTCTACATTAACTTCTACAGTTGGAAGGGGGGAAAGGAAAGAAAAATATCTGTGTGACAGTCACCATATCATGCCTTCAAAATTCCAAGGAATCAAACTCTCTCAAGAGGGTTACATTAGTCATTGGAGCTTAACTCCTCTTCATGGATCTTGAATTACTTCCTTACCTACTGGTTCTTGAGTTGCATCACCTTTTGTGTTTAAGGATTCATAAAGATAAGCAACATCTGAAAGAGATAATATTTATCACAATCTTTAAACAAAAATTTGCTAACCCCCACATAAACAACTCAAATAAACAACTTCTATTCGCTAGTGGCTGCTTCCCCAAAGTGTCTGACAATGGAAGAGGCAAAAGAGGGGTCACCTCAACAGCACCATGTTAATACTCCTACTTAGGAGGCAATTAGGAGCAGCACAGCAAGATCTTTTCTTCTCAGGAAACCAGGCAGAGCAGCATTTGTTTGATGTTTAACTTGTGCCAGCCATGGAACCAGAGGCTTAATCATTTCTTAAACCTAAAATCTGCTCTGTATCTGAACAAACTGTATTTTTACTCATACTGAATCAAAGTTCTTCGAAGAAGCTCGTTATTTCTCAGCTCAATTCTCAACTTCTTCAATCAGTATTATTTCATTTCTTTGTGAGATACATGAACTCAAAAATACAGATTAGGACATGCCATAAGTTTTACCCAGAAACTAATTTAGAATCTATCAATAAAATTAACTCCATAATATCCTTTTCTTCTCCATCTTACTTCATATTGTTCCAAAGATTCCCCTAACTTGCTACTTTTTGCATCTCCAACCACTTCCAAGCAAGAAAGACTCTCTTAGTTTGCAGCAACTCCTTTTCTGATCAAAAGTTAGAATATTGTCTCCTTCAGAACTACTCAGAATGGCCAAATAGGCACTTCAAATCTGAATTCTTCTCTGTCTTCGAAGATGAAAAAGCAAAACAGGAGGCTTGGTAATTCAAACACTTGTTAACCCACACAGAAGTCAGTGATTCAGTTGATTACAAAGTGCCTGGAAAGTCGGCTAAGTGATTTCATCTAAGTAGCATCAAGTGCAATGGTGCCAACTTAGAAAGGATCTGTGAGATAAACAAGCCATACAGACAGAAACATACAGCTTAGCACTGCTTCATGTAACATTTGCATCAGACAGCATAAATCTGTCTGATATGTCTATATATAAATTAACAGCAACTTCAGAAAGGATGTATTTCAGTGGTATGTATGTATCTAGAATATTTTTCCAGGTTTACTAATTCTACTTACAGTGTAGTGCTTTCCCCACCTCCCCCTGGCTACTTTGCCTCTTCCCTCTTTAAAACAAAAAAACCCAACACACCCAAAACCCACACACAAAACAAAAAGCTTTTGCAGCCTTTCCTTCTGGTGCCAAAAATTGCTTCACTGGGATATATAAAGTATCACTAAGTACCCCAGCAATTTGACTTCTAAAAGAGGCACTGGACATGTGATCAGAAGCTCATTAGTTACCACTCCATGCATTAGTTATACCAAAACTACTTCTAGGCACATTTCAATTTCAGACAGTTGCTCAGACTTGTCTCTGTAAAAATTGGCACATCTATGACCTCTTCTCTAGAGAATTGTTTTTAAACATTAGCAAATTATTTCTCTTATAATTGAGTAATTCTGTTTTAATTACACTGATATTTCTTCTTTTCTCTCATGACTCAAAAGAAAATGACTCAGTATACCATTTAACAAATATTCACTTACTGTTCTCTGGCTCATTTTTTCTGTAAACAACATAGATCACATCTCCAGTCTGTAATGGGTATGTCTGCTTCTTAACCACTTTCTGTTTATTAATTACTGTTCCATTAGTACTGTAAAGATAAAGGAAAGATAACAGCATAAATGTTTCTGTAATTACATGGGAGAAGGAAGGGAAAACACTAGATACTTTCAAAGAAGAAAAACTATTGGCTACCCCCCAAAAAGTAAGTGGATTAAAAAAAAAAAAGTCCAGAAACAAAAAAATTCTCCCAAAGACAGAAATGCAGAGCTACTGAAACTTCAAAGCTCATTTTCAGCTACTGGTAAAGAGGTGATAGTTGGCAGACAAAAGACCCCTGATATTTGGCCAACGTCTCAAAACAATTAGAGGATTGTTTCTGTACAATAGTCTCCACCCTTTAAGTATAAAACCCTAAGGGGCAATAGGAGTTCTATTCAAAAAGTTCTGGGCTATGTTTTCCAATTAACGCTGGGAATCTCCTAAAACATCCTGTGACAAAGGATTATTTTTTTCTCCCCTCTTCCTTCAAATAGTGAAAAAACTAAAATTCTGAGGTTACTTGGACAGTTTGCAACTCAAAACTGAGAAGTCAGTAAGGTGGAAAAAAGTTATGCATATTAAAAGATGAGTTGGAATTAATTATTTTGATATTAATAAAAAAATCAAAAACTTGTAGAAGAAATTAAACTGGGGAAGAGGAAAATGCAGAGCATTGACGATTATTTTCTATACCTCCTTTACTGTGGGTGATGTTGTCCACACAAGCTACTAATGTTTTATAACCAAGTTATTCAGGTACTGAATAATTCCAGCTCGCTTGCAATAAGCCTCCTTCAGGGCTGCAGCACTTTCCAGTTTCAGACTTCAGCCATTCAAAATCTCAGCAATATAAACCAAACAAAAATATCTGCTTTTCCCCCTCGGCAGAGCTGCAGCACGAAATAACAGCAAACCTGTGCTGCCACCTCCTGGAGGCACCACCTGTGCCCATCCCTAGACAGGGATGCTTATTTAGAAATAAAGTGCCTTCCCTTCTCGTTGTTTCTTCTTTCAAAAAGCAAACTGGAAAATTCTCTTCTCGTTTAGTAACATGAGCAGAGAAAGAAAACTAGAACTTTGTATTGTTGACTTTTTTTTGGACACAGAGTCAAAATCATGACATTAAAAAGCAAAGGGAAAGCAAGCCCTTTGGAATCACTACCACAAGTCCTGACCTAGGTATTAGTTCTTGGCATTACTGCTGCAATTGCTTCCACCATCCACTGTCTTTCACTATCTACCTGGTTGCATCAACTAATCCAACATAAATGACCACAAAAAAAAAATAAAAATGCTACTTTAAACATCAAGAAACAAACAAAAATCTTTGGGTGATATTGGTATTTGCTCTATTAAAGAAACTTCAAGTTTCTCCCACAAGCAAGAAAACTATTTTAAGCTTGTCTTTTAACCTCAGGCATACAGCTGTTGACTTGCCTGAAAGACATGAGGAGCAAAGAACCAGCAGAGCAGAGAAATCACTAAATGAATACCAAAGTTTAGCAATTAAGAGGAAAGAAGAATTTTAGCCAGTCTGTTAGGAACTACACTCATTTTTAATTTCACATTGATGGTAGTGATAACATATTAAAAAGCTTATGTTGAAGTGAAGATTTTGCCTCCTTCAATCGCCAAAGAAGCAGCAAAGCTTACACCAACCCCTAGAACCTGTCAGAGGTCCTTTAACAAAACTAGGAAACATCATATCTGACCTCCTTTCCAGAAGGCACAACAAAGCATGAATCTCCCATATGCCCTAAGAGTTCTAGACCTTCTTTTGTAATCAGACAGCTAAACTCAAGTAACAAGACTTGTCTCTTACCGAGGTTTAGCTTCTACAGGCAATTCCTAGCCCAAATATTTCACTAAGCACAGGGGAAATATGTCACAATGATGTATCTTATGAAATCTCTCTGTCATGACTGCAAAGTTCCAAGATGGTTATGGGGGACAATAACTCAACTAAGGTATCCTTGGAAAAAGAAAAGAATAAAACCCCAAAACATCACACATCTAGTGACCACTCAGGCTTGGCTTCACAAAGCAAGCTGCAGAAATAACTACACAACACCCTAAACCATCCAAGTGACTACAAATAGGCAAATGTTTTCAGTTCTGCACTACACAGACTCCAGTGAGAGCTGCCTAATGAATTACTTGGCACCCACAGACCTAAATGAAGTAGGAACAAACTGATATCACCTAACACAGAAAACCATAAGCTTTTCTTCATTACATTAGCAGACTGAATCAGCTGTATTTATAGCTCAGCCAATAATCAAAGGGGAAAAAATTATCCAACTGCACCAGATAATTATATTGGCTTTTTATTTCCAGTTTCAGGCTTTAGCATGGGGCTTTTAACAGATATGGTGACATTTCAGATTAATGTTGTGGGTATTTTTCAACCAGACACACATGATAAATTGTGACATTTGCACATTCCTCTGATGTTTCAAATTAAGGTTCCCATAAAATAAGTAGAAACTACAATGAGAATCCCAAATATGAAGGCCATTCATTAGGAATTAATATTGAATTGAGGCCAACTGGCTGTGCAATTTTTCAAGAGGAGATGAAAAACAGCACTATCAGATATAAATCATCTGTGCTGTGAAACAATGTCACAAAAGGTCCCAATGTCACTTTTCTAAAGAGTGGAAGAAAAAAAAAAGTCTGGCCTTGACTCAATTCCAATGTGGTTGATGACTCTACAGTTTCATTAATGAACCATAAATTCCCTTTACTTCCCAATCCCAACTGCTGTGCAGAATTGATGTGAACACTCAGAACAGGATCACTTTTGAAGTAGGTGAATTACCCATGTGTTGCAAAATACCTTGGTATCCTTCCAAGAAAAATGCCAGTCTGTTACTTTTTAATAATTACTCCCATCCAGGAAAAGATTGTGATTTGTGTTAAAGCTTCTGGGTTAATAGTTTCAATAGTTATCAGCTATTTAAATGTATATTATCCTCAACACACTGTAAACTTAAATGATTTTTGAAGTCTTTTAAGGTACAGAATCCTGTCTGTACTGTAATTTTCCATTCTTTTAACATTCATGGAAATAGTTTTGACTGATAGGGTGAGAAGAAGTCAGTAGCAGAAAGGACACCGACTGCAGATCAACCTCCAATTTACCCACAGAAACGAAGTATCAGCCTTGGGTAAACAGTTTCCTGTTCTGAAACATCACTTACTACTTACAATCTTTAAAAAAAATTCCTAGAAGATAAAAAGAGGAGGTCTTTAAAAATAAATTACATTAGTTGCCTTCAAAATTTCTTTTTCAAAATGGAGAATCTTACAATTGCTTTTACTTGGGGCAAGCCAACTGCTGCCTCCACTGCGTTAGGTCAGCTTGTATAGTTTGTTTTCTTCCAAGAAGAATAAAGCAACCAGTGCATGGTTTGGAAAATAAAGCAGAAACATATCCCAAAAAAGGGCGAGTCTGGGAGTATATTATTGTACTATTTGCTAACTCTTGGCTTCTGTTACTTCCAAACTTCTATTTGCTCAACAATTTTGAGTTCTCTACACACTTTCTTTCACCTGCAAATTTATTGTAATTCTTTCCAGAGTAGATTCAAGAACTCACTATGCTAACAGGGAGATAGAAACCAATGCTGCCTGTCTACATATAACTGATTATACTCTCTGGGTTAGCTACAGTACAGAAACAAAGTCCACTCAGTCCCACTGTCCCACACCCGCTGCCTCCTTCAATGCATTCCTCTTCACCAGAAAAATCTGAGCTTGACCACAGCAATTTTCCAAACTGTTTTCCACTTCAGAGAAGAAAAAGCTGACATTGCAGTATTTTTCTGGGACTCTGGGCATCTGTATTGCCAACCTAAACATTCAAAAATCATCTTCTTTCAGCCTGCTTGATTTTTTGGAACTCATCTGATATTTGGCACAAACATTGCAAGACCCAGAAGAGTCTTGTGCAGGTTTGGTTTCTCGATTCAGCAAATGGCAGCCACACTTCACACCAACTCACAGGAGGCAGAACACAGGATCTTACTCCTCTTTGTTGGATGTACAGAGGTGTGCCAGGCACCAGCAGCTCCCTGGCAGTACTCCATGGGTGCAGCCTTTCTGCTACACTACCTGGTAACAAGCCTCACCTTTTCATGAATATACCACAGAAAATTAACTTTAATTTGGCTTTGTTAGTTTTCTACTAGCTGCACTTTCTGCCTCGGGGAGGGTGGGTAGGGGGAAAAAAAAAAGTAGGCAGGAATGTTTCTGCATTATGCACAAGTTATTTAGCTTGTTTTATTCTACTGTTGGTCTAAACCAATTCTACCACGGACAGTTTCTCAAGCTTAGATTTATATTTACACTCTTAGACTGTCATGATAGCCAATATGGCTTGATTTGTCGCTTGAAACATCTTGAAATTTAGGATTGTATTGGAGAATGACAATTATAAACCATTTCCTAGATATCCCAGCTAGGCCTTCTATTTTTCCCAAAAATTTAGCATTCTGTCCCACAGCTTCTTGGAGTATAATCCCTCCAGGAATCTATCCAGGATATCCTGGACATACCTATAGCTACAACCTTGAAGAGGAGAGGAAATACACCCTCATCAAGTTTGTGGATGACAAGAAAGCAGGGGCAGGGCTGGGTTGCCCCCAGGGGCAATTTGGCCAGAGGAATGGGCTGATGGGAATGTCATGGCATTCCACATTCCACACAGACAAACTCCAAGTCCTGCACCTGGGACAGAATAACCACATGCAGGTTAGAGACTGCCCAGAGAGGGCTCCTGGTGGATCTTATGACTAAGCACAAAATCTCACCCCCTGGACTTCTGCCTAGGCTTAAGTCAGCAGCCTGCCCTGGCAGGGGTGAAGGCCTACAGCACACTGGGCTGGATTAACAGGAGTGCAGTCTGAAACTCCAGCAAAGTGGTTATTATTCCCCTTTACTTGGAATTCATTACTCAACATCTAAATATCACATCTAGTTTTGGGTCACCTGGTACAAGGAAGGTCTTGATAACTATGAGCAAGGCCAGCTATTGATGCTTCAAGCAACAAACAAGATTTTTCTTCACAGACTAAAAGGAAGACAAGATTAGAAGCTCACAGAAGAACCAACCTTGTATCTTCCAATGACACTCGACCAGATTCTTCATCCACTATGATTTTACAGTGATCTCCAGACACCAACTTGTTGCCAGGGAAAGATAAGTCACAACCTTAAAAAGAAAGGAGGTTTTCCAGTGTGCTTAAAAATACACATTACGCAGTCAGATCAGCATTCTACATGGCTATAAATGCAACACAAACTGACTCATGTACATCTGCAATAGTTCAAAACTTCTACTGTCACATAGACAGCAACACAGTCCACTGTGTGATGCAGGAATACAAGTGGTGAGATAGACATATGTGCTGATATAAACTTATTTCAAACTTCTGAAGATGTTTCAATTCCCTTCCCCCCCCAGATGTAGCCCTCACAGGTGGAAAACAAATTATAATAACTCTTTCTAGACTTGTACAGAAATAAACTCACAAACATTGGAAGTGTTCAATCCAAATCCTAAAGGCACACATCACAGAGCACCCAGCTCTTTTCTCACATCATTGTGATACTGTTTCATTGGATTTAACTTCTGTTTCATTCTGGTATACTGGGGGGAGTAGTAGGAACCAAGAACTGATAAACAGAAAAGTATCACTTTCTTATCTTACAGCCTTTTTTTTTTTGTTTGTGTTTAAATAGGAAAATTTTCCTCATTGCTGTTGACAACACTATTATGTTAATAAAGCTGAAAAGAATCTCAAATCCAGGGCCAAGATTTACAGATACACAGAAGAGTCATGACAATGTTGATGTGATATAAACCTTCCTACCTACAACTCCAGGGCTCTGACCAGATCTTGTCTTTTTACTTCACTTTAATGCTGAATGTTCAAGGTAACACTCAATTTTCCCACTGATCTCTCTCACAAATTACTCAAAGCACTTGCTTACACAAGAATTACAATTAACAACCATGGTTCCCTTCCACCTATTCACACTGTGGGTGCACTGATCTCAGCCTTCCCAAACGTGTCCAGAAGGGAAGCAGCAGCCACTACACGTGCAGGGAATGGTTCATCACCAGTCTACTCATACTATTCAAGGAAGAAGCAACAACTACTGTTCCCACACAACTTGTGATGCTGGGAAACCCACTGAAAGAAAGCAGATTAAATCTGATTCACGAGCATGCCACCATTTCCATTCTATTTTACAGAGTTAGACTGTCACGTGGCAGCAGAAGGACAAAATGCTCTGAACAAGCAATTCCAATGCTCCTAAAGATTTTATAAGCAGAACTTATGACCCAAAATTTGTAACCATTCATTTTATGAATACATTAGCTAATAGTTAAAAAGCAAAAGAAAATCCAAAAATTCATCTTTTTTTTCTGCAAGATCACTCTCAACTAGACATCAATTTGAAGAATTTACCAACGGTTTAACGATAAGCAATCTCAATATCTATCATTAAATGGAAATTGGTAAAATGTTTTTCTTACAATACACTATCTGAACTTCTAACAGAGCTGTAGCATCAGGTGTTTGTTCAAGACTATTTACAGGATGTGACTGATCAGCCAAATTGCTTGAACTGATAAACAGGAAAAAGAAAATTACTCCAGTCAGGGTAGAGTAAAAAACTTAAAACACTTCAATGATTGTTTCATATACAGTAAGCACGAAATCCTTTAAAATAAAGGCACACAGTAAAAGCCCTAGACTCTGGGAATAAAGCTTTCAAATCCACTCTCACAGAAACTTTCAGTACTTGCTGGCAGCCTTTATATGGCCAGAAGAATTAAGGGCTTTTATGTGGGTGTTTTCTTTTCTGTGAAGTAGAAGCATTTTGCATGGCAGTTCCAACTTATTTTAACCACAGAACGTAAACAGGGCTGGTGCACAGAAACTCTCCTGAATCAACAACCATTCTTCCTTATTTGTACAAAGAGCCACAGCCAGCCAAGCTAAAAGGGGTATTCACTTTAAACGTACCAGTGTCCCAAGCTAGTGAAAAAGGAAAGGTCGGCATGAAACTACTTCTTCACATAACCAAGAAAAACTACTTCACACAACCAAGAAGTAAATTAGGAATATGGGATGGCCTGGCAAGCACCTCCAAGAGCTGAAAGCACCAAACCCAGCTAGTTTCAGAGCACCTTCCTGTGTTTTAAAGGGCAGGAGGGGGTATCCCTGCTGTCCCCCGAACACCTCTCTTCCCTGTCCCACCTTTCTTCCTCCCGATGGTCCATTCCCTTTTCAGCAGCAGGACGTGCGGCTCTGCCCCCTCAGCGCCCAGCCGGGTCAGCTTCCCCCAGGGCTGCGGCTGCTGGCTCTGCTCGCCTCCTTCCGACCGCTCCATTTGGATTCACATCTGACAAAAACACAAACAAAGCCAACCCACGCCCCACCATCACGCAGCGCCCGGGGAGGGCTCGGGGAGGGGCCGGGCCCCCCGCGCCGCTGCCCCGCACCCCCGGGGGCTGCCCCGGCCCCTGCCCGGCCGCTTCCTTTTGTGCGGGGCTGGAAATCCTTCCCTCCCTCCCCTCGGCCCCCCGCAGCCAGCCCGCCGCCTTCCCTGCGCCCCCACCCCGCTGGGCCGCTCCCTGCCCGGGGGGGCGAGCTGAGCCGGCTCCGTCTGTCTGTCTGTCCGTCCGTCCGCTCCCTCCCCCGCGGGGCAGGGGGATGCCCGGGGGCGCGGTGCCCCCGCTCCGTCCCCGCTCCCTCCCCGTTCCCGTCCCCGCTCTCACTCCAGCGCCGGGCCCGGGCGGCTCCTGTCAACAGACGGCGCCCCATCAGCTGATGCGCGTGGGGCGTGGCCAGCGCGCCCATTGGCCAGCGCGCCCGGGAGGGGCGGGCTTTCCGCCGCCTACCACCGAGACGCGCCGGCTGGAGCGGCTCCGTGTCCGGTGAGGCCGCGCCGCGCCGCCGCCCGTAGGAGAAAGCGGGCCCGCCGAGGGGCTGAGGCGGCGGGGACGCCCCGGCGGACATGTTGGGTCAGGGCAGGCTCGCAGGCGGGACAAGGCGCTCGCCGCCATCTTTGCTGCGGGCACGTGGATTCCTTCACAGAGGGTTGTGTGTGAATTAGCGCTCCACATGAAGTGGCTCCTTAACCAAACAAATTGTGATCCTTTTGCACGCTATCACTAGCAACATTCCAGTTGTGAATTCCTTTATCGTGTTCATCTGAAGGCCTCAAGCAGTGTTATGTTCTTCAAAACAGAGGAGAGACAGTCCGACCTCTCCTGGATGTCCCTGCTGGTTGCTGGTTCTCAATTAGTTACCTAACCTACAGAGAAAGTGAACCCTTTTTTCCCTTCTTCACCCAAATGATTTTGAAGTCTGGATTAAATGAGAAGACAGAAGACATGAAAAGGGAAACAGAATAGTGAAAACAAAACCATTTGCAATTCTTGGCATTGATACTCCTACTTGGTTCACAGGCTCGAGCTCTCAGATTTTGGTTTTACCTTAACCTTTCCTGGAAGCCCTGTAGATCCCCTCAGCCACACAAATCTCACAATAACTCCAGGCTGTGCAAGAGAGCTGCATGGCACCACTGATAAAGCAAAATTATTCAAATAGAGCAGTGCTTGGGTCTGCAGTTTTAACTGATATCTAACACACAGTACTGCTCAGTTCTCAACTGCATGGGCCTCAGGTCAGGAAAAAAAGCAGGCAGACATGTAAGTCAAAATTGATACATGTTCTTAAGAGCTTTGTGTTGTTGACCTTAGCCTATAACTCTTCCCTTAGTAACAATACTGTGAAAAAAATGGTTCTTTGAGACCTAACTGTCTGCATTCCTCCAAAAGAATTTGTCTGTAAAATACCCTGCTTGCTTTCAACTTTGTCCTCACTGAGGAATTGTGCCTTTTATACATTTGAGGAGAGGCACATCAGTGGAAGTTACAATCACTCAAAAGCATTGTCATGGTGCTTCATTTTTATTACTGCTCACAGTGACTGGTAATTGTTATCTCTGAGTGGCAGAGGAAAATACCAGCACATGGGAGATGCAACTAACAGCCCAACAACCAAATCTTTTGTGTAAACTGTAGCATTAGCTAAGGGAGGAAGTTGTTTTGTTATATTGTGGCATTGAGAAAACGTATTTTCCAAATATTCCTGCCAAGAGATCCCTCTGCAATCGTACCAAGGAATTACTGCACCTCGGTGATAGCACAGAGCAAGCAAACGATTGGTCCAGCTCCTGCAGCTCTCCCACAGTATCCATGTAAAAAGACAGCAAGTGAAACATACAGCTGGCTTAACGAGTCCTGTGTGGATAGGAGACTCAATTAAAATTAAATTATACAACAAATTAGGTTTTAAATGCTGCGCTGCTTAGCCAGCCAGACAAATAATAATTAGAGATGTACTGATCTGCTGCTGTGTGCAGTTGACTGCTGTAACTGCTCTCCGTGAGCACTCACGACACTTCCCTCCCAGAGCAGGGTAGTTTTGTACCACCTTCCAAGAAATCCATCCCTCACCAGGCCCATTTTGTACTTGTCACCCTCCTGAGCCGGGCAGAATGTACAGGATCTCTTTCTGGAGAACATCTTTCCCATCTGTTCCCTCAGTTAATATTTCTTTAGCAATATACCTCCCCCTCTTCTTTGTTTCTAGAATCCAGGTCACTCTAGATGGAATTAATTTTCAAGTTCTGAATTGTGTAGGTATACATACATTAGATTCAGGAGAAACAAAAGCTACAAATATTATTTCTTTTCATAGTGATACACATACTAGCAGTTTGAAAATACTCCACCCTAGACAGATGGACACGAGCCAGAAACTGTCACCTCTAACACGGGTTCTGGCAAAAGAAATTTAGGATTCCTTATAAAGTACAACATTAAAATCAATTGGGTTTAAAATGACCTGAAGGCAGCTACCCAAATCCTACTGTACATTTTCAAATGTATTTGTACTGCATAAATATCTGTTACAGAGAACATTCAGAAAGACTGATACTGTTTAATTTTCTCCTCAATTTTTCTTCATCTCTGGAGAAAGTAATATTAAATTCTTAATATCAGATCTGGCAAAAGCAACTTGGAAAACATGTTTTATGATTAAACTAATAATTATGTGTCCTGCATGGAAAATAAAGTATTTAAAACCATCCTAAGCCAGCAAGAATAGTGTTATCATACAGCCATCTTCAGCTGTGGTTTCTGACTGCTGGCTGCTTGTCTGTGGGTAAGGAAAAACAACTTTGTAGTGCAAAAGAAAACATACCAAGGACAGCCTTTTACTCTAGCATTTTTCCAAATATTCATAGCCCAGTCCAGCAGAAATTCTATGTTCCTGCCATGCTGTAAATGAGAATACACCAGTAACGTGAAGGGTTTTCCAAATCAGGCAGCCAGCCCTAGATTTCTTCCTTATTATGTGGTAGAGAAAGGAAAACAGCCAGAGATGTCACATGAGGAGGAAACAAGAGAAGAATCATTTATGCCTTTTTTTTTTTTTTTTATGCTGTTAATCCAGACATCCATTACAGGCCACTGCCAGTGTTTGGGAAATTTTTAGACTAGGGGAAAGCAGCATGTTCCTGTGTCATGACTCTCCATATCAGTCCCATGCAAAGCCTTGGAATTACCCATGGGTTACAAGGTTAAGCAGCAGTGAGTTTAAGTACCTTAAAAGGAAGAACTCCCTGGGAATTCAGAGGACCTTCGAGGAAAACAAACCAAAGTGACACACCAAAATCATGCCCAAGGGAGCTGATGGAACAATGCAGTTCCCAGGAAGAAGTTCCTTTCAGCAGAATCATGGCTGAGCTGTGTTGCTGCGGGAGGAAAAATGAGGGGAGACTGCTCTGTGCCCAGCTGGCAAACACAGATCAAAAGTAATGCCATTATTGTCCACATTTCCCAGGTTGGCTTCACTGGATGCAGCACATTCCCAGTTGCTTTTGAAACCACTTTGCATCCAGGTATTTCCCAGAGAGAGCTAATGATAATAATTTAAAAGAAACCTGGTTGACATTACTTTTTAGAAATCGCTAACATCCAACTATTTTGTTACTTTCAAATGGAATTTTAAAGCAGTACAAATACACCTTTTGGCATTATTTACATCCTTCTTTTCTTGCAGCCTGGAGGGAGAAAGCAGTTTAAATTTTTGCCTTTGGCACTTTTTGCTTTCCAAAGATCAAACTCTGTAGGTAGCTTGCAAGCCCAGCAGATGGTCTTCTCTGTCTAATAAAGAGAGCAATTCCACTTGATTAGCAGAATGGAAGTATTTTTAATAGCCTTAGGTTTTCTAAGACGTGGGTTTGGTTTGGTTTGTAGATCCAGGTACAGCCCTACAGGAAGGTCTTTCCCCATCTTACCTGGCATGAGCCCACCCCAGCCAGGAGCATAAGGATGTGTACTGATTCTCATATTTCTTGGACCAGATTCAAACAGACCTCTTTAATGGTTTTTCTTGTCATTTATAGGTGACGTTCCAAGTTTTCTTTTTGATCATTGAATTCATGATGCTAAAGAAATCCTCCAGCACTCCCCCAGTCAGCCTTAGAATGACATGTTTAGTCTGAGGAAGAAAAAAAAATTGCATATATTATCTCAGGATGAAAAACTGCCTACAGAAAAATTACATTAATATTTCTGCAAAGATTCTATAGAAAATTGGGAAAATTTACAGTCTAGTTAAAGAATCGATTGCATCAAAGGGGATTTTTAAAATATTTCCTTATTTTGAGTGTTTTGAAACATGCTTCCTCCAGGGGGTGCCAAGTTAACACCACTGGAAAATAAAAATGTGTAAATTATCCCCACCAAGGACAGAACTGTCCATCCTGTCCATTCCCCTGGATCTCGTGAGGGATGCACCCCTCCAGTCTGGGCCAAAGGCACCAATCTAGGGTGACATTTCTCAGCTGTTCACCTGTGGAACTCTCTTGAAGTCAGAAACAGTGCTGACTGGTCCTGCAATAATGTCACACACATGATCTGCTGAGTTGGACAGGACACAGCCCTTGGAAAAGAGCTTTAAGAGCATCTGTGTGGAGAAATGCATCCATCTCAGCCTCTGAAAGACAGAGACTCTGGGGAGGGAAGGAGTAACAAATGCAGTGACAGCTGTGTGGAACTAACTTCAACCAGCTTAAGGGGAGAAGTAACCAGAGTAAGGGCAGAAACCTGGACTCGAGAACTAAAATGACATAAAAGCTGAAGAAAACATGGTCAGGAGTGTCAGCAGGTTTTCTGTAGGTCTGTAGGGAATGTCAGCCCCGAGTAGGATGTCTGTAAATGTCATTAGAGCAGAGGAGAAGTTTCACTGGCTCAGAAAATAGAGATCTGTCCCTTAAAACAGAGACTTTGCTTTGAACAAGTGACACTTTACTCTTAGGGAAATCAATTTAATCACTGTTTCCAGACAAAGGAGCAAGAGAAAAAGAAAATGTTGAGAAGTAATATAAAAACATCTATACCTTTTCCACTTTTCAATGCTCATGTTTTTCTTTTATCTACACAGCAGCTAAAATAATCACAGTCAAGCCATTCTGGATCCTTCAGAAATACTACTGAAAGAGTGCCTGGTTATCTTCCACTTGACAGTAAAATCTCCACTGGATAATTATTTAAGTAGAAAACTTCTGTAAGACTCCAGTAGTAAAAGACAAAATCTTTACTGTGTACGTAATTTGTTGTCTCATTCCAAAAGGCAAGTTTACTTTTCCTACTTGGAGATTAGCAAAGACAGCCAATGCTTGCAGTGAAAACCAACATAATAAATCTGTAACATCATATTAGTGTGGACATTGACAGAATGGAAAAAGGACCTGAATATTGTATTAATCCATTATTAGGGTGATCTCAGCCCCGGGGCTGTCAGTTAACACTGTACTGAATTCTCAGCTGCATGTAGCAGTGGAGCCCCGCTGCAGTCCTGAGCAGCAACTTCACATCAGCTAAAAATGTGACCACTTGTCTGGACTCTGACTTGCTGTGAAAGCACAACGAGTCCATGAACCAAAACCTTGAGCACTGGGAGTGATTTCTGTGACCACGTAGGGAGCAATGGGCTCCAGAGGGAAGGCTTTCCCAGCTGTGCCCCTGGAGAGTAGGTGCTGAAAATTGTCAGCATCTTTGGGGAAAGGAGAGCACAACTTTGGTGGAGTTCAGGTGCAGCTCAGCCATGCAGGTGCTCTGCCTTGCAGATCCCCTCTCAGCTGAACATCTTGGCAGTGCATTGAGTGTTTGCTACGCAACAACCCCAGGAAATGCTGTCCCTGGTACATGGGAGACAAATATCTTTCAAGCTGACTGTGCAGAAAGGGAATTTAGAGGCAGAAAAGGCAAATAAAGGAAGTGAGAATGAAAGGCAACCAAAGGAAATGGGCTGAGTACAGTTCCTACTCCCAAGCTGTTGAAGTAGGTATTTAAATCACAGCCTGGTAGCAGGCTGAGCAACACACAGTCAAGATGTTTTATGAGATTAATTTTTATTTTACATATTGCACAGTGTAATGATCTGTAAATTGACTGGTGTAGGCAATGAACCAGAGACAAGCAGATAAGAATTAGATATCACCTGCAGTACATACCTGGAAGCCTAGTCATTGGTTTTGTAAATGATAACATGCCCTAAATTGCATCATCTTCAGACTAGACACTGGGATTAATGAAACATTTTACCTTGTTCCTTACTGTCTCCCCATGCCATATTCTAGAGATGCATCGATATTTTTGTTTTGCATTCCCTTTGGAGATGCAGGCTTGCACACTAACTTGGTTGATGCTGAACTGTCTCCTGAGAAAGGGAAGAGTCTGCCTGCTACACCCTGTGCAAAAACAAAAGGTCCCATAAAACCTTGCCCGGATTATTACTGGCAGGGAGTCAGATCTGTCAGCCCTGAGGGATGTGGCAACATTTTTTATTTTTTATTTGATTAGTTAAAAATCCCTGCTGTGGATATTAAGAGGAAATCGGCCATAATTCAGGAGCAGTAGTTCTGATGGACACTGAAATGGAAGCTTTCATATTAAAGCCTTAGGAGGCCAACAAGAAAATTGGAAATCTGGAGGTATTGGCTGATGGGCACTATACTTTCATTATAGAGAACACCAAGCTCTATAAACCTCTTGGCGGGAGGGATAAAGGCAGAATCAAAACAGTGACCTTGAGATCAGAATGGCAGGTTTACAACAGGGGCCACATAAAGGAGAGGAAGAGAAAGCACAAGCCAAGACATCATCTTCAACTTGGACCTTGTTCTGGGCACTCCTGGTCAAAAAATGTCCACATTCTTTCAGTAAACCAAAACAGATACATAATATTTTCCTTCCATCCATGCAACTGGAACTCTTAACTCGGTTCTCTTTGCTTTGCATCTTCACTGCTGCATTATTCTCTCCTCTGCTTTTGTCATTTGATGCCTTGCCCCATTCCTTTTCCTGGCCAGTGCCCTGCTTTGACCAGATCCCTTTCTGTTTATGTCCTCCTTTGATTCACCATTCTCCAGTGCAGCAAGGAAAAAGCTATTGGATTCATTTCCAAGACCTTTTTTGACCCATGTCTATTCCAGCCTATAATTTTAATTAACTTTTAGGAGTCAAAGCTCACCTCTTCCTAATCACATTGCCAGTCTGTATCACCTCTTTGTTACATTTTCTCACATTTCCTTCTAAGCCTGACCTCAGTCAAAAGACATCATATTGTAGACTCTTATTTGGGTTAGGCTTTGAGGAGCCAAAAGGCATATATCATTTGCTAGTTAACCCTGGAGGCAACTGGCTGTGATTTATGGGGGTGTTGGAACACCCACAGCTCAGCATCCAAAGCCTCTGAGAGCACAGGACAATGTGGGTGTTGGCTCACCATCACCATGTGCTTTTTCATATGTGAACACTGGTTAAACACCCTGCATTCAGGTTTGACAGACTGTAAAGTACTGAAAGTCACAATATCCCCAAAACATTGCTCTTGATGTCTCTCATTTTATGGCATTCTCATCTTTTATAGCAGTGTATGCCTGGAGAAGTAATGGTTCAAGAGCTCACCTAAATCATTGGTTTCCAGTTTATGGTCTGCAGAGCCTGGCAAGCCCATGAAAAAACTTCTAAAGAGTCTGCAAAAAAGTGATTGAGAAAAAGAAAATTCATATGTGCCAGACAGCAATCTACATATGTGAAATTCCTAAAGGAGTCTGCACTACTGCTGGAAATTTTTTTAGGGGTCCACAAATCAAAAAAGGTTGAAAAACCACTGACCTAAATCTTCTCTTGCAACAGCAAATGGCCTAGAACTGCAGCAATATGAGAACTTGGCACTAAGAAATAGCATGACAGCTCAGCAGCACAAAACCTCTGCAACTTCTCACAGATGTAAGTGGAAGCAAACAGGACAGACACGTATCTGTTTTGCTTTTGTAAGTATTTGTTCAGGGATTAGTGTTAAAACAGACACAGAGAACAAAAAGGGCAGCCCACTTGAGTGCTAACTAAGTAATCTTGACCACAGATTACTGTATGCAAAAAATCTGGAGATGGATGTATTCCTTATAGAGATTGGTCATTTCAAAGGTCGAACTTTCACTAATTAAAAAGAAAAAGAATCAGACAAGGACAATCCCTATTAAGGCATCATGTAGTTATTTCAGGAGGTTCTCTGGAAATAAGCTTGTTTCTGTGCTAATTTTTCTTCTGGCAGAACCAATTCAATCTTGGCCTTTACAAGCTGGTCTTTTACATTTGCTTCAAAATTGGATTTGGGCCTCTGGAGATATCTGATGTCAGCCTTCCTAATGTAGTGTCAACATGAAGACACAAAGAGATAAAAAGTCAGTTGCACTTAGAGATTCCTTTTGCCAGGGTCTAATCTGGATTTTTCACTCTCTTTCACTTTTGCACTCTGGATCACTGCATCTTCTTGTCGTGAGTCACATTAAGCAAGAGGGCAAGAGTGTGCTTAGCCAACCTCCTTGGTTTATAGGCAGGGTCACTAACACAGCTGGAACACATACTTATGCTTCATGATATCACCTCATAAAACGGTCACATAGCAGACAAATTTTAAGTGCATATTTGAAAAGCAGAAACTCTGGGGTCAGGGTGGCGCAGACTGGAGGAAGGGTAAATGCAGGCTACAATGAGAAATAATGAGACTCCCTTTGCTGGAGGAAATGGTCAAACATTAGCATTTCAATAGAAGAGGTCAAACCATTTCATCCAATACAGGATGTCATTCCCTGCAGACCAAGTTAATACAACCCATAACATCTGTACTCTGCACCACACTTTTTAAATATGACATCCAAACTGTAGGTTACTCCCCACAAAGACTTATATTATCCCTCCTGCCTCCCTCCCTGGCCCAGCGTGCAGTCTGTGCTCATCTGGATCGTATGAACTAACCTACTGAAAATGGGACACAAAGGAAAAAGAGCAAGAACACAGAATATCTCAAAGATATTAAGGAGAACTGTGTAGGCACACAGCTCAGGACTTTCATAACACTCACAGAGAAAGACTGAATTACGATTCCTTGGACAACCTGAGTTCTGGACTTCCCTCACACATATATGACTTTGCAACAACAATGGTTGTGTCATTCCTTAGGGCAATAATATACATTATTTATAGACTACGAGTTGATCATTTTCTCAACTAAAACAAGCACCAACAAAGTATTTTCTGCCGTTGCCTGTGAGAGGCTTTAGGTTTCTATTCTCTTGCAGATGACTTAAAAGCAAATTGCTTATCTCTTCTTCTAGAGTGACACAGCCTGTGTGCAGAGCTAACTTAGATAGGACATAGCATTTATGCAAATAACATGACTGCAAATAAAGGCATGGTACACCAAGTAGGATAAATTTGTAATTAAAATCACATGTGACTCATAAAATGAAGATATCCAATCCAGGCAGACTCCTAAACTCTTTTCCTGGAAGTGTGAAAATGCTGTGACCAAAAAAAAAAAAAAAAAGAAAAACAGAAAAAACCAAACCAAACAAACCCCCACAAAACAACAACCAAAAAAACCCCAACAAAACTAACCCAGAAACAAACTAACCTCCTCTTCCCCCTGCATTTCCCAATCTGCAGCAGTTTCATGGTCCAAACACCTACAGAGTCAAACATTTGCTACCACTGCCACAGAGCAGAAAGTGAAGCTGCTTTGTGCAATGTCCTGCTTAGCATGTTGTATTTCACAAAGGCACTAGAGAAGGTATTTTGTTCCAGGCCTCATACATGGCAACTGGGACAGGATTTTGGGCCACAGGTAGAACATCATCGCTGTGCCATATGGCTTACCTTCTTAAAAAGGTAAGAGAAATCCTCATGTTCAGATGAGCTGTACAGCTGTTCAGTTCTGCAGATCTGTGAATTTGCCTTGATGCTGTTTCTCCTCTGCTTACACCTCTGTGTCATTTAACCCCCCCATTTCACTGTTTCCTCGGCAGTCAGGGCCCAGCAGCACATCCTCCCATCAGCTCCACCCTGTACCCCAGCCAGGAGCATGTTAAACGTTTGATTGGATTCAGCTGGATCTTTCTGCATTGTGGGAAGAGCAGACAAGCATTTGAATAGAGTTCCTGGGTGTTGGTCTGGTTATCCAGATCAATCCCTTTGCCAGAAAGAGAAAAAGCAGCATCACATTTTTCATAGTGCTTTTCTTAAATGACATTTCCTTCCTTCCATTAAGCCAATGTCCAGGGGAGACAAATGAATTGCTTTGTGTATCTAGAGGATCTTTGAAATCCTTGAGTGTGCAAGAATGAGAAAAATAACAGGGAGCAGAATGGAGGAAGGAGATTTAAATACATAAACTTCCAGACTGAAAAAAAAAAGGGCTAGAAAATGGAGGCATGGCACAAGAAAATAACTGAGACATAGGGATGCTCCAAATAACACAGCTGCTAGAGGAGAATAAAACCAACACAAAAGAACCTCACTCAGTAAAGGGAGAGCTGATGTTCAGCAGCGCTCAGAAATTTTAATACTGATGTGTAAAATTAAACCATGACAGCAGAACAGGCTTATCTGCAAGCGTCACGTTACTTCCCCTGGGATCACTACCTTCCCACTGGTGCTTCTGTCATCTTCTCCTCCCCCCCTCCAAATCTCACTTGACCTGAATTCTCATGATTTGACTCCATAATCCTCTGGTTTCCACTGTATGCACACAAAAGATTATTGTACAAAAGCGAATTCCCAGGGCCTTGGGCTTTGCTTTCCATTTAGTTAAAGAATTATCCTACAGTAGTTTAGGTGCTGGGAAAGTTGTCCTGTAGATTATTGCCTACAGGGCAAATGCTGAGGAGGCTGCTAACGAGAGAACAGATGTTCAGTGGCTTATGAGCCTTGCTGAATGTAAATATCTTCAGCACACTGCCTGTCAATAAGCCTCTGCCTAAGAATGGCCAACCTGATGGACAAAATTCACCCCCCGTGTAAATGCATGGGCTTAGGCAGAATTACACTCAGGAAGAGGCTGTTCCTTCATCTGCACCAGAGAGCCAGAGTTTAAAAGCTTGTATAGAAATTGAGACGAAATGTCATGAAAAGTTAATATTTTTTAAACAAGCCTTGTCTCTTTCCAAGAGAAAATGCAGCTCTTGGATCTGTTATGACACAGCAGGCCTAAAATAAACAGATTTCACTGAGACATTGATATTAGGGGTGAAAGATCTTACAGTGACTGGATCTCTAAAATTTTGCTTGTGTCCATAAAAGGATGTTCTGTTTACAGGGCTTCAGTGGTGATGTCTTTCCTGGCAGCAGCAATTTAAGGGGAGTGGGCAGCCCTGGACACCCCTGAGCATCACTGCCCATCCCTGCTCACCCCTCCCTGTAACACTACAAGACCTTAGGTGGTCTTCTAGGCAAAACATGGAAAGAATTTAAGCCCCCTCTTACAGTCCTCTGAACACAAACTTTCAGCTACCAAAGCAGTCCATTTGCTCCCCATTCCCTGAGGAGTGACCTCCAGAGCACAGACACGGAGTGAGGGCCGACTGCAGCTCATTGATGCTTCTGACTGGCTTTTTTTAATGAGGTTTCTTGGCAGAAGACCAAGCTATGCAAGGAGGGCACTTGCCCTCAAGCTTTACCCCTTCCAGCCACCCTTCCTGGGGCAAGGGCAGGCTGACCTGCTTTGCCACGGCAAAGCTCAGTTGTACCTGCACTGCTGGAAAGCTCTGGCTGGTCACAGGTTGCCACTTCACTGCTGAAGTTCAGTAGCTGCACTCTGTCGTCAAGTTCCTTGGTACAATTTTCAGGATTCACTAATGAATCCTTCCAGCCAAGTGTGCCAGATCTCTGTGTCTTTGCCAAGTGGTGCTCAAAGTTCCCAGTTATGGCATGACAAGGGCAGGCAGGTGGGCAGGGTCTCTCTTCATCAAGCCCATGAAACCAGGAAGGGGCTGCTTTTTTCTGGGAGCCCTCTGTTACAAGGGCATAACCACAGTCTGAAAAATAAACAAACTCCACCATGTACAATATTTAACTGAAAGGACTGGCTGGCAAGCTGAAACCTGGGAAACCTGGGTCAGCTACTGAACTATTTTATGATGTGGAACAAATCACTGTGCTTGTGTCATTCCTCTGTCCCATCCCAACCAGACTGCCAGCTTTGCACAGACAAGACTTGAGTTTTATTAAACATGTATACTCTACTGAGCACAGTGCAACACTTGTCTCACCTGAGGCTTCTAGGTGTTCTTGTAGCACACATAATAATAACACTTAACAGTTCAATCTCTTATGGTGGGAAGTCCCACGAAAAATATTTAGTGTGTGCCTTTGTGTATATAAGAGTGGTTGGCATGAAAAGATGCCGCAGAAAATACTGTAATTACAATCTATTCTTTTGGAGATAGACCTTTACTGCTGCAGTGTGATTACCTGTGTGTGGAGAGCACCAGCTCTTCCAGACCACACAGGAGCAGCAGCTGCCAGGACAGACCCCCCTGCCTGCACCAGGATCACGGGCAGGACCCAACCTGCTCAGCTTCACTCCTTCCCCTTGCCCTCTCCCTGCAGGCAAACCACAGCTGGCAGAGCTGAGCTACCCCAGCAGAATCCTGGCCAGGACAAGAAAGTGAACACCCTGTTTCTCACCAGAACTGTCACCATCTATTAATACCTGACCAAAGTCCTCTGCAGCACCTGATGATGCCCCTGTGGACACTAAACCTGCACCCACCCAGCTGTGCTCAGCACCGGGGGCACAGCAGGGCCACAGCAGCCAGGCTGAGGGTGTGGAGGTAAGAGGAACATCAGCACAGAGACCTCCATGGAAATAGAGAACTGTGAGGTACTTCAGTCCCTGCAGAACCTTACTTGAGTTGCACCGTTGTTAGGATGGGGTCTTTAGTAGCTGTAATAGCTCTTAAGCAAAGCTATCTGCATGTTTCTGAAGCCCTTTAGTATCCGTGGGACAAAGCAGGATCTATGGCAGGGCTGCACACGACTTACTGGGTTTTGGCAGAACAGCAGAACATTTACTTCCCCGCCTTGAGCTTCCACAGTGAAAGGAGCGACCGGTTCCAGAGCGAGCGGCCGGGCCGGCGCAGGAGCAGGAACGGGAACAGGAGTAGGAGCAGGAGCAGGAGCAGGAGCAGGAGCAGGGAGGCGATGCCTCCCGGCTGTCCTTGTGCTCCAGAGGCGCTAGATGGCAATGTGGGTCTTCAGCAGCCGTGGGAAGGCAACCTTGGGGGAGCCCGGGGGTGGGTACCCCTGGGCACCCCTGAGCATCCCTGCACGCCCCTCTGCATCCCTCCCGCAAGACCTCAGGCGGTCTCCTAGGCAAAGTGGAAAAAAAATGCTCCTCGGTGGCTGTCATTGCCCTCTGCCTCCAGCAACTGCCTCTCTTCCCAGACTGGAATTTATCCGTGTCTGGAAATAAAAGCTGCAGCTCGCGGCAGGGCTGGTTCGTGCTTGCTGCAACACGTGTTCTGGGGACAGGGAGCGTTATATCACTGTGCTACTGCTGGGACCCACGGTATCCACGGGACACCAGGGCAGGAAACCTCATCTGCAGGCAGCACATGTGCCAGCAATGCATTTGTGTGCCCAGGCTGCTGTGAGACCACACACCCTGCAGCCCTGCAGGCAGTGCTGGTGGGGGCACACCAGCCTGGGCACCGCCAGGCACTGCCATCACTAGCTGCCTTCTGCAGCCTTTCTGCCCAGAAAAGATTAGCATTTCCTTTTCTGAGTACAGAATAATATTTCTGAGGGTTTGTTTCTGGACATTTTATTAATTACCCTCAATCCAGTGATTTTTTTTCTTAATAAGGGAGCATTTTTCTTAATAAAAACTCACAGACAGAGCATTTTCTGTGGTTGCCTTTGGATGGAGTTTAATCTAGAAGTCACAGGCATGTTTTTAAGAGGAAATTTTAAAATTAATGACACCCTTAACTTGGCAACACAGATGATCTGCCACTGGGTTTCTGGTTTCTGTTTAGGTTTTTTAACCTGCCATATGATGGTATATTTAATATTTCAGTTTCAGAACTAACAGGCTTATCTCCTGTCTTACACCTTCCCTCAGTGGTGGAGTGTGTTACACGAGCTGCTTCCTCCAAGCTTGTCATAATTCTGTTGTACTTCTTAGTGTTGCCTCCACTTCAAGCTCCCTGTGCCCATCACACAGATGGAATCAGTGTTTCACAGCAAGAGCTGCACTCCCCAGGACTGGGTGGTGAGCACTGGACTGGCAGTCCATGCACACAAGCTCCCCAGCCTGATTTGTGCTGCCTGTTGCACTGGGGACTTACCATTAACTCTGTTGTCATTCCTTGTCTGCTTTAACATGATTGCTTTCAAGATTTCTCTCTCCAGGAAAACATCTGTGTTTTGGATTAGTTTTCCCTAGACAGATTTACTTACCGTTTTTCCACATTAAATCTCCCCATTTTGTTTCTTTCTAGTCTATCTAGGTCCTTTTTCTGTTATTGTTCCTCCAGGTGCATTCAAAAATCTCCCCATTTAGTGGAGTCAGCAGAGTGCTCTGGTATCCCAATTTACTCTTTGTATTCGACTATGAATGAATCACACATTCCTGGATGTCCTTCTGTAGCACAGTGCATTCACTTCCTGCAGTCCTTTGTTTACAGTTCATGCTTTTGTCATCTGCATGATTGTGCCAATACCCAAAAGGATTTAAATTACTGTTTCCACCAGACACATGTGAAAAAGCTATAAAAACCAGAATAACTCCCCTGATTGTTCTGCTTATCAGCCATAGTTACATTATCTTCTGCACATTACAAGGCTTTCCTCTTAGTATCTGTTTTATTTTATAAAATATAAGCTTGCAGTAACCTCCAGATGACTATTGATTTCTATTTGAAAACTGTTTGAAAATTTACTTTTTACCTTGTTTTCTGACAGTATAATATCAGTTGTCTGTTGCTTAGTTGTAACTAGCAGAAAATATTTCATCTTTTAATTCACGGATATAACACTATAAATAGGCCCATGAAAGAAATAAAAATTTTTGAATGGCAGCAACCTTGTCTCAAAACAGAATAAAATGAACCGGTGAGTGAATTTAAAGAGTGTACTTTTCTGCCCTTTGTTTTACCCATGTATTGAATTCAGGGTGAAAGCACGTGTAGACTGTGTCCCCAAAACACACATCCCCTTGTCAGCATTCCTGTATTTCATCCAGATATGCTTTTCTTTTTGACCCTCGTGCTCTGAGGTCAAACACTACACAACCTGTCTCGAAACAACAGCAGAGCTGGAGGCTGTAGCTGTGGCAACAACCGGGGCTGTGCCGGCCCTGCAGCTCTCCCTTGAACACATGGGGGAAAGGACATGCAGTGGCAGAGCTGCCCAGAGAGCTGTGGCAGTGCAGTGCCAGTGCACCCCAGAGACTGCTGGCAACAGGCCCTGGTTCTGCTCAGCACAGCTCCCCTGGCCGAGAAGGGAGCAGAGGAAGGAGGCTCAGAGCTGACGTGCTGTGCTCCCCGCGGGTGGAGCAACGAGCAAAGCACAGCTCGCTCACGTTATTTTCTACTTTGTGTCCCAGCCTTGCTTCCAGTGAGAGCTGCTTCCATTTCCCTCTGCTCCTTTCTTAATACAGAGCCAGATACTCCATCCTGTGCTCACTCTTATTCCTCCTGGTAGGTTTGCAATTTGAGCACTGCAGTGATTTACTCCAAGGTCTTGTTCTCTCAAGGCATTTCACTGCTCTTTTCTCTTGAATGCACTTGAGAACCAGGACACAAGGACTGTATCCTTCTGATGAGTCACAGTAAGAGCATTTTTACCTCTACAACTGGCCTATTGACCTATCAGGTCCTCAAAGCAACCACAGCCAAGACTATACAGGTTTGCAGTACTTCTCCCTAAACTCAAGCACTCCATTGCTTCACTGTCACTCCCCCACCACTCCAGCAGGGCTTTTTAAATGTTCCTAAGATTCATTTGTTCATTATTATTTTAAAGCTGAGCACAGGACCAAGCAGCTCAGTCCTCAGTGTGCTTTTTAGATGACCTGGCTAAGCCACTGGTCACACACTGCCTTCCTCTGCCTGCCACAGACTGTGAATACACCCTTCGTGTGGGAGAGGATGGCAACCTGTACCTAAAGACCTTGCTTATTAGCCTGATACTGATCTTCGAGGCCCCTGTGCTTTGCCTTAAGTCCACTCTCAAGACTCTCCCACCCTCGCCCCCTTTATCTTCACAGAGGATGACAGCAAAGTGTGGGCACAGTGGGAGTTGAAGATTCACTGTAATCATTTGCAACAGCAATTAGCAAACATCTGTGCTCACCTGAAGCCTCCATGGCGTGACAGAGTGTAGCACATGTCCTTCAAATCCCACCCCTGCTCCAGGCTGTGCAAAGTCCTGTAGGATCAGAACTCCCGGCTTAGCACTGCTGACAGGCAGACAAAGGCAGAGACAGACAGCCCTCCTCCCTCACCCTTATTCAGCTGTCCCTCCTCCTTCTCCTCCTCCCACCTGTGAGCCTTTTGCTGTTAGAGCTTAGTGCATTCAGCTGTCTTCCACCTCCATCATTGCTTTGATAACTGATAGCAGGGAAGGTATTACTTAAAGAATCTGGGTGACTGTTAGCAAAATAAACAGGAGATGAAAGATAAGGCAGTCTCCTTGGTGCGTAATTACCTTAAATGAAGGTCTGTTTGCTAATACTGTTGTTTTGATGTGCTAAATAGCTTGGGCTTAACGCCCCAGCAGATACTAAAACTAACTAACTAATTCCCGATGATGTCATGCCAAGATTACAGAGGCTGGGGAGGCAGGAGTTAGGGGAGGAGTGCTCCCAAATCGCCCGACGTGGCTGGTGGGAGGCTCGTCCTCACAGGCAGCTCTGCTGCCAGCGCAGCAAAACCCCCCAGGTGATGCCCCCAGGCAGGCGAGTGGCCCTCTCCCAGCCACCTCCTGCCTTCCCCCCAGCCTGCTCCTGAGGACACGCTGGCAGGCGTGTGCCAAGGAGAGCCCTTCGCATTCTCTCTGCGGAGCTCTGCAGGGCAGGGTCGCTCCCCGGTTCTTGCTGCGAGGGGGACACTCTCCCTCCGCTCAGAGCTGGGCTGGAAAAGCTGCAGCTGGTCTGGAGGCAGCCGGGTTACCTGCGTGTGTGCACAGTGTGAGCTGTGTGGGATCGCAGGGTTCCTCTCTTTTATTTGATTGTCTGCCTGGGAGCATCCTCTGACCTATTTATGCCCGCAGTTGTGTCCCTTGGCCCGTCCCTCGTGCCCAGTGGCACCGCACGGGCAGGGTGCCCTGTGCCCATGCTGCTCACAGCGGGGCTAATGGAGACTGACAGTGGGCACCGGCTTTTTTAAGGCTGAGGAGTTTCCTGGGGTGTTAACTAATCCCTTAGAGGTGCCATTAGCTTATGATAACCACACCTTTGAAATTGTTTTATTGCTTTAATAATGCGGTGATGATGGAAAACGGGGAACATGCCACATTTATTATTTATGCTGGTAAAAGATGAAAGTTAGCAATTAGAAGCTTTAAACCACAGGTTCAGCAGAACTACATGACTTACATTTATTCATTTTTGGACCTGTGCACCCCAGCACTGGAATGCCCTTACTGTCCAGGTTTGTTATGTTGAGCTGCCTACAGAATCCATGGCAAAGTGGCAGGGCCAGCACAATTAATGTTGTAAGATGGATACATATCTTACTGCAGGGATGGGTGGAGATTTCCTGGTGGGGAGCTGTTGGAAGTGGAACAGTGCTTTATGATATCTGAACTAATCTTGTGCTATGATAATTCTGTCTTGCTTAAGTGCTTGCAGCCTCTCTGTGCTGTAGTCATGCTGTGGCAGCTGCTGTGTGCATCTGATCCAAACTCGCTGCTTCCCCACACACTTAATTGGCAAAATTGCCACCTATTGTTTATAAAAAAGCATGGAAAGAGTGAGCAGAATCTTGGTCCCCAAGACCAAGCAGTGGCTCTGCTGCCACACGGCTGGGAATCACACTCTGTCATCTCAAGGCAACACAGAGACGATGTATGTTGTACCATATGTGTTGTGACATCTGCATCTGGATGGAGCAGCTCTAGTGAAATAAAAGAAGCTGGTGCAGCTCATGGTAAAGCACAACATCAGGCCCTTCAAGGCTGCCGAGCTTCCAAAGCGTGGGGTTTTAACCTGAGCATCCAGAGAAAGGCACCAACACCCCAGCAGGACTGAAGGGAAAGGTAGGAAAGTTAGGCTTGTTGTAAAAGAAACGTGCCAAGACAGGATATGTCCATCCTTGGAGCTGTAATGGAAGCGATTTCACTAATCTGCCTTGCAGCCCACTTTCTTATTCCATGTGATCCTTCTGTGAGCCTGCAAGCTCGTTTGATCGCTTCACCTTAGGATCAAATAAGCAGAGGGCTGACTGGCTGTTTTATCTGCAGTTGGCAGAAAATGGAGGTGAGGGAGAGCAAGCGAGTTTCTATTAAGAATAGAGAGATTAATGCACCCAAATTTAATTGGAATTGCATGAGCAGGAGAGAGGTGTCAAGCTCTGAGTTCATGCATAGATTGTGTGGGTGTCCTATGTACTACATTTTGAACATTGGCAGCATGACTATCTCTGCCTTGTACTTTGGTACTTGCTATGAGCTTTCATGTGGGTTAGTGGTGTTGTACATCCTTATTTCCACTGTACCTCCTTCTGCCCTTTGCCTCATTGCACAACATCACTCCCACTGACGGGCTGTGTGCAGGCAGAGGTGACCCAGGACCTTGTCCATGGCTTGGTTTCTCCTTGGCTCCAACATCCTCAGTGTTATCAGTGTCACACCCATGTCCTTACCACAGCCCTTCCATGATGCAAACCCTGAAGCAAACCTAGGCCAGCTGCAGCCCATGTCCAAAGCCTGGTGCTGTGAGTGAGCAATGCTGAAGTGCAGGGCAAAGTGGGACCCCTGAAGTCATTAACATGCTCCTAATGAGTATGGGCACTCTTACACCAGTGTGTTGTTAATTGGGATCCATGTTTCTCCTTTGGAAGGCTGGTTCAATGGCTTTACCCAGGAAGGTTGCACTTACATCAGTCACTGGCACCCACATCACCCTGTACACAGCCTGGGTTCCCAGCCTTCATCCCACACCTGACAAGGTCTCACTTTGCAGGACCTGCTGCACTTTGGTTGGAGAAAAAGAGGCACCCACAAAGTCCTTGTGGCTGCACATGCCTTCCTGAAGAAATGACACACGATTCCAGGCAGGCTGCTGAGGGGTTGAAGCTGGTGCAGTCAGCACTGCGAGCGTGGGCTGCTGCCACTGACAGAGAGAAGTGGGTTTAGGCCCATCCAGTGTCTTCTCACATGAACACCACCCTTTGACAGAGCCCATGCTCTTGGTTCAGGTCATTCCTGTGAGGCTGGAGCTCAGCAATGGCAATGGGCTAAGCCTGGGCATGGGCTTTGTTTCTTCTCCTCAAGGCTGCTGCCAGCCTTGGCCGTGCTCAGGGACCCTCGCTCAGAGGATTGTGCTGTGCTAGGAAAAATGTTTCTGGCTCTTCTCATGTGTATTTGGGGCAGAAAGAAGGTGTAGTTTAGATTAGAGCACTGCAGCTTTATCAGTGTTTATCAGTGTAGGAGTTCTGCTCCGTGTAGCATAACAGCCTCAAGTCCTTTTAAACCCTGACATCAATATGTGGTGATAAGATAACACTGGTTATCCTGTACTGGTTGCTCTAGATAAGATAAACCCTTTTATGCTTTAAAACAGGACTCAAAGTTTCTGCTATGTTTTCTTTTCCTTTTAATGTAGCAAACTCCAGAAACATTTTATTTCTAAGGGAGTTGTATTTGTTAAGAGCAGATAAAAACAGTACATATCATAAATAAGACTTTCCAAACTTGCCTAAGAAGCATGAAACATTTTCTTTCAAAGACTAAATAGAAATGAGCTAGTAGGAGGTAGATTTCAGTGTCTTAGAAATTTGTTGGATTAATTAGAAGCTAAAATTATTCCAAGTAAATGGTCATGCCTACATTTATTTCATCAGAAGTGTGTCCACACAGTGATATTGCAGCAACACTGGATGTTAATTTTAAGGTGGTTACTTTTAATTAAAATGAAATAACTTCTGTAGGAATATTGCTTGAGACAGCAGTATTTTGCATTTAAAGCTGGGACAGAATATCTCTGTACAAGCCAGTATATCCATTAATCTACAGCACTGACTCTTCAAGTAGAGACTATATCTTCTGAGAATTTAGACATATCCATTCATTAGTGAGTTAAAATTAATAACTAGGTCCTTTATGAAATTTAGCACTTTAGTCTTGTTTGTCCCAAATGATTTTAACAATGGAGTAACAGACTCTTCACATTTTCTGTATAATTAAAATTAATTGAAATTATGTGCATTAGTTGTAATTAAGCTATGCAGCTAAGAGTGGTTGTATCTAATTGCTATGATTATATAGGCTACAAACAAGCTAAAGGAATGAAAGTGGAGTTACTGTGACAGGAGAACTCAGGCTCTCACCACCTTCCTGTGACTGATGGTCTGCATCAGTCTGCATCATGGGATGAGGCAGTGCTCAGGAGCAGGATATGCTCAGGAGGTAGCTGAGCTGGCTCAGCTGGCCCTGTTTTTAAGCTCATTCTAGTGCCCCAAACCTGATCATTTAAGGTTGCCATTGCACCCTTTGTTCAGCTTTAGTGTAGCACTAGTGGGGGGAGAGGAACTGCAATGGGAATGCAGCCCCTGTAAAGTACAGAAGCCTTTGGTGCAGTGTCTAGCACAGCCCATAAATCACTGCATTAGCTGCAAATTTACCTCCATGTTCACCAATTCAGCCCAGTTACATCAGGCATCCCATTACCCCAGCACCAGCTGCCCCTCAGGAACTGTACAGCTCACAGAAGGTGACCCTGGAACAGTGGAAGCAAACTCCTGGTTTTAACTCTGATGATTTCCACGTCCCTGTGGAAATGTTTTGTGGCTGCAAAGCACCTCTGGGCCACTTTGTCCAGCTGCTTCGCACCAAAACTGCCCACAGCAGTGCCACAAAGGGGAAAGCAAACCAAACAAAACACCCCCTCCCTGCTCCATTAGCTCAGGAAGGCTCAGTTTGATGTAATCAGGCCTAAACCACAAATCTGTGGTCATTCTGTAGGTCACTGCAGGGGCAGGCTGAGGTTGCTGGGGATGTCAGACCCATGCAATTACTTTTTTTGTGTGTGTGTGCTCTGCTTAAGCTTTCTGAGCAGTGTCTTGAAAGTGCAGCTCAAATTGTGGGTTTCTACATTCATAATGCATGGTCTGGGGAATAACAAGTGCCTTATATTATAATTTATGTTAGGGTTGGGTTTTTTTTGTTTGTTTGTTTGGGCTTTTTTGCTTTTCACCGCCCTGGGAATATTGAACTTCATTTCATGGAAAACCCAGGGAAAAATTGGGCTTATTCCCATGCCAGAAAAGCCTACAAAGATTTGCAGTGATGCTGTTGTAATCTGCCCTCTCGCCACCTGCAGCTGGCTTGTGCATGACAGGCCCCAGAATGCAGGGCTGTGTCATGTCTTGCAGGGTGTTAGAAAAATGAACATTTCAGCAAGGTTTCAGCCTCTCCAGCACACGGGAGTGGGAGGGACATGGCTTAGCTTTGCCAGCTGTTCACGTGCCACCCCCACCACAAAGCAAAACAGCCCCCAGAGCACTCCCCTGGTGCACCAGCAGATGCAAAAGCCTGTGCTCAATGCACAGCAGGCAACAAAGACTTATAAACAGCCCAAATTTCCCTCCTTAGAGTGCATTGGGAGTGACTGACAGGGCTGCCAAGCAAAGCCTCTCGGAATGTACAGCACATGGAAACCTTCCTGCTAATTAGTGGGAGATGGTGCTTTGGGCAAGTGATCCCAAAGTCTCTCTCCCACCCTGTATCTGTCCCTAACTCAGGGCTGGTCTCTGCCAAGGAAGCTCTGTTTATTCCCATGCTCCAAACACTCCAGAGGAGGTTGTAACCATCAGTCATCCACTTTGGCCAAAACCTCTTGGCATGCTTCATTCTGCTTCCCCATAAAATCCCAAGAACCCACTTTTTGCAGGGCTGCTTCATAGCCCAACATTGCAATATCAGTTTTATCCTGCAAAGACTCAGCTGTCTACCTTCAGGCTTAGCAGTGTGATTGCAAGAAAATATTTATTTACACAGAGGTGTAAATTAGTGACCCTCTCTCACACAGATGTGGCAATCTGGCTGACTTCCCTCTTATCATTTCTTTGATAATCTGCATCCTGTGAAATTTAGGGTAGAGATTTAGGCAGCCCAGGGTAACCACATGGCCCATGTGTGCCAGCACTAAAGGAGCTGCACTGGTATTATGGTGGGGAAGCAGAGCCTTTAAAAAAAAATCACCCCAAAAACAGGGTGGACAGACCACAATATTTGTTGGGGGTGGGTGGAAGAGCACACGAAAGTGAGAGGATCCATTAACATTTTGCACCATTAGTCAGGAGCCTGGGGACCAGCTATAGCAAATAAAAACTCTACATAATTTAGTCAAGGAAATTCAGCTAAAAAAATTAGAAGTTTCTTTTTTTTTTTTTTTTCAATGTAATAACTTTTTACTCCATTTAATCTCCAGTTCAGCCAGCTGAACAGATAATAGAAAAGTACTGTGAGCTAGGGAATAGTCAGAACCAAGGGAGAGGAGAGAAAAAAAATCCTCAGAAACATGTTCACAAACAAGAGTCATCCAAGATACCAGAGAAACCAGGAAGCAAGTAAATCAGGACAAAACTAGATCTTCTTACCCCATCCCAGGAAACACAAGGAACCTGCTGTGCACTTCCATCTGGCAGCAGTGCAGACCAGCACAGGAGCTGTGTACACAAGATTCCATCAGCAACCCCCTGGCTTGCAGGCTCAGTAACCCAGTCTCCAGCTACTGCTGTGGGAGAGATGAAGTCACAAACTCACCAATGGGTTTTATTTTAATTTATTTTTTCTGTTTAGAAGTTAAAATACTAGCTTCTGTACAACTTGTGGCTGTACTCCTCTGACACCTTTGCTAATAAATATCTTGAAATGGACAATGACTAAAAAGAAAAGCCCAGCAGTTGCCTCCCAGTTGCTCCTGTTGTGTACTCATTTAGTATTGGATACAATTTTTTTTTTCCCCAAAGAAGTAGCTTTGATTAATGCTCTTTAAAGGCTGTATGGTGTTTTTGCTCCATAAAGAATTTCACCTGAACAATGTAGTTTTTCAACATACCCTAGTTAAGATGTTTAGGCCTTTGGTATCCAGGCTTTCTACAAACAAACAGTTCCTATCTTCCTCATGATACTTCCTTATCCTCTTCAAAACACTGAACACATCTTAAGAGTAATCAAGAAGCCACAGCAACTGCTCCTGGCAGGAAGCTGCCAAGCTGTTATCCAGAAGCCTGACCAGCATTATTTGGAACAGATGCTCTTTCAGCTTTGTAATTTTCAGCCAAAAACAATGGCAGTAAGTGAAAGTAAAGCTGTGGGTCAAAGGAAGGCTAAAATTGTATGAGAATCACATGAAAATATTTTTGATTTCATACATCCTCTCATTTACAGCATATGCTTCTGAACTGGTCTGTGAACACTAAAGCTGCAGGTTTGACCTTCATGTCCGTGACCTGGACTTGCCAACAGCTGAGACTCACTGGGAGCACAGGGTCACATCCTGCTGGAGCCCTGGGCACAGACTCACTGGGAGCACAGGGTCACATCCTGCTGGGGCCCTGGGCACAGACTCACTGGGAGCACAGGGTCACATCCTGCTGGAGCCCTGGGCACAGGCTGTGCCCCAGGAGGAAGCCCCTGTGCCTCTTTGACCTGGGGAGATGGGTCAGACCCGAGGCTCTGTTCTCCCTGTAACCCCTCCCAGCCCTTGGGGAGGCACTGCCTGGCCCTGGGGCTGAGCAGGGGGTGTCACTGCAGCCAGCAGTGTCTGCCTGGGTAGAACCTTCACCCTTCCATGAGCCAAGAGCAGTCACAGATGCAGACAGAGGTGTCACCCTGCTCACCTGCCCGGCCATCCCAGCCCCTGGGGCTCGTGTGTCCCATCCTCAGGGGCTCCCAGGGCTGCCCAGCACAGGGCACAGCACAAGGGCTGCAAAGCAGAGCAAAGCTTTCAGTCACTAGGGCCAGGCAGGCAAACTGTGCCCTCCCCAGCTGTGTGAAGGGTCCACTGGGCTCATGCTGTTCCTTCCTTTGCTAGGCAAGCTCAGTTTAACAGAGCTCAAGAAACAAGCAGGTCTCAGGAAATAAATGTTTTCAGTCTCTCTTTTTTATTGCCTGTAAAATAGCAGGAGGCTTTCAAAGCAACAGCAAATCCTGTTAAAAAAAGTAGAGAAAATTAAAGAAATGTTTCTTGTCTCAGATCCAGCCCTTTTCACCTCAACTTTCCATCATGGTACATAAAATTTTGTATGTTTTGGCAGAGCAGAGAAATAACTTTTCCCCCTTCTCTTCCTTGCACAGCCCAGGAGCTCTGAGTGAGCTTTAAACCAGTTTTGCACAAACACAGAACGGCCAAATAATAGAGCAAGAAAACAGCATTAAACTTTGTAGACAATCAACTTTATTCTGTGCACAGCAGCTAGTTTCTCCTGCTCTCAGCAGAAATAAAAAATTTACAAGTGTCCTGGGAAAACATTAAAAACCAAACACATCCAGACAAAGTCTAGTGCAAACTACTTGGAAATAGATCTGTGCATCACCTTCTGAAAGGCTCATTCCAGCTGTGCTGCTGTAGCCAAGCTGCTGGTGTCCAAAACAAATACACCCTGTGAGTTCAGGACAGGATTTGAGGGTTGAGATGTGGGTACCCGTCATCCGTGTCTCCCAGAGAGGCAGTCACAGTTCTCTGCTGGTGAGAATCTCCTCATCAAAGAGGTTTTCTGCTTCTTTCCTTGCACACTGCCACAGAGCAAGGATGCCTACGTATCTGGGAGAAAATGGAACCTCCCAGCACCAGGAGGAAAAAATCCAGCTACTGCAGAGAAGGGATCAAAGATAAGGGGGTAGGATGCATTCACAGGCACACACCCCAGCCCTTTCCACAGGGACCACATTAGGTTTGCTGTACACTGTTATTGCACTGAATGTCATCTTCCAAGCATAGCAAATAACATTTTCATAAAGCACTGCTTTTAATCAAGCACAACCCTCACATCCCCAAAGGAGCTATCTGGAGTCTCTCCTTTTTCTCTACTGTTCTTTTTTGCCCCCTTTTAACTCCTTCCCTCAGAGGCTTGTGCCTCCAGCAAGGAGGGCTCCATGTGGTTCCCTTCGGAGCTCATTAACACGAGTCCATCCATCAGGCCACGAGTCTGAGTGCGTGGTGCCAGGATCCCAGGGGGTCCTGCACACGGCCTGAGCACAGGGCTGGGCTGTCACACAGCAGAGCATTAATAACCCCGGTGCTTACGTGGGAACACAGTGTGGTACCTGATTATACAGCCCCCTGCATGCTGGGACACTTAAGCAGGATGCCAGTCTTGATGGAGCAGTGGGATCCAGCAAGCCTCGTACTTATGCAGTATATTAAAAACACTAATTATACTTCAGTGTCATCCAAACAGAGTGGGTTATTTGCATACCCAGTCACTGTTGCAGCTGGGGTCTGGTTTGAAACTCCCTAAAATGCATTTCAGAACATCAAAATAATATTTTCATTACAACAGTAATGGAGACCAGTCCCTTCCCAAGCCCCAGCTCCACGACCTCCTGTGTGATCACCATTTGACTGGTGAGCAGCTTGTGTGGGTGAGTGAGACCATCTTCCCAGAGTCAGATGGTTATTTCCTGCATGGCAAATGCTTTCCACCCAATGCAAAGTGAAAAGCCTTCCAAGTATGTTTGCTTCTGTAGCAAACTAATGCTTGGGGCAAAGGGTTGAATCCCTTTTCATGCACAGTCTGCAGAGCCACTGGTACAGAGCATAGGACTGGTGGCTGGTGAGTGGCCAAGGAGCACTGATATAAGCACATTTTTACCTAAACATGTAGCACTGCTGGTCAGATTTCCCTGCCCTCATGGCTGGCTCCAGGCAGAACCCATCGAATCTTGGAGCAGGAGGACTGATCGGAAATGTAGGAGACTGAAGGCTTTTGCTCTCGGGTGCAAATGGCTCATTATGGCCTTTTTCAGACGGTGCTGATGAGAGGAATCATTCTTCATTGATGAGAAATCCTGCATTTTCTTCTCCAGGAGAACACAGCTTTGTTCCCTTCCCCATTTAATAACGCACAATTTATCAGGCTAAATTGGTGAGCCTGGTAGCAAGTGATTCAAATCAGCTTCAGCGGCTATGAGCAATCACATGTACTTGAAGAAACCCACTTATACCACTTTCTGCAAAACCTGAGGAAAGCTGGCTATGAATGCACTACTGCAGCCTATTAATGCTCAAGAAAACCCATTTAAATGAACCTCTAATGGCTGATTGAGACTTCTATAATGAAACCCCATAAAGAGTCAGCTCCTTCCTTCAGGCTCCTTCCAAGTGCCTCCCAGCTCTCCCTGTCTCTCTTGTTAAGTGTGGGTAGGAAAAGCAAATGCATGGAAGGACAACTGTGTTGTGGGCACGGAAAGAAGGGAAGGCTCCTGGCTTTTCAAGGGTTGACACTCTCAGCCTCACCAAGAAGGTCACAGGGCAGTGAGTCTCACCTGTGTCTGCTGATACTGTAGGAAGGAGTTTATCAGTGGTGGTCACCGTGCTCCGAAGCGCTGATCACACCTTTCCCCTGCACAGAGCACAAGTGAAAAAGAGCTCCTGTTCCCTCCCCATCCCTATAAGTGCTTCAGGCTCCTGATGCTTCCCAGGTGCCTCTGTTCTGGGCAGATTGGCCTTGCCAGCAGCTGGGGGGTTTGGTTTGCCAGGCACTGTGCCTGTGGGCAGCTGGCAGTGGGACCTGGAAAGCCTGGGTGCAGCATGAGGCTCCTCCCAAGTCTGGTCTTCCTGAGCCCCCTGCCTGGGCAACAACCAGCCCCGGTGGTCCCGGAGGACTCCCATCACCCTGCTGGAGCTGTGGGTGGTCACCAGGACAGAGATGGGCACTGTGATCAGCGTGCCGGGCCCTAGAGCCTGCAAAGGCCACCCTGCCTCCGGAAAAAGGGGACTGTCCTTCCATCCCTGCTTTTGTAGTGGCAACTGCTGCACCGAGATAAAAGCTTTTGTTTGCCTTTTTTCTCCTACATTCCTAATCTCCCTCTGTGCTGGTCTCCCCTATAGTCCATCAAGCACTTTTAATCTCTAATTGCATATGACTGATGAGCCTGAACTCCATACACAGCGTTGCCAAGAACCACTTTTTTTCGGAGCCTGCTTTAGCTCTTTAGGCCAGTCATAACACACTGCAGGACCATTTAGAGTTTATAGTTTGTATACATAACACCCTGGGAGTACCAGAAGGTGGTTTATCCAAACAGAAAAGAATTGAGATGAATGAATGCAGAAATGACTTTTGGCCAGGAAATACTTTAATTTTAATTAGGGGGGAAGGGGGCGAGAGAGGAATGAAGAGGCTTTCTTCTCTCACAAAAGACAAGACTAATGAGTTTACAGCTGCAGGCGCTGACCTTGGAGCATCCCGAATAATGCTAGTGCTGAAATGTTTGGATGTGATGTTAGACCCGATAACCTCGCTTCTAAAAGGAAGAAATAAAGGGAAATGGCTGAATGGGGAGGGGTTCATTTCAGGGGGATGTAGGGACGTATTTATTTATTTTTCCCCCTCTCACGTTCCCGTTCAGCTCCTTTGGGGACACAGCCGCTCACCCGGCTGCTGAGCCTCCCGTGGGCCTCATCTGCTCTGCAGAAAGCATGAGCCAGGTCAGGCAGTTTTCCCGTGTTTAGGACCCTCCCTCATCCCAGAGCTGCTCTTGCAAGTCCCCACCTGTCTGGAGCCTGTGGCTGGAGGGAATGGGGTGCCAGGGCCAAGGGGAGCCCCGTGGACATTTTCATGTGCCACCCGAGCACGAGGGAAGATGCAGCTGGGGCTTCTGAGGCAGTGCCTTGAAACAGGCTGAAAGCCTGGAATTACCCACTGATGGCAAGGGGGTCGTCTTGGTCACTGGCTGGTGGTGTCTGAGCCCGTGCCAGCACCCACTGCAGTGCTGGGCTCCTGGTTGTCCCCAGCCCAGGAGCTCCTGCCCCTGCCCTGGCAGTGTCACAGCGGGTCCCTGTCCAGGCGAGGAGCAGGAGCGGAGCCGCCGTCCCGCCGGGCTGGGAGCTGACACCAGTTGGCAGTGGGGTCTTCCTGGGGCACGTACTGGGGCAGCAGTAGCATGTCCCTGAACAGCCCTGGGCCTGCTGGGCTCCCCCTCCTGCCTGGGGACACGGCCGCTGGGGAGATCCGGGCTGATCTTGCAGCTCCATCCCTTGGCAAAGGGGGTGGCTTGCACGTCTTCCAAAAACTGCAGAGCTGCTGCTCCCACCTCCCTGCCCAGCCTGTTCCTTCTGGGCTGGGGACATCAGCCACAGTCTCCCAGCAGCCTCCAGGCACCCTGGCATCTCCTTCCTCCCCTGGAGCTCTTTCTGTGGCCCTGTAAAGCATCATCCGTGGATCCTCCCATGGGTGCTGCCACGCTACAGCCACGGTGATTGTTAAACTCTCGCACTGCTGTGAGCTGCTGTGGCTGTGAAGGCAGCTTTGCCTCCAGGGGACCAGCACCCCTGCCCTGTGAGCTGGCAGCCAGACGGGCTGGAACAATAGTGCAACTTAGCGGAGCAAAACAACCATCGGTGTTTCCTATTAAAAGTATTTTTATGATGATGATGATTATTAATATTATATAGGGGCTGTAATTTTCTTCCGACTCACTCCAACATCTCACAAAATAAACAGTTGCTGTATTATCCCCTTGTAAATGAGACCACAGGATTGTAAACTTTAATTTGTTACTTTTGGCTGCTCTCAGGTTTGGCAGACAATTAAACCAATTCATTAGTTCACAGAGGCACATTTTTGGCCATGTCTGGCAGCGTGAAGTCATCCAGTGAACACATTGGAGACAGGGTGCGGAAAAACTGTTCAGTGCCTTTGCCACAGGATCTGTCAGTGACGGTCCAGACAGGCTGGGCTGGCTTTTGCAGACCCAGGTGGGAGGGGGATCTGCTTCCTCCTGTCACTCTGCTGTGCCCTGGGCATGGGCCATTGGCAGCCCAGTGCCCCGATGTGTCGGTATTGATTCTCTATCTGACCAGAAAGTAGTTATGTCGTGCCTGAGGCTTAACCTTTAAATTCTGCAGAGTTGGACTAGTGAAACTCCATAGGACATGGCAGAAAACGCTGAGCTCTGGGAAAGGCTGATCTGGCCGAGCGTGACCTCCAGAGCCAGCCCCAGCAGCTGAATTAATTCCTTCAATAGTTGGGCTGCTTTCAATCCCTGCTTTCCCAGCTGCAGATGCATGGCTAGCCTGCAGAGCCCCATGACAGCAGTGCACAGCTTTTAGGCTTTTCAGGGCCACCAGTGGTATGTGCTGAGAGGTAAGGTGGGTTTCTTTGAAATGGAAGCCATAACAGTATGTTTTATGGCACTACCACCTCCCCTGACCAAAGGGCCTTTGTGCAAATCACCCCTCAGATGAGGTTCCCTTGTCAGACATTTTTCACTCTCAGTACTTTCTTAGATGTCCATTAACAAACCAAAAATCCTGAACCACCTCAGTTTTGGAAAAAGCCCCATAAAATTAATCCCTTTTCCTTTGTTCCCTCCACAGGAGGAGGCTTTTTTATAGCACTCGAAAAGAAAGAGTTTTGAATAATGAAACCTGAAAGCTTCCCCAAACTAGTTCCCCAGCGCTGTGTTTCTCACTGGCCAGCACTTTGAGTTTGGATTTGCAGAGTTCTTCTGCTTTGCAATTTCCTCTGAGTGATCCCACCACCTCCAGCGTGTCTGGGGAGCATCGCTGGGCTCTGGTTCTCCATCGGCTGGGAATGCTGGAGAGAAGGGGAGGCTGCGGTAGGGAAAGGAGCATTTTTGAAAAGCTGGTCACTTCCTTCAGCGTCTTGTTTTTCCTTTTCCTGAAATAATAATAATATTTATTAACAAAAGTGTTTGGATGAAACTGTGAGCAAACGCTGCAGAAGAGCTAATTACAACTTTGTGTGTTACAACAACAACTCTGGAGAGCAGCAGCAGGACCCTGCCTGCCCCTGCTGAGCAGTGCTTTTCTTCCAGGGTTCCTCCTGCCACTGGTGTGAGGTGTGAGCTGGGTCCTGGCTCCTTTGGGTGTCAAACACATCCTCTGCTCCCCACCCTGCCGTGGGGGGAGATGGAGGCCTTCACCCCGCTGCGGGCAGCTGCAGTTCGCTGCGTGACTTCCTAGCAGGAGCCGGAGAGGGAGGATGAAGCTGGCTGGGTTTTGAGTAGAAAAATAAGCCCTGTATTTTTCTCCTTTCATCTGTTTATCAAGGCTCGGGCAAAGGGCCTGACACGGCCGGCGCAGCCGCGATGTGTGTGACACACGGGCGGTAATGAGGGACCTGCTGCTGAACGGCCAATTGAGCAGCGGAGCTGCCCGGCGGGAGGGACGGCGGGGGGATCTCTATTTTGACACATCCTCGCTGAGTGAGGAAGAGAACAAGCAGAAAATGGCTGATGATAAATGCAGCAATTAGGGAAGCTTAATGGAGCAGAAGGTTTTTTGTGAGAAGACAAAGAAATTGCCACGCCGACACCTGCAAGGAGGTCCCAGCCGCTGCGAGGGAGCCTCCAGCTGTGCCGCAGCAGCAGGGGCTGGGATGAGGGGAGACGACCTTTATACTTCACACACGCATCCCTCAAAGGCCTTGGAAAAATATTTTCCAAGTTAAACTTCAAAACATCATTTGATTTTTCTTTTCCCCCATTATGTTCAGAAACGGGAGCCTGTAATTTAGGCCCGCTTGCAGCCTTCCCCCGCTCCCTGCTTTTCATTCTGCTTCACATAATACTCTGCGCTGCTGGGAAAGGCATTTTCCTGACAAAGTATTGATCTCGGTGGTATGAAAGAGCTGGGGCCTTAGCAGGGGGGTGCCATCTCGCTGGGCACAGATGGACATGAGGCAGAAGCTCTGGACACGGCTGCCGTGCCCACAGTGACACCCTGTTAAAGGCTGAGCCCGGCGCCTGCCACATTATTTCCAAAGTACCACGTTCCTGAGCTAAGCCCTGGGCTACCACCTCCCCAGGATTTGGCCAAAAGTGCTGAATTTGCTTGCCAAAGCCCCATTTATTTCCTTAGGCTCTCCCCAAAGCAAACTGCACGTGCAGAGGGGCACCAAGAAGCACTGAGGAGAGCTCTGTAAGGGGTGCTGGCGTGGGGACGCCCAGGTTTTGGCGACGGGTGATGCCACTTTGGTCTCACCAGACCATTACCAAAATTCCCCAACACTGCAGCGCAACTGCATTCCTAAGACTTTGGCAAAAGGAATCTCCTGAAGGATGTAAGGGAAAGGTTTCCCTTTTTTTGCTTGGCACAAGCCAAAGAAAACACAAACCCTGTTTTCCCCACCACCAAAGGCTTCCCGGCTCCAGCCTGAGCTGCACACCCCTGCTCTACCTCTGTTCCCACTCTGGCACTTGCTGGCCTGGCCAAAGGACAGCTGGTGTGTCTCACTCTTCCCTAAGCTCTCAGGATATTGCATTCCTGACTAGTTGGCTTCTTGTCTTTCCCTCCTCTGGGCCGGGGTGATGCTGGCGCTGCAGACCTGGAGGTGGAAGCTCAGCCTGCTGCCGAGTCCTTGGGCTCCCTGCACCAACCCTCTGTCTAACTCCAGGTCACCAACAGCTAACTCTAAATATTTATGGTATGCACATGAATGGACAATTCCCATATGCTTATTTTAGGCAATAAAGCTGGCTTTTTAGGGAAGCACTAGAACTTTTTGTCAAGGAACAGTTAATATTTTTGACAAGTGATCTGAGGATTCGTTACAGCTTTACAGACTGGCTTTTTCCCTCACTCCATGATATCCTGGCTATTTGTTTATTTTATTGACTTGTCTAAGACTGGTTCCCATTAACTGAGGTGGCTGCACACATCTCCTTCCACCGAGCTGCAGCGGCCCGTGGCATTTTGGACAAAAATAATGCAAGTGCATGCACTAGTCTCTCTCCTTATGGCTTCCTGAGTATCTTTTTAAAAGTAGGTTGCCTAAGGCAAGCAATGAGCCTTCCAAATCCCATCCTCTTCCTCCCGCCATCATTTGTTTGCTAAATTCCACCCTTCCTCTGTGACTGAGGGAAGTCTCTAGGGAGACAGCCAAAAGTCAAATAAAAATGGTAAAAACGGCACAAAATGAAAGCTGAACAGTGGTAGAAATGCCTAAAACCCAGGAAGTCCTTCTGTATCAGTTCTTTTAGCAGAAGGCAGCTCAGCTGGGGTGGCTTAAAGGAATAAGGCTGAATTAATTAGTTTCTCTGTTTAGGTAATAATACCATTAATCACGATGAACCATTTTGTGAGAAGGCTGATACTCGACACTGCGTAATTCCACAGGAATCCCACTGTAGTGCAGCATTATTGATGGGTCATCCTCCGCAGGCGTGAGAGCAATGCCTCCTAATACAGCAACTGGCAAACCGCTGATTTTCTTTTAATATTCAGACCACCACCACATCAGTCATGATGAATTCTTCTGGCACCGGGGTGGTTGCAATAAGCAATCCTTCAGGAATGCCAGGGGAGCATGGCATTGATTTAATGCTCACTTTTTAAATCGTACACAGACCAAATGCTTCCAAAAGGTACAGTTCATTTTTGTTTTGTTTTGTTTTTTTTTTTTAAGTGTGCAGTAACAACCTCCTTGCTCACAGTTACCCACATCAGGAAGATGCAGCTATGGACTCTAACAGAGGTTAGGGAGGCTCATTTATGCAGGTCCGTGTTAGTGGTGGTGTCAGGAAAGATCCCATGTTGGACACTGGCACTGGGAGAATTACAACCCCCCTGAGCCAGCATTATGAATATCTTTCTGCTGAGTCCAACACGCTTTTCACATCCACCATGTGTTCTATGTTCCTCCAATTTCAGCTGGGAGAGCAGGTGCTGATTTTTAATGCCTATTTTGTTTTAAGCCTCCTTTCATGAGATTAAGGACCCTGCTATTTTATTTCATTTTATTTTTTTATGCTCAGTAATTTAGTCACACGCAAACTTACAACCAGAAGCTGTAACATGCTGTTAAAGCACAGTCACCCACCGTTAAATCAGTCCCTGAGCACGAGGGGGGCTTGGGGCACCGTTCCATCCCCCTGCAGATGGCTGCTCTCAGCCTACGGGAGAAGCTGGGGAAGCAAATGGGAAGGCAAGTGGAGAACAGCGCTCGAGGCGAGAACCTTCCCGGAGCGATGCCGGCAGCGCGATCCCTTCAAACGAGCTGCTGCACAGGGGCTCTGCTTCCTTTTCTGTCCTTCTTCCCCCCTGGCAGCAGACGTGGGATCAGCCCACGGTGTGCAGAGCCTGAGGTGCCCCAGTGTTGTGGGGTGAGGAGCTGCAGAGCCAGGGGAGCACCGCCCCGCTCCCCAAATCCTGATCGCCACAGCGGCGGCCTCCGGGCATGCGATGGGCCACGGTCCTTCTGCCGGGAAAGATTCACAAGCAGAACCAAAAATCCCTCTCCCAGCATCAGGGAAAAAAGATTCACAAGCAGAACCAAAAATCCCTCTCCCAGCACCAGGGAAAAAAGATTCACAAGCAGAACCAAAACCCCTCTCCCAGCAGCAGCCCCTCCTGCCAGCTGCCTCCTCCCAGCCGTCAATAAACCATTAGCCTCGAGTCAACAGCGCTGGCTACGACACACAAACACTCAACTGCCTTTTTCATCCAAAATCAATGTTGTATTTATCTTCATTGATCTACAAGGAAACTGAATGTTTAAAATTACAGGGGGTGCAGGGGGGAGGATGGGGAGGGGGGGGAAACAAGAGTTACAGAGCCAAGAAAATAGTAGCGGATGGCTGAATTAACTAGAGAGAAAAAGCCCAGGATATATAAAACATGGACACTGAAAAATAAAATAAGGGAAGGGGGGATGGTACAGCAAGTAAAACATGGCAAAATTTACATATGGATGAAAAGTAAAATTGGAAATAAAAAATAAATCATGCCAAAAAGCAGTTCAAGGCAGAACCACACTGAAACAAACATTTGCTTATGGTCTTCATGTACTATAGATAATATATCAGAATTTCTTTTTTTTTTTAATCAACCATTAGACTTTTTTTTTTTTGCACTCCTAAAATTCTACTTTGTCTTGTATACAGATTCCAATAAGAACACTGCACAATTAGCACAAGGGGTCCACGGAAAATTGTCCTTGCTTGCCAGCGATCCTGCCCACAACACAAAAAAAGAGAAAAAAAAAAGGAAAAAAAAATAAGGAAAGGGTCTGCCGCATGGTACTGTGCCAGTTCCATCTGCTTTTGCCAGCTTGAAAAGTAGGAAACCAAAATTCCCTTCCAGGAGCGTGTGTCTCTCTCTTTCCTTGACGAACTGTCCCTTGTGTTTGTACAAAAAAATTCAGTCTCTCTTTTTTTTTTTTTTTTTTTTTTTTTGTTAAACACAAGCATCCTTCTTCCTGTTCACATGCCATTGCCATTCTGTCTCCAGAGTTGCGAGTTGGTTGTTTTTGGGTTGTTTTTTTTTTTTATTATTTTTTTTAAAACCTTCCTCCCCCCAACATCCACTAAGACCTGCCTCCGAGTTCTTGCATAGTTGAAGTATATATGCCGTACTTAGCTTTCTGAGTGTGAATTTCTGACTGTGACAAGAGTATGAGTTGTAACCATGTTAAGAAATAACCAGAGTGGTTCTAGAAACCATTTTTATAAAGTTCTACCTATGTTAAGAATTTAATATTGGTGTACATTTATATTAACAGAATATTTACAGTTTGTTTTCTTTTTTTTTCTTTTTTTGTTTAAAACAAGAAGTCAAAAAAAATTCCTCTTAAATTTCTGCATAATATAATAAGGCAAAAAACAAACAGTTTTGTACATTATTATTATTATTAATATTTTAATATATATCTGTAACTTCGGTTCCAAAGTACCAAGGTAAGTGATCAATTGGCCTCAGAAGGGAACCTCACAGTGGACTGTAAAACTACAGTATTTCCATAAATAATACTTTTAAGAAACCCTGGGTATTTTTTTCTTAAGGATCTGAGGCCTTTAAAATGCAAATTTAACTAAAAACAAAAGCAAAATTTCTTCTCTTTTTTTAAGTGAATAAAGAGCACAAAATTAAAAAAAATACAAATCCATTAAAAATGTTTCTCACATTTGGGAAAAAATGTACAAACTTGATATTCTCAACTCATTTTTTTTTTTAAGCACAGAAACAAAAAACAAAACCAAAAATCAATACCTATATATTAAATTCCCATTCTCAGCAACCTTCTTGTTGGAAAGTCCCCAACCCCGTTATTTATGGAAATGTGCTTAACTTCTACAAATTTTACATTAAAAAAAAAAGTTTACAGCAGTGCATTTTGTAAAAGGTTTGTTGGTTGGTTTTTTTTGTTGATTTTTTTTCCCTGTTTGTGGGGTTTTTTTGTTTGTTTGTTTGTTTGCTTGCTTGCTTGCTTGCTTGTTTTGTTTTATGTACAGGTGAGTTTAAAATTCAATGTCGGGGACTATCGTGCCTCTACTTCTTTGGGGTTCCTAGAGGGGGAGTAGTCCCTGGACTCTGAGTTTGTGAGTGGGGTAGTCCTGCGTGGGGAGGCAGGTCTGGTGCTGCTGGCTGGTACGAGAGGCGGTGGCGCGCTCAGCGCTGCGGTCGGCGGGTTCCTGTTCAAAATCCCGTTGTGCATGGCAGTGGATGGACTCAGTCTGGGGTAATGCATCCCGCTTAAATGAGGCATGAAGGATGGCACGTGTGCCAGGTGGCTTTCGATGGGGGACGAGTGCAAGTGGTGCATTCTGGCACGCTCAAGTTCTTCCCGTAAGTGCAAGCGCTCCCGCTCCTCCACTTGCCGCAACCGCTCCTGCTCTCGGCGGGCTTCAAGAAGGTTCTCGTGGTTGTAGTCGTGTGGTTCCCTGTCTCTGTAGGATCGCTCGTGGTCATAAAAGCCAGAGGTGGTAGGAAACCTATGGATAGGATCCGTCCGGAGCTGGAAGTCCATTCGACGGTGCAGGTCTAAGCTCCGGTAGGCATCTCGCAATGGGTCCCGCATCGGGTCCCAGGAAAATCCTGGATGTGGCAGCCTCTCTCTTCCTGACAAAGGGTTCATGCCTATAAGCGGGGTCATCATCCTGCTGCGGTCCAGGACATTCATGTTGTTCATCTGGTGCACGCTGCCCATGGAGATGGGCATGGAGGCAGCCATTGAGTGAGGCAATGATAATCCATGGAGAGTAGGTGGTGGGGGATGCTCCACTGATCGGGAGTGCTGTGAAGGCTCAGACCCTACCACCAGCACGTCACTGTCTTCCTTCCTCTCCTCTTTGACTTTGATGTCATTCTTAATCTTCTGGAGGTCGCTGGGAAGCTCTGTCTTTCTCTCCATATCCTTGCTCATTAGATTGGTAAGCTTCAGGCTCTCACTTAGTGCAGGTTTGCTGTATGGGGATACAGACTGGATCACTGGCTTTGTGTTGTCCTCAGAGGGTCTCTTTTCATGGCTTGGAGTTTCCTTCACTGGGGAACGGCTCTCTTTGATCTTGTGTTCTGCTATGGGCGGCTCTCGCAGCCGCTCCGGGTGCTCCCGCTCGGGTTCCTTGGACCTTTCCCTCTCCCCGAGGCTGACCTGCCTGATGGGATCGCTGGAGGTCTGGCTGTTGCTGCGGATGAGATTGCTTATCTGATGTGTCACTGGAGCTGATGCCGGTGAGGATCTGTTTGAATGTCTGTTTTTATCCATGAGGTCTCTGCAAAAAGAGAGAGAAGGTACGTCCTTGGTTTTGTGTGAACAAACACACCCGCGATGTGGGACATGCACAGTGCTGTGTCCAGCTGTAAACTGCCCAAATTGCTTAGAAAATGATTTGGAAAGCTCTGCTAGCATCAGCTATAGCTGTGATGCTACACCAAAGGACATGCACTACCTGCCTTTACATACTACACAGGAAAAAAAAAGTCAAATGTCCACAAATCTGGGACTAGACTGGGGATGTGTTTGAAAGAATACTATATTCATCCCAAGAGAAAGACCACTTCACTGGGAAATGGAGGGAAAAAAGAACTCTAGACAGCTTATTTTGACTTTAAAAATGCCTATTGTGTGTTCATGTGTACATCTTGCTGCCAGACAATGATCTTCTCAGCTGCAGAACTCTGAACTCAGGTTTCTTTCCTAAAACACAGATCCATGCACACAAACCAGGAGCCTACAGAGATGTATGCAGGTCCTTCCCAAGACAGACATGGCCACTGGAAGTACCCATAAGATGAGGCTTATTTTCCCTGGGAGCTGCAGGAGTTTCTGCTGTTGGAAAACCAGGTAAACCAGGTGCTTCAGGAGAAACATCCATGAACCTGAATAATTGACCTCTGTTTCAAGAGGACCTGCCAGGATGAACAAGGGGTTTGATGACAACGTCCCCAGTTCAGAGAAGCACGAGGGTCTATGTTTCAACTGCACCTCTGTCTCTGAGCAAGCCAATTAGTCACAGTCAATCCCACCTCTTTAAGAGGGGAATAAATAAAGCTCACCTTCTAAAAGCACTTTGCTCTGAATGAGAGACACTTTAAATGCAAAATATGATGGTGTGATTGAGAGAACTGCATTATGCAGCTGAGAGGCTCACTGACACCTAAGTTTTAAGCTGGGTTTGCTTTCCAGAGCTGTAAGACCTGAGAACTGAAAGCTGGAGGTGTTTTGTAAGTACATAAATACTGTGTAAGTATTTATCTCTTATGATTACATTTGCTAACCCAGATTTCTTCCTCTGTGGACGTCCTGATTGCTGGTCAAGGATGTGGTCTATGAAAACCACGACCAAACAGGGATGCTGGGGACAGCTTAAGCTGAATTAAGAGAAATGTAATAGAGCTGTTAACCCCTAGGTGAGCACTCCTGAGAGTAAAGTAACCCTGGTTTGCAAATGAATTCCACTAGAGCCAAGAAGGGAGCTTCCTATCCGTGCAAGGAGTGTCAGAGAATTTAACATTTGAAGCAAGATGATTTTCAGCCTATTGCTTCCATGTAATCTTGTTCACAAGTACTGCCTGAAGATCTCATTAAAAGCACTCCAGGCAAGCTATGAACCCCCTAACACCAGTCAAGCACACACATCTAAGACTTGCAGGCTGTTATTGCCTACAAAGAAGTAGCCTGTTGGAGACAACTGGGCTCTGAAATATAAAGGGCTTCACAGCTTTAAAATCATATAACTGGAAGCTAATGAAGTAACTATAGCCCAGGTGATACAGTCCTGTCATTGTTAATAAGGGTTTGCCTACAATGCAATTTTTAAGATCAGTTTTGCTAATGGATTCATGCACACTGCTCCAGATACAGGCATTTGCATTTTTATCTCGTTAATGTCCAGCTAACATTTGAATTCATCAGCATATCTGTACATTAATGAGAACTATGACTGTCTCCAAAGGACCCATCACAATGCTACCCTTCATGATTTCAGAATACACAGCAATCCTAAAGCAGCTGCATTGAAAACAGCCAAGTATCCCCTGAAAACACAGCAACACACTCAATTCCTCAGCCTGGTGCTTTTTATTAACCTACTGGCAGGGACTGGCTTATTTCCACAGAGGAAAAATCCTAAAAGGCAAAGAGGTTTTTTTTTTCTTTGTGTGTTGCTTGTGCTTATCTGAGGAAAAGGCCTATCAGCTGCTTTTAAGGACAAGCAACACTTTAGAAAAATTAGAAAAAACACAGAGTAAAAGCAGTCCCAGAAGGAAGTGCTCAGAAGCCCAGGCTGCTCACCTCTCCTTGTCTCTGTCGTCCTTGCTCAGAGAGAGATCCCTCTTCTCAGGCTCCCGCTCCCTGTCCCTGTCATGGTTTGTCACCGAGGAGCTTCGCTCCGAATCCGTGGGCTTGGGCCACTGGGGAGGTGTTGGGAAGGACGGCGGGGTCCGGTGGAGTCTGTTCCATGGCTCGTGGGGATTGTTGAAATTCTGCAGGTTTGGGCCATCTTTGTGGGTAAAAATGTTGTTGTGAGCTGGAACAGCGGTAGGGGGGAGGAAGAGTTAAAAACAATTCAAAGCCAGTGATTACAAAGACATTTTTCACAATACTAATCACAAACAGAAGTGTCCTTTCAAGACTTTTTAATGGTGAGGGGGAGCTTCTGGCAAGTGGACACAGATAATGCCAACAGTGGGTGTAAGATCCACCAGCTCTTTTAAGGCTGTTGGTGGAGGAAGCTCTAACCATACATCTCAGTAACTCACAGACGACTGAAAATGCCCAGCTTTTCTTCTCCCCCCACCCCAGGCAAGGGTTCCAGCACAAAAGCAGTATTTTTCCTCAGCTCCTCTCACTGGCAGAAACTTGAATTTCTGGGTAGTTACAAGCCATCAGCTGCCTGCAGCTGAGGATTCAGGGACGTTTTTGTTAACGAAACCAGACTATTTGGTGGTATGTATGCGTGTGTATAAACATAGAACTTGGCTGTAAGGCTTTTCAGAACAGTCACTTGATTTTCCTCCATCCATCTTCAGCTGATTCCTGTTGCACCATGAGATGCATAAGCATACTCTCTTATGTGTGGCTCTCAAGCATGTTTTGCCTACAGGTAACATGTTTTTGAAGTAAAATTATTTTATACAGGCAATTTAAACTTCAGACAGTGGTTACAGAGGAGGTCTGTGTGCTGAATGAGTATCAGTAGCTGTTCCACTATGCGTCTTCGCTGCTGAAGGGTGTGACTTTAGGTGCCCACAGGGTCCCAGAGCTCAGGGTCTTGCAGCTCCAGCACCTCTGCAAGCACACAAGGTACCAGCCTTCAGCAGAGAGGAGACAGAGCACAGCTACTGATCTCTGTGACATGCAGAAAAGCTCCCACCGCAGAGACCTGGAAATCTTAGGTGCAGTGTTTTCAGATAGGAGAATGGAGGTTAGGAATTAAACTTCTTTAAAAACTACCACCAGCTGCTGTAAATATTAGCATGTGGCTTTTCTGGAAGGGATGTTTGTCTGCAGTAACCCAGCCAGTACTTACTCAGAGCATGACTGCCTAATCCTCCAAAGGCATTGCTGCCTAAGTTCCCAAGGCCGCTGAAGGTGCTTGACCTGCTAAATGGATCTGGAAAGGCAAACAGGGATTTAGCAGGCATTTAGCCAAGAATGTTGGAGAATGAAACGCACCCCTCCCCTTCTTAACGGTCTGAATCCAAGTAGGATTAGGCCAGACTTTAAGCTGATCCTTCTCATTGCAAGGTTCTTTGCACAGAAAATTCCCATCATGTTAAAATGGAGAAGGGATTCAGTGCTCACTCTGCAAACAGGTGCTGTAATAAACTTTTGTATGCCAGTCAGAAGCGAGCTAGAAAATAAGGTCTAATAGCTGAAATTAGGGTGGCTGCTGCTGAGCTATAACTCCTTTCTTATCAGAATTAACAGCAGAAGCATTGCAATTGCCTCGAAAGAAGAATCTCAGCAGGTGCCTCGGCCAGCACTTGAGGGGATGCATTGTCTTGTTTCTGCAAACAATTCCCTACTCTTTTTGTAATATTGCATAGAGACAGTTCTAAGCTAATTGCTAATGACATCCATCCTAATGCCAACTAACTTTGTCCTGTTTGTGCCAAAATCCTCTCCCATAACAGCTTCATTCATCCCAGTGGTGGTGGGAATAACAGCACAGTCTTAGAATCTACTGTGATAAAGGAATGGGAGGTTTGTATCCTTCAAGGCAGAAGATTTATCTTGCCTTTCCTAGCCAAGTATCTGACTATTTGGCTATTGGCACTTTATAAACAGTCCTGCCTTCTTTCCCCCCCCCCCAGTAAATGTGCCCATCACCAGAAGAGGTTCCTCTCTGAGAGTATATAACCCGACTCGGGTTTCTCCAGAGACAGCTATGGGTTAAATCTTACCAGTGTACTTGTTTTCTTTCCTACTGCTCTCTAAACAACTCCTCCTTCTGCCCACTGGCTTTCTGACTGCCCCTTTAAGGTCTTTAATTTGCCATGTTAGAGGAGATGTGTTGCTCTCCACTTCCTCACAGGTATCATGATATTTAAAATATCAAGGCAAATGGCACGAATAGCTTGGATCTTTGAGCAAACAGCTATTTGCTTATTTACTTATTTTAAAATAGATGTTCTTGCCCTTCCTCTTTGATATTAAGTAGTTGAGTGACTCGGTAGAGATAGTTAATTTTGACAGAATGTTCAGGAATTGATGTAAATCTGGGTATTTGCAACAGAAAAAAAGTCTACTGGGTCATGTGGCATGCCACATTTACTGATTGGATGAGTGTTACTAAAACATTAATCAACAGAGCTTGAACTTTAATTGGCAATGAGCTGCTTGTGAGCTTCTAAAATGAGGAAATTTGAGAAAATCAGGCTCTACTTACTGCCAATTAGGAAACTGAAAGGCTGGCAAAATGTGCAGAACAGCTATTTGCCAGGAACTGTTCCCTGAACTCTTTTAAAGAGCATAGCCAAGAACTTTCATCGGTGGGAAATGGTAGGGGAGGAGCCCAGTTGAGGCTGCAGCTTGTCTGAGGTACCTTTGCATAAATTTCCCCCATTTCCTTGGGCATATTCAGCAGCACAGAAGGGCTCTGCAGCTCCCATTTTGGCTGCTCTGCAGTGCCGCAGCAGTGACAGAGGTGACTGCTCTGCAATGCCCTCTTCTCTTGCAGGAGAAGGTCTGCCAATCCTGCCCCTCTCCTCTGGGGGAGAGCAGGGGGATGTGCTGGGAGCTGGCAGGGGTGAGGAGCTGGCCAGCTTCTGGATCCTGAGGCAGTCTAAGCCCTTCCCTCCCGCAGTGCTACAGTGCAGGACCACGCTGGAGAGCCAGGAATGGGTCAGAGGTATAGAGGTGAAGGCAGGGTTTACTTACACTTACCTGCCAAGTGGTTCGTAGGCAGGAAACTGCTGTGGTGAGGGGAAGGACCAAAAGGGGTGGTGGCTGGATGTGTTGCACCTGTGAGAACAAGGTCCCTTTTTAGTTCAGGGGCAAAACTCCCCGCACACAGAGAGGTCCTGACATTCAGGAACTGGATGCAACGGTCAGATTTAAACACAGCAAAGGCAGAGAAAGACCCCAAACACCAGCTGAGCAAGCAACAGGCAGGATTTCTCCAAGAGCCCTATGGAGGAGCCCGTGGGCAGTAGGAGGCAGGAGGAGACTTTTCACTGAGTGCTGCTGCTCACCTGTAGTAAGGAGGAAGCGAATCTCTTTGTCTGACATTTTCAGTCCTACTCTGTGTTTACATTAAAAAGGGTCACCTCAGGTTATGGGCCCAGACAGAAGATGCTTGGAAGTGACTGATTAGAGTCTATATGAAACACCAGTTAATGACAGGCACGCAGGGAACATCAATCATGCCTCTCCCATGGGAGCTCCATCCACGCTCTCACATCTGTCTCTGCATCCACAGGCTCCCCCTGTGGTATTTTTTTCCCTTTCCCAGACACTGCTCATTGCCACGGTGCCGTGCTTCCTCGTGGGAAAGGAACACCACTGCTGAGCAAACCTTCAGATGCTGCCTGGATGCAAACACAACTTCTGCCTCCCTTGCAGAAATCAAGACCTGCCCTACCTGTGCACTAACTGTCTCATTTTGTTAGAAACTAGTAATTCCACATAATGGCAGAAGCAGCGTTTTCCAGAGGACATGTTAAGTCATGTGCAAAATAGACCAATGTCTACATAAAGCTTTATAGTGCTTGTCTCATATACTTTTTTGGTAAAAAGTTAACTTCCCTTAATACTGGGAAGAATAACAGGTAAAATCTAGCAAACATGAGCAGCCACGTGTCCAGAACATGAGCAGGCTATGAAACTGGAGAAGGAGACAGAGCTCTGTGTCCCTCACCAGCTTGGGCACCTCAAACCTAAGCAGCCAGAAAATGAGTTGAGGAAACTTAAGAGAGACCCCAGCAACGAGGCCTATCTAGTACCTATCTATAAACATTCTGACTGCTCCAGTGCTTCGAGACGGATGGAGACTGTCATCTTTCTAATCCTTTAAGATTTCAGAAGGTGTATAATGGATGGGAGATTTCTTCAAAGGAGACGGCTTACAAACTCAACTACATGGGCTGATAATAAAAAATCCTCTGGAGGAAGCTGGGAGCAGCACTGCAGGCTGTCAGGCAGTTATTAAATGTAGCGTCTGCCAGGCAGCCCAACATCCGTCCTGGAGACAGGTGGCCCTAAGATAACTTATGTCTCCCACAGTAACCAGGCAATGCAGCAGAACCAATGATTCACACCAACTGCACACGTGCTCGATAAGGTGAAAAGAATGCCTCGGATATTGCAGAGTAAAAGATTTATTCATCTCTCTATTACAGCTGCAGTGTTTGCTCACGTTGATAGTGCTCTTTACCCAGATTTACCGTGTGATGGCTCTTGTGATTAATACGCTCACGGACAAGTTGCTGTAAGGTTGTTTATCTCTAGTGAAAGTTTTCTATTAATTTGCTTTCTCTAATGTTTCTCTTCCATGCTATTTCCCCTCTTGCTTTTGTGAATGAAAAGCTTGCATCTTTTAAGAGAAAAAATTCCAGATACCAACTGGACTGGTGGTTTTCTGCCTGTCAGGGTAAACTCTGCCCAGAGTAGCAAAACCAGGCATGAAATAAGGTCCTTGCAATGACAACACAGGACAGACTGAGGACAGTGATAAGGACGCACCTGCCATGAGAAAACAGCCAGGGTTTTGTAAATAAGCTGTGCTTATGCATCCAAGTAGGTGCAATAAATATCTTGGCCCCGTGCTATCAAAGTACCTTTATAGAGACCAAAATACAGGGTAGCACCCTAGGATGTAGAGCTGGCACCAGCACTGATTACATCTCCTAGAAATGTGCATTTGATGCTTAAGAATTTCCATGCACAGACAGAGCAGAAAAACAGACTGAAGCACTGGTGGAGCTCCTGACAGCTATCTGACATCCATATTTGAAACTCAGTTCTCACAGAAATTTCAGTTTGATCCTCCTCTGTTGCTCTCCTGTCATGTTTGGGACAGAATTCTAACCTCATTCATCTCAACAGCTTGAACCAAGGCTGCATGTGACCATGTCTGCACTCAGGGTGATTGTGCAATACTGCATCATAAAACCAGAGTAGCACTAGGGAAGAAAATGTCATTATTTGCCAATAAATTACATACATAAAGAGCTAAGTTACATCTCATCAACTGATACAGCTCATTCAGAACACAGACTTTAGCATCTCAAGCACAGAAAAAAAATAAAGAAGTCGAGGGAGATAGTTAAGCCTGAGAACAGAATGAAATCAACACTTGGCATTTGGTAGACAGATATCCAAATGAATCCACAGTGACCTCCTAAACCAGAATGTCAGAGTTGCAGCCTCCCATGGTCAGAGCCAGTGAGAACAGCACAGTGAAGCTAACTGCCCTTTGGTAACTGCATAATTGTAATTACTTCTCCAACAGATTGGAAAGCAATTGATCAGTGTGAACTGTATTCAATTCTCCATTTGTTTTTTTTTTTTTAATTCAATATATACCATTTTAAGCCCCAGAGTTTGCTGGACTTTGTAACACAGGGGAATTTTCTATTTAAAAACCAAACACTTCACAAATACACCTTCTGTGATATTTTCAATGCTGTTATTGAAGTTTTCCTTTTACAAAAAACCCCTTGTTTTCAGAAAACAAACAGAAACTTGGTGAGTGGAGGAGCTGAGAAGAACATGGCAAATATAAAAGCAAGAAAGAGATTGGGGCCACTTCCAATCCTGTGCAATGGAAACATTTTCAAGTGTTTTGTCAAAATCGCTTTTAAAAATCACTCCATAGCCTATTAATCAGGCACATAAGAACCAGCTGCACAGACATGAATGTAAGCCAAGTGCTGCAGCTCAGTGACGTGCAGAGGATCCTGCACTGGAGGTGGTGGCAGAGCTCTGGTCACAGCGGTGGCCAGAGCGTCCACACCCCTCTGAACCAACCTTGCCTGCTCCTATTTTTGAGGCACGTGTAGCTGTAGGGACACACATGACACATACTGACTGTTTGTTGGGTATTTTTTTTCAACAAGTAACGATCTTCCCTTACCTGTGGTAGAAAACAGAGGCCTGGCAAGATCTTGTGGGTAATGGAAGCCTGGAAACACTCCAGGGGCGGGAGGTCTGCTGAACAGGTCAAGTTTACCACCTATCTCTAGCTTGTGGGGATCCAGCTGCATTTGCTGTCAAACGATATAAAAACAATCTCGTTACACACTTCCTTTTTTATGGGAGAAAAAGAGAGGGAGTTAAGGCTCACTCCTCCTTGGCCCTGCCAGGGAGAGTTAGTGAGAGTGACAGCTGTGTCTGGGGTCACACAGCCGTGCTCTGACAGCATCTGTGGGGCCATTTCGCTCCGCAGCCTCTCAGCTGCCGGCCCCATCCACACGGATAAGGTCTGAAGTGATCCCAGCCCCTCAGCACACACTGGAGCACAGAACATGATACACCAAGTGTTCTGCACCCCGGGATCAGTCGGTGCTCTCAGCCTGACAAAAATTGCTCTGCGGGCAGAAAGCTGCCGACACGAGTCTGGAGAGCTGGGTGATGGACTCGTCTGTTTTGCTTCTCCAGTTTGAAAGGGAGAGACGTGCCCACGCTGTGCCCTTCCTGCAGCTAGTACAGCTCACTATGCAGGCAAGGGGCAAAGGAGAAAGAAAGCCATGAGGTCCTCCAGAGGTTATTTTTATCCTTGCCCCGTAGAAGTGAGCACGGCCAGGACTGCACCTAAGTCACACAAGTCTCTCAATAGCCAAAAGATTATATATTTGCTTATAAAAATACATGGACATACCCCACTTGCAGAGGCACTGCTGACAGTGCACCTACTTAAGCACTGAGTAGTCTTCATTAATGGGACAAAAAAACTACAGCAGGGGCTATGAAAAAATAAAACCTACACAAACTCCCTTATCAGCTACTCCTCCTGCCACAGGAGCCTGTAACAGCACACCAGAGTACCTGTGTCCTGTGACCTCTTGAATTTTAACCCCCTCCCTCTGCCCAACATCACAGCAGTGCAGGAAGCCCCCCAACCTCTAACACTGGAGCCATCAATCTCCTCCCCTGCTCTGTGCTTTGTTAATGTGTTCTTCACTGTATCAGCCATTTCATTACCTCCTCCACAGGAGGTACTGGTACAGAAGGGAAATGACATTAAACGTGTGTGCTTTGTAAAAAAGATGGACTTGGGGAAATATTACTCTCTCCCTCACTTTCTTTGTCTCTTTCTGGCCGTGCACTTCGTATCTACTGCTCATTCTGCCACCCTTCGACCCAGCTCCTTTGCCCTTATATAAACTTTATGGTTGCTACAATAAATGTTAAAAGAGTGTAAGTATTAGTTAATCGATACAGGCAAGCTTGAGAATCACCACAGTAACTGTTTCCTGCCCATTACTCACTAAAATACAATCTGTAAGCTAAAAGACTTGGCTTTGTTCCAGAGACTGTCTGAATTACCTTCATCTTTTGCTGGTGATGGTAGATCTGCCAGGCGATCTGTACGTGAACCGCACACCACTTCCCGGGTTTCTGCAATGGAAAGCACAAGAATTTAGATTAATTTATACGTTAGCAATCTGCATCAGACAGAACATTTCATTTCCCTCACTGTCAACCAGGCAGCTAAGCAATGAGAAAGGCTGATTACTGAAACGGCACAATGGGTGATCAACATCTTCTTCTGCACTGCAGCAGATGATGTTTAAATTAAGAAGGAAACAGGAAGAATGTGGGCTATCTTCCTCATCTCATGGACATCTGAGATCCCTGCCTTGTTCTTTCCTACTTGTGCTCCCCACATCATGAACTGAAATGAATGGCAGCAAAGAACAGTATGCCATGCTTAAGAGAAAGCAACTAACAGTTCACAGTTCTGCTTCTGAAAAGAGCCCTGTTCATTCATCCCTGCTGCACTGCAGGCTAAGTCATGCGTGGTTATTATGGCTACTTGCTTTTGGGGAGGAAAAGGGTTCAGACAAACAATCACCAGGATGAGCAGTGCCACAGCTGAACAAGTCACTGTTTTCTGCTGAGCTGTGGTGCTCACTGTAGGGTGTTTATGTGGAACATCAGAGGCACATTGACCTAAGCCACCATGAATCTGCTCACTGGTGAATGTCTGCCCATGGCACAGTCATTTATTTCTGTGACCCTTATTTCATACCGTGAACTATTAATGCACATAAATAGATGCAAAATAAGGCTGGGATTCAACCTAAACGTTATTAATCAGAAGCAGCGAAGAGCTAACGATGACATTTTGGTTTAAGTGAAGGATTAGCGTGAAATTTTCTACTGGACACGTGAAATTTCAAAAGCACATGCACAATACTCAAAGCATCTGTGTATAAATATGTATATAAAATCCCCCACAAACCTTACTTACTCTTACTGGAGGCCTATAAGGGTCTGACACCTATGGAAAAAGCAGAAATAAAACAATCAGTCTTTCTAAAACTAGCCAATGTACAGAAAGGTGGGGAACTTCCTTCCTCTGAACAAGTAAAAGCATTTAGAAAGCAATGTTCCACAGAAGTCCCCTGTGACATGGGAAACCCAAAAGGCTTAAAGAAGGCTTAAAACTTCTCTTTCATTCCTTGAACCAAACTCAGCAGAATTTTATGATAAACAAAGCAGCTTCATGCCAGCAACTGAACAGTGCCAGTGCTTTTCTGAACCTTGTAATCATTCTGAAATGGAGCACATAAAACTGCTCTCCAAGCAGTGCTTAGGGGAAAAGATACTGAAGGGGTTTCCTGCCCCATTTCCCTGTGACTTTGTTTAAAGAAGCCAATACATCCCTTTGAATTTATGACTGGTGGAGGCTACTGTCTCACCAGAAAAAGAAACCTCTGTCCTGACTGCGTGTTCCCAGTCTAGAGGCCAATTTGCTCACCAGCTTGCCCTCCCTTTTCTTATGAGCAATCTCTATGTTTACTGTAAATCCAGATAAGCTGAAATGAAGGTTATATATTGTTGCCTACCCCTGGAGTCTTCTGCAGCAGCGTATGGTGGACTGTGCCTGGTCTACCTGCTACATCAATAGGGTTTGAAGTCTGAAAGACAAGAATAGAGCGTGAATAATACTGTATCACACCAGCAGTACATTTAACATCTCTATCTGATGTTAACAGCATTAATTAGGCCATGTTTGCACTGTGCTCTGAGCACGCATGTTGCTACATTAGTGCTAAATGTTATCTCTTACTGACAGCCAACAGCATTTAACCACCATGTCATCTGATATTATTGAGCAGCAGCAACAGTATTCCAGTAGCACCCCTAAGCCCCACTGAAATCACACCCCGTTGTGCTATGCAGTGTGCAAGTGCATGGGAAGAGACAGTCCCTGCCCCAGAAGCTTATTCTTTAGACAAACCAGGCAGGAGGTAGGAGAGAGGACGAGAGAGGTGGCCTGCCTCCCTCCATGTGTCAGGCAGCAGCCAGTACAGCAGTCAGGAACAGAACAACTCGAGCATCCTAGTCCCATGAATATTCCACCCACTGGACTATGGCCCCTCTCTGACTGGGGCCAGGTAACACAATGCCTAAACCAGCAACAGTCCATCTATTTGTTTGGACAAGGCAAAATGAGAAACCTTAGAAGGTGCTTGTGGGTCTTTTATAGCTTTGCATTGTTTATCCCATCATTTTCCAGCGAGAATTAAACACCTCATTGAACGAATCCCTGTTCCTCCTCCTCCGGATCCCACCTGTTGCCCTGTCCTAGATGATCCCCAAGAACTCATTTATCTTCTCCCCCTGGCATTCATCCATCTCCCACTCCCAGAGCTCCTGCACCTGGTGCCTCCACACAGCTGAGTGTGGAGGGTTAAACCTCATCCCCCAGGAGATTACTCTGCTCACATTTTAGGTCAAATTATAGTAGATTTCAAACAGTGCAAGGCATGAGTATAATCATGGGCGTGGGAGGGAAGATAGGTTTTCATTTGTCTAAGGCTGGTAACTTCCAGACTCATTAAGAACAGAATTCTCGTGTGTGTGTGTGTAGGTAAGTCAATGCACTCCCCAGGCAGAGCTGAGCTCTCAGGGCCTCTCTGACAGCTGAGGTATATATAAGGTGGCAAATAAGTTACAGCTATCATACAGACAAGAGCTTTAAGATCACAACATGTTAATAGCACGGTGTCATCCTGTCCCTTTATCCCCTGGAGAAAGACGTGAATGCTTCCTCCAGCAAAGTAAACGGAATCCTTCTGACCTTTTCAAGTTCTTAGCTCGTGAGAAATGGCCTTTGGGAAACTCACTGAGAAGTTCACCGTCAGCCTGGATTTATGTGCAGTGGACTTGCACAGCTGTAGGCAACGGACACGGGAAGGGGAAAAACAAAACCAAGACCTCTGCTTTGGAAAGCGAGAAGTGCAGGACTCAGCGCGCCAAAACCAAGTCATCAGGTCTGTAGTGATCAGGAAGGCTTTAGTCAAACAGCTTGGGAGGGAGAGAGCGTGGAAAAAGGATGCAGTAACAATAACTGGAGTGGCTCTGCCTAGCAGCTGAGCTCTGTCTCCTCTAGGAAACTGTAAAATAATGTGCCAAAGTGGCAGATCCACTTTTTAAGCTATCCCTCTCTTTTTCAAATGTTAGATTGTATGTAAATACATAGTCCAGAGATCAAGTGATGTCAGTGATTAACCACAGCACCAGAGTGTGACCTTGCACAGCTTAAACTCAAGCTAGCAAATGTTGGATCTATCTATCATTAAAATGAGTGAAAAGCTAGTTATAACAGCACTAGGAACTGCTTAAAAATGTAAAGGGTCTGTGCTCACTTTTCCTTTCTTGCTATGTTAACTGCTTCTCCTTGGCCTAATGGTAGTTTACAGTGAGGTGGAATCTGAGCAGCTCTGTAATGAAGATGGAGAGCAGAAGACCATGCCATCGGTGTACCAGCAGCTCCTCATCAAGAGGAAGCAGCCTTATGGCAAAACACAGCCCTAGCTGCCTGCTAGCAGAATTTGGCACTTCCACCTTATTTGTGCAACTCCTTTTCTTGGAAGATCGAGTTCACACCCTGACAACTCGGGGTCTGTAGGGATTCCCTGGCATCCCTTGCAAGAATAACAACAATTAACACTGGCAGACAAACTCCATCAAAGGATGGATGTGTTCTGTCCCTCTTCCTCTCTCTGCTTTGATGAACTGATCCTTTTCTAGGCCTGCGGCCACTACACACAGAACTCCCATTTGGTGGCACTGAGGAAACACTCCAACTTCCATTAAAAACATTAAGTTAAGGGCGGAGGTTGTAAGAAGCCTTATTTGCAGCAGTTGCTAATTACTGACTTGCACTGACATCAGGGAGACTGCTGAGGGAAGCACATCCCACAGACCTGCCTGGCATGGTTACGGAAACCACCTTCCAAATGCAAACAGGAATGGCCTGGCTACTGTGCTGGTCCTTCAAGCCTTCTAACACAGCAGCAGAGCTCTATGGAAATGCACTCCAAGATAAGAAATCTCTAAAATCACAGCATGTGAGGAAGCTAAACATGTCACCTGACAAAGGAAGTAAGTGCTTCATTTTAAAACAAATACTGTGCAGATAAAGCCCGTTTTTTCCTTGTTTGGAGAGATTTAACAGTTCCGCACATTTATAAATAGTTAATAAAAAGAACATGTCTGGGAGGGGGAAAAAAAGCAGTGCACACCACAGAATTTGCCAAAAATGGGGGTTATCATGGCAACATTTCCAAATGCCAATCAGTGCTAGTTGTAATGACATGTTACAGCTGCAATGCACCTTTCAAACACATTATCTCAAAGAAGCTTGCAGGCATTAATCAACCCTTATAAAACCCACTGCAAGATAACTTTATAGATGAGGAAGCTGAGGAACAGAAGGTTTAAGCGACTTGCCCAAGGTCAGACAGTGTTGGAGCTGGGAATAAAAATTCAGCTCCTTCAAATTGCTCTACCCATTTAGAGCAGTCTCTCCCTATTGTTCCCACACTTACGTAGTCAAATTCTCATTGCTTTTTTTCTGGGAATAAACACAGTTTATCTTTTGCAATCTCAGACCATTAGATTTATAAAATGATTTGGGACTCATCGGTCTATTATGAGCTGTAAATGTTTCAATCAAATAATGCACTTGACTGTGTGCTTCTCCTCCAGTTTCAGCTGACCTCCCAAGTGAACCACTATATCCTTTTCCAAGGAAGGATCTGTAGTGCCAAGAGAAAATTTCTGCTAAAGTGTTGGCTGCTTTGTGCAGAGGATGCTCCCAGTTCTGTGGGGTGATCGCTTCCAACCCTGGGCTGCGTTTCTGCGGGTTAAATCATGTGCTACAAAATCACCAGAGACACCACTCTGAACACAGTTTCTCTCCCAGCAAAAGAACAAAGCCTTCAGAAGAAGAAGTTTGTACCTTCGGTTGAAATGCTCCCTGAAGTGACCCAAAGGGACCTGAATGTGGAAGCATGGGTGGCATTCCAGGCATTGCTGGAGGATAGGTTGGAAAGAACTACAAAAGAAAAAGAGATGCTTATGTCACAGGATGACTTGAACAATAATGGAGGTAGGTGCCAAGCCTGGCACATACAAAAATAGTACTGTGCTGAGCAAGTGCCACAGTGAAAATAAACGCTAAATTTGCTTTCAAAATTTTTCAGAGCAAAGCCAAAACTTGGAAAATGCACTCATCTGATGAATTTTCTAGATAGTGCTGAACGAGTGTGCCTTTAGAAATTGTGGACTATTGCAGGAAGCACGGAGCATAATTTGGGGTTTATGTTCCCTTTTCGTTAACTTTGCATTTTTCTGCAGTTGCAAACAAATCGATCCTGTTTTGAAATGTGACTTGCTTTAATTTTCAAAGCAAAAAAGAACCACAAGATGCTGCACTGCACTCTAACCACAGGCAACATGCACACCACCTTGTAGTTGTGTAGGCTGGGTTAAATTTTGCTTAGGCCTCTCCTGAGCACATACAGCAGTTTTACAAGTCCCAAAACATGTAGTTTTTGTGCTTTGGAGCAGTGGGGAGCACCAGGAAGAAACCACCAGTCTGACTTACTCCTGTGACCTGAGCAAAACCTTGTGAAAGAGCCATGCACTCCGGGCTGCTGCACTGGGAGAAGCACCAGCTGCAAAGATACTGCATTGACCACTGATTGAGCAATTCCTGCGCATTCCCTGCCATCCCAGGCACAGCCATACAGAGCCACAGCAGCAAAAATGCAGTAGACAAGAGATTTAAAAAAAAAATTAAAAAAGCCCAAAGGAAATTTCGTACCTTAAAAAGATAAAAATCAAGACGGGAAAAAAGAGCTTTAGGAATGAATGAACCAAAACACGACTCATCAACTGAAAACAAGCAAAAGAAGAGCAAGCAGAACCACTAACAAAGAAACCAACTGGAAAGGTGGGCACTCACGTTGGAATGTCGAAAGTAGGGGTTGTCTAATTTGGGAGCGTACTTGTCAAACTGGAAAGAAAAGAGAAAAAAAAACGGAAAAGAGGTGAGTTTGGTTTTGGCAGTAGCAGACACATCAGCATTTCAACACAGACAAATAATCATGGCCCGTGTGCACAGCATTGAACAGAGCAGAACTGACTGGTTATTCCACACTCGCTCTTCGGGGAGCTCACTGATTTCCCAAAGCTAACAGAGGAGCCCCTGGGTCTCGCTGGGTGCTGCCAAGGCTCACTGCAGAACCCTGTCTCAGGCACTGCATGAAGAGCTTCCTTCACTGGGAAGAGAGCAGTCCTGACACCTGCAGCACAGCAAAATGTGGGGAAGTTCAGCTCCAGGTCTAGCTCTGGGGTCTGCCCCTGGATCACTGAACTAGGTCACAGACTAGCAGGTGAGGAACATTTTCCATTAGACCCCAACATCTACTGTGGGGCAGCCAATACCAATTCCTCTTTTTCTGGGTTCCTGTAAGAACCAAAATTGTTTGGGAAAGGGCTTAATTGCTTTAGATGCACAAATCTTGATATATTCCCTTTCCCCTGCAAAAGGGAGAGTGCCTCAGAGAAAAGGTGATTGCTAACCTTTCCCATTCCAGCATGGGGTTTTACCACCTCCATGTGTGTAGTCTGTGCCCCATCTGTCTTGTACCATCTCAGAAGCAAAACCAAAGCACAAACACATTGCATTTCTGAACAGTATGCACATTCTGCTGGGGAGGAGGGAGCGGGAAAGAAGGCAGGGAAGGGAGCTGTAGGACCCCATGAAAAGCTGCTTATTTGGCAAGTCAGCTGCTGTTTCACACTCCTCTATGTGCAGGAGAGTAGATTTGTAATTTCATTAATTACAGTTATTACTGGAGCCATGTCCCCTCCAGTGTAAATACCATAAATTACCAAACACATGCAGCTGTAAATTTCAACACTCCTCTCTGGTGTTGGGATTAGCAGCCCTGATCTAGTGGAATATAAGAAGATGTGAGTGAAATATAACAAAAGAGCCTTGCAAGTTGTTTTTGGTCTGAAGGCTGACATCAACGGGCACGGGTGGGAGGGAGGGAGCTGTTCGCAGGCTCGGGTATCAGAGTTCTTAAATAACACAGGAGACTTCTGAGGAAAGATTCAGGATTGTTTTACACAGCCCGAGAAAAGAAGGGAAGGTGTTTACACATGAGTACATTGAGCAAACACCTGGGGCTGGATTTTGGGTGGATGATATTGCTTTTAATTGTCTCACTGCTAAGCAGATTACAGCCCAAGAATGTCATCGGGCAGTCAGCAGTGGGAAAGTGAGAAACATTATGCTCCTTGAGTCCTTGGTAGTTCTTCCCAAATGCTGCTTTGGCTGTTGCTCCTGGCATTTGCCAGTCTTAGCAGAACAGGGTTATTTCTGCGTTTTGGACACAGTGTGAAACTGAGAGGGGGGGAAAAAGCTAAATCTTGTGCTTTCAATCTCACAAAGTAATTGCCAGAAATGGGGAGAGAGTGCATTTTAAAGTACTGACAAAATCCATTTGTAGCAGATCTCTAACAATTTTGTAACAGCTGCAGCAAAGTCCTGTTGTGTTACAAGCAAATTCAGTGACAAAATACTTATTACACCGTCAGGAGATCTCTCCCACTAGAACCAGCCACACACAAATTAGTGGTTGTTGATGTAATCAAGTAATAAAATGCCAAAATCGATACAGATTAGAAATCAGGAGGAAGAGGGACAAAACTCGTATTGGATGAGATGCTGCACTGTGGTGAGAGCTCTAGGTGAGCCAGCACAGTCTGCCTGCACTGAGCAGTTGTGGGGATCGTGTCTGGGACTGGAAGCCACCCATCTTGTGGCATCCTTGTTGGTGTCTTTTGGTGTGTCACGGCAGCTGGCTCTGGGAAAGGGGGAATAGAAATACACACCACGACACACGAAAAGGAAACTAAAGGGACTCTGGACTTGTCTCGTGGGTGCTGTATCTGCTCACGGGTAGCAGCATGGGGGACCCAGAGGCTTGGTGTGGAGGCTGTGGATGGAAAGGAGGTCCCTTCAGGAGTGCTGAAGGGCGGGGACAGCACGCCTGGCTGAAATGAAGAGGGCTGGGTTTTGTTTGACAAGAGCGGGTTAGGCTTTTTGACCAGAGATGCTCTACTTATCCTCACATTTTGGGCTGGGGTACGCACCATGGGAGGTGCAGAGGGCGGCATGAGCGGCGTCTGGGGCAAGCTGGATGGAAAAGGAGTGAATGTGTGCTGGTGGGTGTGTTGGTGCTGATGCGTGTGTTGGTGCTGGTGAAACTCCGCTCTCAGCAGCGGCACCGGGCCAAGTGAGGCAGCGGCCCGGTCCGAACTCTGAACCAAAAACCGGTTGTTCAGCTCTTGCCTGAGCAGTTCGTGATCTAGAGGAGAGAGAGAGAGAAAAAAAAAAGACACAGAGGCCCGTGGGCCTGTGAGTACCACAAAGACGGAGGAGAAAGAGTCAATATTCACCTGGCATTCCCTGTTTCTGCAGGTCATGCTGTGGTGGTTTTCTACGTGAGGACTCATTGGTGGAGGTAAGAGAGATGCCTGTGACAAAGTACCAATCAGAATCCCCGAATGAGGCTGGCAATACATGATTGGTTGGTTGAATGATATCAACAGGCTGGTATCTAAAGGCAAGAGAGAACACCATGAGTCATCACAGCAGAAAACAAAACACGAGAACACCGTGAGGCAGCACAGCAGAAAACACGAGAACGCCGTGAGGCAGCACGGCAGGAAACACCGCGGGGCACGACCTCCGCCCGGCCCCGCCCGCGCACCCCGCCCCACCCTCCTCCTCCTCCTCCTCCTCCTCCTCCTCCTCCTCCTCCCCGGACCGAGGGGTCTCTGTGATCACACCTCGGAGCTCCGGTCTCACGCCGCGGTGGCCGGGCCTTCCCGCACCAGAGAGGTGCTGGGGATCCTCGCCCCGTCTGGAGGCCAAGAGCTCGCTCTGAAATGAGCCATACTGACCTGCTTCCGCCGGAGGGGAGACCCGCAGGCAAACACACACACACTGGTAATGGATGCTGGGCCTAACACGTGTGTTATGTGTGTATGTCAGGCCCTCTAAATATACACATTTAAGAGGTAAATTCTGACAAGATCTACAAGTGAGGTAACCATGGATTTGGGCGGCTGGAAACTACCTGCTCGGACAGCCATTCCTCAACAGATCCTCCCCCTCTCCTCAGCCCCAAGACATGCACACAGCGACCAGAAACATCCATCAAAATCGAGGCCTTCTTTGCAATAAGTGTTTTTTGAGATCTTAAATACCGAGCAGCCCTTTCCTCAACTTCTAACAGGCTGTAATTCTCATTTTTTTGTCATTGCCTCCAGGACTTTCTGCTGTGAGAAAATACAAAGGAGGAATCAGTGGGAAGAGGAGAAACATTGAACTGGCTCAAGATGTCATGAAGGTTGCAATGACTGCTGAAACAAAACGTTCCATCATATGATGTGGCCTCTTCTCAGCATCTTCCTCCTCTGGAATAAAAACTTCCACTGAATGTGAATGTGGTTTAGGGCAGTGGAAGATACCAGCACTTTAGAAATTACGTGACTGAAGACAATAAGGACCACTGTCTACTTGCCCAAAATGTCTGCTGGTATCAATTAAATCCATCTGTGGCTTTGCCTAAGAACTTCGAACAGGGATCAGCACTCAACATCATATATTTTCTAAGCAAAGAGCAACCTGTGCCCAAAGCTGTGGATGACATACACCCAGTCCTGACTGACCTACTTGCTTCTGAATTTACATGAATCCACTTATTTCAGTGTAACACCCCTTTCAAACTACAGCTCTGAATACAAAGGGGCAAAAGAACACCTGCACTTTAAAGTTTTATTTCATGTTCTGCAGGGGTTTCTTTAAGTTCAATTTTTTACAGTAACATTAGAAATGTCTAAATCAATCACTTTCTGAAGTGATGTGGTTAAGATCTTTAAAAACAGGCACGCTGATGGGGAACTTCAAGGTCTCTACTACCACTTAAAAGCCTACATCCAATCGAAAGTCACATTTCAAAGCAAATTTTGGGTGCCTAAGTCATTTGCTTTTCAGTAATAAATGTACTGCTAAGAGTAGGTACTGTGTACTGCTACAATCATTATAATAATTCAAAAGCAGAAAGTATATATACTTGTGATACTGAGCCTAAGGCACTGAAGCAAAACAGTCTATAATGGGTTCTCCTTGGATTGAGCAAATAAGAAAAAAACCCCACAGGCTGAAAGCACTTAGGTCCAAAAACCTAACCTCTTTAGAGAATATGAGTATGATTTCATGTGTGCGTGTGTTTACGCATTTAAATCTGGCATGACTTAAAGAAACTGAATCCTTCTCTTAGCATCAAGATAATCCACTTCTCTGGAGGGAGAGATAAAAGCGAGTTGGCAGTTCTAAGTGTTCTGATATCCAATTTCTTTAAGAGACTTGAAGTCAGACTGATAGATTTGCAGCTGGCTCCAGCCCATAGCCCTGTACCACAGCTTTGGCCTCTGTCAGCAAAAGGAAAGGCCTGGAGATGTCTGGAGAAGCGGTGTGGCACTCGGAGGAGTGGCTGCTTCATAGGAAGGATGGGATGGCCAAGGAATAACCCAGCTCTGTGCAGGGCTCTGAGCAATGTCAGGGTCAGAACTAAGTTCTTGTATCTGCCAGTGATGCCTCATCCATCAGGTCCAGTCATGTAACAACACAACCAGGAGCAGAGAGCCTGAGCAGCCCTCTGGATGCCCAGACACCCCTGCTGTGTGTGCGCACGTGAGGCAGGCACGGTCCCAAAACGTCAGTCCTGCTCACGGTGCCCTCGCATTCCAAAGGGAAGAGACACAGACCACTGTTTCCTCCGTGTATCCTACATCAGAGCAGCCTTGGTGCCCTTGAGCAGAGGGCAGAAACCCACGCAAGGGTTGCTCCTGTGTTACTTGTATTAGCTTTAGGTTTCAAAGGGAAGAAATGCCACCAGAAGCGCATTCCTGTCTCGCTCTTCAGGGCTGCTCAGAAATATTGTTTGCTTTTAAGAAACTTTTATGTGAATGACAACAGAAGCTCCTGGCTCTGCAGCACTCTGTATTGATTTTATGATGTGCCACTTTGCAGGCATTTCATATAGTGCAGACAAGAGGCATTTCACTGTCTGCAGGGTTAGACGCCCAGACCTTTCCCTCCACTAACTTAGGCTTCTCCTACTTAAATTGCAGGAGAAATCCTTTTAGTAGGAGCAAGACTGTTACTGTTTCCTGGCAAGCTGCTGAATGTGAATAGGTCACTTGATCTTGCACCTCCTGAAGTTAATGGTGAAAACATACTTGCTTTCAGTGACTGCAATATCATGCTTTTAGTGAGCGCTTTGCTATTTCCTTTTGCAATGCTTTCAAAGTCTCCATCACAGTAGTCCTTTGCCTTAAACAGGGGAAGCAATGAATAGGTCTCCCACAGCGCTGCCAACATCTTCCCAGCCATGTGGTTGAAATTCTAGATGGTGCCAGGGCCCGTGAAAGCCGCCAGCTTTGGCCTATGTGGTCCTGCCTCTGGCTAGGAACCCACAGCACTTTTGGCTATCACGGTTCTGAGAGCTCACTTTGGACCAATTCATGTTTTTTCTTTCACTTAAAGAAGCAGTTATAAATAATGAGACATTATTTAGCTACTGGAAGAAAAAAAAGGGGGTGCAAGGCCATCAGATTTTTCCACAGCAAATCTGCCCTTTCCTTATTCCTTTAACTGACTTCACAGGAAACACAGGGTGCGTTTTTTGCAAAATGCTTGTCCTGTTTAATCCCTGCTGAGTTAGTTGTGGAGTCAAATGCCAGATCAAAAGGAGGCCCCAGCAAGTGAAAGTTGCTGGGAAGTCTCCAGCTGCCAGGGTCTCTTCCAGGGACAGCTGTAGGCTAATGGATAAGCCATAAACAGGGCGTTCAGGGCAGAAGTGACAATATAATGGGGGCCAGGGTGAACAAAGGAAACTTTTTAAAAGGATGCAAAGATTGTGAGAGTTGAACAGCAGAGCTTGTCAGCTGAGCTGCCCCTGACTCGGTCAGAAAGGCCATGGAGCCGTGGACACAGAGCACTGATGCTGCTGCAGGCAGAGGATCCTGCTCTGCCAGCAGGATGTGCTGCTGGTTGAAGGATCAGAGCAGGGGATTCAGTCAGATTCAAGTGTTCAGTTACAACAACTGTCTGGGACAATTAGAAACAGTATTCTCACATCAGTTCCAACAGTGGCAGCTTTCATTAGAGTGGGGAGAGAGGAGAAGGGGAGAATGGCAAACTCCACATCAGTTCCCTGTTAATCTAAAAAATGCCTGATGATTGGAATGCCACACTGCACAACTCACACCCTAAAAAGGACCTTTTTCTTTTTTAAATTTTTGTTCTGAAGACTTCTTATAGGAAGTTACAGTGCTGTGTCTACAATCCCTCATCTGGTGAAGCACGTGCAGGTGTCCTACCTGTTTCACGAGCACTGCCCCAGTCCCAGCGCTCGCTGCCCACGGAGGGCTCTGTGCCACGGGGTTGTACCTGCCCACCAGCCAGCCCATCTCTCCACACCCTCCAGCGCATGCACGGCAGATCAGCCCTGGCAGAAGAAGGGAACCTACCCGCAGGGTGCCCTGGTATCACGAGGCTGTTGGTGGGTAACGCTGGTGGAGGTGGCAGCGTGGGTGGGGTGGCGAACATGGCCGGATGGTGCTGGTGCTGGGTCTGCGATCGGAGAGAGAAGTGCGAGGTAGCAAGATTGGAGATGGAGAGGGGCAGAGCCGGGCCGGAGGAATGGTGAGGAGGAATCTGGGGCGACAGGGGAAGGTGTTTCGGGAGGCTGATGCTTGTTGCACTGCTAGCACTGCTGCTCCGGCTGCAGAGAGAAAAAGATGGGAGGGAGAGGGGGGAGAGAGACAGAGAATGTTACCACACAAGACTGAAACAGTGTAAGAATACACTGGCAGGAACACCACAACTATGAACACCCATCTCCCTAAGCTATGCTTTTGCTTTTCTTAATGGCAATGGAGGCAGTTAACGAATCTTAATGAACTTCTCCGATGGGGCAGGATGGGCCTGGGGCCCCCAGGAGTGGTTTCCTCTGGTGCTTCAGCCCTCTTATGACTATCTTTGAGATGCTGGTGATGGCCACAGAGGCAGCTGGATTTTGCACCTTTCTTTAGCCTCTGATGACCTTGCAGTGGCCATGGATGTCCTTAAGATCACGTGATGCAATGATTCAGATCCCTTTTTCTGTTGCTCTAGGTGTGCAGAGCTGCACAGTGCCAGTGACTCTGGGACCACGTTGTATCTGGTGTGCAGCTGCAGTCACACAAACATGTAAAGGCACACCATGCTAATAGTTTTTCTCATAATAATGTGCATTTTACATGTTCTTCTATTATTATTACTACACTGCAAATGATCTAAGTTTTGTGGGCTGAAACACACTATCACTGCAGTTAAGAGTTGTGTAATTCCCACAATACTGATCATTTGTTCCAATCTAAACCTCTGAGAGATCTTGAATAGTTTGAAATATTATTCACCATTTATACTGTGGTGGCATTTACACGGTAAAACCACAACAGACCTTAAGTATGCAAGATACTATGAAATACACATTAATGGCAGCTCTCTGTATTCATATTCTGACCTTTGTGCAGCCAAATATTATGCTTTAAATCAGTTTTCTCATCTTGTTTAAACAAGCTCAGCTCTTGTTTGGGAAGCAAGGCATGTTTTCTGTACCAGCAAAAAGACTATACAGGTTCCAGTTGACTGACTGAACTCTCTTCTCTAGAAATGTTTTATCCATACCATTTTTGCCCATCCCACTTACTGGATGGAGGCAACTTAAACAGCAGAGCTAAGCCTCCTGTTAGATCTGGACGTGTTAGATGGAAACAGATTTCTCAGCCCACGTTCAATGGGACACAGCCTTCTCCAGTCCAGGTATCCCTCTTTTGATGCTGGTGAACCAAAAAAACTGATACCTGAGAACACATGTACTTCAATGGAAGTACTTCTGAATATGAAACAAGACTGTTTTGCTCAAACTGAAACCACCTTAAATTTCTAAGGCGAGAATTGGCCAGCTCTCCCAAGACAGTGCAAAATTCCTCTAGAAACTGGACTGAAAAGAACACATGCCTTTCTCCCAGAACAGGAGCATTCATCACATGTTTCAAATGCACTGATCCACCACTGCTGGAAAATCCAGCCTGTGGAGTGAGCCCACAAAGCCCAACATCCAAACATGGACCATTTTGCCCAGATGAGCACTCGTCTCACCTATTCCTACCCCACGTGAAACAAGCTCGAGCCCAGCAGCAGCACGAGGACGACACAAGTGTCCCTTCCCCTACCTGATATTGTTGAGTCCGTTGTGGGCCACCTGGTGATGCACTTGGTAGTTGAGAGGCGGAGGGATGTGGCTCGGAGGCTGGCTCCGAAGGTCTGGGATTAGCTGAGGCTGCGACTGCGGCCGAGGTTGAGGTTGTGACTGTGGCCGAGGCTGCGGCTGAGGCGTGAGCCTTGGTGGTGCTGGTGCTGAAATCACTGGCTCCTTCTTCAACAGCGGGCTTGCTCTGGCACTTGACGTGGGCGCTGAGGAAGTAGAAGTCACAACGGCAGCTACTGGCTGGGGGCTGGGGATGGGCAGGGCGAAGGGCACGTCGGTGCTCAGTTCCCGGCTCCGCTCTAGCCCAGACACCTTTGGGACATTGGCTGCTTTCGCTTCTGGCTTGTCATTCAAGGTGGGACCTGATGGAGCAACGAGAAAGAGAACAAAGCGCACGATGAAAGGTTTGCATTTCGTTCCCTGCTTGGTGGAACACACGCCTGGGAAAAAACAAGTCATGTTGGAGCTCGTGGGAGCGTCGTGGGAGCACTGCTGCCACAAGATGGATGTGTGTTTGTGTCTGTCCTTCCGCTGTCCTTGACTGGCCAGTCTACAGTACTTTCAGCATGTGTGTGAGAGACTTAGCTGTCATTAAATGAATGCATACTACAGAGAACATCCAGCTCTGTGACTCCTTCCCAGTCCCAAGGTTGGGGACAGCAGGAGTGTGAACATGTCTCAGGTTACTGCTACAGTATTTCCTGCTCCATGAAGTTTTAAGGCTGATAATGGACTCATGAACACAAGCCTGACCATTATGACATTTCACTTTCTCAGCGCTCTTTCAGGGTAACCCACGTTGCATTTAGGCTCAGCTCCAGCTATGACACACTGACCCAAGCACTAATCATTAGTGATAACCCCACCTGCCTTCTGGGGAGGAGACTACCTGGCATGTCTGCGTGGGAAGTTCAGTGAGCACCCAAGTGTAGTCCTGCTCACCCTAAGTAGTGCACGCTGTAAGCATGGCACGCCAAAACATCAGGAATACTGTGACCTTGTAAAATGCACAGTGGGAATTCCACATGGAATTACTCCTTCTCTGATGCCAAATACTGCTGTTTTTCATAATTAAGTTAAACAAAGCAGCCCAAAGGGTTAAAAGGCTGGAAAGGGAAAAGGGAGGAAAGGAGAGATATTTCAGATCAAGCAGTATCCAAAAGGTCAAAGACAACTGAAAGGACCAACATGAAAGCAATTCAACTCCCACTGTAACTCCCTTTTTGACCTAATCTGTATATCCAAGAAAAGCTCTTCAAGGGTTACAAGAACTGATGCTGTGGATGTGTTTCACATGCACACGTCCCACCCTGCACACACAGCTCTTCAGACTTTTAGGATACGTGGTTTTGTGACCCACCAAAATGTGTTGGGGGCTGTTTGCATTCTGCTGGCTTGCAGACATGCGAGAGATGCTACCCACTCTCATTAACATGCTCCCAACACCCTCACAAAAAAATTCCACCTTTGAAACTTTCCCATCTCATCAAAGGACTGAGCCAGTTCCTGATGTAGGAGGTGGAAATAACACACACCACACACCACGAGCTAATTCTGGCCGTGCAGATGCTCTGACCAGGCGTTTGTGAACCAGCCCAGGCAAGGCCAGCGCCCTCAGTGCTGCTCTGAGGACCTGAGCACCCTCGTGCCCGTGGCAGATGAGAGGAGGACAGCGATGAATCAGAGCCTGCAGCACACCAGCTCGTGTTCTGTACCCAAAGTGCCCACGTGGGGATGGCATCTCCTTCCCTGAGATAAAAGACAGCTTCCCACACTGCTTCTGGCTCTGCTTGCACTCTCACCATAGCACCATTTCCTTCAGCCCTCAATCAATCAAGTCATCACTACATATGTATAAATTCAGAACATGAGAAGACAAATGGAAACATATGAACCATATTTATCAGTTGAAAATGTCTGAGGTCTTGTGGCCTCAAACCCACAAATAACAGGAAAAGAAGCCTTTCCAAACACCAGTGTTTTGGCTGGCAAGAACTACTATCAACCCTGTACTTTACAGCACCTTATACATCTTTACAGGTTTGACACAATGTCTGGAGGTCCTACATTATTCTCTACAATAAATAAGGCTAACTCTCATTTCAGTGAATTTGTTTTTCAAATAGGAGTTCATGCATCACAGGTACCCTGGTTGTGAGATGTAACTAGACTTGGTTCCAACGCTACTTAGAATTTATTTCTAAAATCAAATTCTCATCACTCTTGCGCACCATTATTTTTTATAATGCCACCTATGTTTGTAAATGTTCCTCAGATTTTATTACTAACAATTCAAAAATTGTCATTGCCTAGTCAAGCCAGGGCTCCCCACACTGCTTTTTGGAGAAAGTGTATTCCCAGCTGCAGATCCCACTGTTTTTCAGGAGCTACCCATTAAAAGCAACTGGGTTTCATTCCAGAGCAGAGGTTTCCTCAGAGCCCATTAGCTCTTTCTATCCAAAAGGCCTCCTCCTACAGAGTTAAACTTCATATTGGGTAATTATGGGCAATGTAGACTAATGGTGTATATTCAAAACACACTGGCACCACAAAAGTTAGTTGAGTAAAAAGTCAATTAGATCCAAAACAAATCAATGAAGTCCCACATTAAATGCAGCTGTTTGACCAGTTTTATGTACAACTATCGATTCCCTGTGGTTTCAGCATTAGTTCTCATTTGCAATTTTCTCAAAGCAAAAGCTCAGGCTCCCTTGCTGACTGAATTGACCAACCAGCCTGGTTGTGTTTGTTAGTTCTAGGGGTACATGACTAATTTCTGCTGCCAACTCCCATCTCTCAGGCTGCAGGACTGCAATGTTTTTGTGTTTCATTCAAGACAACAATGAAAATATCCACATGCTTGTTTTCCCCCTTTCCCAGAAAAGCCGCAGGCACGAGTGTGAGTATCTTCTGCTGCACAAAAGCAGGAGCACTGAGAAGGGTAAGACACGGTGGGAATTCATGGGCAAGGGTGGAGAAACATTTGAGCCAGTGGAATCCCCAAGCCTTCTCAGCCACCACCCAGGAATGGGCAAAGCCCCATGTTTTGGTGACTTGCCATTTCTCTTTCTGATGGCTCTGATGCACACTTGGAAGTCTCTGAGCTACCTTGCCTGGAATCCCTCAGAAAGTTAATGGTTTTAATGAGAGATGTTGCCTGTTCTGATCAGGGTCTCAAACTCTGCAGTTTCTCCATAGGATGCCTGAATATCCCTCCTAAGGGAACTACACTCTTGTGTGCCCAAGCTGTGACCAGGCTGAGTGCTGCTCACATATGGAGATGTCCCAAGGAAAGCAACCAAATATTCGCTTTTGTGCAAGGTGGATCAGGTTGCATTGAGATCCTTTCAGAAATTTCTGTTCTTGGGCTCCTCATCGAGCCCTTCTGAGCAGATGGACCCATGGAGCTGAGCACAACTGCCCCAACAAAAACACAGGCCCATCCAACCATGCCACAGCGTTCTAGAGGCAAAAATGTGTTTATTTTTACCAAGTACTAGAGTAATTTTCATGCTTAATGATAACAGGCTGAGCCAATTTGACAGTCAGCTCCAATAATTCAACCTTAATTAAACCTGAACGCATGTCAGTTCAGCTTGTCCCTTCACAGGAAATCTGACATTTGTAATGATTCATGTTCCAGCCATGCTATGGAAAGGCTGGATCACATCTGCCATTCTCCACCATGCAGAGCGCTACCCCTTTTCAGCATGCCAACTTTTGTTTATTTTCTAACCAAACACTTTGGACTTCTTCCATTGAGAGGTTTTCTTAAATGCACAGACAGTGAAACATGTCTTGATCTCGGGGATGAGTGATGACTGAGTGCGAGAGACAGGGGAGGGAGGGCTGAAACTGCTCTAACAAGAAAAATAACAACAACCTGGGATTAGTAATTCTTGCCTCCTTGATCAACTAATTTGTTCATTTGGAGCGTTGCAAAATGTTAACCTTCCTACGTCTTGGGCTACATCCAATTCCAGCTTAGGCTGGCAAAGATGAAAACTTTACCATTTTTAAAAGCACAGAGGGCTTTCGCTAGTGCTGGTGTAAATCTGCAGAAATCAGAGGTGAAGTTTAAGGGAAACCCTAAAGTCAACTACAGTTTAAATTGCTGTATAAAGACGGTTTCAGAAGGAGTTACCTGAACCTGAAAGACCATCAGCCAATATCCCATGTGAAACTGTGACTGGAATAACCATGCACTGCCCATCCCCGGGGCTGTACAGGGTGACTTGCCTGCCAGTGTGTAACTACATGGCATCGCAGGCTAAACACAATACAGAAAGTCCCAGACACAAATTAAACCTTTCTGTTACAGGAATTTGCTTTCAAGCTGATTAAGAGTAGCTCAAGTGCAAGGGATTAAACATGTAAAGGCTGCTTTGAGAACTCCAATAAGCAGTTGCTGTGTTATACAAACAGTACTTAGGGCAACAGCAGTTCCAGCCCTGCCTCTTGCTCTTTGCAAGCTGCTGGTTGCTGCTGAAAGGAGACTGTCAACACACGTACAATGTGATTGGAAATAATCTAATCTTGCTTGCACGCCTTTCCTTTGTCTCTCGAAAAAAAGAAAAGTGGAGTCATTCAGACGGCTTTCTGCAGTCTCCCTGCAGCCTCCCTCGTTGCATTCAAACAGCAAGGGTGACGGGGTGATGTGAGAAAGAAATTCCTCTCCTACATCCATCAATGACATCTTTACCAATGGCAATTTCCCAAGAAACACAACAAGCACCATCTGCAGCCCATCTATCCACCCCGTACACATCCCTAAAAACAGACACAGGCCAGGCTGGCTATGATGAACCCTGCTCCATATTACAATTCCAGCAAGAAACGCTGCAAAAGCATCACCACAGGAATTATATGTGGCAAGAAGCTGAGTATTTCAGAGCATGTTGATGAGTCCCAGAGAAGAGTTTGGAAGCATCAGCAAGGGGAACTAGTAAAGAAAAGCATGACTTTACAGCAGTAAGTCAAAACAAAGAAGTAACTAAAGGAGTGTATTCAGTGAACATCAGTAAACATTTAGTGTTTTATTATATTTTATATTGAATTTTAAGACTGCTGCATAATGTATTGTGGATATGCAACACAACATAAGCACAAGATTACATTGGCAGCGATAACACTGACACTGCTAGAGTGCTTACAAGTGAAAATCAATATTTAAGTGCTAATTCTTTATCCCTAGCTGGCTTTTGCTTTTATATAGATGGCTTTTTCATTGCATTTTAGGAGGGTAGCACTACTTAAGACATTAAATGATTAGGCTGGTTTGCAAAGGCAAGGCAAGCAGAGCTACAATACAGAAGCACCCAACACATGGGGCACAGAGTTCCTCCAGCTATTTTAACACAAATCAGCTCAAGATAAGAAATAAAGACCTGGGACTTGCACATCTAACTACTGTCTGGAAGGGTCCATGGTGTGTACAGTGAATGATTTTTAGCATTGAGAAGCAAAGGCCAAGTTGCCATCGTGACACCAGAACTACACCTGTTAGGCTGCAGCAAAACAATGTTCTCCTGTGACATGGGCTCCTCTGAACACCACGGGCTGCTGGTGGGCTCTCCACGAATAATTACAGTGTTTTCTCACAGAGGAAAGTAAGCTGAGTCGGAGCACAAACCCTCACACCTGGCTCTGAGCCTGCACTGCCGAGCTGGCCTTTGTTCCTGGCACTGCTCCCCCAGCCCATCCCTGAGACCCAGTGCTGCCTTGGCTTCCAGTGGGAGCTCCTTCCCAGCCCGGTCTGGATTCGGCCCCTATCACTCAGTTCATTTGTACAGAGCTGTCTGTCAAGTCACATCGCTTTGCTGCAATCTGAAACACCCTCCCAACAGCTGCCACTATCAATTACTCTCCCAGACAGCCCTGACTATCAGGAAGAGAACTGGAGCGAGCACTTGCCAGTTTTAATAAACTGTGTTGCCCAAGTCATTTAACCTGCTAGATTGCTGTATGCTGGGGCTGTAACAAGCCTTCAGCTTTTCAACCCAGAAGAAAGCAGCAATGGCAAAAAGCTGTCAGCTTGGTCCTCGGAATTAACTTCCAAGGGTGTCTTCCCCCAGCCTCCCTTCGAATGCGCCCGAGTTTAAAAGTGAAATATCTTCAAGTCATTTTCATAATGTCACGACACGGAAAGCAGCTCACATTTTTAACAGAACCAGCAACTCCTGGGAGCGAAGGGCTGACATGCTCCACGACTTTCATGTTAGGAGCACTCCTGAGCAGAGAGAGCTCCTCTCACACCCACATGCACATGACCTGTGGGCACTCCCCAGTGCTGGCTCTGCACGTATCCCTCACCACCATCCCAGCCAGGGGCTCCAGGATGCCCTGACCACCTCCAGTTACAGTTTCTCTCCCCATCAAAAACTCAAACGTGGCAAATTCACATTTACTTCGGTTCTTTCAGGACCAGTAGGAAAGATTTCCTACAGAAACATTTATTTAAAATCAAAACACTTCCATCCAGATCAGTGTTTTCAGTTTGTGGCTCACATATATACCAAGATGTGAACGTTAATCAAAAACAAAAGGTCTACCATCATTAGGATTAAATTGGCACACAGGAATCTGCACATCCACCAGAAAGCTAACTGGACTCTGCAAATCAAAAAGAAGATTCAGACCCACTACGCTAAATGTTTTCCTTGGCCAGCTCCAGAGATAAGAGCCTTTGTTGTGAAAGCTTGCAGCACAGAAAGGTTTCACCCCCTCCCCCAGAAACGGAGAGCAACAGCATCAGGACCTACGGACTTGACGCCGATTTGCTGCTTTATGGTTCTTTAATGGGATGTTTTATTCCTGGAGATTTGGGAGCTTTCCATGCTCTATCGAGGCATGTTAGCTGTAAGCACACATGATGACACACCAGGGCTGCAGGAGCTGAATGAAAATGGGTGCCAAACACAAGGATTGGGGCCACAGCACAAAGAAGGAGGATCACCATTCAAATCCCCCCAAAGTAAGTCACACTGCATTTCCCCAGCAATGCTGCTTCTGGCAAGGTCTCAATGCAGAGCTGAAACTGGATTTGCAGCTAAAGCACCTACTGTAGATGCTGGCACTGTAATGAGATTGAAAGTTTCATACAGGCTTTTTAATCCAGGGCTATAATGGTGGATCAAATGGGTTGAATCTCCTCAGTGCTGCTCCTAAGCAGATGCTGAGTGCCTACAAACCAGTGACGTAGAAGCCACTCTATTTCCCTGGCCAGAAGACATTGCTAAAGCTTCTTCTAGTTACTAAAGGTGTGTTTGTCTTGTTTGGTTCTGGTTTTTTTACCTGTGATGGCACATTGTGCCCCTCATCCAAGTGACAGACACGCAACACGGTAAATAAGCTGTTTAGAAAGACACCCCTCCAAAGATGAAAGCAAGCAAGCACACATCCTCAGCTCCAGATGGAAGCTTTTAAACAGACAGAACTGCTACGTACCAAGGAATCTTATGATTTTAATTAGGCAAACAAGGGCAAATAATAAACCATCAACTACTACATTACAGGAGAAAATGTACTACTTTTGCTGTTTGAAATCCTTATTGATTCCCATCTAGCCTGCGAGTGAGTTATTAATCACTCCAATTAAATCATGAACACAGGTCTTTACGCTGAAATTGAACCCCCAACAATAGATCAATAACTCAAACCTCCAAGAGCAATTACTGCTCAGCATAATAGAGCAGCCTGTTACAGAGAGCTCCATGCAGACCACAATTCCCTCTGTCATATCCTTCACAGGCAGTGCAAACAAACTGGGAAAAGAAAGATTTTATAACTATTATTTTCAAAATAAACAGACATCTGCTTAGAGTTACCTAATCTCTCTCACATCACAGAGGCAGATCTGCCAAGGTCACATTGGAGACATGATTACATTTTTTCACAATTTGTTATTCTAGCAAAGCCCTGATAAGATTGAACTATTGAAGTTCACACTCTGGTTTAATTTCAAGAGGTTAAATGCCAAATCCTTTTCTTATTGCTACAAGGAAGGGATCTGCCAGGCTGCATAATACCCTGTGTGGGCTAAGACAACAATTTTGTTTCATCTGCACAGTCTTATGAAGGTTTTGACTTTATTTTTTTTTTTAAATGACATCAGAGAACTCCAAACTCCCAAAGAATGATTTAAAGTAAAATCAGAAAGTGAGATTATTCCGGAGGAGCGTGAATGACCTTTCAGATCGTCCAGCCTGGAGAAGTTAAGTCAACGTCTGGCTGAGAAAGCACACTTGCTAACCAAAACCAGAAAAAGGCAGGAAAGAACATTCTGAAACACCAGATCATCTCTGCTGGGAACAAGAGATGATTGTCCTAACCAGCCAAGCGTATGCAGGGTCACAAAAATTCCCATCTCTGCCTTGGAAGACAACTGATGCTTGTCCTGATGTAAGGAAAAGAGGAACCATCCTCACTCAGGCTCTCCAGTGCCCTTTAACACCCTGTCCTTTCCAGGTGACAGTCATTTTTCTGCACACATCCTTGCTTTGACAGGCTGGCCCCTTCCAGCAGGCCCCTGAGCCCAATCCATCACCCTTCCTCAGGGGAGCTATTGGCAGCCAATTAAGTGGTGATGGACCCACACCACGGAGCTAATCAAGATGAGTTCATACCCTACCCTTCAGCCAGAGCACAGAGGACTGAAGATGCCACGGAAGAAAACTCACATGGAGATCTTTGCTGAAGAGCCACAAAACCTGCCCATTCCCCACATGCTTTGTGCCTTCCAGACCCACTGTTACAGCACATTGTTTAGGAGGCTCTTTGCTACATCCCTAAATTTTTAGGGATAACAAGGACAGCAGCAATAATTTCTGCTGGATTTCAGTCTGCAGTGGTCCTTGCTAGTTGTCAGACTGCAGAGGACAACGTGTGCAGTCAGTATGTGAAGTGCCAAAGCTGCTTTTCTGGCCCAGGGAAGCCAAACCTCAAAGACACAAAAGGGTGGAAAACAGACCTGTTTAGAAATGGCCTCAGTAACTTCACTAAGGTCCACACCTGATGTTATGGCTGGAGTTCTGAGAATGGAAAGTTCTGCTGCAATGTCACACAATGTCTGCTGAACAGGCACTGAGGGGAGGGACTGACCATGCACAAACAAGCAAAATCCCATCTCGTTTATTTGTTATGTCCAGCCCTCACAGTTCAGTAACTGCTGTCACATTAGTGCTAATACACTTATAATTTGTGAAAACAACACTTGAGATCGAGTGCTTGTCAAGTGGGGCCACTGCCTTCCAGCCAGCAGCTCCTCATACCCTGCAGGCTCCCACTGCCCTCCCTCCACATTCCCAGGCTCCAGGAGGCACCTTCCAGGGAGATCCCTCCCCTGGATTTAGCAGCAGCACATCACTACTCTAAATCAACACGTTTAGCTGTTACCAAATTGCCTCCATTTTGCTGGCAGTTGTGCAGTAGCACCTCTTTCCATTAACTTGGTTGAGAATCTAGGGTCAAGATGAAGAGAAACTGGAAGAATTTCCCTGCAAGTTCAGGAGCAATAAGCTCTCCCATCTCACACCTCTTGGCATGGTCAAAATCCAGCTCCAGACCTGCTTGAATGGTATCTTAAGAAAAAACTGAGATATTGAAATTAACAGACTGAATACATTAACAACATTTCCAGTTGCATCATGGATAATTAAAATATTTAAGGGACAAGCTGCAAGTTGTTAATCAAGGAACGTTTACTTGAATGGTGTGTGCCCTTTGGATTTGGTCCCTATGGCAACCAAATATTCACTCCAAAAGGATGAGCTGGAAGAAGGATGTCAGGAGCTGCCTCAACATTTTAATTCACACAGTGAGCAATGAATAAATACAGCTACTGACAGCACAGCACAGGCAAAAAAGGTTCATAAACAGCATCAGGAAGCCACAGATGGCCTTTTGCTTTTTTTTAAGACTAAAAAAGTTCACTCTTCCTTTAAACACACCCACTGTAAAGATCAAGAAAATTGGACTGTGTTGCATGTGAATCGCACATATTAGCTACTGATAACAAAAGGGCTACAAGAGAGGAGCTTTCCTTCACTTCAGTTCTCAATCCTTGATTTTTTGCAGTTTTGTTTCCACTGCCCACACTGGAAGATGTTGCGTCTTCAGAAAAATCTTTTCCGTCCCACCTGGTTCCACAGGAACCACATTTTGAGAACACAACAGCATGTGAAGGATGCCTTTGCAGGATGCTTGGAAAGAAAAATGTGAGGGATGATTGGTTTTTCCTTCTAAACAGGAAGAGAGGTTTGGTATGCAATAAGGAACAGAACACTTCACTGCACTGCAGAAGGCAAACTCCTTCAGCATGATCTCAGTGTGTGAAGTGCAGCTGCAAAGCTCCTTCCAGCTTTCTCCTTTGATGAAGTGTGAATTCTTCAATGGGCAGTAGAAATTTTGGAAATACTTCAGTGATGGATAGGCTGGAGGATAATGTATGATCTGGCATCTAATAAGACCTAAGAGAGGAACACTGTGTCGTGCATTGCAATGGAATCACACCTTATTAATGGAAAGGTGCTCTTGAATCTCTTCTTGTGTGAGGGTTTATGGCTGTGGAAAAAAGTCTTTCAAGGCTGGAGAGTGCAAGGCTTAATGGATTGCTGAGATGCCAGCCAGAATGAGCAAAAAGCCTTAAACAGGACCTCAGGACTTGCAAACCCATATATTTGCTCTACACTCCTCCTCCCACTGACTCCTTGGAGTCCCTTTACACCCACTGCAGTGGTCCTGCAATGAGCATCAGGCATAAGCACAACAATTTCTACAAGGCTGCTGCATGGAATCTGCTGCAGTTGTCACAGCCATGGAAGGCCCTTGTGACTCTGCCATGCAGGAGGCTCCTCACTGCAGGGAGGGACAGTCACTCAGGACAGCCCTCACTGCCCTACTGACTGAGGTATTTGGCTTTCTTGGTGCCAGGGGTTTGCAGGGAGCCCTGCAGCACATGGCTCTGTCCTGTCCCACTCCCCAGGCAGAGCCACAGCTCTCACAAACCCCACGTTACCCCCTGAGCTGGATTTGGGCAGGCACTGCCACAGCACTAAACCTCTGTCTTGGGCAACAAACAAGTACAGGCTCAGACTTCTGTAAGGATAATCACAGCAATGGCCTCACACGAAACTGCTGCACATTTTTATTTCAGTATTGGGTGAAAGGAAGAGAGAAGTATCTGGGCTTAGCCTGCAGGTACTTTTCCAAGACAGTAATTGCTGCATAATTCATATTCTTGTTTTCACATGTTTGCCATGTGTACCAACAATTCCACTGAATTCACTCTAAGTTTTTCCCTCAAGTTCTCTCCATGTCACAGTTTTTCCAAACTGCAGAAACACAAACAAGCCAAAATCCAGCACTAAGCAGCAACTCGGGTTTGGTAAATTCCTGTAATCCCAGATTCTTGTATATTAGGAGGGGACAGTGGGGTCCAAGCTAATTCTTGAGTTTCCACTCCCCATTAGCACAGCAGACATCTTTCACTCATTAGATCTGTATTTTCCTGCAAGCAGTTCTCTGTGATGTCAGAATTGAGTCTTTGTATGTCTACCCAAAGCCACCTGCTCCCCATCAACTCCAGATCCCACAGGCTGGAGGAGTGCTGCCCTCTACATGAGGGAAGGCTCAGAAATAATAAGTATTTGTGACTGATAGGAAATCTCAGCACAGTAAGAAGCAATTCATAGCTTCTGCAGCAAGGAGGCTCACAGAGAAGTGGCAGCAACGATGCAGGTCCTCCACTCAGCCCCTCAGCAATGGTTTGAGGCACCTTTACTCATATTAAATTGGAGATGACATCCTAGATCCTTGCAAGGAGGAGAAGTGCATTTGTTCTAAAGGACCCCAAATGGTTAATCAATCCAACAATTACAAATGAAACGCCTCATCTCTCCAGGGGCAGAATCCAAGTTGTGGTGCCACTGGTTTTGAGGACACAATATGGTTTTGTTTTTGAGGACACCACTCCAAACTGCCAGCGGTTAGTTGCAGGGAACCACCTCCTCCCACATTAACATATTCATTTGCAAAATCTATCACATATGTTGCGTGCAAACCGGCTGAGAGTTGATTCAGCTCTGACAGCATGAGAGCCTCTAGCCTAAATATCTGAAAGTAATAAAATCCACACCATCCTCCTGATTCCTCACCCTAACAGTGAAATGACCTATATTTGCTTTGCACTGTCAGTAGTGGGAAACCCACACAGATCCGTGCCCACAACCACAGACATAATGAAGGGGCACCAGCTTCTAATATGCCTCCATTTTAGCTTCCTCCTCCCTGGCTTGCACTAAGGATGCTCATCTTTAATCTAGCACTTTGTCTGTCCACTAATTGTCTGCTGTAACAAGGAGGGAAATGGTAAGCCTTGGTCACACCCCTGATGTAACAAGGAGCCCCCATGGAGCTGGGGGCCCGAGGGTCTTCACACCAGAGTGACACAGGACTGGGACACTTCATAGTGGAAGAGAGAAAACGTGCCTGGCTGGTCTGCTGGGTCTGTAACACCCCAGGGCATCCTCAAGCCTCTGCCCAGCCTGCTTACTTTCCTGGCCATTCCACTTAGGTTTTCTTGGGTGCCTATCCAAATGGAGCGGCATCTCTTCATCCCACAGAGGCTTGTGCTTGTTCCCAAAAGACAGGAAACAGTAGCACTGGTCCATTCTGGGGCTGAGGACCTCACAGTGGGTTAATTATCACAAGAAAAACACAAGCAACAGTGCTTTTGTTACAGATTATGGTCATGGCTAAGGGCAATGACTGGGCTATCACACCCTACCTTGTGGTCAGTTCACAAATGGCAATTAGGCCAGGAAGGACAGAGCACCCATTATTTTATATATAGAGGTGGGAAGCAAGGACAGTTATGGAACAATCTCTTGCAGACAGCAAGTGTTGCTGTGTTTTTAAAAGAGTTCTCCCATCCCTTTGTTTCGCAGGCAGGCTGGCTCTGAGCTGGGCTGTTCCCACAGAGCTCTCAGCCTGCCCGAGGCTCGGAGGACCTGCTCTGAATGAGAGTTTCTTCCCATTAATTTGTTAAAACCAAAGCCAGATTCCCTGTACATTAGGTGCTGCACGTTTCTGAAAAATCCTGGCCTCTTTTAAGACCGAACACAAGCAAGAGTGGTAGGAAGGAAAAAAGAATATTCCCCATCATGAAAGGAGGAAAAAGGCACCGAGGGAGCAGTCAGCTTCTCCTATGCCATACCACATCTCTGGGGACTAAAGCTTTGCTGCATCCACAAGATAAATCCACCTTCCCTCCTTGTTCCCACAGCAGCCCAGAGCAACTCCCCAGTTACCAGTGCTGGATGCTGGTAAAGGTCTCCCTTTTCTTCCCTGTGTAAGACATTTCCCTCCCCTTCATTTTATAAATTACCAGAACAGACATTTAAATGTTCATGAGTAATCTGAACAGAGTATTCATGCCTTGGGCATTTTCATGCTCTACAAGGAGAGAAACAAAAGGGCCTCATTTAATACCTCCCTACAGCATTCCCTGTTCCTGCTCTTCCCTTGTGAATCTCCAAAGGCAAACTCTCAGTGGTTCAAGGCTTCTGCAATACCCCAGCCCTCCCTTCTCCCTTTTTAAGATGAGCTTCTAAAGCAAATCTCTCTGGCTGACTGGAACAGGTGGTAGGAATCCTTCAAAGGAGAGAAAAATCATTTGTAACTAATAAAAAGAGAAGAAAAGTCTGATTCCCGTGGTTTTACTAAGCACCCGCGGGAGTCATTCGGATGGCAGGCACATCTGCTGCTTCTGTGGCCCCCCTGGCACTGCAGCCTGGGAGCTGCAGGACAGGGAGGATGAACAGTACCTGCACCCACCCAGGACAGGGAGGATGAACAGCCTCCCAGGATGCCAAGGAATGCGGTGGCTCTCTCTGCTTTACGGGGGATTTTAGGAATGCTGTATCAGTTCCAGAGCCTGATGGGCCAGGCTAAGGGCTGAGCCTGTCTTCTGCCCTGGATTTTGAGATCTAGCTTTACAAAACCAGCAAAAGCCTCTATCCTTTCCAACATACAGAAACCATCCACTGTTTGAACAAAGTTTTGTGCTAGATCAAAAAGCCAGACCTGCAAAACTGTCCTTGGGGCTTTGCTTTTATTCTTTAGCAAAACTCTCCTCTACAGTAACTTTCTGATCTGCTGCCTTGGAGAGAAACATCACAGTACACAGAGATGAACAATATACCTTAATCTCTTGCCTTATACTTGACAGGTAAAGAAGTCTGACTTGGGAAGGACCCCCAGGGCATGGTTGGCAAAGGCTGGGCTTGCTGTGTGGTGCTTGGATGCAGCAGTTCTCCTGGAAAGAAGTGCAGCCCCGGGACAGCAGCTCGCTCCCCACCTCCCCTCTCCAGCCGTGCCATCCGCCTTTCTTCTCCCCTTATTGTCAAAACTGATGAGGGGAGAGGTGACAAGCTGGAAAGGCTTGGCCAAGACTCGAGAGCGAGAATTCAAAGCACCCCTGCTGCGTTCCAAAGTGCTGTTATGGCTGCTCCCTGTGTGCAGGGAATTAGGATATGGTCTCCAATCCAGCTACAAGCCAAGGAGGTAGAGGAATAGATGTGCTTTCTGCAGAGACCTCAGGTAGTGCTCCTTTCCTGTGTTTACTGGCAAGTACAAGGTACAGAAACACCCATGAGCAAGAGCAAATGCTGGAATCCAGGTTTATCTGGATGTGATCTAAAGGACACTTTGCTATGATGTGGCCAAAGCAGTTGTTTGTTCAAGAGTTAAAAGGAAGGGATATTTCTTCCCATGGAGGAGGATCAGGAAATTAAACCTGGACTCAACTCAGATCTTCCTTTCTCATACGGGTTTCTCTCCACAAAGAGGGGGTGGCAGTGGGCTCAAATATTCTCCAAATACGATTTCCCTCTCTTCTACAAGAAATTTACAGAGAAAACAGTCTGAAATCCCTGCAAGTCTTCTACAGATATGCCACATGCTGAAGCTCTGGGCTTCTCCCCATTTCTCTGGTTCTCCATACTGATTTTGCCTGTTCACAACCCGCACTGCAGTCACGTCGAGATCCACGTGCCCACCCCAGCCCATGCACAGCAGCTGGTCACGTCTGCACGTGTGTTTGGTGACACGCTACCACTGACCAGCTCTTCAGCAGCCAGTCCCACAGCAGCGCCAGGAAGTCTGTTTAGTTTGTAAGCCTGCAAAACCTGGCACACACCTTTACAGAGTCTGGAATGGCACTGCAGTATTTACATCCCTTCCAAAGAACCACAGAAACATTCATCACTGGATGGTCACGCTCTACTTGTCACACACCAGCACTGGTATCCTGGAGAGAACTGTATCCCAAACAAGCACCCATCTCAGAAGTACCTTTGGGGTATTCAGTTCGTTGTGGCTGCACTGAACTGGTTTCTGACCAGAAAAGACAACACTTTCTTCAATCACCCTGTAGAAATGTTTTCTTCATGGCCAAACTTCAGAAATATTCACCATCCAATATTGAGGTTGGTTTTTCTAAGAGCTAAGGATTGTAAAGTAGCCACGTGTTTAAACAAGAGGTCATTATCCACCAGCTTCAGGGTTCAGTGCAAGCTTCTAAGCAAAGAGCAATTTGAAAATAGAGCTGTTAAAGCACTAACAGTAATTTAGAGTAGTTTAAGTTTCTGTTTTACTGATTTTTCTGGCTAAGATTCATAGGGCTATCAAATTAGCATCTGCGTATCTTGTTGAGTGGAGTAAAGTCAATAATCTAACAGGCCCATTTCGCTTCTCTTTACTGCTGCAATTGTGTGACTTCATCGATACTGAGACCTGAAGGCAAAGGACACAAAGCCAATGCCCTGCCCAGGCAGAGGACGCTGCAATCAGAGGAAACTGTTCCTGCTCAAGATGCCATAATACCAAAGGTTTAACACTGACTTACTGGTTCCCAACACAACCATGGGAAGGGAGATTTCTCAAAGGCACCAAGTCAGCAAGAGATTGAGAATTTGACCCAAACCTTTAAAAGCTTTCTAACCACAACGTTCACCTGCACCATAACCTGGAAGCTTTTACGGACCAACAACAGCAGCAAATAACATTTGTTATTTAAATAAATGTGCTCTATTAATTCTTTGCAGAGAAATCTGCATTACCCAATACCGACCTCCTCAGTCTCTCCAGCTTCATCTACCCAATGTGGCATGAAAAGAAGCTCTTCCACACCCTTCCTTCCTCTCCCTCTCCTCCATCTCCGGACAGCAAATCATTTTCAGCATTGGTTTGTGCTGCCCTCAGCGCTCCACGCTGCCAGACTGGTCAAACCCACAGATGGAGGGAAAGATGCCTTTCCAAGCCCACCTCTGGAAAGACATAGATGTGGTAGGAAAAGCCCTGCAAGCTCCCCTTGTTCCCTTTGAAACTCGAGGAGAACAGATGAGCAGCGCATTTGAAATCAATTACAGCAAAACCTACTGCATTGTTCTCTCCTCCCCTTCCTTTTCCCCTGACCCCCTCATCGCAGAGCTCTCACTGGAACCTCTGTGGAGTGTATATTTTCCTGAAGTCGCCAGGGCCAGAGCAGTACAGCTGAGACATTCACAGAAGTCAAAGAAAGTGCAGGCCCAGGTTAGTGCACAGGGGCACAATAGTTCCTTAAGAGCGAGCGTCTCCCCCGCCGCCGCCCCCCTCCTCCCAAACCTTCCATCTCTAATGAACCTTTGGTGTCTGTCCACAAAAAACAAACATCAATCAGGCAACAGGCTGTTCCTTTTCCCCTGTTGCTAGTCTGAAATAACAGTCATCCCCTGCTGGGCTGGGAACGCCACTTCCCTCTCCAGCACACATACGGGATAATAAGGGGGAGACGAAGGAGGGAGGAAAACCCGCTCCGAGGTGCCAGAATACACAGCGAGCCGTGCCTTTCAGAGCCAGAGAAAACTTGGGAACACAACAGCTTTTGATTCCTCCTGCCCCACTGGGTACGTTAATTATTTAATAGTTGGCCTGTGAATTGGTGGTGGTGGTAGGAACAGGGTGGAAGGGAAATCAGGCTTTTCCTCCCTGCCCCCAGCCCCCTCCTTGTGCTGGCAGAATGGTGTGTGCACACACGTGTGTTTGTGTGTGTGTGTATGTGTAAGAGGTTTTGGGCATGCCTGGGACCCTGCTCTGGCCGTGTCCTCCCTCCCCACCCACACAAGACCCTCCTTGTTGGCCTGTGACCACAGCGGCCGTGGACAGCACGGGACAGCATCTGGATGGAATGAGTTATGGGGCAGAGAAACGCACCCTGCCTGCTCTCCCTTTGCAGGAGGATATTTTTCACGTATTATGCTTGGGGGAAGGGCACTTCAGAGTTTATATTGGATTTCGACAGAGCTGGAAATGGAGCTGCAAATCAAACAGAGATCAGCTTATGATTTGCAACCAGGGCTTTCTAGGTGTCTGAAGCAACACTTTGGAAGGAGCGTAGGGAAAAGGAGAATGTAACTACATCTCATTTGGATGGAGAGGACTCACAGATGTTAGGAATATTTTTGATCAACAGCTTTCCTGGCACCGACTGTGGTGGAATCCACAACCTTGACGGCTAGCTGAGTAAGAAAGTGCTGGCAAGCTCCTGACTGCATGCAGGCAATTTGCAATGCTGCCAGTCAATATTTCAGTGAAAACAAAATTGCAGGGATCATATTAAAAAGAGAGGAAAACAGAAAATAAAACAAAACAAAACCCAGCCTGCCCTTTAAGAGAAACTCTGATACAACCCGATGGGACAGACCCTTCCAAATCCAAATGCACTCTTTGTTTAAAATGAACACAGTGTGATGGGGGCCCTGCCCTGAGCACGCAAAGGAAAGCCCGCCAGCAGCAACAGAAGCAGACACAGCAAGAAGTGGCTTTACACCGGGATACCTGGGTGGCGTGTTTAGTACACGCCTGCAGGAAATGATGCAGAAAGAGGTTTATAGTTGTGTCCATTTGGTGGAGGAAATGTACGCAGCAGGCACGGGCCTGAGCCAAAAACCTGGATCCACTCCTCTTCAGTCTTTGAGAGGAGAGGAAAAGTGATGGGAAGACAGGGGAGAGCTCCTCGGGTAGTATTTTCAAATTCTGGGTCTGCCATGCTGGCCTATTCTTAGTTTAAGCAATGGTATTACTGGGGAGACTGCCAGCAGTGTAGCCCAGGCAGTATTTCTCTCTGGACCAGCCTTGAGATAACTGACACAGACTCCTGGGGGCGTTTAAGCTGGTGCAGCACACACCACCATTTGGGGTATCTTCAGAGTACCTCTGAATTACCCCCACCTGCATGGCTGGCAAAAGGGTGCTCTGCTGCTCACAGGCACTGAGTCAGGCCCTTTCCTGCCCTGGCCTCAGGACTAAGCTTGGCTGACTGGGTTGCCAGTCAGTGGGGAGTCCCCAGATGTCTGCTGAAGGCTGCTTTACAGCATGTACTGCTGGAATGACATGAACAGTCCAGAGACTGGCCTGCAACACAAAAGTATTTCAGGCCAAAAGGCACATTATGCTCAGAGAACTCTTTTGTTGATCTAAAGAAAAGTATAAAATAATCTGCTCCACTTAGGTTATTAAATTGATTGGTACAGAATGTGATAGACATATTCTAGTTGCTGGTTTCAGGTTTCTAGCTCGGTTTTAAAGACCAATTCAATAATAAAAATAATAACATGTTCATTATTGTATAAACATTCAATGCTCACACTGTAAATTTCTTCCTCCAGCGACTCAGCCTGTATTAGAGCAGGTTGTCTGTGCAGAGCTTGCACTGTGAGTGCCTCTCCTGCACCCAGAGAAGGCCAACCATGGAGGAAAGCAGCTGGCTGGGGATAGCTCAGCTGTTTGGAAGCCAAATCACAGAGTACTGAGAAAATGAAATGTTGGCTGCTTCATCCAACAAGGCTGGCCCTTCCCTGCCACCCTGCCTTCCTCGATTCCCAGGGAACAGCCTCTGGTTTTGCTTCTGCAGCTTAACATTCACAAGCCAACGAGCTTGAGGTCAGTTTGCAAACTCTGATGTGAATTTTAGCGATGCTGCCTGGTCCTACATGTCCCAAGATGTCAGAAGGGCAAGGACTCATGGGACTGAAGGGACAAACTCTTCTTCCACAGGTTTTGCACTACAAGGAGCATTCGGGAGACAGATCTCTCCCAGAACTGGATTGTCAATAAATATGGAAATACAGAACAAACTTAGCAGACACCAGCAGCAGATGCAGGTTCATAGATGTCTGCTTATTACCAAACCTCACTCCAGCTGAGACTTAAATAGCCTCCTTTATGCACAACGGGAGGGGGAGTGCAATGAAGGAAACTGGCAATTACACATTTTATTTCCTCCCAGCCCATTCGCTGTTCATCAGGTGGCTCTGCACCCCTAGGAAAGGTGCTTGTGAGCACTAAGTTAAGCACAAAGCCAGCTTGATACTTTCCTTTCACTGGGAGGAAGTTTCCATGTGCTTTTCTGGATGTGGTGTAAAAGCACAGTGAACACATTGTTTTATATTATTTTGAAAGCACTGCGAGTGCCTGAGACACAGGGAATTCCAGCCTGCACTGTCTCTCTTTTCCAAGGCTGCAACCTCTCCTGAACACGATGGTGCTCAGAAACAGGGTCTAACACCACGCAAGGATTTAGCTGTAGAGATGCATCTGCAATCTTCTTCTTCCTCACCTTTCAAAACAAACTTCTCCTTTCTAAAATCTCCACCCAAACTCCAGTAGGCTGACCAGCAAAACACCAGCTCACAGTGCTCCAGGATGTACTTGGGTGTAATCAGGCTTTCCCAGCTTTGCTGCTCACCTCTTAAGAATGGATCTTCAACAGGGCAAAACGTTACTGTCCATTTCATTGGAGAAAGATCTGGAACTCTTGACTATTCCCTTATGGATAAGCCTTTAAGAATTTATTAGTGATGAAACTAGTATGTTTCTTCAGAAACTTAATAGGGCTCCATAAAATTACTTCAATAACTTTTAAAATTTAATGGTGAGCAAGAACCTTTCCCCAGGCTTTTTGAACTGTCCGACAGAATCCCAGAGCGGGGATATAATTCTGCAATAAATTTTGCAGGATGGTTAAAAGAAATATAAAAAGCTTTTAATTTCCTATTACCTCCTGTAAGACTTTGCCATCAGTTTAAAGCAAATACAGGAACTAAAAGCACTGTAGTCACTTTCCTCTCCCAGTGATTCACAAGAAAATATTTACTGTTTGGGGAAAAAAACCCAACAAACTAGAACAAATATCCTTTTCAGAAACACAGACACGCAAACATAAACACTCTGCCAAGTCCTGCTCTTATCCATTGGTGTAAACCCAAATAAACGCAGGGAAGTCAATGGAGTCAGTATGGCTTTACCTGGCTGAACAGAGCCCGGGAGCCAGGGCCGAGCACAGCAGAGGTGGAAGGAAAGCCTCACACTGTGAGTCCCTGGGCAGCTCGGCAGCAACATTAACAGGCTCCACAGGGAACGTGTTCAGCCCTTGTTAGCAGGAAGGATGGCCAGCGAAGCACGGAGCTGAGGGAAGCGGTGAGCACATGCATGACTAGCACAGTTATTAAGGAAAATGCCAGGAGCCCCACGGCTGAAAGCAAGCCCTGAGCCTGGCCTCCCTCCTCCCCTCCCACGGGACAGGAGCCCAGAGCTCCACCACTTCCAGCACTGATTTCAAATGAAGCTAATAGAAACAGAAAAACCGAACCAGAAACATGGCATGAACTGCTGACTGGGACAGTGGGGATGTGTCATCAGCCCCAGCCCTGTCCTGGGAGCAAGGCCTTGGGCTTGGGAGGGGCAGTGAGAGGAGCAGCCACAGGCTGACAGCATCCTCTTTTACAGCATCCTCTTTTCCTGAAGTCTCTCACTGAGACTTACAGACCTCACCAGCACTGCACACAAAAGAGTAACCAGATCCATTTGCAATTAAACAGCACACCTTGGTCTCATTGATCACTCCCACTGATTGCCCAGAAGGAAACACAAGCTGAGCCAGGGGCAGATCCAGCTCCCCCAGCACCCGCACCCAGCACTGCCCTGTCAAACCCCCTGTGGATGGGGACCTGCAGAGTCCCCACTGGGCTATTCCACAGCACAGCTGCCCACGGGTAACCTGTCAAACTGCTCCACCACAGAGACACAAAGCTCTGGGTGGAGGGTGGCCCTGAAAGGAGCATTGGAGAGCTGGAAAAACCAGCACAAGCCTGTGGCACACCCCTCCAGCACAGCTCAGGAGGATGCAGAGAACAAGGACTTCCCTTCACGAGGAGCAAGCCTGGTTTAAATAGGGCTGTGGTGGGCACAGCTCAGACCTGTACAGGACACCCAGACACTTCCCCTCATGCCTGTCCATGTGAAGAGGGAATCAGGTTTACACCCAGTATTTAATTTTCTAAGAAGCCGAAACTTTACAAAATCTTCCATGAATAAAACATGTCTCTGAGGTATTTTAAAAGCAGAACTGAGAAGACCCAACAGGTCTGTGGGGATTGCAACTGCTGCTCTGAACATCAGCGCCCTACAGCATCCTTCTGGTGCTGAGACACAACCAGCATCCTGCGAGCAGGGAGCGCAGCTGGAGACAGCACCGAGACCTACCCGCTGGCTTCTGCTACTCCAGAAAAAAGAAAAACAAACTAGAAACAAGGAGTAAAAGGATGGTATCCTTCAAGTGTCCTTTAAAAGCCTAGGCAATGTAAACTGCTAAATGCACTTGGAAGGAATTTCTGGTGTTTTTTCCCCTTCTGATTTACAGTTTGATGGTCCTTTTATCTACTCTCACATGAACCGAGAAAAGCTAGAATGCGCCTACTCAATCAACATGAGTTTGTGCTGGCCCATTCAGGATATATAATATTTTGCTTTTATAGTTTATTTTAAATAAAAAGTATAATTAAAGAAAATAAACCACCCACTTCATAACATTTATACAATGAGGACTTTATTTATTTTATTTACGTTTTGGTGGGCAAGGCACAGCATGCAGTTAGCTTTCCGTGATACTTAACAAAGCCGCATTTGAAATTTAAAATCTTTAAGGAAATGAACAAATTCTGCGGAGGAAGGGCAGTTGAGCTAAGAGACTTCTTACATTACCCTAGGTAATTGTGCATATATATGTTTCTGTGAGTCTCTCTCTACTCCAAAAACATATCCATGACTTGGATGCTTTAAATCAAAAAGCAATTTCAGTCTGTAATTCTCGAATAAATAATTAAACACATTTTATCTCCTACAGTATTGCTTCTATTCATTTTAATCTCACTGACAGGAATGCAGCAACATACCCCACATCCTTAAAACAACAAAACAAAACACAAGATACCAACCAGAAGGCCTGGAAATGTTTATAATTCAACTTTTCAACTCTCTTGGCTGCAGCCTGGAGCTACAAAGAAAGCTCTATGCTGGCTCCCTCGAAGGAGAGAAGCCTGGGGGTCGCTGTGCAAACCACACGGGCAACGGTGCAAGCAAAGCCTGCCCGCCTGCACGGGGCAGCTCTCACTTTGGGAGGCACACAACGCTCAGTCTGTGTCAAAGGCAATAAATTATCCACTTCTGCAGCCTGAGTTTTACAGAACCAACCGGACAGCGTGGTTAAGTGAATGGTCTCTCTTGCTTGTCCATCATAATTTCACAGACAGCTGCCATGGATAGGGATGGTTATGGCCTGAATAATAAATGCACACAACGCAGCTTACAGGGGACAGAGAGTACATTCCTATTCCCAAAGAGAAGGCTGAGCTTTCCAGAGCCTAGCCTGCAAAATCAGGAAACTACAAGACTGAAAGACTGCACTATTTTGTGTGTTTCGGTTTGAACGTGGATAACTGGCTGTGACTTGGGTGATTATCTCAGTTACCCACAGTGTTTGAAAATCAAAGTCCTCCTCCTTCTCAGGCCACTTTATAATTCCATATACGCCTATGCAAGACAGCTAATGTACTCATCCAGGCAGTGACAAAATTAGATAGAACTTTTCAAAAAGAGGATGCTGGGACTCACACGCTGCATTTAGAATCAGTTCAGGGTATCCAGCACTGCCAACCCCCAAGCATTTAGAAATTGCAAACTATCTTTAAAATGAGGTTAAAACCAAAGTGTTTGGGCTTCTCTGTGACTGCCTGCTGGCTGTGAGGCACAGAAGAGTCAAGAGTTCCAGGTTCTTCTCTGCAGACAGGAAGACTAAACTCTTGCTTAAAAAATGAAATTAAAGTTTAGATTTTGGTACAATCCTCTGAGGGCCTGGGTTTCATGAAAAACACAGAATATTGTAAGCTTGTGATAAAATCACAAGAGATGTGGCATGGAGAGCAGAGCGGCTGCAAAGAATCCTGAGCACTGTATAAATCATAGCAATATGGCTGCTATCTAAATAAGTGCATTACTTAATTTTATCTATTATTACAGATGCTTCTGTGGAAATTTTTGCATGCCTGTAATCATGGTGGACTCCTGTCCAAAGATTTAGCTGTAAATTATCACCCCCCTCTCAAGTTCCCTGACTGTGAAGGTAATCACACACAAGATGGTGACCTCATCAAAATGTAACCAGAACCTGGGGATAAAACTGAGATCAAGAGACAGGATGCAGCATCTCAGATCCTGCTGTGGACCCCACGCAAGAAAACTGGGAAGATTTATGACATCTCTCCTGACCTGCATTCATGTAAAACACAGCTAATTGCCTGAGTGAGTGCTGTGGGACGTGTTTGCTCTGTCTGGGCAGATCTTCCCGTGATGGAAAGCTCTCCCTCCCAGCACAGTGAGGTGAAGCCCTGAAGGAGAGGTGGGCTTGATTACAGGAGGTGCTGTCCCAGCCCAGACAGGGAGTCTCTGACCCTGACAACTGGAGATAGAGTGCCGGGGGACAGGACCAAGGCATGCAGGCAGCACAGCAAGCCCAGGAGACACCGGGCTCCTGATTCCCCTGTCAGTGCTGAGACCATCGAGCTGTGCTGCTGCAAACTGTGCCAGGCACTGTGTCTTGAGCTCAGCTGCATTTAGGTTGTTTTCTGCTTCACCAGGCACTCACAGGTTCCTCCTGGAGAGCTGACTTGCTGCTCTCCCATCCTGCCCCTGCCCCTCCTTTCCCCTCTCACCCCATCTCACAGTAATAACCATCAGTTTTTAACAGCATGTCCTACACTGGAGGTTTTGTAGTTCCAGCTTTTAAAATGATTTAGTGTGACAGTTTACTGCTGAATTAAAAAAAAAAAAAAAAAAGGAAAAGAAAAAGGAAGAGAAGAAGCAGAGAGAAAAAGGAGAGACAGTCCCCTTAAGGCAACAACATTATGGAGCAGTGATCTCAGAGGAACAAGGGTTCTTCTCTGGTTCAGATGTGCTTGTCAGAGCTCAGTGTCGTCTCCGAACAAGAAATCTCTCTTGCTGGCCCAAGGCACAGTTTTGTGGTCAAGAGGACAGAAAATAAAGGGAGGGAACTTCAAAGAAGCAAAAGCTGCATTAGCCCGCTGGGGCGGGTGGCTGCGGCACATCCCATGGCTGACAATTACGACCTGCATGCCGAGAAAGCTTGCCTCCCTCTTGTCAGAGGGATAAGACACAGGCTGTGAGCTTTAGAGCTTTGAGGATGTGTACAGTTCATGATGAAAGATAGCACTTCAAAGCCCTTTGCCTAGAAACCCAGGGAGAAGCGAGAGCAGAGGGTAAGCAATCTTTTTTCCTGGGGGGTGCCTATGCGGGGGAAGGATAAGACTTACTTTCACTGTCATTTATTATTGCCATGAAAATGAAGCCTTGCACTGTTTATGGAATCTCTCATTAAAAGGATCTCTTGATAAATCGCTTGACAAACATTCATTAATTAAGTCTCTGAGCACACTTGGCTGACAGGCATTAGTCTTCATTTTGCAGGAGGGGGGATCAAGGCGTGGGGCTCAGCAAGCCCCCAACAGCCAGGGCAGGGCTGGGGCCCGGCCAGACACCCTGTGCCACCAGACAGATGGATTACACTGCTCCCTCCGTGCCCAGCTTGATTCTCATCCAAAGACAGGAGCAACACACTTGTCTTCAACAAACTCCAAAGCCCTTGTGCCCCCACTGCTGCTCAGGGCCCCCTGGGGCTGCAGGGCAGACGTGGCTGTGCAGGTCTGGCTCCTCCATGGGTGTCTCTTGCCCTGGGGGCTCCTGGACACCCCTTTCATCTCACAGGCACCTCCTCACCCACAGCCAGCCCAGGGCTAGGAATGGAGACACCCTGGCTGCTGCCCAGGCTTAACACTTAACTTGACCCAGGGCCCTTGACCTACCAAGCCCTTCGGGAAACAGCTACCTTAAGAGGCCCATTTCACCCTAACCCTGCCAGTGGCCCTGGGTTCAAATGCTGGGGACTCAGCAGGTCACCTGGGCTGCAGCTGCAAGGCTGTTGTGGTGGAAAAGGAACCACCTCTCCAGCCTTCCCTGGCATACAGCAGGTCTGGAGCAAAGAGTGGTGGGAGGAAGCTCACCCACCTCCAGCCAGACCCCTCAGAGAAGCCCACTGACAGAGGGAGCCAGCAGTGAGGACCCAACACTCAAGTCTTTAAAACACAAACTATCCTACATCACACACTTCAAAACATGATCACAGCAGGCAGGAGGAGGTCCTTGCAGTGACTCAGGGGTGACCATCCCTCTCACCTCCTCAGCCCCACAACACATGTGCCCTCCTATCCATCACTGTCATCCCTCTGCCTCATCCTCCCGCCTGGAGACAGAGGGACAGATTTGGCTTTCGCCTACGCCTCCCCTGCCCTTCCTGGCACTTGCCCTTCAGAAAAAACAAGCACTGGCTGGGAGATTCCTGTGAGAAAGGAGCTGCATGAGAGAGCAAACAGACCTTTATTATTTGCTTATTGATTTATTCTCCAGGAGGATGTAACACCCGGCCCTCGGCAGCAAATGCCCTTGTAACTCCGTGCTGCAGCGACAAGTTGGCCAAACAAACGCTTTACTGAGTCAGAAAACAAAGACTGTCAGCAGAGCAGAACAGGGCTTCTCCCCTCTTACTTTTAATTATTATTTCCTTACACAGAGGATTTAATCTCCTCTTCTCCTGGAAGCTCAAAGTGCCCCATTCAGCCCATTTCACAGCTGTGACTGCCGAGGTCACCCCGGGTCAGGACACCTCTCCCCGCAGCACAGTAGTGACTGGTCCCCAAGTGGATGTCCACGCCGTGCATCTGTTGTTGCAGATGAACTGGTGTCAGGAGGAGGAGCACGGCCACCACTGCGGCCCCGGCGGGGAGGGGGCAAAGGCAAACCCTACCCAGAGAGCCCCAGACAAAAGACGCTGCTCCTCCGGCCCTTTGTGCAGCCCTCAAATACGGTCAAAGGTGACATTTTACAGCTGTTCCAGCCTCAAATAAGTGAAACCCGTCTATCTTAATACTTAATTGCATTGCTAAGCTGCTGATAAACTGGGACGGCATAAAACAAATATGCAGGGCCAAACGCATCCCCAGGGAAGTTTGTGGGGACAGGGGGAGCTGCACGACAATGAACTGGGAACTGGGGCAGTTGCACCAGACAATGAATTCACTTCACGTGTTTTAAAAGCCTGGTTACCTTCAATAAAGGCTGTAGCACGGATGCTGCACATTTGCTAGCTAATATCTCTCCAAAAAGGCCGCAAATGTTTACAAAAGAAGGGCACAATGCAAATGCCCACGGGAGAGGATGAGCACGTGCCACGCCACGCATGTGCCCATCAGGAAACCGTGTTAAGCTAATCCCCTCCCCACACAGCCACCACGGCTCCAGCCCCGGAGAACATGGCCTTAAATCAACGCTCTTATCTCACAAAAGGAATTTAAGTGCAGCGCTTTGAAAGTCACTTTCTCGCGGCCATATGGCAGCCCCGAGCCCGGTCCTGTTCATTTGCATGTGCGAGAGACAAATCCGGCTCCTGCCTTTCGGGAGCGATAACAGGGCGAGGGGTAAAACTTAGCACTGTTTGGGTTTCTGCATAAAATCTTGCTGAGGCAAATTTCTCTCACCTCTCAAGGCAAGTGCCAAAAGCTGAGGCAGCCCCCAGGAGAGCTTGCCCACGACGGCAGCCCATACTGATCACGAGGCACACCGGTACAGGACCAGGGTAAAAGAGGAGTCTGAGACAAAAGCCATCATCTGAACCCAAAGCTGGCAATGTCTACACCCACATCACACCAAACAGGAACAGGCTGAAGTTACAGGGATATAAACAGCACTGAACACAAACTTCAAGACAGCAAATTCGCAAGCGTTCGCACATTTAACTTCCTGATAGGGAGGTATTTTGAAAACTCATGTTGCTGAGCTGCTCCATGAAATGAAGGGGTGGGGGATCTTGGGCTTCAGCACAAGGAGGAGCCAACAAAGCTGCTAACGCTTCAACATAAGCCTCTCCAGCAGATCTCTGTGCCAGGCATTATGCAGGATGGCAAGATTTTTGTTTTGCCGAGGCAGTGCCGTATGGGCAATCTGGTTTGCCTTATCAGCGAGCCAAGTGAGAGGAGAGAAATGCTCTTCCCCACCATTTGTTTAAACTTCCCTTTTCCCCCCAGATAAAGCTGCATACTTTTGTAAAAATATCTGCAAATGTAATAACATAATAGGCTTGTCATCGGTTCCTACATTTGGCATTGAAAATCTGCAAAGCTTGGAAAGAAAGAGAATTCCTAATAGTTACTGCTGCTGAAGAGCCCAGCTATAAACTGGGCCTGGATCCAGGTGATGGAGCACACAACCACCAAAATGCCTTTCCGTGTCCAGCACCTACTCCTACACAACTGCAAATCGTTCCTTTCTTGGCCCCACTGAAATAAGGCAAGAAGGTTTATTTCATCACTTCTTATTGATGGGCCTCATCTCCCCTCTTTGGGGTATTTGCATGCCCCTAACATTCATTACTGCTCTGAAGCCATTTCATTGTGCAGCTCAGTGCTGAGCACGCTGCAAACAGCCACATGCCCCGACAACCCGTTCGGAGCCACACAGACCCCCTCGCACGGTGATGTGGAACCATTCCCAGCCCAAGGCTTTCCATCATGGACCACAGTTTGCCCCCTCCAAGGCCGTTTCTTCGGTATTTTTGCCCAGCATCCATCTCAGTGAGATTATCCCTGGGAACACATGAAACTAGAGCAGCCCTGCTTTATGGCTGCACCGAGCCCTCAGAGGAGGGCTTGGCGTATTTAGAGATATGTCACCGTGCCTCCCAAGGGGAATGTGAACGGCACAGTCTCTTAGCAACACCCAGTGCCTATCACAGGTAACTCTCATTAACAGGAATAGTGGGAGCTCTGAGCTGAAACCCTGCAATGTGCTGATCACCTTCCCCCTCGCTGGGAGAACCTGGACGGAGAGGCAGGAATGCTCCGTGGGCACGGGGGGAGAGGGATGGGCAAGCCCTTGGAGAAGGATACAGGCAGCACCAAAATATTGATTTGATTAAAAGAAATGAGGATTTGATTGTGTTAGAGAGAAAAGCATATCCCCTATGCTTCAAGTCAGCAAGGACTAATTTCTCCTTTGTCAGTAAACCCTCTCTCCAAGACATTTATTACAAATCTTACTGGAAGGGAAGAAATCCCACCCCACACTGAGACAATGCAGCTCTAAATTTCAACTTAATCATCACAAGCCTGTAAAGCTGATCTTTATGACAATGTGTGTGGCCAAACTAAAGGCTCTGGCAAAACTGATGTCTTGCTATTCTCACAATACAGATTTCACAACCCGAATCTCTTGCTGTAAGATAAGGAAAGCATTTCTCCAGGTCACTTACCTTTATTTGCTGCAGGAGAGAACAGCTTCTCAGAGCCTACAGAAGCCTGAAAAAGGAAGAGAAAAAGAGGGTGAATAATACTGAAGGAGAAATTCGGAAGGCTTGCTCACAAAAACACAGCTCATAAAACAAGTCGATTATCTGTAGACCTGCAGTTGCACATTGCACCTGGAGGGTGCAATGTTGTGCCATTAAAGAACAAGCATGCATCCTGAGGAGATGAGAGCAAAGCGTATACACGAGTACTGTCCTGATCTCACCCAACTATATCCTCTTGTCTCGTTTATTTAGGCAACCATGCAATGCACAGCTAATTTTATCCATGATTCCTCGTATAAAAACAAAACCAGTGAAACTGCTATCAAGCTGAAGGAAAAAAAACAAAACAAAACAAACCAAAACACACTTCAAAGGCTCTCTCGTTGAAAATAAGCTCATTTCTTGCTGAACATGCAAAATGTAATTTGTGTATTGGAAACACAAGTTGCAACTGAACACATCCGTATGAAGGAGGGTGTTATTTAATATTATGCCAAATGATTGGTACATGCTGCTATGCACTTAGTTGAGTATGAAATAAAACATCTTCCTCTTGGAGACTGGGTTGCACTATGCTCTGAACTCCACAGCAGTGGATCTGTGCTCCTCACAGCTCTGGGAAATAGTTAAAGAAATCCAATTAACCTAAACCTTGTAAACAGCTTCATGATAATCAGGGTCACTGGGTTACAGACAAGATGATAACGACAGAGAGGGAAAAAAAGTCCGTTCATCGTAAATAAAGCTTTTATGAGTTAATTTGATGGCTTCCTTTCCCCCCCCAACGGATATCAAACAGTCAACCTATTTCAGCATAAGCTTTTCCTCCTCGCCATCAGATAAAATAGCAAGTAGCCTCTCCAGAATCAAAGCTGGTCTGGGAGCAGGAGCACGATCAGCATTACTACATTACTACCATCTACAAGATAGCTGAAAGTATTGCCAACGTGTTGGCACTGACTGCTGCATGAATAAAATGGGGTGAAGTACAAAGCTGACGAGCAAAAGATACTGGAAGTGAAAAACGCCTTTTTCCCCTGACTCTGCTTTAAAAACAATGAATTAATTCAACCCACGGCTGAACTAAGCTGATTTTATTTTTGATTTTATTGATTTTATTCTAAGGTGCCTTGGGAGATTTGCATGATAAAGAGCACTATGAATTGTATTACATTGCTATATATTTTAAATGACGACTCAGAAGGAAAAAAACAAATAGTAAAATGCAAGAAGATCTGCATGAGATATAGTAAGAAGCAAGAGTGATCTTTTAATGTTATTTCCAAGAAAAGTGGCACTGCAAGCACTGAATGTCTTACTTAATGCAAATGTATAAAAAAGAGAGGGAAAACAACATGAAAAATAGGTTGAGGCTGAGACACATAAGAAAGAAATTCTGAATTATGTCCACAACAAAGCTGCACGTGTAGCTGTGGCATGTATGATCATTACACAGCTCAGCAAAAGGATCCTAAAATCTTAGGGAAAATCAGTTACCTGCACGATCCCTTCACTGCATGGATTAAAAAGAGGAAGAACCAGGATTAAACAAGGTTTTGCCTAGGCTGGTTTGCAAAGAAAGTCTAACAGTGTCACACAGCAGCAACAACAGTGGTGCATAAAACGTTTGACAGCCAACTCTGAATTTACAACCCATTGTTAGGAGATTTTTCACTCATAATCAACACAAAGTCAGCACGGACGCAGAACACATCTGCAGGCCCTGGGAACTCACCCACACTAACACAGCTCACACAAAGCCAGGGCCCGTCTCAAAGCACTCCCTAAGCACTCTGACACATGGCAGGTGGATAAATAAGATTCCCCCATTTTACAGGCAGTGAAACTTCACCATGGCTTGCACTAAAGCCCAGGCAGTAAACTGGCTGCTGAGCCACAAATCCTAAGTGCCGGGTCCTGCTGCTGGGGTGTGGGGTCTCCAGCAGCCTGCTGGGAGAGCTGCCCTTCCCTGGGAGCCGTCAGGAGCAAGCCATGGCTGCAGGACGTGCCACCCCAGCTGGGAGAAGCTTTGTGCTTCTGGTCTGGAGAGCTGGGTCCCACCAACACACGGCAGCCACCAGCTCACTCCCCTTTACCAGGGGCTAAATACAGACTGGCACTGTTGAACTGTGAGCTAAAGATCTCAGTGCTACAGGTCCAGACTATATAAAACAATGTTTAAGGAAGTCAGGCCAGAAAGTTCACTTTTAAGAGAAAGTAAAGCACCCGGATTATTGCTCAGCCCTCTGCTATCAGCACGTGCCACCGCCTTCCACAATCAGAGTCAACATTTACAGAGCAGCGTTTTCAACATCACAGCTCCAGTTCACAGACACAAACCTTCACACCTAGAGTTTACTGTAACTTTTGCTCTCGTTTCTGGTGATTTCTAGCTCCAGATCTGAGCAGTTTTTGGCATCAGCACCATTCTGAAACAGGGAATGCCTGTGCTATAGGATATTCTACAAGCTGCTGTAAAGGCAGGAGGGAAGCTGGGGGAGGAAGAGCCTGAATTCATCATTCAACCCTACCAGTCATCCTTTAAAGGAAGCATACAATAAAACCTATGTGTCTGAGGGAACCCACTAGTGAGTGAAAAAATCCAGCAAACCAACCCATCTGCTAAAACAAGTCCCCTCCCAAAATTTCTGCTGTTCCAAGCAAATAATTTGCATATGTTTAAGAGGAGATTTTAAAAAAAACACCAAAAAAAAGTGGAATTTTTCCCTTGTGAACAAAAACAGGCATTTGGAGTCTTTTATGTATAAATTCAAGCCATCCCAGGAAATCACACATTCCTTGATGCAAAATGAAACGAGAAATTTCCTTTTTCCCCCGCTATCGTTGCTTCCTGCCTGTCTCCATCTGAAGGACCACATCGAGGACAACCCAAATTACTTTTTGTTGCTGCATAAGGCAAAGAGACATCCCCAGCCTGAGGCTCACAGACAGAAGACATCTCAACCCTTCCTTGTTCACTTGCTGCTCATCTCCCTCCCGCTGCAGCACGGCCACAGAGCCCACCAAGGCCTGTGCTCATAAAAGCTGCTGCTTGCACAGTCCCACCCTCGCCCCCAGTAACCACCTTGGCATTTTAAGCAAATCTAACCTCTGTGCCCAAACACACCCAAATGATTTCAGAGAGCAGCAGTTTCTGAGGCAGTCTCACACTGATGGAACGTTTCAGACTCAGCACTCTTTCAATGACACCAAGCCTTGCAGGTCCCCTTTGTGGCTTATTCAACAAAGTTACCAATCCCCTGTCTCGTTTTGAGTTTCTTTCTTTTCTACACCAGGCCTAAAGGGGAGAATGCCTCCACCCATTTCTGTGAGGCTGAGACCAGGCTGAATACACTGCAGAAGAAAACAACATTTCTGCCCTTTTCTGCTGTGCAGAAAGCAAACAGGAGTGGTGCTCCTGTCCCTCACCCTTCCTCCCCTTGAGCCCAGCACACATCAACACCGATTCAATTTTCAGCACTAAAAGCTCAGCAAAGGCAGCTTTTTCCTCAAAATGTGAGGTGGTAACCACAAAGGATGTAGCACACCCTCTGCTCTGAAGGTGAGCAGTGAGGGATAATGAAGTCCATGCCTCATCCATCCCGGTTCCCACTAACCCAAGGCAGCTGAAAGGTGTAAGAGCTCTTACAGATTAATAATTTAATGATTATATATAACAGAACAGCATCATCTGACAGAGACAGCACTATAAACTATGTCAGGGCTTGCAGTAATTACTTCCCTCCCCCCCCCTTTCCCTGTAGCCAATAAAATGGCTAAGAGGGAATAAACCCATTCCTTATCACCAACAGCAGAGGCTCTGTGGACCCTCTCGCCGTCTCCTGGAGCACTGAATGCCAGATCCAAGCCGGATACTTCAGGAGCCTGATAGCAAGACATGGGGAAATTGCTAATAAGGCTCCAGTTCTGGTTCACAAGGAGCAAGGGAAATGGTGTTAGGGACTGGGTATGTATGTCATGCACAGGGCAAAAGCCAGGCACTGCCTCCAAATGAGTCCAGCACGGTAGGCAGAAGGTAAAGGAGACAGTAAAATACAGTTTAAATTTTATTTCTGGATGGCTGCCTATCTTCTAGACAGCCAAGAGCCAGCCTCAAGAGAGACTGTTTGCACAGCTACTGAACTTAGCAAGCACTAAAAAGCTCACAAGAAAACCCTTCTCTGGGAGATTTTCAAACTAGAAGTGCTGGATATGCTTACAGAAACTTTCAGCATAAAGCACAGACCAATTTTGGATCAATTTTCATCCTTCCCTTTGATCTGTTTCCCCTGCTTTTACTGACCACTCCGATGCCACTCGACTGCTCGTCCAGCATAGGATTCCAGCACTTCAGCACTGCTTTACCAGCTTCCATTTCACTCTGCAAGTCATTCACACCAGACCCTTCATCCAGTAATATGAGAACACTAACTAAAACAGGAAGGTATTGTTTGAGTTGTGATTCTTCTATAGGAAATGGAAACTGATACATATGGAAAGGTGCAAGAGGAACCTGGAAATCACACACATGCACACAAAAAACCAAACTAAAAATCCCCCTTAAGACCAAGAAAGTACTCAACATATTTCAGAATACAGAAGGAACCCATGGGCAACACTGCTTGCATTGTGAAGGGATGTTTCAAGGGAACCTATAGTGTTTCCAAAACCTGCACTATTTCTAGAGGGAAATCACAGCTCCATTAAGAAGACAAAAGAAAAGTCAGACCTGCAAGTCAGTCATTGCATGCATCGTCACAGGAAAATAAGCTGGAATAAGCAGTACATGAACTACCTTTTTGTGAACCTTCTAGGAAAATCCAGTTTTGTGGTACATGGCTGGCTGGGACACAGCACAGCCCAGCTGTGTGAGGGATTAAGCAAGAGGGAACAGGACTTCTACAAATCCACACTGTGATTATCTTCACACAGAATTTATAGACTGGGCTTTCAAGAGGGCTCAGCACTCAGCAGCTGCCTTTGGGGCACCAATCTGAATGGAGCTACTGGGTACAAAGTATTCTCAAAAATCCATTTAGATATTTAAATGGTGACCAGGTTGTTCTGAAAATCTGGTTACAGCAGATAGTTGAGTTCACTTACAAAATTCTGACTGTTGATCTCCAGTGCAAAGAAGGGCTAATAACAAATAATATTCTCTAATCAAGAATGGTTCTCCACCTTTCTAGCAACAGTCCTAAAAACCAGTTGTACTTTTAGTTACACCATAACACATCACAGTGAAACACAAAGCAAAACCACCCCGAAAAGGCAACGACTTATTGAAATAGCAATGCCTTAAATGCCACAGATACTCCTAGTTCAATTATTATTCAAGGCCCTATGTGGGAAGTAGCGATGGGTCTTCCATATCTTTCATGAGAATTTACTCTACAGAAGGTCCATCAGAAACAAAAAGTTTCTTGGATTGGACTACACAGCAACACACTTGTTTAGGTTCCCACTCACAGTTGTTTAGCACACAGTCCAGTACTGTTCTGGTCCTGGCCTGTCACCATGCACTTGTCTCTTGTCACTTTTTCTTCCAAGAACACTTATTTACCTCAGCAGTTTACATAACCATGACACATGCCACAGCCCCTCTGAGAAGCCAGCACGAGACTGGGAACACAGGATTAAATTAGGCCATAGAGAGCCCAGAAGCAGAGATCACTGGTCCCAATTCACCACTGAATTACACTGACTTTACATGATGGAAAACAGAACGTGAGGCGAAGTGGATGAGGACTGGAAGGCACCAAAGGAAATACAGTCCAGTCTGACTCAGAGCAGGGCAATGAGGAGCCAAGCTCGTTGCCTCTCCGCAAGCCCGACGTTTTGGTTTGGACCTTCCCTTTTGGCAAGACAGTGATAAGCTTAAATTAACACTGTTTTGAACCCTGAGCATGTTCCTCATTGTTTTACAACTGTTGTGGAATTGAACAAACTACTCCAAATTAAGCAGCAACAGCCATTCTTAAACGTGCCCTGCCCTGCTGCTCATCGCTCAGACACCTCTGCCCCTGACAAAGGGGGACTGACACCCGTGGGACTGACCCTGGCACGGCTGCCATCAGAGCCTCGGGGCACAGGCCTGCTAACCCCTCTTCCCTCTCTCCTCAAACCATCCCTCCAGCCCCCAGAGAGCAGCTATAGCCCAGAGCTCTCCCCTTCCTACCCTCTCCATTAGTGATGCTTTAGGATTCATCTTCCTTGGAGCAGTTGCTGTCTCCCAAAGGAAAAGATCAAACTCCCTCTCCTTCCCAGCTCAGCTCCGATAAATAAATAAGTACATGCACTGAAAAAAATTCAGTAAAGGAGGAGAAGGGAGGCAATGGGAGAGTTTCTGGACCTCACCAAGGCTGGTAATACAGCTGCAAAAGGTCCCTCAGCTGTTTCCAGAGTCACTGACCAGAAAAGAACATTTCCAGCTGACCCTCATTAAATCAGCCAAAATACTTGCTTAATGTCAGTGTGCCTGCGTGTCCTAATTTAAATTAAGGAGCACCTGGTCCTTATCTAAGTATATTCCTCCTTCAAACCTCAGCTCCCAATAGCTACCAAATCCACCTTGATTTTACACTCCTGGCTATTTTTCACTCTAATCAGCACTGACTTCCCTTCACTACATGTTTAAATGCTCCTGGATGTTCTGGTCTATGAATGGTATCCAGAGGACAGTCCTGTGCCCCTGGATCAGGCTGCAGCTCTCCCTGTAGGTTGGAGGCAGCGATGTTAAGGCCAACTGATACACACCACGGTCAGGGAAACACAATTCCCCATGATACACTTGGAAAAAGGCTTTGTGTGGTCTGTTTTTAAACATCTCGAACATCAGGGCCCCCATGCCTTTCCCTGAGAGCTGATCCCCCCTCCCAAAGAGGCTTTTCAGCCTGCACTTCCACATGCAAAATTTTTCCATTGCCCAGACATCGGTCTTAGGCAAGCACAGATTTGATTACTGCTTTAGCTCTTGATAAAAATGTAAGGGAAAACCTACCTGTGAGTAGGAAAGGCTGGGAACACTGTGAACATACCACCAGAGTAGTTTGTATTACTGTCATTACAGCTTGAAACTATCTCGCCAGCCTATCTATTTGGCTGGGGTATGGCTTTTTATTTGCACTAAATCAAACGGAATGGCGAGTGCTCTTTGCAGAACTACCTAAAACTTCTTATAATTCAAAGGCTGCACTGCAGGAAGAGTGATGGGAGAGAGCAGGGACTGTGCTGGGAATGACAGGTGGCAGACTGTTGTTTGGTACCTACCAAATTACTCTGCTGCTCCCAGGGCTGCCTTGGCATTTCATTATCCCAACTCTCTCCTGGAAGGATGCGGACATAAATTCACACCTCATGTCCTGGTTTCCGTCAAACTGAGTAAGAGTGCAAATGCTGGCACCAACTGGGAATGCCAAGCAGGGCTTGGCATGCTAGAACAAACTCTCAGCTGTGGTCTTTGCCAGCTACCTGCATTTATCATTGTAATGGCCTGCCAGACAGGACTTGGCAAGCGACAGAGGAGGGTGGGAGGAGGAGGGCCAGGCTCTGCACTGCCAAGCAATTCATTCCTGTAGCTCCTGCCATCACTGTACCAGCAGGGCAACCTTCATTTTATTTTATCTTTTAACCAATTATGTGTCACCCAAATCCCACCTGCAGCTTTCTCCAACACAAACGGCTATAAATCACAGTTCAGAGACCGAGAGGGTTTTGCAAGACATTTGATTTCATAAAAAGGTCACTGTCTGTCTAAGGATTGCTGCAGTTCAAAAATAACTGAATAACAACCTGCATTGGCAGACAGGGAAGGAACCGCTTCCATGGTCTGTTGCATGTTGTCAGATAATATTAGAACAATTAGGGAGGCCAACAATGGCAGAACCATTAGGATCCAGCTAAACCAAAGTGCTGATACAAACTCAGTGAAATATCTCCTCTTTTCAATTTTTGAATAAAACATAATCAATTCAATAAGAAAGGGAAAAATGCATGAGCACACCAGAAACATTCAACATAACCACCTTGAGCAGACAAACAGAATACATGCCTGTCATCACTGCAGCCTGCTCCAATCTGCCTGGGTATTCCCCAGCTTAACCCCAAGCTCTGCTAATTCTCAGAGCACTGCAATACTCTGAGGCCTCAGAGCACTCAGGATGGTCTCTTTAGGGGAAATGCTGTCTTCCCTAATCCATACACTGGATATGTAGCAGACCCTGGATGGACCTTTCTGTGAACCACATCACAGAGCAAACATTTGAGGACACTCCAAAATCATTTGACACCGATGCTGTTCTGAATGCCCTTAGTGTCCACCTCTCTCTTGCAGGTGACATGTCAAGCCAGACAGTGTCAAACTCTCCGAAAAACATCAGGTTAACTGCAATAAATACATGAGACACAGAGAAGGTTGCATCATCCTCCTAGCCCGGACCATGACATACGGCACACGGACATCCCTCTGACAGAATTCCCCAGTGACGGATGCAATCCTGACATGGCCCTTTCCTGGGCCTGGGGGGGTCAGGGAGCTTATCAGGAAGGCAGCTCTTGTCCACTGCCATTGAAACTTGCTGTCTTACCCGCAGCAACCTCAGAGGAGTGCCTGTGCAGAAGGCTCTTTTGTTGTTGTTGTTTCTAATTCACTGCTCCAAAATATTTCTTGGCGGCATCCCAGGGCTGGAGCCTTATCTGCCCATCCCCCAGGCAGACACACAGCAGCTGTGGAGGCTTATCACGGTTGCCTGTCCACTGAGTTTACAAATTAACACCCTATCGAGGCTGCACGAGGGCTGATTAATCAGAGAGAGGCAGTCTGAGGGCCTTTATCACCGTAAGCGGCTGCTGGGAGAGAAGTCACAAATCTCTCAGGAGGCCAGAGATGCCTTACAAATGAAAGAGCAGGAGGCCAGAGAGGAGGAGGGCACAGTGGTACGGGAAGCAGATATTTTAGAGATAGTGGTGGTGGAGGTAATGGAGCAGGGGAGGGGGGAGCTGCAAGAAAACACCAGTACATTATGACAGCTTAAAAAAAAAAAAAAAAAAAAGAAGATAATTAACAGCCTATACCTCATGATTCTAGCTTTCCCTCCCCGGGCTATAATTTAGCCTATTGCTCCTTTGCTCCAGAGGACAATAAACATTTATTATGTTAAACACATAACTGTGCTGCACAAAAGCACCGTTCTTTCCCAGGTCCACTCCTTGCACAGCTGTGCAGCCCAGGAGGACGGGGCTGCTGAAGTGGGCTCCCCTTTTATGCAGAAAATTACTTGGTTTGGACACAAAACACATCCCTGGCTTCCCCCAGAGTTGCAGTGTGCTGGATGCATTCATACTGAATGTGAAGGCAAACCCCAAGAGGCTGAGAGCTCTTGGATGGGTCCTCTGGCCCACCAGCATCTGCCACGCAGCGTTAGGATGTGCCCGGGTGTGGGAGCATTGGCAGGCAGGAGCAGCTCCTGCAGAGCTTCACCACCTAAGAAGTATCTCCTCTTTGTAATTCAGCAGCCTTGCTAAGAGGTTTACTGGGAAATGTTCAATCCCTCCAGAATTATGTGTAGGAGACATTCTTATTACAAGATGAATATTACAGTGGTGTGAGCTGCACTGGAGCAGTGCTGTCCCTGCCCCCTCCAAGCACTTCAGCCTCTCTAAGAGCACAGTGATTTAGGGGATTTGCCTGCCACTGGACTATATAGTTCAGACACTGCTCTCCTGTACCTTAGTGCCAGTACCTGCTGCAGCCCTCCAGCTTTGTGCTTGTGTCAGGACAATGCAAAATAATTATAAAGACCACGGGGACCCACACAGAAGAGATTTAAAATCTAACACATCTTTAAAGGAAACCAAATCAGGCATCTGTCTGCATTTGTCAACGTTCACTTCTAATTTTTTAAGTTTTCAAGTTTAATCCTTGCAACCAAGACACACAGCTGGATTTTTCCTCTGAAGTGTACTATGTATGTAAGCTGAGATTCCCACGCAGCAACATGGCTCCAGAAGGTACAACTTTAATAAAAATGTTACCAACATTCATAAGCAAACACTGCAACCACCTCCTGTCCAGTGCTTTCTGTTAACACACCAGCAAAGAATTCAACAAATAACCTCTGGATAAAAATGTCATTCACTGCAGCTTTACCACCAACAGCGCCGTGTGTGGGCGTGATCCTGGGGAAGGGCCATTCCCATCTTGCCCATGGAAACTGCAGAAATAGAGCACTCACACAGCCTAACTGAACATCTCCAGGCCAGCTCTTTTCAGACAGCACCGGGAAACAGAATCAAACAAAAATGAATGATCATCTGCCCTCCCCCCCTCTCCTGATCCAATGAGAAAACTATTTCCCAAACCACCTGGATTATTGGTCTACCAACCCTCGCAGATGCCCAGTTTTAACAGTATCCATTAGGTTAATTAGCATTGGGCAAGGAGATGCTGTGTATTAGTCCAGGAAAGGAACGACAGCTTTTTTATTGGAGGAGTCCCTGCCAGGCTCTCTGAAGCAAACAGCTGTGGAAGGTCTTCTCACAGCCCTTCCCTGCCAACAGACACCAGATTAATCTGAGCTGGGCTGGACCCCCACGTGTGGTGTTCAGCAGACCCATGGGTAAGCAGGGCAATGATACCTCCCGTCACCCCAATGAGATAACAGCAACTCTATATGTGAAGGAAACATCAAATATTCATCAGGTAAACAATACGAATGCAGTAATCCCAAAACACGGGGAAACTGTAGAAGCTGTCTCTCTGGTGTTTATCAGATTGACTCTTTAAACTTCATTATCGAGTCTGCCCACCTTTCTCCCTCTCTCTCTCTCTCAGGTCTTGTGTTTCTACAGTTTAGGGAAAGGATGTCTCTGCTGGATTAGCTGCTCCCCACAGCTCTGTTCCCACACACGGACACCCTCACTCTAACAGAAAGCTCACTGCAGGGTGCACGAGGATTTAAAGACCCATCAGACAGGATTAGGAACACCTAAAAAAAGGGAACCAGGACAGCGTATAAATTTCCCTACAAACAGAGGCTGTGGAGGAAAAAATATGGAGGGAAGACTCTGGTTCACATCTGCAAAGCATCTGGTTTCCCATCCCTCACTCGTCCAAGGGCAGTGAAGTGCACTCACCTACTTTTTACAGGAAAGAGTCACCAAGCATTTCTTCTGTGCTATACAATAAGTCAAGAAAGAAGCTCTCATTGTTGCACCTTGGTTAAATATGGCATTAACTGACCTCATCTTCTGCATAAAAAGGTGGTGAAGGGGGTAGTCCCCCATTTTCAGCCAACATATAATCTGTCTTCTCCAATTAGATATGCTTTGCAACAAGTGTGGTGGATCCATTTATTTCCATACTGCAATAATGCAGATAAATCCAACTTTGGCTCCAGTCCCACAGCTTTCAAAGCTGGGGCTCTGCATTTCCAATCCTTGCCCTTTTTTTTTTTTTTTTCCCTTTCTGCTGCAAAATGTCACCAATTTACTTTAGCCTGGGGGCCCATTTCGAGTTTTACCGCTAATATACGAGAAATGCATTTTTCAAGCTGTTACCACTTAACTGTACTGATATCAGCCACTCAGGGGACACAATATTGTTTACACATCCTGCTCTATGGAATAAGCACGGATGCCAAAACTCTGCCTGGGTTGTGAAGGAGACGTTTACTCTCTGTTTTATGAGATTTCCTCGATTTGTGGCTGCCTCAATGGTCGTAAAAACAGCTGTAAATCAAAAGAGCACCACAAAATTGCAATAACAACTGTCGAACTCGGCTCTAAAAAGCATAACTCCCAGCAACAGAAGGTGGAAGGCTTTTTCCTGATTTAATACCAGGTGTGGGGGAGCCCTAGTAAGCCTACGTGCAGCACCGTGTCTGCCCACAGTCACCCACACACGGGCTCAGCCAAACCCCAGTGTTTTGGCCGCTCCCCTATCGCTCGCCCCGACTCTGCCCCACGTAGTTCCTTCTGGCCTCTTTCCTCCTCTTTTCTGGAAAACAGAAGTCTTTTTCAAATGCCTGGAGAACGCTTATACAAATAACTGCTGAATGCACAGCCCTGTTTAAAGCATTAAAACAGACAGAGAGTCAGCCCAGCATTCAGACACGGCCGTGCTCCCAGCTGAGGCTGCTCTGCAGAACAGCAATGGCTTTAGCAGATGACCCCAGCCAGGGCTTGTCACCTTGCTCCTGGCCTACCCGGGACAGCCCAAATTCCTGCACAGTCTCTCAGCCCAGTTTTTAGGGAGTGGAGCGAAGGAGGAGAGGGCTGGTGGGATGTGAGTTATTAACAACCATCTTCTGGGAGCTGATTCCAGCTAAAATGGTTCCAGAACAGGCAGCTCCATTTGCCCTGACAGTCTCCAGCCAGGACTGGCCAAGCAGCAGATGCACGAATTCAAAAGTTTCTGTTACTCTGTGCCGCTGGCTACAGTCCAAACCAAAGAGACAGTTTCACCCGTGGGTAAAAGAGCCTTCCTGGATTTTTCCATGCCCCATTCCAGTTGCTTTCACAAACAATCTTCTCATCCTTGTCTCCAAAATTACTAAAAGACTCTCAGTTCCTGCATCTCGCCACCTCACCCCCCCAATCTGAGATGAACTCGGCCAACAACAAACTCCCTTCACCACCTCCCAGCTCTGAGAAACCAGCTGTGGCACCGAGAGCCACACCATAAACCCTGGGCCAGCAGAGCTACCCAGCCTCCTCGTGCCCCCTGTCCAAAGCACGAAAAGCTTGCCTGGCCTCACCAGCCAGGTCTTCATTCTCTTTTTCAAATTTCCTCTTACTTAGAATTTCTTTCGTGGCATTTAATTAGCCCAGCGTTCTCCATTACAGAAAGAGGTTTGTATGTGCACAGGCCAAAGTATGTGAAGAAATGGTGAGAGAAAGTTCATGGGAAGTCAGTTTAGACAGTGCTCATCTTAGTTTTTCTGTCTGCAGTAGACTAAAATACACTTGAGTTCCAGTGTGTTACTGTATCTGTGCCTGGCAGTGTGTTTTTCCAGATGCATATCCTAATTATGCTCTTCAAGCAAATGCCCCGTGGAGCAAGGTAGTAGAAGAGAAAACCTCTTTACAGTCACCACCATGCTGTGATCCATTCTGGACAGGAACTCCCCCCTGCATTGAGAGGACAATTTAATTTCCATGGACCACTTGATGTGAAGGGAAAAGGATCGATATTCTTTTGTCTGAACCCCACAAAGTGTCAGCCCTTCTTTTCCCATTCTTCTGGTAGATGTGTACATTCACATTCTTGAGAAAATCCCCAATAGACGGGAACGGTCTTTCACTTCCAACACATTATGCCTCCCTGCTACAACCTTTTCCTTCTTGTACAATGCCTCTTGACTTTCCTTTGGCTCTTTTCTTTGCAATTTTTCCTTTATGAATGCAATCAGAGAGACAAAACAAAAAAATCCCCCCAAACCCAAATGAACAAAAAATGTCATTCAGAGCCTTTGCCAGTGATGTTACTGGCAATTCCAGTTGAGAAACCATCTGTACAGACATGAACTGATCTGACGTAGGGAACAGCTAGTTTTATTTCAAAAAGCTCTGTGTTCCCAATGTTCTGGGTACAGGAACTCTACAAGCCAGCTGAAGCTAATAGGGTGAATATGTGATCAGCTACACCCATGCAGCAATTCCAGATTTATTTCTTTTGTACTACAGTGAGTATCTGGGTGGGGTTGCAAAAACTATTAAAGCAGTCAAATACATACCATGCCAACTGCTGACCACAAAAACAGGCCATTTCCTCACGCACAAACTATAAGAAACATCTCCCAGTAACTGGCTTCTATCAGTATCCAGCTATTTCCAACAAAAACACGGTTCTGCTCCATTTGGAGTCTGGCACGTCTCAAGAAGGATGGAAGGCTGAAGTGTAAACGCGTGACTCGTACTGGGAAGGTGGTGTACTGCAGCAGGACAAGCCATCTAACAGCAGTTGTTATGATAAGGCATAATTGCAGGGCAATTACCAGGTTTATTTTCCACATACACCAATAGGATTTTGCCCATGAAGTTCTGTTTGCTCGTGGTGAATGGCAGATGTCTGCCAGAGGTTCTGTGTTCTAAAAGTCTCTACTGTGTTTGCTCACGGACTTGTGAATGTGCAGAGCACCACTGATCTGGCTTTGCTCCTCTCCCTTTGTGGTGATGTCTCGGGGGGGACGTTTTCTGAGTCACTGGCCGATGCCTGCTGTGCTCAGCCACCAACTGGAGTTTCCAGCACAGCCACACATGTGACCTGCCCAAGGGCCCTGGCTCTGGGCAGGGGAAAGCTGCCCAGCTGGAGGGGGAACACCACTGGTGTGTGTTCAACCACCAGCTTTGCACAGGAGATGCTTTTGGAAGAGCTGTACTTCACCTCTCTTTGGCTAACTGTGTGCTCACTTCCCAAGGCATCAACAATTCTACTCAGCTGTCAGGTCATTCACCCCTCCGGACAGCTGCACCTCCAGGAGCTGAGTGCTGGGCTCCCCTGGCTTGGTCCTGGCTCTTCTCCCTTTGGACTCTTTGTGGCAAGGGCTGAAGCCACTGCCCTTTTCCTGCCTCTCTTCAAAAGTCCCACATCAGCTACCAGCTCATTTCACTGGCGTTTATTTCTTGGAGTCACAAATGTAGTGTTATAAGAAACCTTTGTGACTTTAGCCCTGATGTGACTGTGCCTGCTCAGTAAGGAGATGAAAAGCTTACAGTGAAGAAAGAGGCAGAATAATCCTGCATGTTAATACACAGTGACTAACACCTTCCTGGTGACAATCTCCTTGTACTCTCTGCAGAGGGATGTGTGTAAAGATCCTCCAAAGACACTATCTTGAAAATGCACAGAAGGCTCTGATCAGACCTCAGCATCTCCCGATTAGCTGAGCGAGAGCAGTGGAAGGGACATCAATTTTCTAGGAAGTGCATTCAGAAAAGCACTTGATCAAATGCTCAGCACCATGGATGGATGTGCTTAATCTCACTGCAGCCCAAGCACTTTCCTAAACCAATGCCTTGCTTGTTCCTTCTGCGAAAAATAAAATGGTGGAAAGGCCTCCAAGACCAAAACCACAGACCTGAACAGTCAGGTTTAGGAGAATTCTGATGAGGCTCTGAATTTCTGTGGCTTTCAGCTCAGCTGTAAAACAATCTGGAAGTGCTGACTCTGGCAAATTGGAGGAGGAAATAAACAGAAAATAAAGAGAAACAGCCAAAGTGGATGAAGCTGCTGTCTTATCATAAACACAGCCTAGGTTAGTCCAAAGGAAATGTATATATCTTTTGCTGGGTATACCCTTCCTGGGATTTTAATTTTTTTTTCCTTTCCTAAAACAAGAGCAGATACACCTTGACAAACCCGGCATGCTGCAGCCAATCCATCAGCTTCTCTACGTCAGGCGGACTGCAGAAAATGGAATTTTTCTTTCCCATTTGCCTCCTGGTCTTGTTGCTGCTGCTCTCCACTAATAGACTCACAGCCCCTTCCCCTGCACCCTGGCTGGTGACTGATTGCTGGACTTGGAGCAGATGGCTCATGGAGCTGGGACTGCTGTTTCCTACGCACTTCAGCAGTTCCAATCAGACCTTGGGGTCTCCTGCCTAGCTCTGCAAGAACACAAAGCAAAAGGTGCAGCAGTTCTATACCCAATGAGCCAAAGCCACTTTTTAAGCTCATTTAAAATATCTGTCTGACTAGATATTTCTCAAAATAGGCACCTGCGAGCACAAGCTAAGTAAGAGGAGCAAAAAATAATCTAAGACACTTAAAAACTTTGGATTTCTAATCTTCCCCCCGATCATGTCTATTCCAACTTTGTTATTTTGGACAACACAATTTTGTGCAAGACCATATGCACAACTCTACCAGACTGACTGAGCTCCCTGACTGATCTCCCAAGGAAATGTCTGGTTTTCTATGTCCAATCCAAGCTTTCAGGTCCCAAGACTCACTGCTGTATCTCACGGGAAGAGAAATTCAACAAAGTTGATCCCTATGCCTCTACCTTAATCTCCAGACAAGTAATTCCAGAGCCCCAAGTCCTCCTCCAGCAACACAGAGCAGCCTGAAGCATGTTCTGAGCTGGGTATGCACAAAGAACCACTGTGTGTTTTGTTGTCTTTATTACGAACGCTTCAGGGCAATGACCACCTTTAATTTGTGCCTTCCATAACATCAAACATGATATTAAAACCTTAGAAATAGTTGTGCTTGTGCACCATATCCCGAAGGCTTTTTTTCTCTAAACCACTTCCAGCATGTACAGACAAAAGAAATAATGTCATCCTGCCCCCAACACTCCCAGCCATCAGAGGGTACGTTAACCACAACTTTGCTTCTGCTCTACATAAATGTTTCTGTGCATTACAAATAAGCACCTCTTTCAAACATCTCTCCCCAATTTATTTCACTCCAAAAAAGGAGACAGATGGCAGAAGACAGAGGGTTTTACAGTAAGAGGGGTTGGATTTTTTTTCCTCTTCATTTGTTCCCTACGCTGTTTCTTATCCTTGGGGACCTGGAGTTTCTTTTGATAGCACTGTGCTGCCTAATAAACAGGCACACAAGCACAGTCACAAGTATACATCTATCATCAAAGAGCCCTTCTTGTCTCCACTCCCCACAAAGTTGATTAATGATTACGTGTTTAACACATACATTATACATGGGAGGGGGAGACCAAGAGGGTAAATCCAAGCCCCTGTATACATTTACATATATTTACATACACACATATAAAAAGCAGGGAAGCAAAAGAGGGCCATTCCCATTGGGACAAAAATCCATTTTGGTAAACATACCTCCTAGCTCTCCTTTGTAAAAATACAAAGGCAAAGGGAAGGCTGTACCTGGCCTAAGGAAAAAACTGAAGTGTGAGCAGCCTTGTTTGGTTCCTGCAGTTCTATCCTGACACAAAACTGGTAACTCCATTATCAGCAGTCACATTACTTATGGTTTGCAAATGTGATCTAACAGCTGCTGCACAGCTTGGGAGAAAGGAAAGGGGTTTAAGTTTTAAGGGTGCTCCTGGTTTGTATTATTAATTCATACAGCTAAAATCCCAGTTCATCTGGCAATAAATGAGATAATTAATACAATTAAACGACCCCTTTACGCAGAAAGAAAAAAAATATCTATCTTGTCACATCAGTCAATACCCAGAGGTACTGGGAGCATTTCATGGACTGCAACCTGGGGTGACTACAGATAACCACAGAGCCAGGCCTGACCCTTAAAGGCAGACGAAGAAGAGATGTAGTGCGGAAGGGTTCAATATGGCAAACTTCCTTTTACATCCTCCCAGGCCGAGCCAATCCCTGGACCTGGAGAGCTGCCCGTGTAAAAGAAAGCTGCCTGAAGGCTGCTTTAATCATGCTGACTGCCAGTGGTCTTGAGCAATTGTTCCAGCAGCTGGGGGAGCAGTGCCATGGCAAAGGACTCCCCTGACAAAGTCCCTTCTGGCAGCGGGGACAAAGCTGGCACTGAAACTGCTATTGTGGCTCTGGCTCTCCAAAGTGTCCCCGTGCAGAGTTAATCTTCCAGCCACCCGCTCTGCTGCTTTCCAAACATCTTTGCGAGGCTGGGATTTAACACTGTTCCGTTTGCACGGGGCTCTCGTAACACACCAGCGGTGATGGGTTTTAACCTCTGCTGAACTGATCCACACCAGCTTTCTGGGAGATCAACTGAGGAGATGTTAACAAAGAAAACCTTCCATATACAGGGCTGGTTACAGTCCTTTTCTTTTTTTCACTTCTTTTTCACCCATAACCTTTCGACTCTGAGTCATGATCACTGATCTCTATGACTTCACTCTTTTTCTTTCAGTAAAGCTCAGGGCCTGCACTAAAGAAGTCACTTTCTTCCACCTGCTCATCCCTTATTTCAAATATAAATGTTTTCTTTAGCTTTACAAGAGTGGAACAGATTTGCCTTGAGTTTTGCAAACAGAGAAATTCACAACTGTTTGGGAAGCTGCAGTGGGAGGTCACCACCAGCTGCAGGGCCAGGGCTTGCTTCGGCTCAGCACACGTTTTATCATCACCTCATGGAAACCCAAGCATACTTCTTTTGCATTGCTACTGCAGTGTTTTGTAGTGGATATTTCAGATCTACCTGGGCTACAGTCAGGAGATCTAGTCTTTGTAACAGTAAAGTAATTAATAAATAAATGCAGCCCTATCAAAGCACTCCTGGTTCACTTCCACTAGTACAAACGTATACCTGATCTCAGCCAGTGCTTATTTGTTTAGAAACCAAAAAAACATCTCCACACAATGGAAAGACAAGCAGATAACAAATACTAAGCCATCCTTTCCCAACTTAGAAGTCTTTAAGCCATATCTGCTTGTCTGAGTTGGTATCTAGTCAGCCTCCAAAACAGAGAGCCGGGTTTCTGAGACAAGAGGCAAGAATTTAGACAGTTTTGACTCTGAGAAAGGGAAAACGATCACATTAAAGATGTCCTGGCTCAAGTGAGACATCAGTGTCACGTCCCTTCTACCCCTCCTTGGCAGATATCCCAGTGGAAGTCCCAGTGCTGTCTCCCAAAAGCAGCAGTGGCTCATGCCCATGTTTATGAGCTCAGTGAAATGGGTTATGGTGTCAAACACCGGCTGGGTGAGCTGGGGCTGAACGTGCTCCTGCTTCATTGTCTTGCCTGTGTCCAGGAGTTTGAAAAGTGCTATAACCAAATTCACTTTTATCTTCACCACTTCTACATTTCAAGTTCTTTTACTTCAAACTGACAAAATGAGCAGGACACTCACTCTGGAGACTGTTCAACACTGCACGACCAAAGCCTCAAGACTGTCCGCTGTCTCCTGAGGCAAACCTCTTGCACAACTGTGCCAGCAGAAGAATGACTCAACTTGCAGACTCTGGGGACTTTGGGGTTGAAGCAACTGCCAAACCATGCATGAAAACACTGTGATGGCTCTTTGCACCTTTTAAAGCAGGGAGATATCACAGAACAAAACCCGAAGAGCCAACGAGGGACTCTCGCTACCCGAAGGGTGTGTGGCACAAGGAAAGCACCAGCACTGCTGAACAGATACCAGCACTCCTGCACCTGGGCTCAAGACAAGGTCACAGCCCCAGCTCAAGCAAGATGACATTTTTAAATCAAAGAGATTTTGAACTACCTTAGGCCACAGATGCCATGAAAATATGAGGCATGACTGGAAGATCTCCAAATACCATCGGAAACAAAGATTTTGCTCTCTACAGTGATTTTAAGGCAACTGATATCTTTGTTGTGCCATCTTGCCAAAACATGAAAGTCATATAAAACTGCAAGTGGGATAAGGGCCATCTTCAACCTGCTGTCGGGTAGGTAGCCAGGAACGATGCCCCACAGTAACCACACCTAAGACATCTTTGAAGAGGCAGCAGTGAAAAGCAGGACATGAGAAAGCAAATGGGTACATCAAGCTGATGCACAGAAAAAAACTGGGGCTACTGGATTCAAGGTTTGGGATTATTTCACCTTACCCAAAGAAAGAGGCTTATGAGTTCACATTAAACACACACATAAGGGGAGAGAGTGATCCATCAGTGTTTTGGGATCTTGTTTTGGAGGGACCAACGTGGGTGAGCACAGGGTGACCAAAAGAGAAGCAGATTCAACTCCCCCCCAGTGCCCAAGCCAGTGCTTTGGAGGGAATGACAACAAATGCACAGGAATAATGTGTTGTGCTGCCAGTGTGGCTGCATCACTGCTCTCTTCAGCCACGCTAAGCAGAGCCCCAAAGATTGCTGCAGGTACCCTCCTCACTACACAAACTGAATACATGAAAACACGGGAGGGGAAAAACATGAAAATCAGATTAGACAGGAGGAGCAGGAGTTTCCGTGCTGCTAGTGCCTTGGGTGGGCAGCAAATCCAGTGCTACACATCAGAATACAATGAAGGCAAACTAGTAAGAAATAAGAAGCATACAACAGAGCACTGCAACCGAGATGTTCAAGAGACTGAGCAAGGTTTAAAGCTCCCAGATTACAGCAGAGCATAACATGACAGAGTTGGCAAGGTACTCCAGCGCAGAAGTGACTCAAACCTTGACATTTTGACTTTGAAATTTCTGTTCAAATACGAGTTTCTCTACAGCTACAAAAGCAATAAAAAAACTCCATAGCCACATCTCAAAAAACCCCTACCTGCAGCACAGAATCCTTTTTTCCCCTCCATGTTTGTGCAGCACCCAGTGTGGTGAAACCCTGGTCTGTCACTCAGGCTTTCAGGTACTACTGGAATGCAAAGAGTAATAAAAACATCCACCCTTGAAATAGCAGTCTTGAAAAAACCGCTGCCCTTGGTGCTGCAGATACCCCTGTAATAATCTCCACTGCAAATTGAAAATGTTGCCATCGCACCAAGAAGTGCTGGAAACATTTAGTGCTCCTGTTATCAACCTGGGTTCAGTTTCATTAGTAGTCCAGACGTGTGGTAATGAAGAATCCATTCAATTCCCTATCTCTGCTAGTGGTACACTTCATGGGCTCGTGGAAAGCACACATAAACCCCGTTATCTCTGACAGGGATGGACACATGTGTGCATGTCCCAGATTTGGAAACTGCACTGCAGCGAATGCAGCCTTCACGTCACTCAGTTGCATAGCTTAGAATTTTACATTTTAATTTTTTTGATGTCTGGGGAGATTAAAATGAGAACTGGCAGCATGTGCAAGGGATACTGCACTTTGAATGTCTTATCTATAGTGATTCAGGCTTCCCGGAGCTCCAGATGAAGCAGGTTTTTCACGATGGAAGAAACCACATTACACTGCTCCCTAGGAAGTGAAACAAAACAATAAAGGACGGTTAATCTCTTCTCTAATTCTGCTCTGTGGGACAACTCCTTCAGCAAGCAGCGCCTGGCTGTATCTACCTGGGAGGGGGTCATTTTACTTCGGCTTCCTCTTCTGCTTCCCTCTGTCCCTGGGAGCGCTCTGTCTCCCCGCTGCATCTTTCAATGGCTTTATCAGAGCTTGCACCAACTCAAGCGTGAGAAGTAGCTCTGGGCCCAGCGGGGAGAGGTGGGGGAGTGTGTCTGTGTGTGCTGCGGGGGGGGGGGAGAGGGGAAGACGAGGGAGGAAATGTTATTCTGTCCTTTGTCTTTTCAACAATTTCTTTTTAATGCAACTTGCAGAGCAGCATATAATTAGGGGTCTTGCGGAGCGGGCTTAAACTCAGGAGTAACCCTTCTAACGACCTCAGCAACGGATAATCAGGTAGCGGCTGTGGGGCGCAGCACGGCTCCCCACCCGCCGCGCCGCTCGGCCTCGTAATTAGAAGCCTCCACACTCCGCTGCATAAAGGCAGATTGCAAGGACAGCGTGAAGCCCTTGTTTGAAGCTGGGGGCACAAAGATTGCAGTGCCTGTGATGGATGGAGACAAAGACTCCGATACTGGAACGCTTCCAGCAAGCCTCCGAATCCTCGCTGCGTTTCTGATGGACATTTTCAGGATTTCTTAGAGCGGCAAAGGTTTATTCTCCTTCTCCCCCCCCTCCCCAGCCCCCCCTCAGAATTCCTCCACAGCTCCCTAAGCCAGGGATGTGGATGTGGTGCTGTATGGGCACACGTCTCTGGAGATGCTTCCGTGGTTTTACTATTAGAAAAATGCGTTGCCCTCTTTCCCCCATCTATTTCTGTTAGTTCTCATTCCTGATGGGAGAGACATGTTGACACTCGAAAATACCTTGTGCTCAGGACACAGGGCTCAATCCAGGTCCCTCAGAAACTCCCCAGCCAGAACAGTGTTTTAGCTGACTACCTTCACACCACTCTGAAACTGCTGTGGCAAGTACGGTGTTTAAGCTGTAGCTGGTGTTAGCGTAATTCCCCTCAACACTTCAGCATGAATAAAAAAAAATCCCCTTCTTAAAATCACACGTAAACCCCATCTCTCTTTGCTGATCGAAACTTGTTTTTCTCTATTTACATAACCTGAGGCACAGGAGCAAAGGAAAACTGACGCTGTAGTGGACCCCAGCTACAGGAGGAAAAGAGGAAGAAATGGATGGAGGACAGGAGCTTTGGGTGAGAAAAACCTAAGAGAGGGAAGGAAGGGTCAGTCATGTAGCCTCTTATAAAACAGTCACTGACTTCTATTTTACCCCAGTTTCACCACCTTTCTGCATCTTCTGGACTGCCACTGTGGCTTGTTTGTGGGTTACTCTACACCCGACCTTACCCTGCAGAGCTGCAGCTTCTCGTCCCCACAGCAGCAGCAAAGCAAACGGGAGAAAACCAAACAGCTCAGGCAACTTGAACACAGCACAGGAACGCACTGACAAAAAGCAGCAAAGCCAAAAGTGCTTGAATAATAAAACAGAGGAAGAAAAACCACCAGAGCCATCCAGAAGCTGTCAACTGCCAGACAGACAAGCTCCCTTGGAAAGAGCACTGAAGGCAGGTTCAGGGAAGAGCAATATCCATAAGGCAACACAGTGCCAGTGGTTTTTTTCCTCAGTTTATAATGACAAGTTAACAGGGGCTGGAAGAGAACAAAACATGGAAGATTTTCATAGGAGAAATCAGGACACCCTGCCAAGGACGGCTGCCCTGAACTCGAGTTATCCCTGAACTCACATTTGTAGGCACTTAAAGCCTTAGCAAGATCATTAACAAGCTAATAAGAACCACCAGCAAAAGGAGCATAACCTGGACTCGCTAATGTGTTTTGTTCTGAATGATGAAAGGGCAAAAGCATCCAGACACTCAGTTGCTGCAGCTAAAAAAAAATAACAAAAGATGCTGCCATTCGCATTGTCTCCTACCCTGCTCTTTCCAATGCTGCTACATTAAAGTGGTCTCCATCCTATCTTCCAGTCTGTCTGTCTTGTGTTCTCCCCGCTGTTCAAAAAGCACAGTAATTCCTTAAGTGCTACAACATCCTCCAGAAAAATGGACTGTAACATATGCTGTACAGCTCAGCTTAAGAATTTCCTTTGTCTCTGCACGGACCCGTTGAACCCCTGAGCTCCATGAGCAGCCCACTCTTCCCTGGAAATCAGCAGATTCAACAGCGTCACAGGAGCAAAGCAACCTCACTGTGTTGGATCTGCAAGGACATTCTCTCCAGACTCACGACTATTTCCCATTCACCAGGGTTTGAGGGGATAAAGGGTAGTCCTGATTTGGCAGTCCATGCCAACCTTGAACTCCCTAGTCTTGGTTTTGCTCTGGTTGGCTGCATTCAGGGAAAAACCTGTTTATGCCTTCCCTCTGAAATGATTTCAGAAGCTTCAGATCCACTTTTATGCTGGTTGTATCACATATTTCAGCAAAGAGGAGCATGGTTTCATCACACAGCAGATCTGCTCTACTTTTTCTGCAGCAAGATGTGTAGTCACCTAAACAAAATCTTTTCACCAGCTCTTTCTGGGGAATGGATGATGAATATAAATTTGGGGAACTACAAAGACGCAAGCTGTAGGGAGCTTTTCAATGTTTAAAAGCTGATCCAAATCTGTGACATTTAGAAAGTACACAAAACCACTTTCACTTCTTTCAACTTCCCATGCAACACACTTGCTTGAAAACAAGTGTTTGCACAAGCTGCTTCCTAGATCTTAAATTTATTTAAGAAAGCACCTCTGCCAGCACCTTTCCTCCAGCCCAATTCCCTCCCTACAGCTCAGCTCCCAGGAGGACATGCACTGAATCCCATCAGTGCAGTGGGGGAGCACAGCCTGACCATGGAGCACACAGCCCGTTTTGGCACGGCCACGAGAAAGGCTCCTGCCCATGGTGGAGGAGGAGCAATCCCTTTCTCCTAAGCCCTGGCCTGTGGTCTCCCAGGCTCCCAGAAGAGTAGGCCTTCCCATTTCCCTGCCTGTGCTGCCAGCAGTGAAGCCATGCAGACAGAGCTGGCACGGCTCCTGGTGACCCTGGAGATGTGGCTCCTTGCTGCAAACGGCATCAGGAGGAGCTGGATGAGATCAGACATGGAGGGGAACAGAAAGGGAACAAGAGATTCCAGAGGGCTCCTCTGCCTCTGAGTCCTGTTACTGTTGACTCCTTTATTGTGATTAACTCCTTGACATCCTCCTTCTGTGACAAGTGGGGGAGGACAGACTGAACTTGGTGATTAATTTATCAGTGAATTACCTCCTTCCCTTTCAAACCTCGCCCCCACTGATGATCTTTATGGCTTAGCTCTATCTTATGAGAGGGTTTACAGCTAGATACAGGTTTGACAGTTTTCATTTCATCACTGAGAAACTCTGTTTGGAGCATGCCATGTTCCTTACACAGACGTGATGGTAACACCATCTGCAAGCTTCAGCCCACCCCACAAGCCCTGTATGAGGAAAAGAAATCCTCTCCTCTTCAACCTCTTGCTCAAATGACAGTAATTAGGGAACCTCATCACTCTAGACCTGGAGAGGGAGGTGACGTTCACGGTAATTGGAGACATTACATGAAGCCACACTGTGCTTATAAAAAAAAAGAAAGAAAAACCACACAGAGAAAAAACAAGCCCCTTTCCCCCCAACCTGGTTGGCATTTCCTAAATAAACTGCCTTTTTTCAGGCACATTGTGTGATTTTTAATACTGGAGACTACTGGAAGGACTCCTGCAGCCCGATTAAGTGTAATGCAGTGTAAGAAAAATAGGAAGGAGGGGGAAAACCCTTGGAAAGGCAATCGAAGTGAAAAATCTATCAACAGCACAGGGGCTCCAGTGGAGCCAGGAGTCCTGTTCTGAACACACTCCAGCTTCCCAGTCGTTTGCTCTGCTGGACACTCCGGGGACCCCAGCACAGCAAACTACAATTTCTAGTAAATATATCCCAGGGACACAATTAGTTTTTCAGCTGGGGGCATGATAAATTGGTCATGCATAATTCAAGGCCAGCACAGGCTGGAGTATAAACTGCTCCATGGCAGCTTCCAGCTCCCTGACAGGGGAATGCAAATGGGCTGCTGGCGCAGGGGCTGCTGGACCCACTAACGCTGCACCTCCCTGCCTGCTCCCCTGTCCACCTACATGCCTGGCAACCACCACCCCAGCCTTTCCTTCTGTGCCTCTCTCGGTGATTTTAATTTCCCAGCGATGTATCCATCACTGTCCGATGGCCTTCTGGGACCCAACACACATTGTTATCACAACAAATACCACTCTCCGCTCCATCTACTCTGTTTTTTCCATATGCAGACACAAGAGAATGGTTTTGGCACAGAAAGAGGCTGAGGGACTGTGTGGTCTATTGTCAGCATTAGAAGGCCTAGGGCAAGTAATTTCCAATCTGCCTCAGTGTTCCCATCGACACAATGGAGATAATTCCAACCACACAACTGCAGAGTTAGCAAGACACACTCAGTTTGGGGTTTGATAAAGGTCTGAGAGGTGGCTGAGGATATGCAGCCCACCCAAACAACAGTCTCAAGTTCTCCAACCTTATTTTAGGTATTTATTTAAATACATCTACCTGCTCAAAGCAGGAGAATGAGAGAACTTGCTGCTTTGCAGTTGGCCAAGTGATGGATGAAGTGAAAACTCCAAGGAAACTTTGGGCATCCTTCAAACTGACATCCCCAAGTTTCTCAGTGCATGCCCTACAGCCTCCCAGCCAGGGAGAGATACACAGTGTACACACTGGAAAACTCTGCCAGAAAAATCATTGCAAGTACATTCTCTGTACAACCACATCACTGAAGGCTGACAGCTCCTTTCACCAGCCACAGTTTCTCTATCTTCCAAAATCCTGAAACCACTTCTCAGGATGCATTGCCATTTTCTGCTCCTCGGGAACAGAACAAGCATTTTAAGTCCAGTCTGTGTGAAATATTCTTAAGAAGCAGGCTGAGGCAGAGCAGGGCATTAATAAAGGAAAGTTTTGGCAGTGTATCTGCAGATTTAGCAGCCCTTTCATTTCATGGTCAGTTCCACATACCCCAGGAGGTGACTTTGGTTTGCCTAGTAGAGAAAATAATCCAGGTTTGTCTGATTTTTTTACCAGGAATACTGTTGTGGGTTTTTTTCCTGAGCATGACTCTCTTGCATAGGGCTGTGTGTTCCTTGAATGAGATCAAATAAAATTCAAGCAGAGAAATCTAGGGAGCACAGATGTTAACCTGGATAAGTCTGAACACAAGTACTTCTTAACCAAGGAGTCAGGACCCTTTTGGCAAGACCATCCCAGAGGAGATCTCAATGCTCAATTCACTGCATACCCTGCTTTGAAAGGGCCAATGCCCTCTATCATCTTCTTGCAACAGATGCTCTCTGAGCTAAATGTGTCCCTTGTTGTTACCAAACAACATGCCACCTTCTGACATCCTTTATGGAGAGGGTACAAGTCTAATGGAGAGAAACATTTCTTTTCCTAACTAAGCTCGTGGGCGTACACACACACACAAATAATTATCTGCAAAACTGTTACAAGAGTAAGTAGGCCAGCCCAAGTTTCCTTTTGGACTAGATTAATTAAATTAGTGCTTCAAAAATAAACCACATGTTTAACTGAACTTGCACAGTTTCATACAATTCAGCAAGTCTGTCTCGTGGAGACACCTTCACCCCAGAAGGAGGTCTGTCTGTGCCAAACCAGAGTGCATCCACAGGGCTGTCTGACAGGGATGGGGATGGTGCTCCTGAGGCCCAGGCGTCTGCAGGACTGAATCTGGAGACTGCATTTTGGTCCCAGAAGGTCTTTTGATCCCAAAGAATATGAAGCTCTGACAGCTCTGATGTTTGTCAGCAGACTGTTGAGGAGCTGGTGAGTGCAACAGCAACAATTTCACCAACAACTTCAAATGATGCCAAGCTAAATTCTGGGCCATTACAGAGCAGGAGCTGAGGGTGAACTAAAGAATCAAATCACTCACTCTTGGCAAGAATTGTATTTCCTCCAAGACACCAAGCCTCTTCCTTCTCCAATTAAACAAAAAAAATATACAACCCTTTTAAAATTTAAATAGGGTTTCAAAGGTCAGCTCTGTTCACATCAGCCCACAGGGATTACATTAAAAAACCTCCACCACGAACAAAATTTTTTTACTTAGTGAAAACAGCAGGGACAAAATTGTGCTAATGAGGATTATTCTTTTCATGCACATTGGTAGGCTTTTTATCTTCACACATGAAAGTCTTCTCCATTAAAACAAAATTTCCTGACACACATGGTGCACTAATTGTTGTCCCAGCTATCAGGGCTATCTGCCTCACAGCAACTCATAGAATCACAGAATGGTTTGGGTTGGAAGGGACTTTAAAGCTTATCTAGTTCCATGGGCAGGGACAGCTCCCATTAGACCAGGTTGTTCAAAGCCCCATCCAGCCCAGCCTTGAACACTTCATTCCACTTGTGGAAAACATTTGGGGAAAAATCCCACCACAATTTCACTTGTGAAAAAAATATTGCTGCAAGGCTTAAGTGTAAGTACAGCCAGAACATCCAAGTCAATCCACAACTGCACCACACCAAAGGATGGTTAGAAAAAAGTCACAAGAGGAATCATATCAAGAAGAGAAAATTGTGGATGGTCACATGTGAAAACATCTAGGTGCAAAGTGAAAAGATGTTTAAAATCCACTATCAGAAACACGACCATGACTGATGAGTGTCAGGGAACCCACGTAAAGGAGGCTTCACAACTCATCCACTTAAAGAAAAATTGGCCTGTGCCTTTCCACAAAGGGAAAAAGAATGAACAAACCCTGGCCAGCGAGCACTGGCTCTGAGGGACCAAGGTGTAAGAGGCAATGGTGGCCTGGGGGGCCCTCTGTGGAGAACTCGCTGCTGAGGTGACACTCAAGAGTCTGTGAAGCCTCCTGGCCCAGGTGCTCTCAGCTGGAAAGGTGAAAAGGAGCAAGGAGGAAGCTTCAAGATGCTACAGCAACACAGCACTCCTCTGGGACAACCAGCACAGCAGGCTCTCCATAAATACAGCTCCACCTCTGTAGTGGCAGCCCCGTGCACACAGCCAGAGTTCAGGGATGGTGATGTGTGGAGGAGCAATATCTGTGTAGTCACCATCCTGCAGACAGAACTCTGCATTCTATTTACACAGCACACCCTCGGCAGAGCCTCCCAGGCATTTACAAGGCTAGAAAATTAAAACCCCAGTTCGGTCAGAAATACTAAAAAGCCTTGGTGGTTCCACCAAGCCAACAGCCCCTGATGGAGGCTGAACCAGCAATTCCTTCCTGGGCTTGCACTGGAAAAAAGATTAGAAGCACATTAGATATAATATACCCATATGCTTTGTTTTGCTTGCTTTTTGTTTTGCCTTTTAGGAAAAGAAGAGCGAGAGAGAAACTTCCCCTCCAGAATATTAAAAGTAACAAATTTTAAAATTTTTTTAACAAACACTAACCTCAGATCATTAGCCAACCTGGCAACAGACCAGAGAAAATTTATAGCCGACGTGCAACATCAGCTTTCATCCAGAAATGCTAATTTCAGTAAAATGAATAGTGTGTGGGCTTTTCATACTGCTTTGCATTTGGCTCCTCACAGCCCTGTTTAAAGCCTGGGAACCGGCCATATAGTTAAACTGCACAGATGTTCAACAATCTGTACTTGTGTTAATTACCCTAATGTGAGCAGAAACTCAACAGATCCCTGCTAATGAAGGAGAAAGTTTTCCAGTGTGACTACCGTATGTTTCATTGTCACTGTATTACCAAGCTTCTCCCCCTCCTTCCTCTGCCCCCCCAGCTCCCATTCTCTCCAGCTCCTTTGCATTCACATCACCCTCCTACCTCAGCATGCATGAATTGGACCAACTAATGACTGTGTATTCGCAACATGGCAGACACCATTAGGCTGATCGGAGGTGCAGCTGCTGAATTTTAACAGGCAATTTTAAACAAGGTAAGAAAAACAGATTCATCATGCTCCTGATTCTCTCATCCCCACCCATCTGCCATACTTCTGCCCTTGCCACAGCTCGAAAACACTCGCGAAGTGCAAATACACTTCCCCCTCCATAAAAGGCAGCAGCGTACAAAGCAATGCAAATAGATGTTGCCGGGCAATTACTGGGGATGGGAGCTGAGAGCCGGGAGCATCCGGGAGGACGGGCTAACAGGGAGCTCCGAAGGAAGGCTGGAGCGCGGTGCTGGGGAGGGAGCACAGCACGGAACCGGGACGGGTGTGGGTGACCCTGCCTGCTGCTCCCCTGCCCAGCACTGAGAGCTGCCCAATGTCACTGTGGGAGCCGCAGGAGCAGCAAGCAGTTATGTTCAGCTGCAAATGGGAGGTAAGACAGGGTTCTGAAGGGCACAGCGGGAAGGGTAAGGCAACGCTCAAGTGATCAGTGCTGCCAGTAGCAATGAACCAATACTGCTGCACAACTTAACCCAGCATTAAAACCAACGCGACCTCCCAAGAACTTCCTCTCCCACTGAGGATCTCGCTTCCTCTTCCCGGGTCTGTCTGCCCTGCTCCCTGCTGCCAATCATCACTTCCAGCCACTTCTCTCAAAGCACTCTGCTCAGCAAGCAGCAGGCAAAGGGGGACAAGGAAGGGCAACTGGCTCACCCCAGTGAGCCCCAGGTGACCTCTGAACGATACCAGCCCTGGCCTCAGCCAGAGTTCACCTCTCCCAGGTGCCACCACTTCACAGCCAGGCCAGTCTTCACCAGCAAATTGTATTACAATGACCCTCATGGGAACAAATGCACTTGCCTGTGCTTGACTTGACTGGCAGACTCCCCCCACAGAGGAAGGGGGGTAAGCAGTCAACTTTGCTCATTTATTGCATCCATCCTCCTAGGTCAGCCTCCTTTGTTGTTCACAGAGCCAACAACTTGCAAACTCAGAGACGGGGCAGCAGCAGCTGCCTATCCAGAGAACACTTCATCCACATCATGCCACTCCTCTGCTCAGGACTGGGCACTCTCTGCCAGCCCTCCACACGAAAAAGCTCAAGTTCCCTCTCAAAAACCTCCTTCTTCATGAATTGAGGAGAGATGGGGGAGAAACGTCACACAAAGAGGTGGGGAGGGGATCCAGCAGAACCCAGATAGAGTTGAAAATTATTTAGAGAGCACTTGGCTCTTTTCTCCTACCTCTTCATCATTAGCACTGGAAGCAACACAGCTGTCTAATGGCAACTTCAGACACCCATGGGCCAGCAAAGCGACATTTTCCACACTTAAATAACACTGAGCTGATTTAATTACTGCACTTAATAGTAACAAAAGATGTCTCAATTTAATCTTCAAATGGCCCTCCAAGATCAAAACACAGCTGGCTGGATAACAAGATGGCCTAGGCCAGCAAACAAGTAGGTCCAATTTGTTGAAGAGCCGCATCCACTCCTGGGTATGAAAGGCCAAGGAACACTTGTGTGCTGAGCGAATCAAAGGCAGCAGCTCCCCTCACCCCCTCCCTGCCCGACTTTTGTGACAGGGAAAAAAATAAAAAGGCAGCTGATTCAGGGATAAAGAAATGCAACACCATAAAAGAACAAACGATGGTGTTTGGGAGAGAAAGAAGTAAGAACCACGATTTAACAGGTTTTGCTTTTATAATCCTTCAAGATGATTAGGAATGAATGAAACAGATTAAAATCTCATGGAGACAAAGGAAAGTCTCTGAACTCTTTTGTTTTTCTTTCCATACTGGACAGGAGGCGGCTCATTAAGGAAAGCCTTCAAGACACAGCTACAGTGAGGAACAACTAGGCTTCTTTTTTGGGCAAGAAAAACTTAGGGAAAAGTAACCATTTACTTCTAATGTTCTTTAATTGTCTCTACTGGGCTGTGACTGTTACTTTTTGCAAACTATTCTAAGATATGTCCCTCTCTTGAGCAGCTTTCAACACATACTCCTGCTGATAGAATGGCTGGGCCTCTCCAGGTACTTTCAAGAAATTTTTAAGGTTTTGCACATTCCATTGCAGCTAAACATGGAAAAGTTACAGCCAATCTTTCAGCCACTGCAGCATTTCTGCGATCCCCCGAGCAGCAGAGAAGCCTAAATAAGCTTTCATGCTGTACCCTGGATGTAGCTTTCCAACTCCCCCTTCCAACTACTGATAGTTACACGAATGACACACAGCCCACATTTTAAATCTAATCTCTACTAGCATTAACTAAAAACAAGTTTGCTAGAAATCAGTTTGTTGAGCTTCATGGCGTTACTTTGGATCAACAAGAGTCTGTGGGATATTGTTGCTGAAAGCTTAGAAGGTTTTTTTCTAGTAATTTTTCCTTAACTTTTTCTCTTGATGGAGAACTACGAGGTGGTAACTGAAGTGTGCCAATTTTCTTAGAGCCCTGGATCATGTTTTTTGGGATTATGGTTTCTTTGGTTTTTGTTTTTTCATTATATACAGAGCTTGCTCCCTCAACAGCAGTTCTTAAACAATAGATGATGTCAGTGGCCACTGCACCATGAATGTGGAAGACTGAGGACAGGGGAATTCACTACAACTCTGGTAACTCCCTCCCTCCTCTCCCTGGACTGTGACATGACAAAGGAAGATAATGTCCATGTTCACAATAATCAGAGCCAGACAAACCAGTGGTTTTCTCAAATACCCTGGGCAAGGATGAGACATCCAACCAGAGCCACAGCAGACAGGGGTCATGTAGCCCAGTGTCCTCCCCAGCAGGGCTAGTGGGTTTTGAAAGGCCCTGGTTAGTTGGGTCTGCATTTAAGTTTCAGACTCATTCCCTCACTGTTCATTTAAGCATCTTCCTTTCTCAGTGAATGTGACCCTGGATACACCTGTACTTTCAAACCCCAAGAGACTGATGAAGAAACACTCATTGCTTCAATTTACAACCTCCCTACTGATCTGTGTTCAAGCTCAGAGACCGAACCTTCACACTTCAACTAGCTGGGTCCAGACATCTGAATGGCAATGAGGAATAAAACTTTCCATCTCTCTGCCCAATTGGTTTCATTTAAGCACAACTGAACCTCCCCTTAAAGCCACTCTCCCAACCAGTTTAAGTTTTAGATCAGTAACAGGAGATCTCGAGGAGGCACTCGCTGCGCGAGCTCGAGCATGTTTCCAGTTTGCATGTTTGTTTAAGTAAGTGACAAAGATGGAGGGACCAAAAGCAATTCCCTTAACTAGAATTCACAAGTGCAACCAAGTAGAAAATCTCCCGCCTGCTCGAGAGGAGGGAGTCAGAGTTTCTGAAAGGCTGAAAGACGGCTCTGCTCAATGCCCACAGCGGGCACAAAGCGCCGAGCGCGGAGTCCTGACCCCGCTGAAGTCAGTGGCAAAATTCCCAGAGATTTCCTCAGGGCCAGGATGTTCAAACCTGTTCAGACAATTCATAAACCACCGTTTCAAGGGCACACCTTCGCATGAGATTCCCAAGGGCCTTTTGAGTTTTGACTTAAATGCCTGGATTATTTTTACAATCCCGGTTATGGGTTCTTTGTTCGCAGGGAGTTAGGCAATACAAAGAACACAGCGAGAGAACAATGAAGGTATTACCATGCATGATTTGTCTTAAAAAAAATTCTCTTTCTTTTCATGAAGTTATAGATCCAATTTCAGTCTTTATTATCACTTTGCCATGTGAGAAAGTGGTTCTTAATTTTAATAAAGGAAGGGAGATTCATATTTCAACAAGAGCTAAAACGCTTCCTGCGATACAGGAGGTGGAAAGCTCTTTTACTAACAGCTACTCTGCAGGCCAGATTCAGGGAGGGAAATGGAAATAATCTGCCCACACCAAGTCAATAAATCCTGTCTAGGACATACCTAACAGTGGGCAGTAGCCCAAAGACATCTTGTCCAATGAGATCATTTCTGCCCCCTCCATTTTAAGGGAAATTAAGAGCTCGCCCTGCCAAGCACATGTTAACACTTCACTTATCACCAAACTTGGGGCTCAAGCTACTGCAGCCTGTGGTGCACAACTGGACTGATAAGAATCTTTCCACCATGTTAACCCATCTGGAGAAAGAACCGTATCTGCAGCTTCAGAACCTTTCCCTAGGATTTCAAAGTAATTTTCTCCCTCAAATCTACTTTCCCCTTAAAAAGGAGTCTGTGGGATATTTAAGGGGGTTCTCGTCTAAAACTTAACTGTATTCAGTGTGAAAAATGACAAGTTAAACCCAACCCACAAACCAAAATTAGGTGCCCCCAATTCACAAAGGCCTGTGTAGTTTATCTGTGAAAAAAGACTACTAAGGACCCACCACTCCCATTTTGTGCTACTAGAGACATTTTAAATCAGGAATGCTAGTTGTGTTTGGCCAGACAAACCTTCAGATGTATTCCAGTTTGAAATGTGTTATGGAAATTTCTTTTTCTCCAAAGATAGTCCTATTATTTTACAGTCTTTCCTATTAGACCCTGTTTACATTAGAGCTGGAGCCATAGGACCAAAATCCATCTTAAATATGGTCCTCACTGGTAAAAAAGTGAACATAGTTTTGTAAAATTATATTTAATATTGTTCTATCTCTGTTCTGGCAAAGGAAATGAAGGCAGTTGTAACCTCAGTACCAAGTGGTTTAAATGCAGCCCACGTGGGAAGTGAAACAAAGATTTGATGCAACATACATTAATTAGCTGATCTGCAACCTAACTGGGGCTGTGACCAGAAGACCTAACTTGGGCTGCACCTACATGCTCATCCAAACAGGACTGTGTCCACTGCCAGTACTCTGATTTTCCACTTAAGAACTCAAGATGCACAGGCAGATGAGGTGTTTTGCCCACCAAGGGCATGCTGGAGAGGGGCACACAGCACGGGTCTCCTCCCCTGGGTGCCCCAGTCACTGGGACGTGCCACCTGGGTGCTTTACAGAGCTGCAGGAGTGTAAGAGAGGGACAATGTTCCCTGTTTTTAACTCCATACTCAGAATCTCAGCGGAGGGGGGAAAAAATAACCCCAAGAAACTGGGACCTGTGAATGGAACACATTCCCACTGAAAGAGGACTAAAAAGAAAGTCAGCAAAACTCCTCCTGACAAATTTCAAGCCAAAGACAACAATGGAGAAAACAAAGCAGTAGCAGCATTTTTATCTTCCAACTCTGTTGCATACAATTCCCAGCAAAGGGATTTAGCTGTGATAAACAGGGCTGCAAGATCCTGAAGCCAGATTCGGTGGTTTTAGGATTCTTTTCAGGTAGCTGAGTACAAAATCCCTGCCCTTCCCTCTCCTTGGGCCATTCATCTTCCGCAGGTGATGGAAAGCCCCTCTCCCAGCGGGTGGTCCTGCTCTCGCAGACCTTAACGCTTAATTGCCACAAATCAATCCCAACCCTGATGCTCAGGCTGCTGCTACCTCGTCCCCCCTTTCCACCCCTTTCTCCTTGCACCGACTGCAGCCCAGGATCCTCTTGTGTTACTAAATCCATCTCTGGACACACCACCCAGGCGAAACAAAGCACCAGCACAGACACTGCCGGCCGTGGCCGGCGCCGTGAGCTGACCTTACGCAACGAGGCCGGCCTCGAAAACAAGTCACCTCCGTGTCTGTGTGCACGTGTGCACGCACACATGCCTCCTATTTTATTTTTTTGTTCAACTGGAATTAATCAGGGACCATAAACACTGTTTGTTTCCTGAAAGCAGCAGTGGGGGGACGAAATTCGCCTCTTAAGCTTATCAGCTTCAGTGCCACTGAAGAGAAAGCTGGCTTCTAAGCCCAGGGATAATGGGCTGTCCTTTCAGGAAGGTATCAGAGGTCTCAGGAGAGGGAGACAGCACAATGGTGTGACCTTCAGCTAATAAAGCCCACCCTAGAGTCCAAAGAAGCTTGGGGAATATTGACAAAAGTTCATATTTACAACAGCCTGGACCCTTTCCAGATACCATTACCAGTCTAGAGAGCTGCAGCCTCTGTACATACACTCACACAGGCTTTTATTCTGCCTGCTCCTTTCTTTCTTTGTTCCCATGCTGGCAAAAAAAAAAAAAAATTAGTCAGAAAATGGCAATTCTTCTGCTAACAAGGCCCCACCAGCATCTTTTTTAATGAAGAGAGTTATTTGAAATTTCAATTTCAACCTCAGCGCTATCCTCTACTTGAAGGAGATTCAAGGCCTCTTGCAAGGATTCTTGGTGCGTCATCGTGCTCATCAAGAAGAAAGCATATGTGTTTTTGTGGAAAATCTGCTGATTTATTTATAATTCTTTAAACAAAAAGGCAGCCAACATATTGTAAAATGAGAACGTTGTTGGTTTTTTTGCACTGGCAATCAACACAGCCCATCAGAAACACAAACCCAAAGCGTTTTCAGGCAGAAACTGATCCCCCCCAGTCTGCGTTGTGGTTGGCAAAATGACGTTTAGCCCATAACTAGAGTGCACAGGCATGACTGAAATACAAATAATAATAATATTTTAAAAATTGTTCATACAGTGAAAAAAGCCAATTTCAAAACATAAAAACTGTTTGAAGCTGAAGTTTCATTTTTCTGACTCCCAAAATAGTTCCAAAACAAATATATAAAAATAAAGGTTTGGAGGAAATCTGTTTTCAAGGGTAATTTCACTGAAACCAATATTAAATCTCAAAACATTTAATGGAAATAACATCTTCAGTGACAGAACTGTTCTGACCACACTTTTCAATCCAGCCATGCCAGTGTGCCATTTTTATTTATCTGCCTCATAATTCATCTTTGCCATCCTGAAACTAATCCTGCTGGGGCTCAAAAGGGATCCAAAAACTGGAATAGGTTAGAATTTCTCCCAATAACATCTTCTAAAAGATGCCTCTGTATCGTGGTGGTCTCGTTTCCCGTGCCAGTGTTTAACAGGCAGGAAGAAGGCTGAACAGACCTCTACGAAGACCACACATTTCTCACTTCTGCAGCTTTTCTTTCCAGTGAAGAACCCATTTCCACCCACTGCTACAGTTACATCAGCTACACGGCTCACCAGCAGTTTTCCAGTTCCCTAGTTTTGGCCCAAGCAGGCTTTTTATTCTTTCTCCTCATCCCATCCAGCCACACTCGCTGTCAGAAGAGCCCAGGTGATTGATTACAGCCTGTCTGAATCCAAAGTAGTCAAATTAGATATTAATGTTGTGCTTAATGTGCTCACACAAACAAGGTCATTGGTTGCATCAAGACTAATAGGAGATGACACACACTGGGACTGCACCACCCAGGGTGTTCCTCCATCACCTCAGGACAGAGATGCCATTGCCTCGACTGCAGCCACATTTCCATCACAGCCAAGGCTTCCCACCCTTCATCCTTGTTCCCAAAAGCAGCTGCAAATTGCACTTGTCCTCCCTCTTGGGGTGAGCTACAAAATCAATCAGCAATACTGAAATCAGGAAGTGGTGCAAAGTTTCAGAAGAGAAATAAAAAGAGTCAATAGTGCCATCAGAAAGATAAACCCAAGTTCATCTTGGAAAAATATCAACTAATCCATCTGTGGGGAAGTAACACTGGACCACGATACTCTGCGAGAAAACTGGAGAAGTGAAAGGTATTTGGCTCCTCCAGCAGGAATCTGGAGCTCTGCTTGGAAAGCTGGAGCCCAGTAGGGTAAAATAGCCATTATCAGCCCACCCGAGGTCATGGAGATGCAGAAAAGGCTGCTGAAACAAAGTAAAACACATTTTTCTATGGATAAGAGAAGGCACTACAAATGATAACACTTAATACTTGGAATCAGTGTGCAGGACCATTTCTCTACTCACTGTTCCAAGGATGAGAGGTTACGTCTCCTGGCTGCCACCAGGGCCCCAGCTAAGTGCTTTTCATTGCCTAAACCTTTAAACCAGCATTGTTTTATTTATAATAACAGTGAGTTCCTACTGAGAAGCTCCAGAGACAACTGTGCCTGGCAGTAATTTTATACCTGTTTTCCATGGCAGAACCTCCTGGCTCTCAGGAAACCATGGGGTATTAAGTGTATCCCAGAGGAACAGGCAGATCCAGGACACATCCTCTGCTGTGGTGGATGGGCAACTGTTCCCAATTTCTGCCCTCTTTACTTCCAAACCACAAACACTCAGAAAGTCTTGCTCTTAGGGTATGATTTTAATAACGAATATTGGAGTTAAAAGGCTGAAAAAGCAAGCAAGGTCCATTCTGAGAGGGTGTGATAATCCCACCTGTGGCTGTCCCCAACACGCTCCCCTGCACCCTGCCTTTGAGCACAAAAATGGGAGACCTAAATGGTCTGCTTGTGATGCTGCACAACCTGGTGCAAGGCTTTGTCTTCCTTGAGTGAAGAGGTAAAAAAAAAAAAAAAAAAAAAAAATCAGGTTCTGAAACCACACAGAATTAAGACTCAGTATCAGCCAAGCTGGCGACTGGATCTTGGGGGCCTGTTTCCCTCTGAATTTCTCCCTGCTACTGTGACGTGCTCACACTGAAAATTTTCCCTTGAGCAACTGCCTGACTAAAATACAGCACACCCTTACCATAAAGCCCTTTGTTAAAACATCTTTGCCATAAAGCTGCAAAACCTTGGCTCCCAAGTACATTAAATCCTTATAAACCTGCCTTCATTTTAACCGCGCAGTATTTCAAAACACAAAGCGCTTCTTCTGAGAGATAGCACTTTAATGAGGAGAGGGGTAAAATATATAAACCAAACCTCATTATAGCATAATTTCCAGGAGACAAGCATGCTGCTATAAAGAGAAGCCATGGAAATTGCACTTCACATAGCTTGAAGATTTAATACTTTTAAAAAGCCACTGCTACTTCCAGCCTTTGGTGGTGGTTTGTTTTGAACATAACAGAAACAAGCAGAATTATGGGTCCACTGTCAGTTATGTATTTTATATTCTGCAAATTGTTGCAAATGGTAGATTCAGCCCTACCACCTGCTCACAGAATGTAATGTGCCAGTAAGAGCCTGACTACAAGTTACTGTTGTATACTATTGGACACTTTTACCTTTAAACCTCTGCATTCTTCAAGGTTGTTGCTTTAAACATGATGGTGTAGCACGGATATGGTAGATCACCCAAACCAGATCCAATTCATACTGGATTGAAAGTGCTTATAATGATACAGCTTGTTCACGTGCTAACAACAAAGCCAAGGAAACCTACCAAAAACCACACTACAAGAAAAATCTAAAGTATGGACACACAAATGAAAGCAATGGATAAAATGCCATTGAATACCACCCATCAGATAAATCAAGGTAACTGGCACACCAAAGGGACTGCAATTAGTTTCCAAAAATGAGAATGCTGTGTTTTTTTTTTTTTAATCTGAAACTCGATTGCTTTCTACAAAATGACAAGTGGATCAACCTCCCTCAGCCAACAAGAAAAATGTTACTGGAAAAAACTGTTCTCCCTAAGAGCAAATTATCTATCAAAGGAGCATCCTGAATTACACTGGTCCACAAGACTTTTAAACTTAATCTAATAAAAAAAATAAGCCATTATTGATTACAGTTCTTCGACATTAGTCTTCCAGTTGTAACTTCTGAAATGAAAGCTTAGCAATTATTAGGTATTTACTACAATCAGTAGAGAAAAATAGTGAAAAAAAGATGAGCATAAAGGCCACCAAAGAAACAACGTACTTTGGAGGAGGGAAACAAAACAAGCAGAAAACCCCAACCCCCCCAAATAACCCCACCCCGAGCCCAACAACAGCAAGGGGAGATGCACTTCATGGCAGCTTTGACTTGAAGCACATGTAACACTGATTGATGGATACTGCAAGCGAAGACACCAGTGGAAAATTAACTCCAACCAAGCACCAAAACTGGGACAGGTTTTTTGTGTTCCTTGCTCCTACTTTAGAAAACTACGCAAGAATGGTCAGAATTTCAGGAAAGGATCGTTCCAGCTACTGTCACAGATCTGGGTCAACAGCAGGGTAACAGGTGACCTGTAACTGATGCCTATAACCTGGTTAGGATAAGCATTTCCTCTTATCTCTTTGTTGTGGTTTATAATGAATGATATTCTGGGCTGACGGGTGCTTATTCTCCCTGATTACCAGAAGGTTCAACACTCACTACACGGCTACGCCGATGGAGTGGCACTTCTGAGTGCAGTTCTCAGAGAGGACATCTGAAGAGAACACAATACACCAAACCCTTTTTCTAAACACAGAATAAATGATTTTGCTTTGGGGTCCTGTTTCTGAGACACTTTTTACAATTTTCGTTTTTACTGACGTGACTCTTCTCTCCAGGTTTACATTAAATGGATAACAGGTTCTTCCTTCACCATCATCACTCTCTTATGAGTCACAAGAGACTTTTTCAGCTCTTACCAACTTTACCATGGGAGAAGAGAGCAGGCTGGACAAATCTGAGGCAGCACATCAGCACACAAATTACCACAGGATGTCTGGTATTAAGGTAACCCAGCCTAGCATGTGCCTTCCCTTAACTTTAATGTTTTTCTGCTTGGCTGTGCAACTAAACCTCGAGGAAGAAGACAGGTGCAAGCAAATGCACATGCTACTTTCGTTTTACAATCTTCCCACTTCCTCCCTTAATAACTGAGGGTTTGGGGTGCTAGAAACAAGAAGCCTTATGACAAATGTGCAATGAGACCCTGAGCTAACAGGTTAGCTGACATGGAACTGTTAACAGTGAATTGGCTTGGAGACAGTGGGGGGGAGGGAAAAATAAAAAGGGGAGACAGAGTGAGAGAGACAGACAGCAACCAATTGAGCTGCAAGAAATCAAGCTAAATCAGTCCCAAGTGCCCATGTTGGAGAGACTTGATCTCATACCTTGCTTGTTATCAAGGCACTCCTGATACGAGTCAGCTCCAGTTCCGTTGCGGTCTACAGACAAAACAAAAAGTTTCATTCATATCAAACATAAATATCAGAAACTTCTCAAATGGCAGCCGTGCTGGAGCAACACGTTACGTGCAAACAGTGCTAGTGCTTTTGGAGGCCAGGCTGGTTCGCTGACAGAACCTGTGACTGGTCACAAACAGGCTACAACAGACTGACACAACCCACTGTGAGAAAATTCTTCTAGTCTGGGCCAGTGCTTTGCTCCCAGCCCTGCCCATCTGTCTCCACACTGCTGAGGGCACAGGGAAGGGGAGAAGAGCCACAGCTGCCCTGAGCAAGTTCCTTAAGCACATGGAAGTTAAATGCAGTGTTGCACTGTTCTCTGTAGGCTCTATGAAGGCGCTGGTTTGAACCAGCGGAACGCAAACTACCGAACAGACTTCTCCGGGTTCTGTGGTCCCGTTTGCTTTTTGGTTGCTACACGGTATTAAAGACAACCGAAAAGACAAGAACATACTTTCCAAACATTACTTTTCCATGGAAGCAATGTTACTGTAGTTACTGTTGGGGTTATCTGACCCAGCAGCAGGAGAGCAGCCGGTCTGTGCCACAAAAATGGGCAGAAGCTGAGGCTCCTGTACTCTGAGTGCTCCACACCAGGAACAAACCAGACAGCTCCCAAACACGGGTGTGGTCATGCAAGTGGCCTCTCACATCCAGCATGGGCATCACCTAACAAAACCCTTCATCTGCACTAGAGGTTTAATTATATCTCCCTGCCTGAGCGTAAAAATGGTTTAACCTGCAGGTTTGCATAATCGGGTTACAGTGTGGCTTGGGCCTCAAAAGCAAACCAAAGAATGTTCCAGCATGGCTTCTGCTCCTGGCTTTACAATTCAGTTCAACCACAAAAACTGTCAGGATGGTCCTTGAGAAAAAGATGTTAAATACATCTGTAAACCCTGGATAAACAAATATCCTTTCAGCAGCTCACATGCACCTTACACACCTTTCTACCTATAAGGAGTAGAGCAGCTGAGCCCACCAGACAGGTGTGTGCACAACCTCAAAAAGTGACATTTTGTAAAGTGACATTTTGTACATCACACATCTAAGAATGCACATGGTGCTAAAATCAGCCCTGTTGTTTAACTACCAAACCATTTGATCAGGTCACCCGTGGCATGTACTCCTACCATACCAACTCCAATGGCACTGGACACAGTTTTATCCATGTGGTGATCACAGCTAATAAAGAAGCCACTCATCTAGGCTGAACTGGGTGGCCAAGGCATCCTGTAACAGCATTTCAGCCTCACCATCGAGAGAACCAGAACAGCAGCAATGTGTTAATTTCTTTGTAAAGATGCTGTTCAGAGCCCGAAGTTTATAAATATTGTTCACAACAGGAAAAACAGACGTCCAGGAGAACCTTCCCACCCAGGCACCTGCAAACAAATGCATTTCTGTCCCTCCAACAAGCCACTGGTCCCTGACTATGAGGGCTTTCTGGCATTGCTCACGTGTGGCAAACACATTCCCACATCAGCTGCCCTTTCATCTTTGCTCAACCATGAGCTGGTGATGGCTTCTTGAAGACTAAGAGATCCAGATCCAAGTTAAAAGGCCTCACATTTAGCAATAGTATTTAATGAACAAAGAAGCAAAAATTGAAGTTGCCCCAGTGTTTGTGTTGTGTAAATCACAGATAATAGATCTCCCTAATCCTAATGAGGCCTTCCTATTAAAATCTTTATTAGCTTTCAGCTCTGCAGATTGCCCAAAGGCTCATCAGTTTCCCTATCTCGCAGTACCAAGATCTGCTTTAACTTTTACAAATAGCTCTAAGATATTTCTCGGCTTATCAGCATTGCCAAGCAGCCTGTCTTATCATTACTATTGCAGATAAAATAAATGAGCTCACGATGATATGAATAATGGCATTTTCTGTAGGCTGGTTTCCCATTACATTTTCAACAGATTGTAGATTTAAACTTAAGCACAAAAGAAAAAAAAAAGGAAGCTGGGGAGAGGTAAAGGGTGGCTATTTTTTCCTTCCCATTTACCTTCAGTGTCTCAGAGCTCAGGCTGCGTTTTTAAGCTCACCTGATGAGAGCTAGTAATTACTTTTGAAAGGGAGCAGAAACACCTCAGCTCTGCTTTCTCTGAAGACCAAAAGCCCAGTTACTTCTGGGATGTTTTTTCAGCTGCATTTGCTGGAGAGAAGCAAGGGCTAAACCGCGCTCAGCCTAATGAAGCCATCTTCATTAGCTTGCTCCCTTCCCCAGCAGCCCAGGAACACCAGTCAGATTGGGAATTGAAATCATGAAAAGCAACAGAACTGCATTTGAATTAAAAGGCTAAGCTACAAAGGTCTCCGACGGCTGCTCCGGGCTGATTAGCACGAGGCGCGTGTGGCACCATTGCGGCACAGAGTGAGTTTTCCGGAGCACGTTCCTGGATAAAGGCAGCGCGGCCGCGGGAGACGGGGAGGCTGCAGGACTGACACGGCTCTGCCTTTCCCTCCCGGCGAGCAGGGAGGTCATGTTCTGGCAACCATTTTCTGCCTGGGCCCCGCAGCAATCACTACAGGGTTAAACGCTTTTCCGCTCCCCAAATTCCTCGCCCTGTCACTGTATCAAGGTTATCTATTATTGGCAGTGACAGGTGAAAATTAATCTCCTAATTATTTCTTGCTGCGTAATCTGCACTGAAGGAGTAACGTAAAAGGATTACAGTACACCCTCTACGGAAGGCTTTGCTAGAGAGCCAATCATCCAGGGAGATAGAGGGGATGTGGGAAAGAGATATTTATGACAGATTTCCAACCATTTTGAAGGCAGACTGTGCTATAACTTTATAACCTACAGCTCTGGAGTGAGGATGTTCTTGCAGGTATCTTAACAGCCTAAATGCTTTTTATTGTTGATTCTTCCAGGAAAAAAACCTCCAAGATTTATACCCATCATGACCCGTCTATGTACAGATGTTTTTTACCCCCCCGAAAAACCTTATGGCAAAAAATGTATCCAGCCTGCTTCCACTCAGTATTAGAAATCTCGTAGCTACCTTCCACAGCAATTTCACTGCAACATTTTTTCCACGAGATCACGAGCTAGACTGAGTACTTTCAAAAATAAAAGTATTTTTTAAAAAAACTTCATTTTGTAAGCAAGCTAGAAATATCTTTGGTAACAACACAAACAGGCACCTTGAAATGCTGGCTTTGTGTAAACTCTAACTCTCCTCCTACCATTCACCAGAAAGTAAGGTTTATTTTTACAGTATTAAAGAACACCCATTTTATTTATCTTTAACCCTTTCCACACAGCCATATAAGGTACAAATGGATGATCTGGAGAACCTATTTTTCTATGTCCATGTCAACAGCACCATCCTAGTTGAAGTTTACAAGAACAAGCAATCACAGGTGGTGTTTCAAATTACATTGGCTACCTTGAACGATGCTGTTGTGCTAACCCATGCCTTGAGATGGTTAATGCAGGGGGTCACCCTGAAACCCTGGCAGGTAAGGGGACAGGGCAGCAAGGAAGATCACAACCCGCAATCAAGTCCTGCCACCAGCATCAGTCACATTTATTTTCCATTTCCTTGATGGCAACCTTTTCTAGACGGTGCAGAAATGCGACCAGTTCCTTTATGCAAACTCTCAGTGCTCAAATCCAACGCCACGTTCCCCCTTGCTGGACAGCCAAGCCCCGACACGAACTCTGACCGCGGTCAGCAGTGACCGGCCACCGCTCGCGTTCCCAGGGCCGGGATGTCCCAGCGGAGCCCGCCCCGGGTGAAGCGGGACAGGTGAGCGCGGCATCCCGAGCGAGGACCCAGGACGGAGGAGCGGGGGCCGTGCCGGGAGCGCAGTGCGCGCCCGCGGCCACGCGGTGGCGCGCGCAGAGAGCACCGCGAGCGCTCCCGCTCCGCGCCGGGGCCGCGCCAGGCGCGCTCCCGAGCCCAGCGCGGCCGCCGTCAGGGGTCACTGCGCCTCCGCGCAGCTGGGACCGCGCACGGGAGGCACCCGCCGGGCTGGAACGCGTTTGCAGCTCCAGGGACAGGAGCCGGACTGAGCCGCCCCAAAGGCCGCTGAAAGCACCGGCGCTCGGGTTTTTAAACGAGCAGCTCAAATTCGGCGAATTCCCCAGCAGTGACAGAGGTGTTAAGGTTGTTCGCCTTCCCCTCTGTTGGTTTTAACACCTCTGGGCCAGGCGCTGTGGCCGCCCGGCTCCCGGAGCCTCCCGGACTGCGAGCATCGACAGTGCTGGAGGGCAGCTGTGTGGAAATGAATGATTTTCCTCTTTTAGGCAACTGCTACTAAAAAACTAAGGCTGTATTTCAGTAATTTTTAACAAGCGCCTGCTTCTCCATCCGAAAGGCAGCTCCTAAGTGATCCTTAGGATATCACAAGGACTATGAAAACACATAATCAGCTACTAAGTTTCACTGAATCCACACATCACCTATATACATTTCTATATATTCCATTCGCACCAGCACGAAGATAAGACAATTCGTGTTTACATCATTGAGGCTAGAGATTTTCTTCTCCTCAGGACCTATTTTCAACAAATAAACAGAAATAATTTAACAAAGCCTAGACGAGAACATAAGCTCTTAATGGTTTACCCTTGGAGTTAAGTAAATGAGGAAATTATTCACTGGCATCTCTCATTTTGTGGACGTTTCAATCCTACTATAGTTACCTGATCTCTTGCATAGTAGTTATGAGAACAAAAGAAATGTGTATAGAGGCAAAGCACCCACCTACTAACATATCAGTGCTACTTCTAACAAGCCTGTTTTCCAGTAATATGTTTTCCTTATGGAAATCTGAAGAATAAATTCCTATCCATAGGCATTTTCCCCAAATGCTCCATCATCAACCTCATTATGCGATACAGAAATTCTCCCAAGGGATATTATGTAATGGCAATCCCTCCTTCCTCCCCCTAAGGAGCATATTTCTCATTACATCTCCTAGTAATTGATCAGTCTAGGAAATAATTTCTGGTAAAACCATATGTTTCTTTACCTACTTTAGAAATTCCATCTTTATTCAGAAGGATAAAAGACTACAAGAGACCCTAGAATTTCCATTTCTGATGCAGGATGCCAATCTTTGCTCAAACATGCTATTAAGCAAGGAGCAACATATTCTTATACCTGCCTGACTTTAGATCTTGCAAACTAATAAAGCCATTAAAATTAACCATTAACAAATAATTTTACTTGACTGAATCTTCTGTAATGGCTAAAGACTGCTTCATATTCCATATTCTGCCACATCCAGACACCACAATCCCTAGATATCATGGGCCATTCAACACAAGGATGCTGGGAGTCAAGGAATAAAAAAAAAAGAAAAAAAAAAAAAAGAAAAAAATATTTAAGGCAGAAAATGACATACACATCTGTGCTTTCCAAAAGTACCATACAGCACAGACTGGGCAGCTGAAGAATGCACCCTTTTCACTGCCCCTTCTGTCAACACATCACCACTCAACATCATACCAGGTTTTAGTTTAAAAAGCAACAACAGCAAACACTAATATTTGTACCCCTTACTGAAAGTTAACACTTCGAATTGCACATCCTTGCAAAAACAGGGCAAAATAAATATCAACTACTGCTAAATATCTGTAGTTTATCACTGGAATTCGAATCATACCGCAGTCCCTTTTTTAACTGTAAAATACCAGAGCTACGTGTGTCACTGGTATTTGATTTAGCCAGCCCAGGCCACAAGGTCCAACAGATGACTGCATGTCCTGATAGAATAACACCAGGATATATTTTGCTCCTTCGTTTGTTTATGAGAACAGACTGCCCCTCTCTGATAAACAAGGCTTAAGGTTTCACTCAGAATAGCCCACCTTCAAAAACAAAAATAAATAAATAAATAAAAAATCACTGTGTACTAGTGAAAACTCAGTATTCAGCTAAATAAAATACTGCCTGCCTTGTCTTATACAATTAATCTCCTCTGGAAAAGAAAATCAGGCAGCCCGAGCTAGTGCCTTTTGGCTTTAGCACATGGCAGTTTAAGGGAACTGCTGTGAGCAAAGAAGAAAATTCTTGAAGAGAGCATTAGGAGTCTGCCACTTGTGGGAAGTTAATGCTGTGTGTATAATTCAAGCAGCTCGCCCTTGTAAGTCTGTATGTGGGGAAAATCGGATTTATACATAAACATAAACCTCTGAAGTAAATTCTGATCAGGGATGACCACAGATTTAACTCTCTAGAAAGAAGAATGGGAAGACTCTATTTTCCTGTAATACCTTGGCAGCCTTTTCCAGTTGAGCGAGGCTTGCTTTCAAGCATTGATAACGAAGTAAATAATTCCAGTTTCTGCAGCACAGGGGAGACCAGTTAAGGACGCTCTCCAAGACCCAAAGCAATCATTCAGAACAGTAACTTACATAACAAGAAATTATCTTTGTTACAAAATTAGGTTAAAAGGACCTCAGATACTGTAATGTTACAAAAAATCAGGACATGCCTTGAGAAGATTAGCTGGCAAGCAGCCTCCTGAGATGAATGCACAACTTCAAGAAGATTTTACAAGCCTAAAAACCAGTTTAAATTCCAGAGAGACGCACAAGCCTCTGCCATTTAAAAAGGTCCTTCTTTCCTTCCCTCTGCCCTCGCCTTATTCCCGAGCTCTTTTTCCAAACCATCTTTAGTTAACCAGTGACCTGGAAATCTTATTTCGCCTCCTCCCTCCCCTTTCCAAATTTGTCGCTTTAAACACACAAGGTTTAATTTCTTAATTGGATTAAATTTTTCTTTCAGGCTGAGCAGAGGGGCCCCGCAGCAGCCGCGGGAGGGGGAGCTGCCCCCGGCAGCCCCGCACCCCGCGATTCCGCCTGGCCCGCACAACCTGCCCGGCTCGGGAGCGGCGGGGGCTTTCTCAGGCCAAAAGACACACGGGAAAAAAAAAAATAAATAAAAAAAATTCACGATGACCATTTTCCGACTCGCCATTCCTTGTGGAGTGAGAGGCGCTGTGTCGGCACCGAAGGGGTTAAACCGCCGGGCACGGATTTTTGAGTTTTGTTACCGTTTTCAACAGCCAGAAATCCCAGACCAACACCGGCCCCATCCGGCAGCCGGCTACAGCGCCAGCCTGCCAGCAACACCCGGCACAGCCAAGTCGCGATATTCCGCTCGAGGGGACCACCGAGACGCCCCCGGAGCCGGGCTGTGGGGCCGCCACGGCCACCCGCGGGCGGGTGGTGGGAGCAGCCGGGTCCGCCGGGCTCACCCGCGATGCCCCGGCTCCCTCCGGCCCCACTCCTGCCCGGGGGAGGCAGACGTTCAATATTTATTATTCTCCGTCCCCGCTCCCGCGAGGGTGGGAAGGGGGATGCGGTCGCACTGGAGGAATGTGCGAAATAAGGTGAAAACAAAAAAGCAGCTCGGGAGCGCATCGCATCCCGGCAGCTCCGCGCCGCTGCGCCTCGTCCTTGTCTTTTATTTTATTTAAACACACCCAGTTTCTCCCGCAAAAAACCCCCAAAACCATAATTCCGCACGGAGAGCTCCTCGTTTCGCCTCCGGGAACGGGCAACGACCGGCTCCTGCCCCTCCGCATCCCGAGCCTCGCATCCCTACCCCTGCTCGGGAGAACGCGGCGCGAACCGCCCCGAAAAGCCACCGGGGCTGGCTGGAAAACCGAACCAACCTCGTCGGCCGCGCCGAAAACGGCACGAGAGGAGAGAAAGAAAAAGAAACACACCGAGCCCGCACGCACGGAGCCACCGCACCGGCGGGAAGCGCGGCCACTTCCTCCTCCCGCCCGACCGCAAAGCCGCCAGCGCTCCCCGGCTGGAAAACGCTTCCCCCGCCGAGGGAACGGGGGGTCTGGGAAAGGGACGAGAAGCCCCCGGGGGTGGGTGCGGGGTCCCGCCCGCCCGGCGCTACTCACCGCGCGGCGCGCAGACCATGGCGAGCCCCGCCGGCCCGCGGGGCCCCCGCGGGACGATCCTCCGGGCGCGGCCGGGCGGGAGCGGGGCCGGAGCCGCTCGGGGCCCCCCCGCAGCGGCACAACGCGGCTCCCGGCCCGGAGCTGCCCCGGGGGTCCCGCCGGCCCCCGCCGCCTCCTCCCGCCGCGCTCCTCCGCCGCTTCCCTCCGCTCCTCCTGGCGCTGCAGACACCGCGGCTCCGCTCTTTTTTTGCTTCCTTTTTCTTTTCCCCCTTGGGTTTTTTGCCTTTTCTCCCCCCGGCCGAACCCGGGGCTCAAAGTTTGCGCCCCCGCGCCCGCTCAGCCCCGCAGCCGCCGCGCAAACGGCGCTACGGGTCCATCACCCGCGGGGGCCAAAAACCACGCGAGGGGGGCGAAAAGCCCACGGACGCACAAAAAAAAAAAAAAAAAAGAAAAAAAAGGCAAAAAAACAGTAAAAAAGAAAAAGCGACCCAGGCGGCGGCTCCGGCCGGCATCCGAGGAGGGGAGCAGGGGAACGCTCAGCCCCGCAGGCAGCGCCGGCACGGCCCCATCCACGGGCTTCCCCCGGCGGCGGCGGCGGGTTTCTTTCTCTCTTTCTTTCTCTCTTTCTTTTCGCGGTTCACGCCTCGGTAGCCATTATTCCCAAGCATGGACGGGGAGGCTCCGCGCCGAGCCCGCTCCGCTCCGCGGCGGCGGTGCCGCTCCCCGGGCGCTCCGCGGCGCGACTGCTCCGCGCGGCCGCGGCCGCCGCGCCCCGCCCCGCCCCGCCCGCGCGCGCGCCCGCGCCCGCCAATCCCGCCGCGAGACGCGGAGCCCGGCGCGGCTCCCGCTCCCCCCGCGCGCCCCCGCCCGCGCCCCCTCGCGCGCGCCCGCGCGCCCGCCGCCCCGCCCCGCCCCGCCGCGGGGGCGCGCGCGCGCGGGACAGCCGCCGTCGGGGCAGCGGGAGCGCGCAGGGGGTGGAGGTGAGAGGAGTGCGAGTGTGAGAGAGAGAGTGTGTGTGTGACTGTGTGTGTGAGAATGCGTGTGAGTGAGTGGGTGTGAGTGTGCGTGTGTGTGTGTGCAGGACTGTCTGGGCCCGTGCCCTGTGCATTGTCCGGGTGTGCACAGGTGTGCACGGCCCAAACCCAGGTGCAGGGGGTGTGTCTGTGCATGGCAGGTGTGCGTGAGCCAGGTGTGCCACCTGTGTGTGTGTGTGTGTGTGGGCATGGTCTCTGTGTGTACTCTGCGTGTGTGCACATCCTCTGTGTGTGTGCACGGTCTCTCTGTGTACTGTGTGCCTGTACACGCTCTCTGTGTGCCCCGGGTGTGTGTGCACAGCCCATGTGTGTGTATGCACAGACTACAGCTTCATGCAGTCTGTGCCTGAGCTCTGTCTGTGAGCACGGTCAGCACATGCACAGCTTGTGCCTGCAGAGTGCATGTGTGTGTGCACAGCATCCGTGTGTGTGCACAGCATCCATGTGTGTGCACAGCATCCATGTGTGTGCACAGCATCTGTGTGTGTGCACAGCATCTGTGTGTGTGCAGAGCCTGTGTGGATGTGTGTGGCCCGTGTGTGTGTATGTGGTCTGTGTGTACATGCACACAGCCGGTGTCTGGGTGCTCACAGTGATGTGTGTGTGGTTTCTGTGAGCACAGTGCACGTGTGCACATGGTCGAAGGGTGGATGAAGCGTGTCAGAGCTCTCTGAAGGCACAGGCGTATGCACGCCTGGTGTGTGCGTGTGTGCGCACGCTTCCTCCCCCACTCCACTGTGTTGATGGGATGAGGTTGGGCTCCTTTCCCTCTATTTTCCATGTTAGTTGCAGCCTTGTGTGTCCCTGAGGTGCATTTGGACCCCCAGGGGATTTGGATACGGGTGGAGGGAGAAAAGCAAAGGAAACGTTTAATCGTGATTAACCTTCCCCACTGCAAAACAGTTGTTAGTAGGTATGTTTAAAATATAATTACTATTGCTGTGATTCATAGGTGCTTTAATAAATGGTTAATCAATGGCCACAGGGCCGACAATCCCGCTGCCTGACATGCCTGGTTAGCGCCTGCCGCAGTAAACGTGATTCATAGGGACGGGGCCAGCCCTGCCCTCCTCTCCCCTGTGGGAGGGGGGTGTTGCACCCACAGAGCCTTCAGCACGGCCTCCTCCCCACTCAGCAGCCCCCAACACCCCGTTCTGCACCCCAACACCCCACTCTGCACCCCAAAACCCTGTTCTGCACCCCAACACCCCACTCTGCACCCCAAAATCCCCCTCTCTGCACGACACCTTGCTCTGCACCCCAGCACCCTGCTCTGCACCCCAAAATCCCCCTCTCTGCATGACACCTTGCTCTGCACCCCAAAATCCCCCTCTCTGCACAACACCCTGCTCTGCACCCCAACACCCCCCTCTGCACCACCGGCCCTCACTCGGCACCTCACTTGGGGTGTCCACACGTGTCCCTGGCACTGCCACTGCCTCTCGGGTGGTGGAATGGAACTACCCCAAGCTTGGTTTTCAGCTGGCCTGGAGAAATTATCTGAAAATCTTCAGGAAGAAAGGCGGTAAACATCTGTATATTATTAGATCCATTAGATGTGTTCATTATTTTATATTGATTGGTATATCACTACACAAAGTTAATATATTATGATTATTAGTATATTGTTAAATCATTAAATACGACAGCAGACGGAATAAATAATTTCCAGGGGATGTCGGCTGACATTTAGAAATTGATGGGTATGTTTTTCCCTTTGCATCCTGGCTGGCTGCAGGACTGCAGCGACGCTCTGGCTGCTCTGACTGATCTCCTTCCCCTGCTTTCCTCTGCAAGTGAAGGCAGTGGGGAGAGCCTGCTCCGCCATGCCCAAGTTTGCATTTTAAAAGATGAAGCTGAATTAATACAAGCTCCAAAGAAACCTGTTGGACGAGGATATTCAAACCACTCGCATCAAATGGGGAGCCACAAGAAGGATCTGCATCTTGGAGGCTATATCTTAGTGTTGCTCAGGAGAAGAACACCCTCTTGCAACACTGACAGGATTTTTGGGTGAAAACTCAAGAATGGAGCTGCCCTCCCACCAGCAGCACTGCCACCTGCCTCCCACAGGTACCCACCCCCCCGGGGAGCACAGGAGCACAAGCATCCCCAGACCCCCAGCCCAGGCTCCAGGTCACCGGGGTTTGTGGATTTATGGCACAGCTCCTCAGGGAACAGCAGATGTTGGAGAGCGTGCACATCTGTATCTTTACAGCAGGGGAGCTGGATGCCAATCAGGGTTAACTCGGGATAAATTTACAAGAGCACACAGCATGACCCAAGGTACCTCTTTATTGGCCTACTACAGGCCTGCTAAATGCATTGGCCGACTACTGCACATTAAAGCCACATGAGCTTATATGTTCAAAATGAATTTTACAGGAAGACACAGGGATAGAAAAAGGAGGAGAGCCTGTGTCACAAATGACATCCAGATGTGAAAACACTGTAAATACAAACATCAAAAGGCTCACCCCTCCACCTTCTGCAAAGACAACACTGGAGAAAGGACTTGCTGCATTTAAACAAATATTCTCGGCAAGGAAGCCAAGGAGCCTGCTGTCCCCAGTGCACAGCAAACCCCCACGGATCTGAGTGGGAATTAGCCATTTGTCAAGGCAAATATGCAGCAAATATTATGCCATCCTCTAGACAGTTCAACCTTGGATCAGGGGCAATGAAACGGGATGGAAGAGAAGGTGTTTTGCTAAGAAAACCAGAATTTTAAATATAATAACTCAAATCTGAAAACTGCACTCCAGAAAGCATGTGATTATTTAGATAAAGTCTCCAGGGCTATGACATACTTCTTACTAGAATCGATATCATTCAGGGACAGCTCTTAAGCCTTGCCAGTTGTATGAAATAACTAAATAAATAGGTGCCTTTTACAGCCTTGGTATTTGCCGCAGTGAAGATATGACTAGAGTGATATCCTAAAAAATCTGGGATGTCTGGTGAACCACTCAGTAACTTTGTTTTAAGATGTGGGAAATGACAGGCCATTCCATTCCTCTGAAAGGGCTCCAAAATCTCCACTCGCCTGGACCTACAGAGGAACTGTCAGCAAGTCACCGCCAGGGAAGTACAAGTGTTCCTGGAGCCAAGGACTCATCCCATCAGTCACCTGTCACACTGTCCCTTCTCGCCTACTTCTGTCTGCAGTCAAACACAGTGGGGGACAAAGCTGGTTTGAAGCAGCACAGAATACACCTAAAGCAGCATCAACGGCAGGGGAAAGCACTTAACACCCTACCAGAAAGGCGGGGATTGGTGGGTAAGTGGTGCACAGGGTGCAATATCAGATGTTTATTTCGTGCTCTCGGTTCAGCTCAGCATGTGCAAACCACGATGACAACATTGGGTGTTACTTGCTTGAACTCTCCTCTCGGAGCAGCATGGCCAGGCATCAGGCTGGGGCAACGTGAAAGCCAAGCTTAGAGAGGGTGTATTCTTGTTTTCTCATCTTTTCAAGATGCTATCTGACCACCAACACCTGACAGGCGGTGTGAGCACACCACAGCAGGGACTCCATACCGAGCTGGCGCTAATCTCCTGAAGGTGCTGGGACGCCAGGGTGTGGGGGCAGCCTGAGATGAGGCTCTCAGAGATGAGATAAGATGAGATGTGGTAGGCTGTGGCTACTGTTTTCACTCAGGTCTGACTCAAGGCTGCAGGATCACAGCCATCCACTCTACCAGTGATATCTGTCCCAAGTGCAGAGCCCTCCCCTGAGACGACTGCATCAGACCAGAGTGGTGCTTGAAGAGAGCACGTACTCGCCTCACCCTGAGCCAGACCATGCTTCTTATTTTGCAGCTAAAAGCTTCAAGCAGTTTGAGACTGACAACAGAAGGAGAAAGCACTTAACTATTGTGTTGCATAAAGATATCACGAGAAAATCAGGATTTTACAGTAGAGAGAGTAGAAAAACACTCAGGAAGAGCTTGGATAAACTCAGGGTGAGATTCAATAACAGACGCCGTCGCCTCCTTCATTGCGTGTCCCCACCTGGGCTTCTGCTGGAGAGGAGCTTTATTGAATCTGTTATTGAACCTGTCCCCAGGCTGGAGCTGTGCTAGGGTACCCTCACAGGGCTTAAAACAGAAATGAAGTGACACAGGAATTTGCAGTGAAACTGTTAAAATATGCTGTGCTCTGATTTGCTTTAAAAGCCTGCATGCACTGGGGGGGGAGCAGGTGGGAGCCAGCGTCGTGTCCAGCTGCCTGCCAGGCACCCGGAGCTGCAGACAGCACTGGAGCAGGACTGCAGCTCCCCATCCATCCATCCATCCATCCATCCATCCATCCATCCATCCATCCATCCATCCATCCATCCATCCCTGTGCCTGCTGCTGACTGCACAGCTCTGCTCCTGGGCCTAACAACTAGGCTGCAAAACTACTCAGCCTTCGGAGGATCACATTACATGCAAAATCTACAGCTCCTCAAGAGCTTAATTTTGACATACAATTTTCGCTCGCTGAGCAGAAAAGGGAGGGGAAGTCTGAAACTGTCTAAACAAAAGAATGTTTTTTTCCACTGCACTTTCAAATGTTCATAAACCGAACAGAATACAGTTAGAGACGGCCCTTCGCCTCAGGGCATCCAAGGCTATGGCTCCAATTAAAGAGAACAAGGATACAGGAGGTGGTACCTCCAGTCTGATTGCTCTCGCCTGGGGCAGCTAAGCCTCATGAATAAACACTGTTGACTCTAACTCTCAACAAAACAATTACTCGTTTGTTTTTGGAATACATTTTCTTAGCCTTTCCACTTGCAATTTTTGCTACTATAAACTAGCCAGGACAAGAATAAATACCTTTGTGATTCTCTAAACATCCTTGTAATTGCAGAGCTTCACTCATGAATGTCTATTTCAACATTAGAAAAGATCCTGAGCGATATGAAGAAATGTTTCTTTGAAGTAACTTTTCAGAATTAGATGCAAAATATTTACAGCTAATTATTACTGCAAGAACTCCTGTACACACTGCCAGGCACAGGAGTGAAAACCTTCCGTGCAAATCCAGTGAACTTTGAAGAATTAAAACACAAGGAGACGGGTGAGACTTGTATGTTTTTGGGCTCCTGCCAGGTGTGGTGCAGCCCCTGGTGCCCCCCATCTCCCCATGGAGCTGTCAGCCCCCCCAGCACCTCCCTCCTGGCAAACCCCACTGCAGTCCATGCCCAGAGGGATGTTCCTGAGAGATGGGGGTACTTCTACAACGTCAAAAGTGCTGGCTCAGCTATCTCCTGGATGCAAATGAAAGGAGTGGCAGGATTTCTATGGCTGGGGAGAGTCTAAACAGAACAGGTAGTGGATGAGTCCAAGCAAAAGTATAACTTTGGTTTGACTTCCTCCCAACCACTGTTAGACTGTCCAGGACAACCTGGAGCTTTCCTGAGGACAGAAGACAGCTCCAGCTCACCCTTACTGGCTCTAGTGTCTCGTAAAGGTGGGTGCAGAAGTAAAGCTGAGGACAGTGGTGGAAGGAAAAGAATAATTTACACAACTTTTTAATGCTTTTTCCCAGAAAACCAACCTACTGCTGCAAAGCTGAGCAGCCAACCCCCAGCCACCATTTCAAACCAGCAAGCCTTAAACTGCAGGACTGCAGACTCTTCGCTCAGCACAAAAGGTTTTGGCCAATAAATACACTTTTTTTTTTTCCTCTTAGAAATGCTTCCAAGCTGGATTATTATCCCCCTTCTCACTGTTAGTGTAAGGATGAGAAAATTCGGGAAGGGAAAGTAACGGAGAGCCCTCTCCCCTGAACGGGCTGTGGATTTGGGAGCGACTGAGCTTATCCTTAACGATATTTGTTCCACGTTCGAAGTCAGGCAAGTGATGTTGCCTGCTCCTACATGTTATTTATATATTGTGTTAAGCAACAACGTGCAAATGAGCTCGAGTACAACACGTCAGACGCGGCAAAGATGTTTCGGCGCGGGTACAACACAGCACAACACAGAGAAGTGACTCTCCGTATGGGGCCCTGCATCCTCCCAGTGTTTATACTTGACTGGATAATTGGGACCACAGCCAGCTCATCCTAAAATATACAGCATGAGCACGGTTAGGCATTGCATCTGTAACATATACAACTTTAGATGTCAAAGCATCTTTGTTTGAAGTCAACAGCAATAAAAACTGCATTTGTACGAGAGCTTAGCATGTGGGGATACATATTGCTAAACCAGGATGTTAACACATGGCCCTCCTCAGTTGGCTGCTGCCAAAAGTATGCCTTTCAAAATTGGGATGAGCATGCCAATAATCTGTAGGATATTTTAAAACTTGGAGAAATCTGCAGCAATCATCCAGCACTGGAGAAAACTGTTTTTGGGAACATTTACCTTTGGCAGAAACTGGCAAAACTCCTACTTGGAAAGATTTGGGTCCTTTGCATATATGGACATGTTATGTGTAAAAAAAAATCCACAGAAGGATTTTTCTGTCCTGTTTCATTTTGCAGAAACTTTGCTTAGTCACTTAGTGACAAATTATTCACTCGTGTAAGTGAAACTTTCAAATGTACACAAACTTTCAAATGAATACAAACCTGTCTTTTAAGGTTGCTGTCTTGATATTATTACATTAAGGCACACAGAAATTACAGCAGAACTGTGTGAAGCTTATGGGATTTCTGTGAATTTCCTTTCTGGATATTAAACTTTAAACAAATATTATGATTGTATTCCAAAGGCTTGAATGGGCTGATGATTTTGAAAGTGCTACTTTGGCATCATTGTACAGCTCCATTCTTTCATGTATGTTTTGTTAAAACACAAAGAAGCTCTATTTATGAAAAGCCAGTCTTAAATCTATAGTTTGTGAAGCCATAATTTGTGGTTGCAATTGTGGTTAATTTAACAAAGCAAGCCTTTTGCTTCACAGTGCACCATACTTACTATTTTTCATAAACTATCTGAGCAAAAAAAACCCCCTTCAACATGTCAGATATATGATGATCCAGCAATGTTGCAATTTTCCAACTCCTATTTTGTGGTATACCATATTATATGCACAGGAATGCTACATCATTTATTCTGGAGCACAGCCCTGTAATTATTGCTGGCAAACTACTAATTACATACCGCCATCAAATCTAACCATTTTCCCAATAAAAACCCTCTACTTTCGTGCGGAATACAGCATATACAGCCACGAGTGAATGCATGTTTTTATTTTAACAGGCATGCCATATGGTATATATTTGTCACCTAAAATATCTGTCCTGACAACGGGACAGGCTTTGTACTGTGCTATGAGGCCATGGGGCAGGAGAGGTCTCAGCTCTGGCTCTGAACCAGCATCCCTCTCCCTTCTGAGGGCCAAACCCCTCAGCTCACATGATTTCTGGCTTGGCCTAATTAAGATTCAGGCCCTGCAACAAAACAGGGGTCTGGATCTTGAGTTCCCCAAACTCCAGGACTGTTGTGTTTGGAATTTTGTCATTGCTTCATCTTTAGAAGCTACAATATGGCTCTACTTGTGAGTCCTCGCCCCGAGAGCAACTGTTGGCACTGCAGAAAAAGCCTGTCAGCTGGCCACAAACCTGCTCCCTGCATCCCAAGGTATCCTAAGAGCCACGGCACATTTCAATTGCAGAACTGCACAGCTTTGAGTTGCTTCTGGGAAAAAAAAAGAGGGATTGTGGGGAAGAGGGAGCATGCAACAAAAATTCCCCGAAGATAATGCCCTACATACACTGACATTTCCAGAAATTGGCCACAGATTCGACAGCTTGGAGCATCCCCACTGTTCCCATGCAGCACAGGAGGAGCATGGCCAGAAAAGCAGCAGAGACATATTGAAAGCTGTAAATGCTTCCACCCAAGGCTGCTGTGTCCAGCACACCTGGGGGCTTTAATGCACACCTGTCCTGTGCCCAGGGCACGTGCCAGGGCACCACAGAAGGAGCAGTGCTGCCATCTCCCAGGGAAAATGCTCACAGCACTGGGCACAGGGCAGATGGGGCTGGTGGCTGTAGGAGACACTCTCCCCAGTAGCATTTACAGCCCTGGAGAGCATCCCTAGGGCTCTGGGCTGTCCTGGCAGCCAAGGGCAGGGGGAGAAGCCCAAACCATCATCAGCTCCTACTGCATCATTTTTCTTCATTCACAGAACCGCCTCCTGGCTTGGGGGGCTATTCTGGCAGGCAGAGGCAAGGGAACAGAGGTACCAATGTTCCCCAACATGACTTCCCCTGGACTCCATCCTCCTGAGCTCTGTGTTTCTGACTTGGCAATCAAAACATCTGCGAGACTCGTTCCCTTTTAAAAGCATGACAAGCAGCGTAGGTATGCGAGACAATTTTCTTAATCTTTCTCAATTTTCTCCTATTTCAAAATTGCAGTTAAAATCGGCTGCAGAGCAAAACCCTCTCTTGCTTGTCTGAAGGTGTGGAGCACTGTAAGGAGCTTGTTGCACACTTTGATGCTAACGTGTGAAATGAAGCAGCCAGGGGCGCTTGGGAAGGATGTCAGAAAAATCCCACTAGAGTACAGTAACCTCAGCACCTCTGTGGCAGCACAGGGCACTGGCTGCCAGCACAAAGCTGCACAGAGCTGCAAAATCTGGCCCAGTTCTGATAAAACATGGACTATTTGCTTAAGTTTCTGGCATTTGCTGCTCAGTATCCCTAGCAGCTTTAACAAGAATAAAGCATGCTTTGCATGCCAAGCAAGTTGGCTGATCTTAGTCACAGCCTTGGTCAAACACAAGGAGTTGCTTGACAAGAAAGAACTGCCACTAAAAGCATTAAAAAATGTTAACAGAACTTGCAGCTTGCAAGTTTAGTGTTGTATCTGAAGCCTGAAGGTCTTTGGGAATCACCCTCAACATTCATCTCAGCAGGAGTTTCCAGGCACCAACACTCCTTTTCCTCTTTATATCCCTGCTCTTATTTATTTCACAACTACAGAAATAGTCTCTTAACAAAAAAAAAAAAGTGACAAGTATAAAGCTCAGCTCATATGGATAACCCTGGTGGAAGAGATTTTCCTCCCTGAGACTACTTTCAGGTTTGCTGCTATCAGCCAAGGATTAGTCAGCTAACATGGCATCTCTGTTGACATACATTTTCTCCCCACAGCTAAGACAGCTTAACTACTTTATATACCAGAATATGCAATGGTTAACCAGATACTTTCAAAAATAAAAGTATCTCCTACTTATTCATTTATGATTCTGCTTTTAGTATTGAACTAGAATCCACAGACAAAGAAATAAGCACACAAACACCCTTGTGCCTCTAAAATATGCTCATATGAAAAGCTTGAATTATGGTTAGATAAATAAATGAAGTTACTTGACCATTCTCTCAAGAGCAGAGAATCCATTCAAAATCTTGCATAAGTTTTCTTCTTCAGCACATACAAGGATTAAACAGAAAGGGAAACTTACAGCTTTAGACACACTTTGTGTTTCAATACCAACTGCAGCCCCAGCTTCTCTGTAAGGATTATCAAGGCTACAGCCCCATGCAGCTGTCAGTCCCTGGGGCTGTAATTCAGCTATCCTGCTCTCACTCTATCCATCACATTTACACAAATCCCCAAGGTGGACTGCCTTCTAAATGTCTTTACCTTGTGCATTATCCTGGGGCTTAACAATCCAATATTGGTGCAGCCAAGGATAATTACTCTCCATTGATGATAAAACACCCTGAATCCTGTCAGGCATGGCAATTTGCATCTTACAGTGCTGAGGATCAATAGATACAACAAAGGAGTGAAACCTGATTAGATCCTGCTGCCTCTCAATGGAAAGGGAAGAGCTGATTGTTTTGCAGGGTTGAAGTCCTGGTTAAAAGGGAAACGGAGGTCTCCCATTACAACACACTCCCCAAACCTGCTGTTTGCCTGGAAACTGCTGCAGGGAGTTTGAGACTAAAGGAGAAAGTAGATGAACAAACAACCAGCTCTTACAGACTCCTGGTAAAGGAGGAGAGGTATTTACTTGTGCCAGTGTGGCTCCTGCACTTTCACTGTAACCCAAGGGAATACAGTGGATGTGAACTGTCTGGAGCTCCAGGAGGTTCTGCTTTTCCCCTGATTTTACAGATTTACAGTATAAAGAGGACAAGTAACTAGTTCACAATCACACACTGCTTCAGTACTGCGCCTGGAAACTGGCTACTGGCTCTCCAAATGGATCTCCTTCTGGAGCATCCTCTGAGAGTGTGGGCCCAGCCAAGAGCTCCTGCCCTGTCGAGGCAACAGGAATGTCATATATATTTAAAGTAAGGGATTGCAGGATTTTCCAACCACAATTAACCAGGTAAGCAGATGCATGAAGGTGGAGGTGGAATAAAGAATTATCCCAACTCATTCGACAGTCTTCTAACATTAATCTAACACTGAATCTGATGGAAGATAAGAAGCGCAGTGGGTGAACTTCAGTTCCCACATTTAATCTAGAGAGACATCACAAGCTTCCGCCTCTTCAAGTCTTTATTTGGAGGCCAGTAACACATTGACAGAAACCCATGGTTTGGCTGACAGCACTGCTGGGCTGCAGGCAGGGAATGCATTCCCGTTTGGACGTGATTCTCCGCCGCTGACACTCCCTGGGCTCAGCTGTGCCCATCTCCCACAGCCCGCCCAGATTAGTGATACCAAAGCTCAGCCCTGGGCTGCACACCAAGAGCTCCCAGACAGGATGTAGCAAACTGTGTTAAATCTGGATTTTTATTTGGTTTCTGGTGGCAGAGCTACATTAAACAGGGACTGCATGTCTCCATGCTCTTGCCCGACTGAAAGAAATGCAGACTTTTCTTCCAGGGAAATTCATCACCAAGGGAAATGCTGAATTTGGGGGATTCCCAACCATGTGAAGGACAACGTTTTAAGGAAGGCCTCAAAACATGCAGAAAATAAAACAACATCAAGAAAAGAGCCTGGGCACATCTTTTCAGAATGCATGCTCTGAGCCTGATGAAGGGCTCAAAGCAAGAGAGGAGGAAAGCAGAGAAGAGAAAAACTCTTCAGAAACCAGCTGGGAATGGTCTGTTCTTATCAAAACACGTTGCTGACACAGACCTGTCACGGAGCCAACATCTGCTCCCAACCTGCAGAGTCAGTGCAAGGCTTGCTGAGTGTCTCCTGCACAGGAACACCAAGAGTTGACTTGGCACGGTGGACATAAATGAGAAGAGCTTCTGAAAGCACCAGTGAGCAGAACGGGAAGGAAACTTTGCTCCTTTGATGAAAACCCTTTTTATTTTGACCTGCAGGCAAACTGGCAGATTTTCTTCTGCAGAAAGGCATCTCTTCCAACACGGGAAATGGAAAAAAAAAAAAAGCCTGATTCTGGACATCTGACACATATGGTAGTGTCTACTGAAGACAGTGGGGGGTTGCACACGTCAAGCCTGGAAAACAGGCTCATTAACATTACAGCATAGGATTATCTGCATCTTATGCTCATAAGGATCTGCTCTTTCATCCTGATGGCTGCATAGTGATGGTTGATTCAGGTGCCCCATATTGATGCCTAAGAGTAAATTTAATATTGGTGAGAAGTACCAAGCCCACGTCTAAAATCCTTTGTCTCCTTCAGTTGTGCAGTGGAGTAGAAACATGCTTTCCCACCCTGATCTCCTATTACCCTGAAATCTATCCCAGCCTTTAAAGGCTTTCAATTCCCTTGCCTTCTTCAATCCCCAGCATTTTTGGGGTCCTGGAGAGGATTTGCAAACAGTCTGAGACACCACCACTGTAGAACAGATGGCAACTATCCCACCTAGGGTGAGACACCAAGCAACATCCGTTGGATTCTCACATGAGCATCCAGCTCCTGGCGCTGCCTGTGCCTCTGCAGCGGCACTTCGGATCCCTCCTGCGCCGTGGGAACCCATCACTCATCGAGAAGAAAGGGATGTTATTGTGGTTTTCCATCTGTCACTACAAACTGAAATGTAACTTTGTATTGGGATCTCCACTCTGCACTCAGGCATGGAAGATTTAGAGCTTGCTGCTCCGTATTTGAAATGGGAAATTGGAGTGGAGCTGCTGAGTCATGAGAACAGGGGCCAGTATCACCAGCCTTTTCTCCCTGGGGAAAACCACTAATCCTCTCTGATGCACCTGGGTGTGATTGATTCCTCAGGATTCCCGCACACTCACACAGTCTTTGACTGTCAGAGGTGCATTGATTTGTTCAGCAGCAGAGAACAGAATGGATATAATGGAGGTGATTTTTAAGGTGATGATTGCTATGGGTGGGCGAAAATAAAACTGTGTTAAATAAGCAGCCATTAGAGCTTAAAACTGATCAGCTCAGCTGCCCTCTGAAAGGAGGAGGATAACACTGCCATGTGCTCTGAACACAGGTGAGCAGGAGCATAATGAATTCACAGGGTGTAATAAACCTGGTGGAAACCAGCTCCAAATAAACTTGTGGTAATAATGCATCCTCTCACACCACAGTGCACTCAAGGACATTGTTCTCATCCAAATGACATTACGTACGGTGGAAAAAAACAGAAGGAGATCATAAATGTAGAGACCTCATAAATGGCCATGACCAAGTCTCAGATAAGAGCATCCTATTGAAGACAATGCTGCTGAACCCTTGAAAACAAATGTACATCAGCAAAACCGCGTGTAAGAGTTTGCCAGGAAAGTTTCTGGTCATGGTTAACTGCTCCACGCAATTGGAAGGGAGAGGAAAAGGGTCAGGATAAAGACCTATTTCCCTATCATTTCATCACATCGCTCTTCATATAAGCACCCCGCTGACCAACCTTCTCCCAGAACTTCTCAGCGATTAGCACCATGCTGTTCCTGACTGTGAATTCGAACAAGAGTAGCACAAAGCTATCAGCAGGGACTTCAGTGATCAGAAACTGCTCAGCCAATTTTCACTATCATTTTTTCTATGTCAAACAAATGCCTATTGTCACCGGGCCTGCTCCTGTGGCATGTTGAGAGCTTCTGCAAATTGCAGAGACCCCTTTCTCTGATTTTAAATCCCTAAAATGTCAGCTCTCACCTTATAGACTAACAGATGAGCAAAGGACAGGGAGCCAGGAGCTGCTGGTGGTAATTCCAGCTATTGATGTGCAGCATAAGTATCCCAGGTACCCTGCCCCTGCCTCAACCTTCCCTGCCTGCACAATAGGGATGGAAAATAACAGTATCTCCCCTGACAAAGGGAATCTAAGTTTTTTAAGATAACTTAGTGCTAATTACTAGTGTTCAGACTGCAGGTCTTGGCACCAAAATTAGAAGTAGCAGAACTATGTGAGCTGATGTTACAGCCCCCAAATACAACAGACCTGCAACAGAGACTTCACCTTGATGAAAAGGGGGTGGGATTTTATTCAGCTGTTTCACAGAAAGGTTTCACTTGAAACAAAAGCTGTGCCACTTCTGACAAGCTTTCTCCTTGAATGGGAACCTAATGTACCTGCAGCCCTGTCCAACCCTGCAGTGCAGCTCTGATCCTGTCCTTATGGGATCACCATGAGCTGGGATGGGAATGCTGCACAGGATGTGATGTGATGTGATATCATTCAGCCATATGACTCTGGTGGAAGTGGAAAGAGAAGGAGCAGACACGCTGTGAAGTGTATAACCCTGATTTAATGTCATTAATGCAATTCGATAATTAGCAGAGGTGTTACAGGCCCTACAGGAAAACAAGGGAAAGAGAAATGCATTTGGGCAAATATAGGATATATTTTAGAGCTTCCTCCAGCCCGCAGATTTCTTTTCAACACCTCATATATTGCATTTTTTCTTAAAACAGCCACTGTAGAGGCCAGGGCATTGTATAACAAGAAGAATGGTCAAACACAATTTTAATGTGTCTAGTAAGGCAGAGTGCAATACTTATATATATCAGAACAAGCAATGTGCCAAAGTGCCTGATGATAAGGAAGAAATGTGTCCTCGATCAAGAAAAACCAGTTTAATGTGCACACTGGGAGCAGAGTATTACACAGATACCTCTTTCTCCTGGCCATGTGAATTTAAGGAACCCCTGCTGGTAACTGAGATTCCTTGCAGACAATCAGACCAGAAGCAAAATGTTATAAATTCTTAAGGTACTGCACGACGTGAGATACATCCTCACACTTTATACAAAACCAGGAAGGGAAAGATAGCATGTAAGCATCTGAACTCCCATACAACAAATGCCATTTCAAGCATCATTTATTATGCTGCCTTTCACAGACTTTTACAATCGTCAATATGGTTGGCAATTTCAGCTGACTCGTAAAGCAGTTTTAAAATTCATCACTGAAAAGAATGTTTATCTCCGTGTTTTCTCCAGTTCGAGAGTAAAATTAGACTCTTAAAACCTGGGGATGGTGTGTCTTTAATTTTGTTTAGAACAGAAAATAACTGCGATATGAAAGGTTTAATGAGGTTAGAAATCTAAAAGGAAATGGAGTGGGAATAGATTATCAAGAGAAATAAAGCCAACCGCTGGAGAGTACACTAATATTAAATATTAGGTTTCTAAACCAAATATATATAATCCATTTAGGGACTTAATGGTGGTTCTCAGAAGCACATTTATCTACAGCTTATGGTTCAACAACCAATATTATAACTCCATTTGTCATTGTTAGGTGAGGGGGATGGATGTCAGGGAGGCGAGGGTCAGCAGACGAGGAGGAGCTCGGAGGAGACGCCGGCACCGCGTCACAGACGGGCCCTCGGAGGGGAGAGCTCACCTGCACATTCCTGGCTCCACTCCGGAGACCTGCCCTGAAAACACCTCCTTACAAAAATGCTCCTCCTTTCATTTTCCTCACCGAGAACAAAGGCAACACATTCAAGCAGGGATTTGTCTTAAATTAGGCTTTATACCCATTTTTCATTTGGAAAGATACTCACACGTGTGCCTAACTAAATGTGGGATTATGCACTTGATTAAAATTAGCGACATGCTTAAACTACTTGATGAATTGGGTCATTAGATACCTAAGTCAATATGAGATAAGGAGCTCTGAAAATCAAGACAAATTGAAAACTCAAAAATGGATTTTGGTTCTTAGCTTTTCACACCTATACTAACGAATTTACAGTATAGGCAAAGATTTAACTAAACCTCTTGATATTAATGCCCAAAATGAAATCCCTGCTTAGGAAACACCTGCTCCCTGTCTGGCTCTGCTGGACACCAGAGCAGTGAGGTGACCAGCTGAGGGACAGCTCTGCCCTTTGCAACTCCACTCATCTTCAAGTAGCTGCACAATAAACCTTCCACTATTAAGAGTAAGAGACTAGGACATGAAATATTTAGGGGAAGAATATGGAAAGATGCACATCTATTTTAGAAAAAGCCAAAAGAGCCCTGTGTGGAGACACCAGCTACCTGGCAATATGAAGGAAGAGCCACTGGATAACCTGCAATTCCTGATTGCTTTAACCCCTCTGTACCGCCACAAGCGCAGGGTGAGGTTTATATGCAGGGGTAATTATTTTTATTACAATAAATGGTTGGATAGAACCCACAAATGCCAAGTGCTGAAGAAGCCTCTGCAGTGACCTTTCTGTGAGGGCCCTGTGCCAGAACACTTGTCCTTTTGCCGCAGTTCCATCTGCCGGCCAAGCCCCAGGCACCCTCTGCCTCCCTCCACATCCTGCCTCGCTGCAGCCCATCGAGGGAGAAGGAGACTGATGCTCCAGTTCACACTTGGGATCGCTGTGTTATTTTGGTTATTCCTCGTGTTTTCCCTGTCTTTTTCTTCCTGAAAGGATGCCTTCTGTCAGGGACCCACCACTTCCAAGCGAGCGCTCCGCCTGCCAGCTCCAGGCTTCTGGACGCAGCCAGCAGCTCGCTGAGGACTCCCAGACATGCTTCCTTTCTGTTTTCACAGGAGAGGAGGGAAGCTGAGCTGGGAGGATGACACACAGTAGGAAACAGAAGTGTGCTCCTTTCTCTTGAAAGGCTCCAAATCTGCTCCCTCTCCAGCCCCAAAGTACTTCTTGGGCCAATTCTTGGTTGGCTGAAATCTTGAAATGTCACCAAGAACTGGAGCAAGCCAAAGCAACACGCTCGTTTGAAGTGGTCAAAATGAAGTAAAACATACTCCACTACAAACAGCGCTTGGCTACTTGCAGCATGAATGCTTTTTGCTATCAATGAAATTCTGAGGAAACTCAGGGACTTCAGGCAGTGCCATATGTTGGCTATCACTCTGCTCAGGCTGGGTATTAGTGGGTTTTTGCTACTAACACCATCAATAACAGCAACTGAATTAGCTGTAAGAGTCACAAATCTATCCTCTGAGTGGTATGACCAAATTCTTTCACATAATTTGCCTGAGTGACAGAAAAATATGTTGCCAGTGTCAAACAAGTCTGGAAACTTAAAATGTTTCTAATTCTGCAAAAAAATAATGCAGAGCTTCTTCCTGACTTCAGAGAGCTTTGAATCCAGACCTCACTTCAGAAAAGTGCTAATTTAGATGTTTAATTTCTACTCAAATCAGTTTTGCTGAATGAAACCTGCAAACTTTTTTTTTACAGCAAACACAAGGAAGCAGTTTTTCCATATGACATGTCATTAAATCGTGGAATTCACTACCACAGGATGTTGCAGAGGCCAAAAATATAAACGAGTTCAAAAAAAGATTAGAGAAATTCACGGGGGATAAGTCCACCAGTGGCAATTAAACACAATGGTCTGGATATGACCTCTGGCTCAGGAAGTTCCCAAAGTGCTGATTGCCAGACGTGGGGAGGATAAGACTGGGGAAAGGTTCACCCTGTACAATCCTGTTCCTCATATTCCTTCCCAAGCATCTCCTGTTGACCACTGATGGAGCAGGGATTTCTGTGCTAGACAAACCGTCCCCATATGTTAATTCCTCTGATCTCCACAACATTTGGATCCAAACAAAGCTCTCGAATTTGTTGCAAAGCAGGGAATTCGGTAACATGCAGGATGCTGCTATCTTTTTTCCCATCTTGAAAGGTTTTCCATGGTTTTCTCCATAAAAAGCAAGCTTCACTAATCATTTCAGTGACAAAGTATCCTGCTCTTCTTGCCACCCCCATTTAAAACGGAGATTCAAAGAAGATACTAAACATAACAGAATAAATTGTTTATTCCTATGGGTATCATGCAGCTGTACTATTACTGTGATCAAATTCTGGTGAAACAGCTGAACACATTCAGCAGAGTTTCTTGACTCTTATTCCTTTAAGTAATTTAAACAATGCTGTGTCCAAATGTCTTGCAAAAGTAGAATTATTAAGGCATTTTATGCAGGAGGAGTTTGCTTCAATAGGGTGCAGATGAACAGGGACATAACTGAGGTCTAGAGCTCCTTCTCAGACTCATATTTACAGTGCAATTCTTAAGTTTTATGATTGTTGGTGCTTTTCTTGAAGCCCATCTCTAAGTGTAATTCTGTGGGAATCTTGGTGTTCAATGAAACAGAAAATGATAAATTTCTAGCACTATGAAGCTTAAAAATGTGATCTAAATGCATTCCCTCATCGCCCAAAGGCTGGGGGAAGGCAGAGAAAAAGAGCTCATTTAAAAACTAAGACCTCCCCTTTAAAAACAAAACACTTTATGAGAAACGTGATATTTGATGAAGTGACTCAAATCTGTTTATCAGACACAACCAAGTCCCAAATTGCAACCACCCAGATGTAGCCTAAATTTCATATTCTGTGAGCCCCAAAATAGCACAAGTTCTTAATCACATTCTTTAGTCTCATATCTCAATTACAAAGCAAGGCACAGATTTGGAATTAACCTGTATGAGTTTCCTGCAAGACATAACAAAAATGTCATGATCCCAAATCCTTGGCTAACAGTTAGCCAGAGACATCTAATTAATAAAATAGCCTAATTCACAATAACATCCTGTCTGTGTACAACTTTCCACTGGTTTAAAAAACAATTTTGCTAATGTTTGGCAAAACTTATATCAGCTGTTTCAAATCCAATTTGATTTAAGCCCAGTCAAATTTAAATTAAGATCAAGATAAATCTATTTAATCCTGGTTTAAAAGTGAAGAAGAATGTCCATGCTGAGTTTTGCACAGATTAAGCTCAGTGATTTGAATCATGTCCTTAGTCACTGACTAGTACAACTGTGAATACAAACAGTGCCTGGGTCAGGATGTATTTTACTTCTCACCACTTGTAAAAGTAATTCTTAGAAAAGACTTTTCTAAAAAAGTGTTCATTTGTGCTTTTCTTGTTACCTTGTGCTGTCACAAATACCTTCCAGAATGTTTTTAACATGCGTATACCTTACTGAGATTTTACCCACTGTACTTCCAACACAAGAATCTTGAGCAGCAGAAAGCCTAAACAGTTTGGGTAAAAATATTTTCTTCTTTCAAGCTTTCCATCTGATGATTATTCAGGGACATGTAATTCTGTGGATTCCATAAGTCCTCAAGAGTCAGCTGGACAATGCAGGACTAGATGTCTAGCAGAAAATCACCAAGATTTACAGACCAAACAAACTCCTTAACTTCCCTAGTCAGCCTTTAGCTTTCTTTATAAATCACATGAAAATACTTAAGCCTCTTTTTTTTCCTTTTTAAAGCTACCACCTATAGACAACACAACCATTTGTTTCTTTCAGTTTCTATTAATCACAAATTTCTCAAAATTAAAGAAAAGGCACGAGCAGGACCTGAGTATGGAAGCCAGTTTGAAGACAGACATCAAGATGAATGCTAACACAGCACAGAGTTCCACAGCATCAGCATATTCTTTAACTAGGTCTAAATTATTTTTCAGTGCTGTTTTATTCAATTTGTTGAATCAGGTTCAGTTGTTTTCAGGTCAGACACTAGCAGCCATTTGGTAATTGAACACCTCCTTAATTTCAATCAGAGCCATGCTATGCTAATGCAATTCTAGCTGTTTTAATTTCTGTTGTTTTTCCCTAATTTGCTTTTAGTCTTCTAGTCCCACAAAAAGTCTGTAAGGCATTAACGTTTCTGCTCATCCCTGTCAGTTGGGAACACGCTGGAAGCTGTGAGAAGTTCCCCACACTGAGCTGAAAAGCATCAGAGATCAGTGTGGTGACCCCAGCAAAAGCCAAGCAGTGGCAGTTGGTCCCCACTTCCAAACCTCTCCCTCTGGTTTTCTCTTTTTTCTTATCCCCTTGTGGGGTACTTTTCTCCCATTTATTTGGAGGCAACGGGAAGGCAGGAAGAGGGTTCTCTGGTGACTTTTTTAGGCAAAGTTTTGTTTCTAACCCACGGCAGCTTCTATTAGGAGAGAAACAAAGAGAATGAGCAGATCCCGTTGTGGTGACGTAAAGCCTAAGAGATATTTCAGGGTCACCAGCTATCTTATATAGACAACATCTGGCAAAACCATCCAGCAGCAATATGGATACCAGCCCCAGGAAATACTAGTACACATAGCCAGAAAAAAAAATAATACAGTATTCTGGGTTTTATATTTTAAAAAGTCCTTTTCTGTCAAGAAGAAAAAAGTGACATGTCCACAAACAGCAGCGGAGACTCGCCGGCGCAGGCAGTGATAGATGAGGACTTTTGCTCGCTCTCGGATGCACAGAAGAGAATAGTTTTTTGTGCTAAGAGATCATTACAGCCTCAGCCCTCCTACTGCACTGTTTCCTCTGAAATCAGGGGCAAGATTAAATCTGTTGTAGCCGAGCGCTCCGTAATGGCTCTGACAGACGTTGTTTTTCCTCGGCCTCACATCTGGGAGTTACCCAGCAGAGCGCTTGAAACCAGGCAGGTCAGCTCTTTAGTTGAGTTTCGTGTCTAATCAGCCAGGAAGGCTGAGGCCTCAGGTCACACATGGAAATCACTAGAGCTATTTAAGTCGCCAGAGGTTATTAATAAATCTCCCACTATTTCCTTAAGTAAATAATTGGAGGCCCATCTTTCAAACAAGTTATGTCTGGCCATGTTATGGTACCAATTTTATCCTTCCTTTTTTCCCCTCACCAAGCAGGAAGAACAAATCTCTGGTGACAACAATGGCAAAACTGTGAATTATAAACATCCATGTGTCTCTCATTTGAATGCCTCCTCAAGTTTCCTTGACAGCTGGGGGAGAGAGAGGCTCCTATTCTTTCCACCAGGGCCTGAGCCACTGAAACCGCTCCCACACCAGCAGAGACTTTGGGGAAGCCACGCAGCTCTGGCTGCTGGGTGAAACCAGAGCCCTGCTCTCTCCATTAGGTGCTGTTTAGTAGCCGAGTTCAGGTCCTTCTGGGCTGCCACCAGGGAAAAGAGGGGGAAAGCCTGACCATGAAACACAGCCAAAGCCAGGGCTCTGGGGGCTCTGGAAAGGAAGAAAGGTGCTGGGGGAGCTTGTGATGCTGCATCCTCCCTTCAAGTCATGCACAGGTTTCACTGGGGGCAGGGGGGCCACACCCTGACACAGGCAGGTCCTGTGAGACAGCAACCACTTGACCCACGGCCAAATTCATCCACACCACAAATGACAAGCCCTGGATTACCAGAGTCCCAGTCCTTCCCACATATGTTACTCTTCCAGCTTTGGAAATAACAGATAGCTTGCACTAAGGTAGATACACATGTGCTCACACGTAGAGAAATTAATACCAGCCCTGGCCAAATTCACCTGGAATCCTCCGCTGGTGCACCCTGGAGGGAGAGCCGGGGTGAGATCCGAGAGGATCCCGAGCCCTCCAGCTGCAGGGCCAGAGGACACAGCAGGATGTTTCACATCCCTCCTGCTCACCCCAGCTCCAACAGACAAATTCCACACGAGATGGCTCCTGCCTGCCCCTCCTGCCCCTGTGCATGCCAAGCCACCACATCAAGCTCCTGGCAGGTCTCAGAGATATTTATGGCAGCTGTGATAACCCCAACACATCTTCCAGCTGCCAGATCCCTTCCACTGCTGTGCTGAGCTACAAGTTGTCTTTGTTTGAACTTCTCTCAAGATGATGCAGAGTCTCAGGCATTAGGAGTACAGAATGGGTGCTTTCAACAAAGTCAAAGTCCACATACAAACATACATCTTGTGCATACACGTGTATATAAATATATCCCTTCCTTTACAACAAATAATCTAAAATTTGCCTCTAAACAAAGAACAGCAGCTGCATCCTTCAAATCACATCAGCAACCAGCAGGTTAATACTCATCAGAACCTTCGCACACATGGGAATATTTTTATTTTGCAATAAAGACCTTTTTTTCTGCATTTTTTAGAAAATGGAGGATCTGCTCCTTCTCATGACAACACACTGCCTTTTATTTGTGATATAAAAAATTTTCATACTCGAATCACATTTTCTTTCCTTTTTTTTCCCCCTCACTCTTGCAGAGATTAATGCCTCCAATCCAAACCCCAGCCTTCCTGGAGGAGGATTCTCCTCACACGATCATTGCTTTGTGGCATTTCTAACAGGGGCTATCGACTTAATTAACTCTAACTTCAGGTCTGAATCTCCCAACGGAAGGCAAATGTGAGCTGGAGCTACGTACTGCTTCAGCCAGGCAGTGTCTTTCAAGCAAGTGATACTGAAATATAACCCTCCTGTGCCTGCAAAAAAGGTGGAGGGAAAGGCAGCGCTGCCTTTGGGGCATGCTTGGGCTGCAGGAGGGGCACGCCAGGGGTGGCCCCAGGAGTCCTTGGGCAGGCTGGCAGGGATCTGGGGCCACTGGCAGCAAAGCTTTGTTCAAAAAGCGACATATTGAGCCTGTGTGTGTGTGTGTGTGTGACCGTGTGGGTGGGGAAGACGGGGAGAGGTGGAGGTAGAGCAGAGCTCTGGCACCGGGGCTGTCGCCCAGGCATCACTGATGTGGGCACTGGAGGGAGTTGCTTGCCAATCCTTCTGGCAGAGGGAAAATTGCTACAGATGGCAACTGCCAGCAGGGAACGAACAGCAAAAACAGAGGAATTCATGACTGAAATTACGGAGAGAAAGAGAAAAAAAGCTTTTCCAATGTACCCGTTTCATCTTTTTAGTTAAAGGGAAACCTGTTATCAAGAGCCCAAATGAGCAGCTCCACTAAAACTGAGGGTGGGAATCACTGCAGGGCCATCAGAGCCATGGAGTGCCTTCAATTAAAAATCTACCATGTGCTCACAGAGGCAGCACACACACCTAATCTGCATATTTGCTTGTAGAGAGGTGCGTGCACTTAAATGAGCGACATTATTTATGCACATACATATTTTTGTGTCTGTGGCTCAGGAACTAGGCTGAAGACAAGCAAAATCTGTGGAATTTGCACATCTTTCCTTTTGGTGTGACAGAAGGTGCCAGATGAAGATATTTCCTGTCCTATCCACTTAAGAGAGCAAAACTAAGGAGCAGGAAAGGAAAAAAAAAGAAGGAAAAAAAATACAGCGAGCAGAAACACTTAAAATGAGTTACTATGTCTGGTCACTCAATCCTTTAAGCCCTGCCAACACTTTTCTGTGATTAGTTAGTAAATCTGACAAGGCCTGCGTTTGTTCACAGCTTATTGACAGAACTGTATTGATAAAGCAATATCCAAGCCTGGGGAAAGAAAGCCCACAATCTCATTTTACTTTCTCAAGTCTTTATTGCACAAAGGTGTTTTTCCTGGATGAATTCATTTTCCTGAAACTAAAGTTTGAATTTTCTGAGAGTGCAGCTCTTATATCATTGCTTAATAATTATTTATTGACTGGGTAGCCATTAAACACGGGAGAGGAAAAACATGTCACATGAATTCATTTGTGCAGATTTCTGACCTGACAATGCAGGGACGTTTGTTTGGAGATCATAAGAGACAGAACAATGGTAGCTGTGGGGGTGATAATTTTTCCATCCCCCAGAGATATCCCATGCTTTCCTGTTCCCCGTGCCCCCATTCATCCCAAGCTACTTCCTAAAACCTGCCTCTGTCTCCCCTGGAGGTTTGTGCCATGGCCATCCGTCCTGGATGAGACCACTGATGGGGTCCCTTGGGGACCCATTAGTGCTGCTCATAAATTAGCCAGATGGGGTTTGCTCTGACCAAGCTGCAGCAGGTTTGGTCTGGAGGGGAACTCAAGGCTCCCACCCTGTGCAGGGGGAACTACTGTGCAGCTTCCAAAGATTGGGAGCACTGGGATATGAAAAAGCAGGAATGGACAGGATTAAACCAGAGATGATTTCATGTTAAAACCACATATATTACTAAAGTCTAATTGCAGCATTTCACATCCAGTTGAATTTTATGAGCTGGATGAATCCAGAGTGTCAATGAAGAAGTGACAGAGTGAGATTGTTCAGTGACTGCAAACCCAAACGAGGGGAAATGGGTTCAGTAACAACTGCAGGATATGGGCACCATTTGTGAGCAAGAAGTGGTGCAACAGCTTTGCTCCAAGAGGCTGGAGAAGGCATCAAACACTTATTTTTATGTGCTCCCATTGGAGACTGCTCAGTTTAAAGAGATCTAACAGCCACTGCTTAAGCTGGCAGTTAAAAGAAATTGTTGAAAAAACCCTATTTGTTGATGTTTCATTTACTGTTTCTCTTTCTGTGTTCTGTGGGTAGTGGAAATTGGCAGATAGAAGCCAGCAAAGAAGTGGAACATCATCACCAAAACACAGAGCGATAGGGAAAATCCCTTTATCATTTAAGTTAAACCATCACTAGATATCAATGAATCATATCACAAAAGCCTATTTAGGCTTCCTTGGCATTACAAATCCAGAGTGTCCTCTGGGCTCTTCTGCAATCACTATTGATTATGACTTTAAAACCAAACAGTCCTCCTTCCTAACAATAAAAAATCACTTGTTTTAAACACAAAAAAAGGTATTTTTCAGAAATGGGCTGCAAAAAGGTGCACACATATCTTCAAAGGCTATTTTCACTATTGCAAGCATGCACGTAGTAAGTCTTCTAAAATTTATGAAGGAAAGAATAAGTAGGAGAAATTATAACCAGTTGAAAAATGGGCTGTGCTAGGAAGAGGCTAATAAAGTATATATACTTCAAGGGCTGACATGTTTATTACTAATAATCTATAACAACATTGTCCCCTTATTCACCAGTGTTGTACTAATAAGGAAAGTAGTTAAGAATCTACAGATGTTACATGTGTTTTGAAAGGGTTAGTTCATGTACCAATGACTTCCTGACACAGTGGAGGTGTTGCCACAGCTATAACACCCTGGGCTGCTGCAGCTCCAGTTCGACAGCGAAACGGGAGAAAGGAACCACCTCTCAATGTGTGTTCCCAGGGAGTGCTGAGACGTGGCAGAGCCCAGCACAGCTCTCCCTCCCCAGGTATTGCTTCCCTAGGGACAGATTCCCTTCTGCCTGACCGCTGAGACCTGCTGACACCACCCGAGGAGAGGTCCCGCTCAGACAGTGTCTGTCAGGAGAGCGGTCGTGGCAGGCTGGAGACACGACTTGGCCGTGTAGGTTCTTACTGGTTCCCTCATTAATACAACACTGGTGGGATGTCACAGTTCTTGCTCAAGGCCAGACGGGTTGCAGGCTCACAATTCTCATTTCCGCTGTAAACAAAGAGCCTGGCCCTCTGTGGCAAGGATCTGGACATGACTTATTGTTAGAGTTGGATGTTGGAAATTACTGCTGTGGCAATACTTTGTTCTGCATCGAATGCCACTTCATAACCTAATCATCTCATCCCCACCACAAACACGGATGATGCTCCATTCAGGAGAGATCACAGCAGGATGGAGTGCTCAACAACTCTAGCACTTAGTATTTCAGAGGACAGTTCTTGAAAATCAATCTCTGTACCTCGTTTGCATCATATGTTCCATGGCAATGCTCACAGAGGGCAGGATACAAGGTTTACTACGTTACTAATACCTAAGAAGCAGATCTACGCTTTACAAATCTTCAACTACTGAACACTGGCATGATCCCACAGCAGGTATGAATGACCTTCAGTTTAAGTGAGAATCAGGCTTTGCATGCAGAAGAGCTGTGTGTTTGACTCTGAGAGCTATTGGGTCCTGTAACAAACTCCTCCATGGAGCTGAAGAAGCTGTCATTCAGTACATGTAAGGCCGAACTGGACAAGAACTGGAAAATACATGTAAATAGAAAATACTGTCTTGTCAGCATGAGTGATACAGTGATCAAACACGTGTTCTCCAACCCTAATTTCTATGAACACCTGCACCTTAGACCTTGCATGTGCTGAGAAAGGTCTACCAAGAAAGCTTTTGCTGAAGATGGAGACTCAGCTTCTGCTGACTGGAGAACACTAGTTTCCTAAAAATCCAAACAAGCTGAACCTTTGGCCGGATTTGTTGATAAAACTGTATCTATGCTAGTGTCTGGTCTTTCTTTTTTTATTTGTTTAAAATCCCTGTCTTTCACTACATTCTTTGTCGACACACCTATACCATCCTAAAACTTCAGTAGTTCAATCTCTAACTAGAGTGTATCTACACCCCAGACCAAACAGACACAGGCAGTGCACACCTGCTACTGCAAAGCACATCCAATGGAATGTGCCAAGCCACTGTCATATGCTCAACTACAAGCTCTGCTTATAACAATAAATATTCACTAATTGGTAACATGCTTATTCCAAATGTGAGGAGGAGGAGAGCTGCAGAGGGGAAAGATGTGCCCCTTTTATTTTGCCAGTCTCTCTGAAGCCATGACATGTCTGTGCAGAATGCATTTTCCTGCCACATGCGCTGATCTAGAACTAAGGAAGAGATGGATGCTGAAGAGAGCCATTTTCATCATCCCTGGAGAGATTTGTAAAACAAGAGAGAGGGTTTTTCATTCCCCTCTCACTGAAAGAGGCATTGGCTCCTTTCCACTTCCAATTTCACCATGGCTGCACACGACTAAACATCCATTTTGACACTAATGCGGAGCGGTGCTCTCTGCTAGGCTGGGTCAGCCAGCTCTCCTGCCTGACTGGCCAAGTGATTGTAAAATCAGTAATGGTGTATTTTACACCCCATATTTCTTAAAAAACATAATTACTAGGGAAATTATTCTTCTTTTACTCTAGGAATTTTTTTTCTTTTACCTTTTTTTTTTTCCCAAAGACACATGTGCTCACTCTCTCATAACAGTCAAAATGAGGTCAGAAACTTGAACATATGTGCCTGTGTGTGCTTTCTCCTCCAACCAGAAATGACAAAGTCGAGTTTGGCAAGGCAATAAAGGAATGGCCACAAATCAGCCAGGATTATCTGACTTCCTTTAAGAAAGCCATAAATTGTTTACAGCAGCATTGGTCTTTAATGGCAGAATGGGGGGTGATGGAGGGGAAAGCTTTAATCTAACAATTTCAACACATTGCCAAAGTCCTTTCCTGTAGTTTACAATAAAAGAACCTCCAAAGCATCTAACTTATGTTGGCTGGACTTCTTATTTTCAGGGAAAAGATCCTTCCCATGCTCCCTCCTCCTTCAATACAGAAATAGACTGGAGCGTAATGAGGTTAAGTTTTAAAGCATTAAGCATTTGACAAAAATGCTTGCAAAGATTTTAGCACCAGAAAACCTCTAGAGAAACTGGACAGAGCCTGGGATAGTACACAACAGGCTCCTCCAAGCTTAATGCACTGGGAATTGGAAGTGCATTAGGATTTTGGCTGCAGCTGGGCTTTTTACGGCCACTGGATTCTCGGCACCACTGCTGCTAATAATCCATAGGTGAGGGGACATGGAGACAGACAGCCTGCTGTGATTGCTGCTCACCATACACCACAAACCAGTTCCAAATAGGAAAAGGCAGCAGTTAAAAAAAATACTTTGGAAATGGAGCCAATCTGCACAATTCCTATACATGAATTCCCAACACTTCTGCCTTCCCCCTCCAGTGAAATTCTACATTCGAAGTTGCTTGGTTTTATCCTTTTGTTCTTGCTTATCCTAGAGGGAAATTGTGAAATTCAGAACCATCACTGGAATCTGGACAATGAATATTTGTAAAGTTGGAGGGTGCCCACAGTGAGATTTCTAGAGACAGGGTCTATGTCTCCTGTATTTCTTTGTATATTTTGCCCTTCAGGGCCATTTCCCAGATGGCACTGCAGTGCAACACACATCTAGCACAAACAATGCAAGCATCTCCTCTGCCTGCTATGGAAATTCCCAAAATCCTTCCCTGCTGGGATCATCCCTGCTGTTGTACTGTACTTCTTCAGTCACATACCATTTCAGGAAAATGCATTTCTACTGAAAAAATGATGTAAATAAATACAGCACAGCTCACATGGTTTGAAGGGTTTGTCAACAGAAAACATTCATTCCAGACTACTGGCTTCTGAGAACTGGAATGTTTCCAAATCTATTTATCTCATCACTTTATAGAAGCTCTTTCCTCCCTCCTCTTGATATTTCAGAAATTTATTTGCCTCCCATTATAAAAATAAATACAAGTGCTCTCCCTCCCCAATGCCCAAACAGCAATTAGTTATAATGATTGTTATTTATGTTGTGGCAGTGCCTTGGAGCCTCAGATACAGGCTGGGACCTGATATGGTTACATGTTTATAATCCCTCCTCTACATGCTACTTGACAGCACGTTGCTCGAAAGCCAGTAAAAGCAAATTCTTCAAGTATCACAACAGAGACTGCCAGCAAAGTTTCCCCAAAGCTTTGGATAAAAATCCCACGAAGTTGAGTGGTTCCCCAGACTGCAAACTCCAGCTCTAGTGAGAGTCGGTCATCCTAAGCTGAATTTTTTGTTTGGCTGAAAACAAACTCACAAGGCTGAAGAACAAAAAGGCAAATGTACAGTGTTTCCAGGGCAAGAGGGAAACCATTCGCTTACTGAAAAGCTTTTCTTTAATAATTAGAGCTGAAAAATTACTTGTATTTTCCCATGCACTGATGAGAAAGTTATAGGAAGGAAGGAAACACAGGAAGATCCTAACAGCTCAGAAGCATAGGATGAAGTACTTTTATGGATAATTGCCATGAAACTCTCTGTTTTGTTCCTGGTGCTTAGATATTATTAAGTAAAACTAATTAGAAAGGCAATAGATAAATGTACTTGGAAATCTTCATATCCTCTAAGTGGTTCCAATACCACCCATCAGGGACTCTGTGTTTGCTGGGTAGGCAAATGATTTTCTCATAAAAAGCTGGACGACTCTTACCATGGCTCATTTTCTCCTTTAACCTGCTCTATTACTGCTCCTCCTCTCCTCCTCCTCCAAAGTGAAATATAATCTCCATCAGTGTAGTAATGATTCCTGAACTAGAGATGCAAGTAAAAAGCAAAGCCCCCTCCCCAAGCCCTCAGCACAGAAGGCTTGATGAGCACAGCTAGTTAGCCCTGTCTCTAATTAATGCATTTTGCTTTTCCTGCCAGGTGTGGCCCCATTTCTCACTCCCTGGTTTCCCTCCCTGACAATTTATTCTTCAAAAGCAGAAACAAGCGATGGAAACAGAACTTGTAAAATATAAATAATGGAGCAAATCAGTGTTGTTGTTTTGGTTTTTTTTTTTTCTTCCTGCTCAAGAACTTTAAAGAGGTTTGGAGGGGGGGAAGAAAACCAACAACAAAAAACCCCAACCAAAACAAAAACCTTTCCACTAAGTAATTGAGTCTGCACTCTTGTATCAGACATTCAATGCTAATTTGGAGTCCTGTCTTATCGCATTACAGACAAACACAGGGCCCCTTACATCAAGTGCAACAAAATAGCTACACTCGGCATTATTAATGAAGTAGATGGATTAATTTCCTATTTATGAGAAGCTAACCAACTGGCTAGCTTGCTGACAGCACTATTAATGATCCTTAATGCCCCACAGGCGGTAATGGGTCCCGCTGGGAGATCTAGGAGCGCTGCAATTTGTATTGAGGATTTAGACATAACAAAAAAAAAAAAAAAAAAAGCCCTCCTGGGAGCAGGCAGTTGATCAGCGGGCGCCCCGGCGGAACACAGCAGACAAATAATAAATGACAGCCTTGCGATTAAATCAAACCTTCTACTTTAAGTGTTAAAGTGTCTGACTGTCACTAACAATCTAGTGGTTGTTAAAGCCTCCCGGGGCCTCCAGGAACAGACGCAGTGAGCTGGAAGGTAAAAGGGGGGGTGAGCGGCCACGGCGGCAGCGGGAGCCTCGCTGCCTGCAGAAGGGAGCCTGCTCCAAGGCAGCAACTCAAACAACCACCTCTGCTCTTTGAGCTACCCTGGCCCAGGCCACGGGACCACAAAAAGTTTACAAGAGCCTTAAAGGAAAGATTTTACCTGGGGAATGCAACAACCTGAAGTTGCCCTAATCCCAGCTCTCCAGCCCTGCAATCCTGCTTAGGGCACTTCCCAGCCCTGTGTGGGTGGGACTCCCACATGGGAGATCACGTTTTGGGTAAATGAACGTCTTGCCTGTTGCTATCTAGGAATTCCAGTTTCCATTCCTATGTCTGTGCTTGCAGGATTGAAACCAGAGGGCCGTGTTTCTGGATTCAAAAGGGACAGGTTGAGGTGTGAACAGAAGTCCTGGAGGCAACATGGATTTCATTCACTTAGTCTTCTTGATAAATACAGCCATACACACTCTGTCTTCCTTATATTTAGTTTCCTTGCTGCCCTAGACTGATCACATCCTGAAGCTGGGTGACAGCTTGGAGAAATCCCAATGCTTTCTCTTCTGGAGATCAGTGTTCAGAGATAGAGATGAAACGGGCAAGTGGGTGAGATGAAAATAAGCACTGAAATGGTCCTTTGCCCGTCACCCTCTATCAGAACACCAAAGCAAGAGCCGAGGCTCAATGAGTTAAGGAGGCACAAAGCCAACATTTTGTACTGACTGGGAAAATAAGTCTCCCTCTGTCTGTGCCATGACCAAGTGTATGCTTCTGTCTTAGATCTTCCTCCACCCCATTTTAAAAGCCCAGTGCTACATATAATTGAAGGTGCATAATGTGAAGGTTTCAAACAAGCCTAATCTATCTTTAAAGAAACATTTAGAAAATAAAGGGGAGCTGGACACTGTGTACCTGCCATCAGCAGTAATAAAAATACATTCCTGTAATGCAACTCAGGTAGTGTCAAACACTCAAGTGTCTCTCAAAGCAGATGCCCAGACTGGTGGATGATGAACCTTTGTATCTTGCAGCACAAACCAATACTATTAAATCTGCTGGTAAGATTTCTGTGCATGAGGACTGTATGTATCATTTGCAGATGTTCTTAAAAAAAAGAATCTGAGAACAAAGACTAGCAAAAAAATAAAGAGAAACTTGCACAAGCATTCCCATGCAAGCCAACAGCATGAGAGTCCCAGTTCAGTGCCCTACTCATGTTACTTTTCACTGAAAACTTCAGATCTAATATAAATTTTGAAGGAAAACCTACTGATGTCATGATCATACCTTGATACTGCAGCCTGGGAAGAGACCCATAAATACTCATCTCAGCTCATATATATCAGTTTATTCTATCACCAATCCATGTGTGTTTTCTGGCAGAATTAGTATTTTCTCTTTTCAATCATACAACTTAACAACAGGTCACTGAAGAGAACCCACTGAAAAACACAGCAGCCAGTTGGAGTTTCTTCCTCTTATGTGAGCTTCAGTAAAGGACATACAATGGAAAATATTACGTGAATGCATGATGGGGAGCTCTGGTGAGCACTGGCTGCCAAGAAGGTAGCATCAACAGAACCACACTTATTTATCTATCTTTCAGTTCATACAAGCTGCTCTGTTATAGCCTCTGGGTGGGGAGGCATCGATTTTTAAACATCACAAGCTAAAGAACAACTGATCTGACAAAATGTCAGTGTGGAACAGAGCCCTCCTGATGCAGGGAAGGCAATGCACTACCTTTGCCCTCAGGCAGAAGCCTCAGTCCAAAGGGTGACAGATGTGCCCAGAGGCACCTGAGGGCGAGGGGAGGCTGCTGGGTGCTGCAGTTCCCCATCAGAGCACTCTCAGGGTTTAACTATGGGGACAGCAAGCAGGGGTGGCTGTTTCTTTGCTTGCCTGGCTCCATGTCAGATACCACCTGAACTAATGTCATGACCCAAAGAGCACAGGCAGGAGCACTGGAGGGTAATGGCCTCTGAGTGGCTGTAGCGAGGACCCAAGGTCTGGATAAGGGTCAACAACTGCACACCAGCTTTATGAGCCTAATTAGGAGCTCCAGTTTCTCCTGGTAAGACTGCCAAATTCTGCCTTGGCTCGTGGTCATCACCTTTGGTCAAGTGGATCACAAAAGGTAGGGCTGCACATATGTCAGATGACAACAACGTTGCTATGAACAGAAAAAATGCTCTTCATAAGGCACCTTTCTCCCACTCATCACACAAAGACAGTGCTAATTTCTCCAGCCTGTCCCCTCCTGTCTTCCTCACGCTGGCATAAAATTGGATCCTGAGCCTTGTTTGCTTGATCACACTTCCCCTCCTCCAACCTGTCCTCACCCCTGGCACCTCCCACCGCTTTGCCCCCACCACCCTCTCTCGGATGGGGAAGGCAAAAAATAATAGTGACAGCCCCCACGGGAAAGCCAAGAGGCCCCTGCAAAGAGCACGGCGAGAAGGAGCGCGCCTGCTCACTCATCACATTTCGCATTCGTTCTGCCACTCGCTGTCAAATTAAAACGTGGCCAACAACTCATTTCTCCTGCTCTCACAGTTACAAATTAGTCCATTAAGCTGTCTGCAGCAAGCCTTTTTTCCTCTTCCCAGTAATGGCCTCCGAGAATTCCTTCATAATCGCCAAGTCCTCCTGGGATGCCCACCGAAAGCAGATGGAGAAGCTCCTGGGTAATACGAGGCACTTTCTAATGACACAACATGCTGTGGGTCTTTTTTTCATTTTCTGAGGGTTTTTTTAATGTCCCTGTCCTCTCTTCATCATCTTTCCCCCGTCCCTGCTTTCTTCCATCAGGATGATTAGGAATTATAAAAAAAATAAATAAAAGAGAAGCGGGGATGGAGCGGTGCGGATGCTCCTGCGCGGAGGCTGACAGCTACAGGAAGGGGTGGGGGGAAATCAGCTTCAACTCCCTAATTAAAACCTCCTAATTGAATTATCTTTATTGAAAAATTAGATCTTCTATTGGAAGCGCAGAGATCTGGGAAGACAGACGATCAAGTCCTCCTGCAGATGACTAATCTGTTTCATTTATCGTGTCTCCTCCTCCCCAGGCAGAGGCTGCACAGACGACGAGCGTCTCTTCCGCGGGCCAGACCTGTCGCAGAGTGAATCGCTCCTGACAGAACAAGTTGCTTAATGCAGAATCCCCTCTCTTAAGGGATGTTTTGGAGAGCCAAAAGGACTTGAGTGTTATTAGCAAGTAAAGGGCTAGTATCTGCTGGGAGTTGTCTTTATTTATTTAAAAGAGCGTCTTATAAAGTGAGGCTGTTCCAGCAGCCTGTTCGTGCAGGTGGTACAGGGAAGGGCTGCTGACCCCAGCGTTGGTGAGGGCTCTGGAACCCCCACAAAGCTGCTGTGTATAGAAACATGGCATTTGAAATAAGGCAAACGTTTTCTGTACATTGATGATGCACAGGAAAAAAGAAATATCCTGACTAAATACAGCCAGCTGGTATCCACGCTGTACTTTAAATAATAGCAACTCCAGAGAAATCTTTCCGGTCCACCTGTTAACCCAAACCCTGGAGATGCTGCTGGAGAGCAGCACCACTCACCCACAGCCCATGCAGCAGATGATGATCTGGTGAGCACCTGCGCTGGAGCATAGCTGTGCCAAGCTGGGACCTGTTCTGAGCTGCCATGGGCTCCCCCTCCCAACACAGGGCTCAGCAGTCTGTGCCCCTGATCACAGCAACAAGCACAGCTCTGAGGGGCATCACCTTCCACACCACCCTGCACTGAAGGGGCTGGCCAGGAGGACGTGTGGCTTTATTCAGTGCAATAAGAAAAATCACCATTTAGGGAACTAGTAGTGGACTTGGTCCTTCCTTTCCAGAAGTAACCTTTCAGGTTACTGACAGAAATTGAGTTCAGCCTCTGTTTGATGCTTACTCGGTGGTCACGAGAGGAAGAGGTCGGATCTGCCCCACATGTGGTGTTCACCTCACAAAATCACAGCTGGCCTTTGCTGGAAGCCTCTGGAGACAGAGGTAATATTAGTGGGGTCTGGGAAAATTCTCTCTCATTTAATTTTTTTTTACTTTTTCAAAGTAAGTAGGAAAAACTCTTCCTAATGAAACTACCAGAGTCATACACGTTGGCAATTCTTGTTTCCAATGAACAGCCAAAGGGCAGGAAACACAAATCAATCTTTGCCCATTTGTCTTCCTCCCTCTCTCCCCAACAAATCAGAAAATTGGCTTCAAACCCATAAGATGAAAACCTAATTATATAAATACAGTGTGCATTCCTTTTCTTTGCTTGCTGACTTTGCAGAGGGGTGGCTCCTATTGCCAAGTCTCCTTAGTGACCCCACGGGTTAATTTATCTTCTGTAGGGAAGTCAAAATTCCTTATCTCATCGCAGAATTCCAGGAGCTGTGCCTTTAAGGAAACATTCTGCAGCAAAATTATAAGATTCAGTGACACTACAGTAGTCCCTCTTCAGCCTCCTCCCACACCAAATAAAATTCAGCGACTCGGCTGTCACCCCGCCGCTCTCCGCGCTCTGCCATGAGTGACAGGCATGCTGTGCTCACACTATCCTGGGGAACAGCCAAAGTATTCATGGATCTTATTGCTAGACAGGCTGTGATAAGGCTGTTTTCATGGCTACACATCCTACAGACAGGCATAAAGAGAAAGAAGAAGGCGGCAGTGGAGAGTAAAGTCCTCTCAACACCTTTAGGAGATGCCTTGTGCTGGAGGGCGAGAGAAGCTTTTTCATGGGCAGGAGCTGTGTTGTGAATGTATGTATTTCGAGGTGGGGAGGGGAAGGAATAAACCAGTTTCCTGGAAGTGAAGAAAAATTGGCTGTCTTTGCAAGTCTGAGGCCAGCTGGGAAGACAGAGGCGTGATTCAACTTTTTGTTTAAAGAAAACCCACTCCAATTGGCAGAAATATCCACAAAAAACCACAGCCAGCCCCAGCCCCAAACCCCTCGGTCCTGTACTAGGAGAAGGAAAAACACAGCTCTCTCTAAGCACAGACAAGTCAATGTGAATAAAAAGTATCCTTCATGTATCATAAATTATTACTTTAGGAAGAAACCAGTCAGTTTTTCTTTGAACAGTAATATACAAATATTCCCACTGGCAGAACAAAAAAAAGGGAGGAAGACTGCAAGTATATCACTGCACCCTTGGATTTTGTTACCACTATCTGCTCATTTATCCTCTTTTCACAACATAAAGGCCTCCTGATTGTATTATATTTATAGCAAATATGAGACAACCTCCCTGGGCTTTTTCGTACTGTTCTTTTCTGTTTTTTTACAATAAATTCTGTGAAAGGAAAGAACTCACCTTTCATCTTCCCTATTTACATGCACACTCTAGACAAAGATAACAGCTCGAAGAAATCAGCCAGTAGTAAGAAATGCCACAGTGCTTAGTAGAAGGTGAAGGAAATAGGTACATCTAGGCTTGGATGTAACCAGGAGAACATCCATCCATGTGGGCTCTGATTTTGGTGCAGATAATTTGCTAAAGAAGGCTTGGCCAGCACTAAAACAAACTGAATGGTATTTGCAAGGAGGTCTGCTAACCTTTCCCTATTTCTGTTGCACTGTTGTCCCAAAATATAATGAGAAGGGACATGCTATTCGAAATGCTAGTTCAAATAAAAAGAAACCTCAATCACCGACACTGGGGTTGAACAGATGCTCTTTTTAACGTTCCTGCCATAATCAAAATTGCACAAAAAATCACAGTTAATCAGCTGAAGCCCCACTCACATTCTGCAGGAGTCAAGTCAACACCTTTGCCTTGGCCAAGCAGGAGAGGTTTGGGTTTAGCTGTTTGTGACAGCAATCTAACTCGTACACAGTTCGACAGCAATTGTGCACGCTGATCTGTTGCACACACATCTTTTCAACTGGCTCACTGCTCTGTTTAAAACATTTCCTTGAAACAACCTTGAACCTACAGCATGTGCAGTCTGCATGCACAGATAAAAATGCATATGAAAGTTCAGTGTTATAATTATAAAAACATTGCAGTAGAGTAATACTTCAGTTGAGCATCAAAACTCTGTAGTTTATAATTTTACTTCATTAGTTGGGGTAATTTCTGAGAAATACTTTAGCATTTTTAACAGTACATATACTAGAGACCATCTACACCACTGCTGGCTGCTGGTTTCCATAAATCTTTCAAAACCAATATTTATACTCCCATGAAGGAGTGCTGCCTGCTTATTTTCCATCTCCACAAAAGTGGCCAGATCAATAGCTCTGTGTATGTTACTTGGAAACATGTCACAGCAGCCCCTAAAACCTCTTTTTCCTTTGTCTGAAATCAATTTCTGTAATATGCAAATATTAAGAAAAAGGAAGCTTTAAGTTTCCTCTTAGGATCCTTTGTGAATCCTTCGGTATCCAGACACCACTACGACGGAAAATTAAAACCCTGCCAGCAGTTTAGCGTCTCCCCTGAGCGCCAGCCGTGCTGTGATCCTGACACTTCGCTCCAAGCTATCAAATTCCAGAATTTGCATATCCTTCACTTCGGGATTGTTTCGGCAAAAAGGTAAAACACGGCGGAGCTGCCTGCCCGCAAAACCACCCTCGCCTCCGACAGCCTTCCTGCTCCTGGAGATGACAAAAGAGGAGCAGGAGGATTTCCACTGCTCCTCCATGCCAGTGGAAAGATAACACCACTCACTCTTTTGCTTTAGATGTTGCTGCACACCCAATTTTTTTAGCTAATATGCAGGATCAGGAAAATTAAACTTGCGTTATGGACTCTTACTTTGAGAAAGAGCAAAGAGATGTGCTATTCACTGGAGCTTTTTCTGAGAGATTTTATCCCCCCCTTTTTCTTTCCTGCACAGCTTGAGCCCTGAAGCTTTTATTAAAAAAAATAAAAAAGGGAAAAAACCCCCCCAAACCAAGCAGTGTACAAAAGTGGGGGGAGTAGAGGAGGTTTAACAAGCTCCAAGTCATAGATTATAAGCCGCTGCTAAAAATTTATGGCTGTTTGGATCTTTGCCACACTGAACAGATTGGCAAGCTGATCAGAATCGCAGCAGGCTGCCTAATGAGTCCCACACAATTTTTCACCCCATATTTTTCCAATAAAAAAGCAGTTAAATACCAACCGCAGCCACAGCAGAGCCTGCCATCTGGCTGCTTTTTTCTCCAGCCATCATTAAAATGGTTCTTGGCAGTTTACACCTCGCTTTTTTTTCTGTACAGATGTGGAACGAATTTTCTGACAACCCTTGGATGAAACAGGGGGCTTTATTGAGCTTTACAGATTAACTGCCTAACTTCTGGTCCCAATTTTAAGTGTCTTAGCACACCGGAGGCATCATTTTAAGTGAGCTAATTGTACATATCTGAGCCCACCAGCAACATTTGGTTGAGTTAAAGTGAGATTGGAAATCAACGTTTGGAGGAGCTGTGTGACCCACGCCACCACGGCCACCAACATCCGGCCCATGCTGGGAGTTCACAGGGATTAAAAATAATAACTATAAAGCACAGTGCTTGAAAGTGTCTGCAGAGGAAACCAAAGAATTATGGTTTAGACCCACTTGCTGCAGCCAAATGAATATGAGCAGCTTTATTTCTTGTTCTTTGCTTGGCAGCAGTTTGGTCAGCCAGGGAGTGAGGGAGCCCCATATCTGTGGTTACCCCACTGACCCGGCACAGCAGAGTGAAGCTGCAGCCCTGAGTACCTGGGCAGATGTGCTCGAGCTGCCTGAAAGGTGCTACACTTGCCTCTCTGTCACTGGAAGGTGATGGTGAGTGGAGGGAGAAGAAAGCTGACTTTGGGGCACCGTATTTACACACGGAGTATCTATTTTTTACAGTCAATGTTTGAAAACAGAAAATGAGAAGGTCTTTTAGAAACATCAAAATATAGACAAGAAGCACATTGAAAAACTGCTCATGGGCCAAACAGAAGCAGGACAGGCTGGAGATGGATGCAACTGGCTGAATGTCTACGGACAGCTTTGATTAACTAGTCTGCAAGCCCAGGCAGTTTGGGGGATGGGAACAGGGGGGCAGCCAGCTGAAGTGCAGTTAAGATGCTTTGAAAACAGGGTTTCAGTCTTTCCCTAATGACTTGTCAAGACCACAAAAGAAGCAGTGGAACTGCAGGGCCCGGAGCCCAGGTCCTCTGAGGGCAAAGCTGGAGGGCTGTCAGACCCCTCTTTCTCCCGAAAAGATGACAAACAGCAGCAGAACATCAAGGAGGCTTTTTATCATTTCGGTTTCCTTCGCATCCCTAACACAGATTATTACTTATGCCAATCATTTTATAATGACCAGTGGATTTAAAAAATGAATAATTTATAGGAATGTTGATAACATTTATTTGTTTTCAGCAAGGACTTCAGAGAATCATAGAAATGCAGTGCAGAAAGGGACTCATAAAAGGTCATTCTAGACCTCCTGCTCTGAAAGAGATTATGTGCATAATAATGTAAATGACCCTATAACTGTACTCCAGAACCAACATTTTGATTAAGAAATATATTGCCCTTGTAATCCTACTGGTTGGGCAGATAACCTTTGAGCACAACGTGACTCAACCACAGCAATCCAGGCCTGGAAACAGGCAGGAACAGTGACCCTGAGACAGCACCAGTGGGCATTTATTCAGAAACCTGCCAAGCACAGGCTGGCGATGAACACAACTGGCTGACTGTGTAACGAGAGCTTTAATTAATCCATGCTTCTATGACTGTCCAAAAAGGGTGGCAGTTTTGGGGGAACAAGAGCAGCAGAGCAGTCAGGTGCAGCTGCCAGTTGCTGTGGTGGAGATAAAGGGTTCCACATTCGTGCTCTGCTCTTGAAGTCATCCTCGGCCCCCAAACTGTGATGTGTCCTATCCCCATTACTGGAAATGGCTGTGCAAATTGCTGACAAAAAGGAGGAAAAAAATTACCTCCATCTCTTTAGTCTTTAGTGGGTGCTGAAAGCTCCAATTTATCTCCTACCGATCGACCTAAAACACCAGTTCACCCTAAAAGCACTGATGTACTTTCAATGCACAACCCTGCAGCTCGCTGCAAACCTCATGGCAGTAATAAAAACAATTGACTTGAGCATCAGTAGTCAGGTCAGACAGTTCCGGGGTTCTAAACTCTATAATTTGGGCCCAGTGTGCAGGGTAGTGTAAAGGACCTTGTTTTATAGCAAAGTAAATTAAAGACCAACCAAATCTGCCAGAGTAACTTTTTGTACTCTTACACTTCTGGTAAATTTTGCTTCTAAGAACTATTACTGTACGAAGAGTTATTCACATACACACACACTGCCTTGACATTTGCACTTTTTTATATAAACATTTTTACAATATTCCATTACCACAGAACGCACCAGCTAATAGCCAAATCCCTAAAGCTGCTAACAATCAAGCCTGGCTCTGAGTTGCCTCTGAATAACTTCCATTTCTTCAATGCTTTTGCACAGCAGGATTGCTAATAAACAACCGGGCAGTAAAACTACAAGTCAGCCAGTACTGCCTCTGTCTTCTCCAGTTCAGGGAATTGCTGTAATACAATGTGGAAATATATCCTGTGACCAAGCAGCCTCTGGGAATTCTTACATTTCAGGTTGGGTTGTCTTCATTTGGGTTATTTTGGGATATCCACAAAAATGAGTCCCAATTCCCTTTCCCTTGCTCTCTACCCCCCACAGTGATACACTCCACCAAGCAAAACATTCTAGCTACTTAAAATGTGGTCAGGGAATAAACTATTTCAGGAAAAAAAAAAACCCAACCAAAAACCCAGTCTCATCTTAAATGGTTTCCATCCAATCAAACTATTTAGCCCAGCGGCTCAAATGATTTAGCCCTTACACAAGTCTCACACAATGGTGTTTGCACAAGTTACTCAGGCTCTCTCTGTCTGCCCCACAGGGAGTTCCCAGCCCACAGAGAAGACACAAAGGTAACTGGGCTTTTATTTAGGACTAAATAAAATTGAAGGTCCAGTAGGTTACGTGAGTAACCTGCCCTGGGCTCTGCAGCCCTGGCTGCCTTTTCCAGCACTGGGGCCAATGAAGAGCACGAGCAACAGCTTCCAAACAAGGTGCTGAGCAGCAGGTGTATCCTCATGCACAAACCCTGAACACAGCAGCCCTGGTCAGCCAAACCACTATGGAACATTCTAAAATTCACATTCCAGGCTTTCACGCTTGTTTCAGCCTTGCAGTGTGTTTTATTTTTATTGCTTATTATTGCTAAGTCAGTGTAACCAACATGCTGCCTTTACAGATAACGTTCTTATGGTGAGCCTCAAAACTAGTTTTAAGGTTGTTAGTGATCCTTTCCTCCTCACCATTTTTAAGGGTTTACGGGTTAGATTTGAGATTTCAGCTGTAGGCAGAAATATGGTGCAAACTGATCCTAGAATTTTTGCCCTTGATCCTATTAAAAATAAATTCCCTTTACTGCAATGGTAAAATAAAATTTGCAGTGAAAAAGGTAGGAAATGGATTAGGAGTATTTTCAAATAATTCACTTCCACTCAAAAAATAATAAATTTAAACAACATTTTCTTCCTAAGAAAGAAAATGCTCTTGTCATTACAAAATCTCAGCACTTCAAATCCATGGGACACATGCAAAAAAAAAAAAAAAAAAGGAAAGTAAATAAGCAGCGGGGTTCTGGAGTTCCAAACAGAAAAGCTGGACTTGGAATCCTACAGCCAGTCATTTGGATGTCTTGGGGTTATACAGTTTGAATTCTGCATTTATAGGCATCAGCAGGAGTTTTGCCAATGACTTAACTGACTTTTATGCTATAAAGCTAGAATGATCCGTTTTGATTAACTGCTCTGACCTCCTGCATAACACAGGCTTACAGCACAGGGCCAAGATTTCATCCCAAATCTGGACAGAAGAGAGATGCACAACATATGAGTCAGCGGGACAAGCACAACAATTTTAATTTTAAAATGCCAGATCGTGCTGGCAGGGGAAAACAGGGCGGATGATGGACAGTCCTGGATACTGAGAGGTTTCCTGAGTTATTGGGAGATACTTGGCTATGTCAAGCGAGCTGACTGAGCTAGCTTTCATCTCTTGCTTTTAATTATCTTTACCCTTTTATAATTTCCTTGTTGTGCTAAAAGTTGTCCTGGTGCAAGACTCCTCCCCAGATCTAATCTTTTTGCTTGAGGCAAGCGGGGCAGGGTTATTTTGACACGCAAAGAACAGGACATATGTTGCATGCAAATGAGAGGGCCACGGCTCGGAGCAGACAGATTTCTTTTTTTTCCCCCCCTGCCCCAGGCACTTCTGTTGTTGCTTAACAGGATTTCCTGGGGATCTAGATCAACACTTTCACATCAGGGTCTCCATCCCGGGGCAGGCTGGGGAGCAGGGCAGGCTCCCCTGGGTGCTGTGCGGGCACAGCCCAGCTGTGGTTCCTGTCTTTGGAGGGGGAGGAAGCGGGTGCTGGTGGCTGCAAAGGCTCAGGAATAAGTTCACCTTGAGCCAGGCTGACTTCAGAGACCTGCTTGGGGAAAAGCTGGCCCGAGGCCACCAGCCCAGCCAGTCTCGCTCGCTATTTGTTGTTCTCAGGTATTAACATTGGAAAATTGGCTACTGTGTACTGGCAGTAACTTCTTAAAGTTATTTAATACATGTTATTGTATTCACATTGTAAAGGGCCCACACCCTGTTCTGATTCAAGACCTAGATACAGAGTCATTATGGTGCTATAAACACCACTTTTAAAAGCCTGACTTTGTATTGACACAGTTTTTAGTATGTGCAGAACAGACTCTCAAAACCACTCTCAAGCGCTGTGATGACATTTTACACCAGGCTCATGTGTCCCCAGGATGGCATTAATTGAAATAGGACCGTGAAACATATGAAACAGCAAAATCTGTGCAAAATAATCCTACTTTGGAGATAAGAAGTCAAGGCAATTTGGAGAGGAGGCCAGATTCTGTGCTTGATATGTCATCTTTGCCTCCAAGATTGTAACAGACATCTAAGACTGAATGTCACCAGGGGAAACGCTTGAGAACTTGCCTTTTGCTACCAAGAAAGGTGCTTAAATTTCAAAATAGCAAAAAGGTAGGCTACCCATCCCCAGACAAAAGTACTGAATACATGAATATTTAAAAAAAAAAAGAAAGAAAAAAAGGAAAAAAAAAAAAAAGATAGTCTCAGAACACTTGGCACAAATCACACCATTCATTGCAAGGAATCACTTCTGGCCAAGCTATCCCCATGGGCTTAGAGGGCTGTCAGCAAACAGCACAACCAGAATGAACTTGCAGGTCCCTCCCTTTGGCGGGTCTGCTCCAGCCGGGACGGGACTGCTGACTGCCAGGGATGGGGGCTGGCTCTTCCAGGATTAACTAATTATATCAGAATACTTGTCCACCGCCCTCAATAAGGCAGATTTGGAACAGAACAGAGGAAGAAAGTCTTACAGATGGTACTGCCACTCGGCAGCTTACAACAAGGGCTTGGGTGCCCTCCTGACCTTTGCCGGCTCTCCCCGGAGAGCAGCCCCACAGGCACAGGCAAGAGCAAGTCAGATGGGGTCAACAGATGGCTGAGAATATGGTGCACATTAACACACATTCTTCATGAGCCTGTCTCTGGCCCAGGAGCAGCCAGGAGAGGGATTTGGCCCCAGTGCATTCAGCAAAGCCATGGTCAATGCTGCCCTGAACCCTCTGCTGGCATCCCCAAGGTAGACAAGCAATCACTGCCAGAGTTAAATATCTCATTCTTAATGCACTACGGCGTTGCTTTTGTGGTTTTGAGAAAGGCACATTAAATTCTCTTAAAATGTGTTAGGAAAACCCCTGATGCATGATTTCTGTACAAATGGATGCTGTGGTGTTGTGCCTGTCAAACTGTGCATATGGGGAACTCGATAATCGTATAATTGGCCCTGACGCCTCTCTAAGAAGACATCATTGTCCTTCTAATTTTGATTCCTTGTAAATAATCAATCAATCAATTAGCTAATCTGCTCAAATGCTCCCCCCACCCCTTTATGTTTTCAATTAAAAGTGTGAAAGGCAAGTGCAGACAGATTTACATGACATTCCAGAGGCAAGAGCCTGCAATGGGTATTTTTTCACTGATCTTATCAGGTGCCCTTTAAGTACACTTGGGGTTTCTTGTGATCTTGACTGCTAAGCAATTCTGAGCATTCATTTTTTCCTGACGGAAGACATGTCTTTATGGGGTTGTCATTTGGGAAATTCCTCATACTGAATATCTAGCAAATTACTTAGGAAATAGCATTTTCCTTTTAAAAGCCTACCTGTGTTTTCCTGAAACCCTTAGAACATGCAAACTGATCCTTTTAGGAATATTCTGACTTGGCAGGACCTGATGCAACTCTTGCAGAGATAGCAAAAGGTATATGTCTTACACAGGTCTAACTCCTGGCCAAGTTTCACATCCTTGCTTCAAAGTATGGAAGTATGCAAGTTTCTTAGCAAACCACTTGCAAGTGCCTCAACCAAACCAATTTATTTTCCTCCCATCTTATTTTTTTGAGGAAGCCAAATCTTTTTATTTGAACTTTCAAAGAATAGGAAATCAGCTGCAGGCAGACACACGACATGGAAAATTTCAGCTCCAACAGCTAAAGTTTGGCAAAGCTACAGGCAATTGTCAACAGCCCCACAAGGGGAAGTGCCAGACAATCCCTACATCTGGCTCAGCTTCCAGCTCCACCTGCAGCCTGGCCAGAAAGGCATGGACACTGTGCCCTCTCCCAGGCAGCTATTTTTAAGGAGTCAGGAGAAGTGATTTATGGTGTGTATTGTGAGTGGATTGCTAATAACATGGAGGCTGAAATGTAAGAAGGCACAGTCTTACAAGTGGGGAGCTTTATAGCAGGGGAAGATGGATCAGCCACAGCTACTCCATAACACTTGAAAGACTCACCCATTATTCATACGGATTTGGAGTCTGCTTTAGATATTGCAGGTGACACTTGCTGCAATACAATTTTTACATATAATGTTAAATTACATCTTCAATCAAAAGGAAATGGAAATTCCTCGAACTGCAAAATAACCAGTCAGGATCTTGCCAAGATAAAAATCAAACAAAGAAAATGAATTAGAACAACACGCAACCGAGCAGCGACTGGGAAGGCACAACCCCTTCCCCCAGGCCAAAGCCTTACTCATGTGTAGCATATAAAATATTCTTTCAGAAACTAGCCAAAGATCTTTTTTTTTTTTTTTAAATTGAACACAATCAAGCTTATTAATAAATTTTATCCTTCTGTAAGTGGCAAGGATGTATTTGTTAGCATAAAGCATTAGCAATCACACTTATCTCTGTTTTTCAGATGAGAGGTGGCATTGCCCCGTGGACTAAAAATGGCAAAGCAGGTATGGCATTCACATCCCTGTGGGGTTATTAATTCCTGAGAGCACTGAGGCAATGCCATACTCACTTATTTCTGCTACATAACTACCTTAATATCCTTTCTGTGACACAATCACTGCACTGGAGTAGAAAGAGTGCCACTACTATTTTCAGAGCAACAGCCAGCCATCTCAGATATTTCAAGTGAAAATCTAGTTGCAGGGGGGGGGTGTCTGTAAGAATTTTGCTGTCAATTTTAATGCTCCAGAATCTCACCTTTGGCATCATTTCCCCCTAGTAAACAGGGATGATCACACTTGCAGATCCATTGGAGTGGGACAACGACAAGTTAATGTGCGTTCCGCATTCTGAATGTGTAGCATAATAAGTGCATGAATTATTTATGTGTATAAATTTAAACTCTTTGATTGAAATGTAAGACTGGCTGATTAGAAATAAACTTCCTTCATCTTTGATACCTAGGTGCTCTGCCAAGGGAGCTTAAAACACCGTGGGCTCCCTGGTTGCATGTTCTCATCCCCTCCTCAGTGCCAGCGCTGGGATTCATGGAGTGACACAGAAATCCAGAACTGTCTCAGCTGAAGGGAAGTCCAGTACCTGCAAAGTACTCCCAGCTTTTCAGCTAGATGAGTTTACTGACCAGCTCACTGCACAGAGGGGGGGTAGTGCCAGGGGGAACACGTGGCTGAGACTGAGGGGCCACCATAGCACCAGCTTAGATCAGCCTCAGTTGCCACCAAACCTCACATCAGCTTAAACACCAGTCACTATTACATCTATCTCCTCCTAGAAATATATGGTTTTTCTTGAAAATATATCTCTGTATCTCTGGTTATCTCTCCCTGTAGTACAGTAGCTTAACAGAGGCCCCTCGGTGATCTCCTGCACTTAATGTTTAAACCGCCTCATTTAATCATCTGAAGAAAGGAAAAAGTCTCAGACAATTAAGTGACACAGTGATTTGTTATCAGGGGGTCCCAAAGGTAGGGCTTCAAGAATAATAAATACGTATTGAGAAAATAAAGTCACACATCCAACAATGCTCTGTGCAGATAAGGCCTCTCAATTAAATGTGTTCTCTTGCTGATGTGGATTAAAGTCAGAGCTTTCACTGCTCTTTGCTCCAGACACCAGACACCAACTAAAATGTGGCTTTCTGTAAGAAAATCATAACCCCTAATCTGAAAAAGTGACCTCTTGTTACCCCTTGGTTCCATCATTATCAACTAGGGCTCTCTGTCAGTGGGCAGAAAGTTTTCCAGCAACTTCAGATCCTGTTGATACAATTTATGTCCTCAGAACAGCACTAAAAGCAGACCTGAGTACTTGTCCCATCCTGCCAGAGCAGCACGCTCAGTGAAGGAATACAAGCAATTTTGTAATTTTGCCCATTTTAGTTGCAGATGCTGAGTGGGAAGTTTGTATATAATATGAAAAGGGGTAAGAGAACATCAATTATTAATGCAGCCTCATGAAGAAATTAATTTGCTGGATCATTAACTTCCCATCTACACAGGAATTCTAAAATCCCACAGCAGAAAAACGCTGGTCTGAGTATGGCTGAAGTCACTTCTGTGTGGGGCAGTCTCCAAAGCCCAAGCCCAAGAATCTGTAGTGAGCCTGGTGCTATGAACCAGCATGAATTGTACCACGTTTACTCCAGATCTGCATGACCACCTCAGTGGAGATCACCATCCATCACTCCTCTGCTTTGCTTACAACTTTCCTCATTAAGCTCAATGCATATTCAATTCCAGTTCTCTCAGTCCATGCTTTACACTGACCAGGAACGTTCACCTTTCATTTCCAAATTACATCTGCTCACTGTTTTTAAGCGACACAGGTGGCCTTTGTGCACAAGGACGCCAGACTGGACTTCTAGTACACGTGAAGTCTTTCAGAACAGCAGACACCCCTCAGAGCTGCTGGGTCAATGTGGCAGTCGAAATACCCATTTTTTTTAAACTATTTTTCCAAAAAATCATGGCTTTCCTGCTTTCCTTGACACAAGGTAAGCCATGTTGGTTTCCCTCCACCTCAGGCAGCCTCCCCTCGCAGCCATTCCCAATAATCACCGTTCCAGCAGACTGATGCACGTTGCTGCCTGGCTTTGCCGCATGAAGTCCCTCTCTGCTGGAAGAGGCATTAATTATAAGCAGGCAAGAAGAAACTTCTGCAGCATTCATGGCTGCTCTGCTGGGTGCTTTTCCTTGTACTAAGCTTGTTTTCATTAACTTTCCAAATGTGCGATAAAAGGCACAGGCGTGGGCAACAGAAAGACAAACCCGTGATCAATGGAGGAGCTGGCTGGTGTCCTCTGTGGGGACGAGGGAGCACTGTTCAGATCTGTGCAAGTCCATATACACACAGGCTTTCCTGCAGAGCAGTTTAACTAAGCCAGCCATCAGTATAAAATATTAGCTCACTGCAAACTTGAGCACTTGGCTCCCTCTCGGTATCATGGTTCCAAGCTAAACCCAAACTTGCTTAAGTTCTGCCCACAGACTGGGTAAAAATCAGTCAACAAAGAGGTGAATCAGTGCACTCTGTTCTTACTGAGATGCAACGCTGACAACTCTCAGGATTTTAATATGAAATACTGATGACTGTTATATTGATGATTATGTTGGTTAAAATTGTGGTTATTAATTGTGTTGATCAATTATCACATTTTATATACATGTAGGTGTTCAGAGCATGGGACAGAAAAGAGACTTCCCTACAAGTGCTGTCCAGAGAGCAAGAAGAGTATCTGACAGGAGTTCTGCTTTAAAAGTTGCAGGTTTATAAGTTTTAAAGGAGTGCTGTGCTTGAGCAGGAGTCACAGCTTTCACTGGCAACTGAAAACTAATCTTCCAGACCTCACAGATAGGTTAAAAAAAGCCTGAAGAGCATCCATCAGCAGAAATGTTAAAAGGAAAATTAAAAAACATCCCCCAATCCAATGTGTTGTTCTGAGTAATGATTTTAAAGAAAACTTACATTGTTTTCTGGAGCCTGACTCATGATTTTTAAATGTCTGGGGTTTGCCAAACTGCTGGTATAAATCTGGAACCGCTCCACTGACGCCACTGAAACTGCACCAATGTAAAAATGGCATCAGGGAGAACAGAAACAGGCTGAGAGAATTGGACAGCTGTGACCACTAACACAGGCTGCACATTAGGAAAGATCAAAGACTAATTTTTACAAAACACTTTGGCTTGTTTTTTGTTTTACCGAATTAGGGTAAAACAAGGCCCACATTTGCTCTCAGTAGCTTGACAGGCTAAAGATTATTCCCTGACTTTTGGGCACAGCATAATACCAGTGACTATTTAGTCAGCTATTCTTTTGAGAGGTATTTTTATCTCTTGTTAGGAGGCTTCAGTCACTTGAAATACAAGATTATTTTTCCTCCCAACTGCACGACTGTGGTGAGGACGCCACAGCAGATAAACACAACCCTCAGGTCTGAAGTCCCACCGTGCTCCCAGATTTCATTACTCAGAAGCATCCCCATCCTCTTGGCAAGGGGAACAGAGACCAACAGGAATGCCTCCAAAGGTTAAACACATGAACCTTCTGTCACGTCGAAAAAGGGGAGGAAAAAAGAGCACAGGCATTGGAGAGCACTACAAATCAGGGCAGCTGACTGCTCAGCAGAAACAGAGGGCAAAGGGTGGGCGCACCATTATCCGGCAGGGAATGTGCTCTCCAGAGCCACCCTTCACACCCGGCTGCAGAGAAAACAATCGTCCTCATCCAAACCCCTTCAGAGCCGGCGACTCCCAGGCCCAGGCTCTGCGTCAGGAAACGCCGGATCCGGCAGCAGGAGCGCTGCTGATGGGAACGATAAACCAGCAGGGTTATACGAACGTGTCTATCTCCAAGGCCAGAAGAAAAGAAAAGCTAAAATCTCCAAGGCCCTTTTCAAAGAATAATCATAAAAGCTGCAGACTGCATTTCCCGGGGTTTTTTGTATCGTGATTAAATCTGTTTCTAGCATTACACCTTTAAGAAAGATCAAAGGGAGGCAGCCAGAGAAGGAGGTGCACGCTGACTTCCACTAATTGAAGCAAGCTGAAGCCTCCAGCACCTTCTGGGTTTTCCAAAGTTTCCCTCTCTATCTCAGCATTTCCTCTGCCCTCCCCTGCGGCCTCCCTGCCCCAGCCTTTGCAGAAGTGAGTGCATCCAGATGACTGACACAACAGAGATGCCTTTTATAGCTGCCTGGGTACAGAAGCAGGAATAAAACCATCCCAAATCTCAACACAATCACTGGCAGAAACTCACTGCAGTTTTTCCATTGTTTTATTTCTGTGCCTCATTTTTTCTGTCTTTAAGAAAGGACTTCTGTGCCTCATTTTTGTGTCTTTAAGAAAGGACATCAAGGTTTAGGAACTGCTAACAACATTTGTGCATCAATGCCAGTAGCAGTGAAGCGCTGCATACAACTCATCCCAGTAACAAAACCTATCAAAGCAAAGCTGTGCTGGGAAAAAACTAGTTTCTCAGCATAACTGCATGTGCAGCACGGGCTTTTACCAATCTCCTCCTAGCCCAGACCAACCTAATTAAGCTGCTAGAACCTGTGGTGTAAAGATAACCATGGCATCCCACGTGGGGCCGCGTAATAACCTGACTGACACAGGCGTGATAACGCCGAGAGCATCGTGGATTCTGCACTCAGCTAAACAAGCACTCTTGGAAACCTCTATTTCTACCATTTACCTTCTTCAGTGTCTCTACTTCCTCCCCTCCTGTATCTGTGCCTCCATTATAAGCTCTTGGAGAACTCCTGGGAGGTGCTGGCTTCACCAGAGAGGCTGCTAGTCAGGGTCTGCACCAGCCCCTGTGGAGGCCACAATTTCCATCCAGCCTTCCCACAGCATTTGTGTATGAACAGGGAAGAGAATTCCTTGTAAATGCCTCCAAGGGTCAAGCACAACTTTGCCTTTGATGCTTAATAAAGTTTTGAAATCAAAACCACCATGTAAATGTTGTTCTTATTATCAGGTAGGTGTGCTCTGGTTTTCTTCCAAGAGAGCTCAGCTGCTCAAAGTGGCTGGTACTGGAAGCAGGTCTTGGATGTTCGGCATTCAGCTTTGCAGGGAGAAGACTGACATAAAAGTCTGGCACACAGCAGTGAAAGAGGATGCAATCTGATTTGGCAAATTAGCCCCTGGGATGATGCAGTTGCCATATGTACCTAGGTGCCAAATTTCAAATGGAGCAGAGTGACCTGACCCTGACCTTTGGCTCTGAGCGCTAAATTCCCTCTCCAGGGAGCCTCTCTAGCCCGAAGCGTGTTTCAAAGCTGTGAAGAGAATAAATGTATTCACCTGGGGGATATTTACAGCAGAACATTTGTTTTCACTTATGCTGAAATCTAAGGAGAGTTTTGGTAGAGTCCTTGCATGTCATTCATTCCAATAACAGGTTTTGCAACTCTTCTTATGCAGGTGTCTGAGGCCTGGGCAAGTCTCTCTGGCTGACCACAAGTATCTGATGAAATCTCTGCTCTAGCCAATAATTTGCCCACTTTGGGATTTTTCAAACAGAAGCAAACATTGTCTTCTTTCTCACTGCTTACCAAAGACAGTGCAGGACAAGATAAGGAGGCTACGAGCTACAAAAATGCATGGCTTTTAATAAATACACTCAAGGAGTTTACAAGAAGCATTGTAAATAACTTTACCTACACTTTCGAGAAGCCAAATGTTTTGTGTAGTTTTTTTTTAATTCTTGCATTGCAAGCTAGTAGTTAGCTTGCTAATTAAAAACAATTGCTTAATGGGTCATCAGACAGTTAGTTAGACAGGTTAGAAGGAAGAAGGGATGTTAACTAGAGGCAACACTGAAGCCTTCTGAGCTTCAGACTAGTATTATGATACCCAAAATACAGGCACAATAAAGAAAGGCAAAGGAAGACAGGCAAAGGTTCAAAGATAAGGCAGATCAGTTAAAATAGTTCTACAACCCCAAAACAACTTCAGATCTTTACAGACCAGTTCAGGAACGAAATATCACAAAAGGCATTCTCCACATGGACATGCTTTCACTTGGCTTTTGGCTTTATCATTTTAGTTGGCTTGCATTCATTCTTCTGAGTATTCTGATCTGGACACAAAGCCAATCTCAAACATGCCTGCCCTTCTGGAAAGCAGCATCAGTCCTAGAAACAACTGCCTTCTTTTTTTCCAACCCAAATATCAGTGGTTTGAAAACCTATCCAAACACTCTTTCAGATTCAAGTTGTCCTTGAAAGAGATTGTGGAAGTATTCAGAGAAAAGCTGAGAGAAGAAGTGAATGCAGCATCATGGACCATGCAGTAGGCTTTGGGAAAGGCAGCAGTATAGATGAACCAGGCCCCCATTCAGTCAGCTAGCAGAAATACATCTTCATTTTAAGGAACTGAGTCACTTCTGAAATGCATCATTTGTTTAAATTACAGGAAATAAAGGTTTACAACCAGGGACGAGCTTGGCAGAACCTTGTTAAGGAAAAACAATGGTTTGTATGATCTGCAGAACCTGATCCCTGGAAGGCTGATACATCCCTAAAAGCAGCAGCAGAAGGCAAGAGAAGGTTTTGCTAAACTGTGTTTCTATCCAAGTTTCACATAGAGAACATCTGTTTGCACCCTAAAACGTACACAGGCATTTGATAAACACTTTCTTTCTTCTCACTTTAGGATGGCTCTTTGGCTCACACAAAACATAACACTGCTTTTTATACAGTCTCACTCATTTCAAGTGCCATAAAACCAGGCATGCAAAAAAGAAGAAATGCTTAAAGATGCAAAGTAAAGCATTTAAAAAAAAAAATTGGGGAAAAAAATACTTAGGGCTGTCCACACAACCTTAGTTTGCTCTCCTTGGCACACATACTTTAGTTTTGTAGTAAAACCCTTTTTGTTTTCGAAATCTGGCTCCCACATTTCCTCAGCAACCCCTTCACAGGCTCTGGTTCCCCACCACCACATCGAGCCCACACCTCCACCCTACAGCACCTGTCATCTTCTTCCACACTGCTGGATGCCAACAGCAAAAGCTGTAAGTGTAAACAGATGTGCTTTTGCCATCTACCATATTCTCTGCTCCAGAACTTTGCTGGCTGCAAGGAGGAGAATAAGTGGAAGATCACCCTGTGCTGAAGTGTTTCAGCTGAAATCCACCCAAATAATTCAGTCTGAATAAGATTCTCAACAAGGAAATTCCCAATGACGAAGTCTGGCCAGGCTTAAGCACGTGAAAGCAGGGCCTTATGGTATAAATTGTAAGAAAACCTTGACATGTGGCTTTCTTTCCTGTCCTGTTTACAGGAGGGTGGGAAAAACCTCTATGTTTTGTGACTTCGAGAAGCATGAAGAGAACATGTCTCCCAGCTACTCCAAAATAAACAAGGATAATTTGCGTATCCAGGATGACAGCAAAGCTTGCCAGTGAGAAGCTTCTAGCAGAGAATGAAGTCAGCTGCACATGACAGAGACAAATGTCATTTCAAGGAAAAAAATTGTGCTGAGATTGGACAGGATTTTCCATACTCATCTTGCCTTTAGAAAATAACCCTGAACTTTAAACCTACAAGAACAGGCTGAGAGACAAGCATCTTTTACCTTGCCTTGGCAGCTTCAGAACGCTAGGAATAAATCATAGGAGCAAACAAAATACTCATAAAAAAATCCCTTGCTGCCTGACACAAACTAGAGCAGAGGGTGCACTGATTCATGAGCAATACCCCTGAACCTGCTATTGTGTCATTTCCCAACACCTCCCCATTCCTACCAGGCTAAAGCAGCAATTAAAGCAGTGGGAGTGCTCTGCAAGCCTTCCCTGTCTGTAACAGGCCCACGTCCAGCTATTTATTAGGTAATCCAATTACTATGATGTGACCTTCCTCCATGCACAAATGTCTACTCAGAACTACAGAACAGCCTATCAACCTGGGTGTTCTTCTTAGGATGCAAGCCTCTGTTCCTCTAATAACAGGTGGTATCACAAAACACAGCTACTGCACAAAACATTGCATCTCCTTTGCTTCTCCCCTTCTCTCATAGTTTTCCAGTTCTTTGGAGAGCAACCACATGCCCAGCTACAACGGAGAACAGGTTGAGACCAGTCTCCTGCACACACTTCTTGGGTCATGCTTTCCTCCAGCCTCCTCTCAAACCTAGGAGGAGATCCCCACTAACACCTACAGATTATTCTCCTCATTATTCTCCTCAAAAGTTTCCTTCGTGGTGACCCCAGTGAGGCCTCTCAGGTCTGAGGAGGCCACTGCTTCCCATGTTGGCTTATGGGACCTCTTTAGAGCACACACATCCTCTCAGTTGCTTTTTTCCTGGAAGATGAACTCCCTGGAGGGGAGAGTCTCCTGTGAACCATGTATCCTATGGATATGGTCCTTGGCTGGAGCTCCTGGGGGCTTTGACACAACACATAATACGTGGGTCAGCATCACCAGAAATCAGTGATGACATTGCAAGACTGACTATCAGGACCCATGAAAGAAACGCTGAAGAACTTGGATTCCTGGCCAATGCATGAGGCAAATCCCAATTTATACTCCATTTGAAAAAGGCTTTTTCCAGGGGTGCAGGGCTTTTGCTTGGAAATATGCCAAGGGAGGACCTTGGGCTGTATCCATTGACCTCTGATGACAGAGATTAGATAACAAGTGAATGGAAGTGCTTTCAGTGGTGGTGCTGTGTGCTGAGAGACATAATAAAGAGAATGTATCATGGCAATACTCAGCATATAAAATTCCCTGGAGAGATTACCCAGCAAGAAAAAAAGGCTTTGGTATGTCCTTGTTTGTTACATGGATTTTCCTGACCTTCCTGGGGTAGAGAATCCTTTCCAGCTCACTCCTGTTCTGAAAAACACTGCAGCCACTGCCAACTCCAGAAGAAACTTGCAGTTCTTGATGCTCAAGGGTCGCTTCTAAACATTCCTTATTTCCTTCTAGTCAATGTTTTTCACACTATGCTTTGACATGAAACATCATAAGACCCAAAAGTGAGGACACGGGAGAGGAAGACATGCAGGTAGAAGAGCGGGCACACCTTTGGCCATGCAAAAATGATAAATAAAACCAAAACCAATAAGGGAATTTGTAAATGCAAAGGATCACAGTAGTCTGTCTAGAAGCTTATCAGGCAAGATTTCTCATTAAAACAACTGGCTTATTTTTTTGGCACTATTATATGACACAGCCCCTAAAATCTGCGCAAGAGCTAAAATTTTGAGGGACAGACACTTCGTCAGCTTGTGCTTCCCAAAACACTTTTGGCTGTTCTGGTGCAATATCAGTAACTCAGTAATCCCTGCTGCTGAACTCCCCAGTGAAGCTGGCAAACCAGATACTGGGCTGTATTAGTGAGAAACAGGGATCCCAGGCAGGGGTCACTTCAAACACACACAATTCCCTGTGCCAAACACAAAGCTGAGCAGAACCTAAGAGACTTGTTTTATTACCTAAAGCTTTTGATCAACTACAGGTAGAGGAAACACCAAAGTGCTTGTAATAACATGGAGATCGTGTCATGCCTCTGCCCAAGTCTGTCCAGTTCTATGCTCCCTTCTTCACAAGTAAAATGACACCTTTGGGGTTGGGATTGTCTCTAGCTGTGTAACTTCTCACTTTCACCTTGCTCTGTCTTAATGTCTCTCTTTCAAGGTCTTTGCCCAGGTCAAAGATGTGTATAAATCTCTGCCCATGACAAAGCCCATGCTCAGGAGCTTCTACAGAAGCAGAAACTCCTGTCTGTCTCCTCTGTGCCTGGTGATGTTGCTGGATGCAGGGTCTGCTACAAGCCAGACACCGCCCAAGCCACAGGCACCAGCCAGGTACAGCATCCAAGGCTCTTCTCCCTGCTCTGTCTCCTTCACCCTGGGCAGGCAGAGGCAGCTGCTGTGAGGAAAGAGGAATGCCTCTTCCCCGTGCAAGGCTTTACTGACCCCATGAAACATCACAGCTGCCTCGTGGAGCAGCTGATCTGGACAGGAATCCCAGCCATGAAACCACAGCAGTGGCTTCACTGCGATCCCCCCGCGCTGCGCGAGAGGCCACGGCCGGGATTGCCCAGGACGGGTTAATCACGTGTGAAAACAGCTGCAGAGCTTTATGGGGTTTTAGGGCTGTTGTTGTTCTTTGGACAGGAGGAGGGAAAGGAGAGGGAGTCAGACATGGGGGGAGCTGCCTGGGAATGACCTGTGATGGCAGGGAAGCACACTGTCACACACACGAGCAGGAGACCAAGGACTGATACACACAAAGCTGGTTTTTCTCCAAGGGTTTGCTTTTCATGACTTGTCACCTGGAACGGGGTCAGTGTGACCTGCTCTGCCTCCCACACCCCTAGACCATGAGAGACGACCGCTCATTTCCTGCACACACCTTCTTCACCCACCAAAAGCCTGCTTTGCCACTGTTTACCTGAGCATCCATGGTAAAAGACCACGGTGGCCTAAGGGGCAGTGAGGTGTATTCTTGCTGACATTAGGTGAAACCTTGGTCATATTTAAATTAAACAGAATTTTATTACTGCCTTTGAACAGGCCAGAGAATACAGTGTCTGGAGAAGAGAAGGTAATAAGGTCCAAGGAAAAACTATACATTATCTTTTAAACCACCTTGTCTGAGATACTCAGCCCTCCTTGATTCCATTAAAAGGTCCCCCTGCCTTGTAAAATATCTGTAAAGGAAAACAAACGACCACAGAGAATACTTCACTTGGTATTACTTTCCTAAGGCACGATGAGAGCTCATCAATGCAGTCTGTAAGCTGGTTGATTTAAGGACTCAACCAAACATGTCTCACACAAGAATTACAATACATGTGGTATTTGTTTGCTTTTGTTTTTATTTCAATTTTATTTCTGGATTCTACTTTGCTTTGTAAGTTATTTTTCTTGCATGACAAGCAATATCCAGTTATTCATGCACTGCCTTTTTTGTTTTGTTTTAGGTTGACATTTTGCCCAAACTTGAGACCACAAGATGCTTACTAGAGGCTCTCCTGGCTTCATCGAGGTCTCTCATACTTCTGGCTTTTAAAAGCTAGTACATGCTAAACCTAATACACATAAAAACAAGGCACACAAAACATCAGCCACAATTTCCCCCCCGCATGTGTGTGTGTATGTTCTCTGTCTATGCACAGTGGTGTTTCCAACCTGAAAACAATGCATTCAAGGAAAAAAATATGGGTTTGTGTGATGGGATTTCCAACGGAGCCTGAAGGACTTTGGTAACCCCAGACTATAAAGAAAGTCCAGAGAACAGAATACTTAACATCTCCAGCCTCCTTTGAATTCCCAGCCTTGCTGAACGAAGAATAAAGAAAGCAGGAATCCACTAATTAAAAGAGAAATGGGTCTTATTTGTCTTGGTTTCTGAAGTCACAGTTTTCCACTTCTGAAAACACAAGTTTCTCACCAGTTCTTTTCTGCCCTAGGGCTGTGACCTAAGCAGCTTAAATGATACACAGATTTTGGTCAAAATCTGCTCCTTATTTACTGGACTTCAAATGTGCAAGCAATTACTGAATGGGTCTCGTTTATTGAATAAAAGTATTTAGGCATTATGTTTACAAAGGCCTAGAAACATTAAAATCTAGTGAAAAACAATTATTTTTACAGAATACATCTGCAAGCAATATGAAGTCATTTTGTTTTTGTAAATTTCTCCGTAATAGACTTATTGTTGATGTGGAAAATGTTCACATTGCAGCAGTGAATTATTTTGAAATGCCAAACTTAATAAAGGAGAAATTATTGCAAATAATATCACAGCCCTTAAAGAAAAAAAAAAAAAAAGCCAAAATACCAGTGGTTTCCTGACTAGTCAATCCTCTTCAGATTGGCAGACCCCTTCAGACTAATCAGGAAGAGTTAGACAAATAGTTACTTTATTACGGAGGCTGTCAAATAAATCAGAATCTGGCAAGCAACTGTTTCTGAGCCCTGCAGCCGGCCTGGCTGCTTTTCCTGTAAACCCAAGGCAGTTAAAACAGACCCACGGATGTGTGTGTTTGTCTGCAGAGCAACGTGTAGGCTTCAGGCCTCTAAACAAAACTTATTCCAAATCTGGGCCAGCATTTTTCTTGGCTTCCCCAGGTTTTGTTGTGGAACATGGCTGAGAGAAGAAATGTTTTCTAACCAATTAATTCAAGTCACTGCTGTTATTTTTAATGGAGAGCTCTGAAGCTCAGCTCACAAAGGGTAATGAGAAAATAATGTTTTAAACAACATCATCAGAGGAATTAGGCCATGGACTTGCACTACATTATCCAGCTCTCGCCGCAGAGTTATTTTGCCCCCCCCAATGTTTGCTCTTTACAATGGCACGATGAATGGGAATTTTGCCTAAGGTACAAGCCTAAGACACAGCCACAACTGAAGGTCACAGAACAGCGAGTTTCAGCACTCAGCCACAAGAAATGGTCTCTTGTGCCGCTGCAGCCCCGACTCCAAACACGCTCCCAACGCCCCTGGGCTATGTGTGTTTGGGAACGGGGGAAAACTGAGCTCTGGTTTCAGCAGGGCACTGGGGCACATTCAATCTGCTGTCTCACAGCACTTCAGTGAGCATTTAAACTGGTGCAGAGGAGATCCAGGTACACAACCAGACTTTAGCCTTACTGGGTCATCCTGCTGAGCAGAGGGAAGAAGAGTGCTGCCTTGAGAGGTGACAACATCACCTTTTGTACCTCCACTCCATCCTTTTTGTGCTGTTTATCTGCACTGGGCAGGACGGATTTGAAAGGCAACCACTGGGCAGAAGGAAGGCAAAAAGGAGGCAGGGCAGGGAGGGAGGAGAAAGTTTGAGAGCACAGCCCAGAACGAATCCAATGAACACTGGGGCTTACAGGCCTGTGTGAAATGTTTTCAAGCACTGCTACTGTACTGAATATATTCACCAGCTGAACAGCCAAGAGCTATTGTTGGAAACTGTAAGACTGCCCAGGCAAGAACTGTACTTCTTCCTGCCTCCTTTGCATCCACGGCAATGCAAACTGGCAGCACTGACAAATCAATTCAACACTGGTGATCACAGAGACTTGCTGAGAAGATGGGATATAATAACTTTTGAAACTAATAAGATGGCTTAAAAACATCCTCTTTTTTGCACTGGACCACATTAAAATCAGGCAGCACAGATGGACTTGCACCTGCTTCCAGATGAAAGTGGTGGCTAGTGCAGTGCTATTCTTAATATGAATTAACTTTTAATACAGATCTGCCTTAGTTCTAATTGACTTTACAGTACCACTAAAAATAACTATCATCTAGCTGGCAGGCATACTTCTCCCCTTCCCCATGCCTCAGGATGGGCTCTCTGTCTTATGGATTCTAAAATATAACACTTGCAGTAAATACAGGCAACCACTAAATGCACACCATCCTATATATAACATTGGGTAGGTTTTGAGGGGAAGAGCCACAGATTTGTCCTCGAAGGCAGCCTGTCTCATGGAGAAAACCACCAAGGAGAGATTGGCAGCTTCCAGCCCAGGGCCAGCAGCACGGGCAGAGCAGAGGAGGTGTCAGAGATGCCGTCAGACAAAAACTGAGAGATGGGAAAAGGTGGCGTGGTGCAGGATCTTGAAAAGTAGGACAAGAAACTCCCACTTCACAGAAAAGGGGAACTAAAAATACAAGGATGGGAGGAAGACTTTTTTGGTGGGATATATGTCTTTTTATGGGGACAAGCTCAATAACCACAATACAAGAAATCCTACTTTCTTCAACTTCACCTTCAGCAGGTAGGGTGAGGTTATCTACAGATTTAAAGAGGGTAAAAGTGGCTGCAGTCACTCAGTAACCAGGATCTGAGAGTCCCTAATATACAGTGACATGTGTAACACACAGTGGTCACTTCAGGTACCTTTGTGGCAACTAACAAAAAGAACAGACACTTTAATATCTTTGTTAGTTACCAAAGGTTACTCTGCACTTTTATCCTTGCATGATACCTCAATTCAGTTTACATATGAATGGAATCCCTTTCAATTTTAGGCTAATGTTCTTTTATATTTATAATATTCAGGATAGCTACACATGCTTGATTACCTTTTAAACACTTTTCACGATTCCATTTAAAAATAAATGAATCCCATTTAATAGTGACTTGTCCCCATCTTCTAGTATTTATGGACAAGGACATATGGGGCTGATTTCCCTCATTATTAAGAAGCATGTCTGAGGCTTAAGCTATTTAAATTATTCATTGACAGCAACTGGGCTTCTTATACAAACTCCCACTTACACAAGGAGTCCCAGTGATAGACCAGTCAAGTGGGGAAAGATGGTTGAACAGATTTTGGGATGCTCTGAGCACTGCTGACTTTGATTAGGGTGAGGAGTACTTTTGAAAAATCGGGCCCCAACTCCACTAATAAATATAATTTAACTGGGACTTTCAACATGGTTGTTCTGAATGACTTTTTCTTCACAGGTCACCACGACTGAGGTTCTGAGTGGTCCAAATCACAAAGGCTGTAAGCATTTAAAATTCTGCTATAAAGAGACTTTCCAGCCCATCACAGACTACCCTCTGACCACCTCAGTGGTGGAAGACCTTGAGCCTGTCAGTGTGCTTCCAACCATGGAGTCAGAGTGAGAGAACAGGAATCATCCTTCATGGAAAAACAGTTGTGGTTACACTCTGCAACGTTTTATTTTTAATTAAAAAGACATGTTTCTTGCTCTCCTCAGAATGAGCCAAAGGAACATTTGCACTCGTTTTCAGGTCATATCATATTGCACATATTGCACCTGATTTCACAGCTACCTAGGCAAATTACTATTTTTCTGCACAAGTAAATCATTATCAAGGTAACGGACAGTGAGCATCACCAACACCCAGAGGTTACAATCCATTTTAGGAAAACATGGTCTAACTCTTGGAAAGGACACTTTCACATTTCAGCTGTTTCTCTCTTCCTTGCCCAGCCCCAACTCCAAGCCCCAGCATGCCTCAGACTTTGTTCCTATATGTGATCTGGATGGTAAAGATTTTGTTTTGTTTCTGTTTCCCCTAAGAAAGGCAGAAAGGTTAGTAAGTCTTTAAACTCCCTGTTCTTAAGGCTGTTAATATTTCACATTGCCAGCAGGGAAAGGAATTAAAACTGCCAGTAGCTATCCAGATAGATTTTAAAATCCCCTTCCCTCCCCCTTCTCTCTGCCTCCCTCAGCTTCAGAGGATATTTTCCCCGCAAATTGGTTTTAAATTAAGGAAGGTGATGAAGGCAATGTGCCGTCTCAGCATTTTCCCAGGTGCACTTAATCTAATTTCATTAAGGAGATCAGGACAGATGATCGCTACAGTCGAAACATTAAGTCTGTCCATTTTTGTATAAAAAAACCATTAAGTCTGTCAAAGTGTCGGCGGGTGGGCTGTTTATTATTGGAGATGAAGGCGCGCTTTGCTTCCCCAATAAACTGTCAGGAGTAGTAAACCACAAATTGAGTCAGCTGCTGCCAAAGATTTGGGTAAAGATCTCCAACTAATTTTGACACAGGTGTGGGAAAGGCCAAGGAAAGGCTTGGAAACCAAGCCTTCTGTGTGTGTGTGTGAGATATTCCAACCTGACCATGGAGGAGTGGAAGTCTGGGCATCAGTGGATCTGATCAGGCAGAACTGCTGATGCCTCTGGACACAGTGTTGACAGGAGCTGAGCAGCAGCATGTGCTGCAGAGCCCAAGCTGCAGATTCACCTCTGCTTTAGCCTGCACTCATCCTGCCACGCTCATCATCTTGTCTTACGCAGACAAGAACTCGGAGAAGCTCCATCCAACCCCTGCTCCGTTCTGAACTCGTGCACAGCTCTGACTGAAATGTAAAATCACATTCCTCAGACAGTCACATGGATATCAAACAAAATTAGAGGAAACTCACCAAAATACAGAAACTTTGGAAGACCAAGAGCCATGACAGAAATCAAGTGGAACTTTCAGATACTACAAAACCAAACGTGAGTCAGTTGCAAAGGAGAACATTTTCCTTCTCAAGAAAAATGCAGCTGGGTAAACTGCAGCTGGTAAACTACCATCATCTTGATGGTAAAATACCATCAAGAAATGTTAAAAAGTACAAAATACTAACTTGAATTAGACAGTCTTAAAGTACATACAGAGAAACTAATAATAATTAATATGGAATCAGAAGTGATATGCTAACTTGAATTTTGTGATGAGGGAAAACTGTTGTGTTTGCAGGTAACGTGCTATGGGGCTGCTCCGAGCATCAAGGGTGGGCAGAGCAGAGGAAGGTTCAATTCCCCATCCCAGGAGCAGCCAGAGCAGGAACAGAGCCCAGTCTGCTGGCAGAGGCTTCCACAGCGCAGCAGGGATCAAAAGGAAGATGTGGGAGAGGGGGCAGGAAGCCAGATCACAGCATGAAAAATGACTGGCTCACTCCTGGTCTACACCTGGAGCTGAGGGCTCACAGGTGACTGACAGACAAGGACTGTTCCTTGCTGCCTGGGAAGAACTGTGTGAGCCCACGTCTGTACTGCAGCCAGAGCTGGAACTGAGGGGTGATCCTGCAGGGAGGGGGGAGAGGCTTTTTTACAAACATATTTGTAAATATTCTAGCCTGTCTTGCTTGGAGTTTTCTCTGTAAAGCATTTCTGGGGGAAGCCAGGACTCCTGTCCCTGAGGCTGCACAGCAAAGGCTGGGCAGCACCAGCTGAAGCATCTCCTCACACAGGGTGCCATGACAAGTCCCTCACTGATCTGGCAGACAAAAGAAGCAGTTGTTAAGCAGCTGATAAGTGAAAACAGCAGCTGATAAGAGATAGAAGACTCACCTTGGCAACAGAACACCCATTTCAAGCATGATGCTTTCAGTAAGGGTGAATTCCCAAGCAAGGCCAGGCAGGCATCACTTCTAGTCTTTACTACTGATAAAAATGTTGTTACTGTCTCTTACATATCTGGAAAACTCCTGTGAAACCTTGTTTGGATTTTGTTGCATATGAGACCCAGAAGCAAGAACTGCTGGAAAGCTACAAAACCCAAAGCTGACTCATGGGCCATCCTTGAGCTGTATCCTTCACACCTGCACAGGGGACACAGTGCTGCACACTGTGCTCTTCTGCATTAACCTGGTAAACAATCCTGGAACACGTGAGAAACTCTGCAAGCCAAGAGGGCCTGCAACTGCAGCTGTTGGAGTAGGCATCCTCCAAAATTCTCATCTCGGCATCTTTACGGTTAATTATATAATTCGATTTAATTAATGGAATTGCCTAACTCAGCTGTCAATTCCTATCACCTGCCTACTCTGTTCTGTTCTTTCTGATCACCTTCCAAGGAGTTACTGCCATTGCCTTTAGATTTAAGGCTGTGTTATAATGGTGTTTCTTGATGTGGGCAGACAGCTGTACAGGATTGCTCTCTTCCCTGATGCCTCAAGTCTTAAAAGTTTCTTCACAAGGTCCCTGGTAAGATAAGAAAATGCTGGATGGGGAACTGAGACAGGGAGATGTTAAACAATGGAGAAAGCAGAGAGTTAGGGACATGCTGACTGCCAGCAGCAGAACTGGAATTATCCTGCCATGCCCAAGAGCTCTCCATAAGATCTCTTCAGTTCTTTTATGCGAGTTAATGATGGATTTTTGTCAGCAAACTCGAAGGCTCTTCTCATTGTTTGCTCTGAAGTTTTTTTTTCTCTACATTTTCAAGAATGAATATGGGCACCACAGACTGTGATGACTCAGCTTTTTATATACAGAATAATGTATTTAAAATTTGAGGTTTTGTCTGGACAAGAAGAAAACACAAAATCTCAGTAGGAGGGGAGAACATTGGTGCTGAAGTTTTGACTCATTTTCTCAGCTGCACTTTTGCTTTATTTAAATACAAAGGTCAAGGAGGGCCATTATTATTAATATTATTTACTGGAGTTGCAGCTGAGAAGCACAACTTGGAAGGCTCTTCTCCCTCTGGAAGGGCTTCAACTGCCCCAAGTCTCAGTGGGAACCTTTGTGTCTGCTCCCTGCACATGGTGGGTGGAACGATGGAAGTTGAGGGCATGCCAAGTCTCTCTCCCATCTGGCATTTCCCAAAGAGCAACTGAGTGAACTGGGAATGCAGTGGGCTTAGAGGATGCTATTTTGCTGGTAAATCTGTTCATGGAGAACGATGAAATAACATAAATTCACTGAGTGGTGAATTTTTGTCTTCCTGTACTGGCAACAACGTTACATTTGCCTGCTTATAGCACCCAAATCTTTCGAGGGCTACAAGGTTATTTTAAATTCAATATTTTGATATTATTTAAAAAGCAGATCTGTTCTTAATAACAACATGCAGCTTGTCTGTAAAACAGAGCCTTTCTTCCATTAGGAGAATTAACCATCTTTGCCCAGTTACTACTACATGGGAGTCAGCTTTCTCACTAGTTTTCACTCTGTATCACTGGGCTTTCAGTCTGTAAGAATTAAAGCTTAGAAGGAGCACTGCTGCTGTGCATGTGTGTGCATGCACATGTACATATGCAGCACTACTGAGTGATGCTAAGCCTGCAGCACAGCCCAGGCACAGGGTTCCACAGCAGCATTCAGCACTGCTGAATGGACATCTTATGGTAAAAGGACCACTGAAATCCTGTCTGAGAACCCAGCTGGGAAGTAACTGGCAAATGGAGACTTCTGATTATTAGCCACAGCTGAAAACTGTCACAGACTGAAGTGTAATGCTAACAGAAGTGCAAATACTGCCATGTGAAAGCCCTCGGTTCAATTCCATGTTTGATCTTTCCCTTCTGCTGCAGCCAGTAAGAATCTGAATTTCTGGAAAAGTACCAAGTTTAATTTTTCAGAAAAAAGGACATTTGAACGATGGACAAAACCAGTTTGAGGACCTTGGCTTGGGTAGGGTTCAAACCCAGCAAATTACAGATTACTTGAAGTGGAAACTAAACTTCCAGCCTCATGGAAACAACAGACTTATCAGATAGAACCCACTTTTTCCATTGCTAGATAAAATGTAAGGAGCAGGGGAAGAGAAGCTTCCAGAAAAAGTGCTGGTGGGGGCTTTATCTTATTGCTGGGTCATCTCATACACAGAGTGACCATTCCTACTAGAGCAACTCCTAGACCTCTCTCCATTTAATTACATCCCTTTCTCCTGCTGCCTAAACTATGATTTTTCCTGTGGGATTGAGGATACCCTTTCAAGGTCAACACAGCTGAAACAGCAGTGACAGTTTCATCTCCCAGATCTTCCACACAGTTTATTCTTCTCATTGCTTCCACTCTTATCACCTCCATCTCTCACTCAAGCCCACAGTTCTCATCACTGTCTTTGACTTCCAACACTGTGATATTCAACCCATGTTTAAGTCCTGTATATCCTTGCTCTCTGTAACATAATGAGCATCCTCTGTTCATCCACACAACTAAGCTCTTGATCAAGCTCTCACTACTTCACCTTTCATCTACCATTTTAACCTTTCCCCTGGTGACAGCTGATGTACCTGTGTCCTTGAGCCAAGGAAAAGCTGCTGCAAGATCATTTTCCTGGTCTGTGGCTTTGCTTGCTACACAGCTTCCCACTTCCCAAATGCCAAACTGTCACTCTTCACGTTTTGACTCTTTCACAGCTTACCTCTTCTTCCCAACACTGACATTCAGCATTGCTGTAAACTTCCATCTCTCACTGGTCTGACTTGATCATCCCCTTGTTAAACTTTCAAATAAGCACCTCCTTACTACTTGCCACTGTGCCTTTTGCTGCAGAGAATAACCTCCCATTCACGGCCATAAAGCTCCCTGACTTGCCCTCTCAAATGCCTCCTAAAACCTAAACACCTACAAATCCCCCCTTCACCTTATTACCTGCAAAATCAAAGCTGGACAACAAGGAGGCTGCTGTTGTGCTGAGACACAGTTGCTGTTGACAGTGTCCCCCCATTTACCTGAGCCCCTTCCCTGTGATCTCCCCCTTGGGCCATGAGCTGTTCTGCATCTGCACCACAGGATGGAACCCAGCCTGGGCTGGAGCGACCACAGCACCTCCTCCTCCCATCCATCCGGGGCTGAACTGCACCTCCTCTTGTGCTGCTGACACTTCAGGCACCTCCTGGGACTCAGGAATGAGCACAGCAAACTCCAGCACGGCAAGGCTGATTCACACTGCCCAAAGCAGGGCCTAACAAACTCACTGGGCTGCTGCAGAAAGTCGCGTGAAAACACTGATTTAGAAACCTGACCTCAAAACTTTTTGTTTCCATCTTGGATGTAACTTCACCTGTCTCTGAGGTTGCTTACTACAGCTAAAACACAAAGCACAAAACCAATACAGGGTGAATGCTGATTCAACTCAGAAATGCAGTTGTACATCTTTTGTACATCTTACTTAGCACCACATTAAGTGAAGAATGCTTGATACCCTGGTTTGGAGAGCTCGCTTACACTGCAGGGCCACGTAATTAAGCTGACAAGCCACAGTTTTGCACACAGCAGAGAGAAATCCAAGACTGAAAGAAGATGAACATGGAATTACTTTTAAAGAAAGAAATAGCCTTTTTTTTTTTTTAATGCAATCTTGAACACTGTTATTAAAAAAATGAGAGCAACGTTTTGGAGTAACGAGCAGAGATTACTCATTCCCTTGTTTTACACAAGTTGACTTTTGGCTTTCTGCAGAACACCATTTAACAGAGCACATTACCAAGCTGCTAGCCACTTTTCACAGTGATGCTAAAGCAGGTAAGAGACAATAAGTGGAACTGTTGATGGTTTATATTACTCTATTATGCTAATGTTCACTAAAGTATGCCATAAGCTCTCTCATTACATGTGTATAAACCAATTCTCTGTGGTGTTATTCCTGTGCTAAATGCTATAACTACATAAATCTTGAATTAATGGAGACTTTATAGTTCCTGAAAATGAAGGGTAATTGCTATCTGTTAATGCTGTTGTTGCTATTAAAGGAAGTATATATTTTCAGTAACAATGTTTATGGACCGTGAGCTTCACATCGCAGCTATTGCACAGAGCAGAGACACTGTAATACGACCATCAGACTGACTCCCTTTCTCTCCCTCTTCCCTCACAAAAAGCACAGTATTGTTTTCACAGCTTCGACAAACCACCCTACAACCCTCCCAACAGCTGCAGAGTCCAACCCAATGTCCTTCACTGAACATGCAGAACCAGGATTTGCATTTCCATCTCTCAGAACGCATGACTTGCTAAGTTTCTCGCTTGGTTAAATGGCTGGACAGCTCACTTTATTAGCCTGGGTATCTCAAACAGTTCTTTGAGAAGTGCGTGGTGACAGAATGATAGGTGTGAGAAAGTATCATCCCACTTACTTCCTTTGAGATTTCAGCAGTGATGCAGAAGTGAAAGGCTATACTTGGCCAGAGACAGTTCTCAGAAAGTAGATGGGATAGACAAGTCCCCAGCCTTGAGCTCCTCTTCTCTGATTATTAAAAACAGAAGTGCACTGGTTGGAAACACTCTCACAATCTGCTGTGGAACTGTACCTTGCACTAAAGTAATGGCTCCTTGGTTCTGAGACACTGTACGTGTGACTGACTATGCTCAATTACTTTCCTCCCCTGGAGTCCTGCACAACACTGCACAAGACAAAAACCCAAACCATCAGGAGTGTGTTTATGTTTTACAATGCAGCGAGGGTAAAACCTCAATTTTACTCTAATGTCTGCGTTTGAAAACATTAAGAGCTCAATAGCCCATATACCTATGAACTAAATAAATAGTGGATAATTACTAGCACTGTACAGAGAGAGAAGTAGGAGGTGGAAAATTTCAGTTTTGCTTCTACCTCTGTTGCTGACTCAGTTTGTACTTGTACATGAACTTCTTTCTTTGTCTGCTTTCCTCGTGAGTTACACCCAGACGACAGTGATCCACTGTTTATGACTGACAAAAAATGTTATGCAAATCAGAAGCACATTAGTAATTCCTGCCCTGCCCTTCATTAGTGCCAGTGTGTGTAGGTGTACCTAGGAAAAGCTGCTCCTTGCTGACCAAGCAGGAAAGCAGGACTGTTCTGTAGCACTGGGAAATGCAGCTGACCCATCACGGAATTCGGGAGCCTGATGCTGGGCTGGGCAGGAGGGCGAATTCTCCACCTGGCTGCAATAGCCAGGGAGTGTTAACAGGAGAGACGTTTTGCCAACACATGGAAGGGGGAAAACGAGTGTAATCCCTCAGGATATCCACACCAATATTTTTATAGCTCCTTGTTGCATCAGGCAGGTTACGTTTTAGGCAGACACTGGATGAGTTTCCAGAGGAGTGTAGTATGCCAGGTACCAACACAGCAAGTCAGGCTGCCCTTCTGTTCCCCAACTGGAAGGCACTTACATTATCCCTGTGAAAGGTTTGAAGCATCTTCACTTCAACCCTGGTGAGTTTACATGCACGTGCCCACGTCTTTGCTGACAGGAAAAGAAACCCCACTTAATTCCAGAGACCTATTTAATAGAACTGTGTCATGTCTCATGTCTCTACAGATCAGGCAAGAGATAGAAAGATGATGATCTTGCGCTGCTCTCCTTATGAAGAAAAGAAATGTTGTTATTAAGGCGGAGTCACCTTAAGGAGAAGGCAGCTGGGAAATACGTGAGCCTAGAAGGTCAAATTGCAGTTACAGATATGTAAAGAAATGCCATATTAATGGGAAGGAACACTATAACAGCCTTTCATTTGCTGTAAAGGACAGTAAGCTACCAGCCAAACACAATGCAGCTTCCTCTGAAGGTAACCTCAGATCCCACATTCTGAAAGCTAATCAATGTTGTTCAGATTTCAATTTCTTCTCTACAAGGTGAAGTCAAACCTAATCTAACAAACGTCAGTCTCAGATGTAATGCCGCTAGCTGGGTCTACCAGTGTAATTTAGATAATCATTAATAGCATAGCTGTATAATAAAACTACATGTCACTTACAACTTCATCTGAGGTTTGACTGGCAGATCTTTAAACAGTTTTCTAAGTGATTGCTTTTACTTTCTTTGATTGGGCAGTCTAGGAAATGTTTTAACCCCGTGGTATCTAAGCTTTTAGGGAATAATTTTTTACCCTCACCACCCCTGCTGTCAGCTCTGCTGCTGTGTAACCTTGTAAGAAACAGAACTCGGGGGGGGGTGGTTTCAGGGAGTGACTTTTTACATATATACACACATATATATATAAATTAAAACAGAATAATATAAAATAAAAAATGTACAGTATCTTTCATTCAACACATATATTTAAATGTTTCTCTTCAATCAAGCCTTCATCTCAAAACACAGCTTTTGCCACATTCCAGGGATATTAAGTATATAATGGGATTTTTAAAAGAAGAAGTTGAAGAAACCTTAATGCTCCTAAACCTCTAACAATACTAACAGAAAGACTTAAGCAGAGGAAGCTTTTAGTGTAGTCTCCTGAACTCGTGGTAACCTCTGATGCAGGGCTGCAGCCGGGGGTGCTGCTGAGGAGACAGGGCTGCTGAAGTCAGCCTTCACTTCTGTAATGCTGATCCAGGAGAAGCCTCCACGCCACAGCTTCTCATGAATGAATGCAAGAAGTTGGACAGCCAAAATACAATAAAGGTTTGATGAAGATCTAACCTGAGACTGCCAAGTTTGATCTGCCACAAGAGAAGCTGGCAAGGAATACTCAAGTCTTTTATACATTTGATGCTCAAAAGCGTGGTGCAACTGGTGGCACGTTGTGGGACTTCTCTGTTTTCCTTGCAAAGGTGAAACAAGAAATCCCCATACACAAACACACGACTACAACCTTTCAGTGACCAACCTCTGTATTCAAAAGAAGGTCAGAAAAACCATTGCTCTGTGATAAATATGCATGCAACATGACAAAACGCTCCTTGACAGTTACCACACTGCCTTGGAGGGTAGGTACCAGTTGTCCCATCTTCTAAACTGGTTACAAAATTGACATCTTCAAAGGTTACTATAAATAAAATATGGGCTCCTGACAAGTTATCAGAGGAAACTTCCTCTGAAACAGCTCTAACACTGTGAGTCAAGACTCACCAAATACTCACATAATAATCAAGAAAGACTATTATGTTGACGGGGGTTTCTTTCCTGCAAACAAAAGCTACATCACAGAGTACCTGGTCCGATGTTTTCTCATTCAATTATGCATATTTTTAGATTTGACATGAAGACTGGAGGAAAAACGTTATTTTCAAATTCATTCTTATTTTGGCTACCAGGGAATTTCCGAGCATGTGAAAGAAGAAAATTCAGTCTTACCTTATCGTCTATATCGCTCTCGCTGTCACACTGTGGATTAGAGAGAGAAAAAAAGATTTTGAGAAACACCTTTATGTACAGGGATCTTTTGCATCATCCTCTTAAATCTTTAGGATAGCTGTTTATGATGTTCACAGTTCAATGAAACACACTTCTGATATGTGCAGTAATGCCTTTTACATTGCTGGCATAAACCAGACAAAGCCAGATTCTCTCTTATACAAATTTATGGTGTACTCTTACTTGGATGGGAGAAAGTGAGCTTTAAACAAAAAAGACAATCAGTGCTGCATTATAACAACCACCGTAACATGAATACCACAACAAAAAGCATGCCATTTTATCATCCCAAATTGTGGAATATATAGTAACAGTTTTGCATTGCTTCACCTTGATAAGCACTTTGTCATCTAACAAGGAAACTGTGAAACTGGCAATCAATTTCTAATTTAATGAGTGGTACCAAGAATAGTAATTAAAATACATCATAAATTCTGGTACATTTTTTAGTTTGAATGAGATCACGATCCCAGGAGGAAGTGTTTACTCAGAGACTTTTGGAGTGTAATCTCTTACAGGCTCTGAAAATGAAATGCTCTATTTTCACAGCTCAAATGATGGAGAGATAACTTGAGCACTGAACGTTTCAGGACATGCACATCTCACTGGCTGGAGCTCAGAAAGATTTACAATTGGGAACAAAAATAAATCTCTCGGTGTCTGTTGACAGAAAGGGGCCAGGGCGTTTTGTAGCCTTGGTGCCCAAGAGGAATTGTCTCCTTCAGCTCATGGGGATGGCCTGGGTGGGTGTCCATAACTGGACTGAGTTCCCTGGGTCAACATGAGGGAACTCTGAAAGCCAGCAGGGACGAGCTCTGAGTGTGGAAATGGTCCATGAGATGCACATGCTTTGGTATCACGAATGTAAACGAAGAAATGGATCTGTTGGGTCATTTTGTCCAGAACTTCCTCATGGAGCAGGGAAGGGAAATCTTTCCTGTCACATCCTTTTACCCTAAAGTCACATAGCAGAATTTTTCAGCTGTTACATTGTTAGTTTTCTGCTGATTTTTGAGAGAATATTTAATCTCTTCTTCTTTTATTTGGCACATGAAATGATTGACCCCAAATACTTGAGAAACCTTTTACTCTTAAACTCTCTGAAACACAGTGAGCACATGAAGAGCCTCACTCAATACAGCAGAGGGGTCTCCCACAGTGACTTTGCAGTGAAAACTGCTCAGCTGGCTCCTTATTCCCATTTAATTGCAGTGAAAATGCCTGATTTAACGAACTTGTTTTTCTACAGTCTTGACTAGGTAGATCTCTTTTTCCTTCAAAATGAAACCATATTACACCACCCCACCTGATCCACAGCATGTTTTTCTCAGAGCAATCCAACTGTTTAGTAGGATGTGCACAGATTTAATTGTATGTGTGACCATTCTGGGGAAAAAAAGGACCTAAAGAAAAACGGAAGGAATGACAGGAAGGCAGGACACTGCTCTGCAGGGGCCAGGAGCTGTGGGTGGGCAAATCCTATAGGAATACCCAGTGTTAATGCCAGCAAACTGCATGAAGTCCCAGCCAATTCCTTTGTAGTAGACAAGAACATTAGATAGCCATGTCTTTAGTAGACACCTTCCCACAAGCCGTTTGTGCCTTTTTTGGAGACTTTTATTCTGTGGCTGAACTTTATGAAAATTATTACAAGGAAACGCAGTTTCTGTTTTTCACAACCAAATGTGAAATCAGTCCTGATAAATCACCACTGTGTGCTGACTTCCCCAAACCCGTGTCACGCAACCCCAAACAATGAAAAGTCTCTGCTCTGGGCCTGGAACGGGACTAATTGTCCATCCCACCGAGACATGCTGGAACAGGTTTGCTGGGCAAAGGCTGCCCCAGTACCTGCTGCATTTGTGCTTGCTCAAGACAGCGATAATTCAGGCTGACAAAGCAACACATTCATTACAACCAAGGTGGGGGGTGGGGGAAGATGCAGTCACAGCAGTCCACTTCTTATTTACAGGCTCCTGAGAAGCACTGGCTGACTCGAGGGAGGCCTTTCACCTCCACCCCGAGGGGCTCCAATCAAGCTCTAATGCTACAGGGACTGTGCAGTCCCCCAAACCACCACAGCGGAGTGGGTCACACAGACCTTCTATTTTACCCTTCAAACCTGGCCTGTGAAAAAGTATCCTATGTCACAATTTTAGTCTCATTCAACGTGCACACTCATATTTTAGAGGCAGAGGATTTTGATGACGTGATTCGACTGGCATGGTTCAGACTAAAGCATGTCACAACGGAATTACACCTATCATAAGGATGGCATAAAAATAAGTTAGTGCACTCAGCCAAGAGTTCCTTAAAATTGTATGCCCAGGCAATATCGATACAAATTTTAATTCTTACAGGGTCTTAAAAAATGATACACTGCTATAAAGTAACCAAATAAATTAAAACTCAGAAATCTGTTGACTAGAAAACATTCAAAATTATCATTAAAACTCAGACACTTTTGCCTATGAATCCTGGTTTAATAAAACCTCAGTATCGTAAACATTAATAAATTTCGCCTAAAAATATTTTGACAGCAGATGTAAACAATTTTTTTTGAACTTCAGTAACTGTTACTATTCAAACACAAGTTAGTGTTTTAGCCCTCCTCTCTGTTTTTTTAACAAAACTTGTCTTCCTATTTCTTACTGCATTATGATATTTAAAAAAAGAAAGAGGTCAGGCTTTTTATTGTTGAAAACAGATATGACCTCCAAAATTTAAATGCCTATAATGAGTATAAAACCCTATTACAGATGGTTTGCATTACTAAAAGGTGCAGAATTGCTTTATTTAGATGCCTAATTTTGCTTTGTACCAATATGCAACTTTGTCTCATGTAGATAAGTGAAAGTTGCAAAAAGCCAGTGAACCATCAAATCCACAGCTAAATTTTATAAACAGACACGCGAATGAAGCAAACATCTGCTCTCTGAGGATACATTTTCCCCCATTCAGGATCTGTAAAGACTTCATAATTAATTGCTTTTAAAATGGAAGAGACGGCAAAGAATTTTGTTTCATTTTAGCTTACATCTTCTTTACTTTAATCATGATTGCATCAGTCTTGCAACTGCAGAAGCCAGCGGGGCTGTGGATGCGGATCCACACGTGGACACAGAGCCCTCCACGCAGCTGGGACTGCAAGATGGGTGCTTCAAACACTGCATTTGTGACAGAGAGTTGCCTGACTTCGTGTTTGCCTTATGAAAGCAATTCCTCTCCCACCTCTCCAGCCGTGTAGGGTCACCCACACACACACACTGACCCTATATTGATTCCTACCGTGCGGCCTTAAACCACCAAAACACCACATCTCAACCCACGTCAGAATGAAATCCCAAACTGACCCCAAGCTGCTAAGCAGTCTGTGTGATGGGAGATCATGGGGGAAGAATTAACCCACCGATATTTATAAAATCTGGACTTCGGCTTAACATACACGAAAATGGAAAGTTCAAGATTCATGGCTACCAACCCACCTACTCCTGAAGGAAATACAGCCAAGCTTCGGTGGAAAAGGCCCCACGTTTCGGAATTCCCGTAGGTTTTCTTCTTTTCACGTTAAAGAAACAGCCTCCCACATTCTCATCGAGAAACAGGAACCCACAGGCTGCTGAACAAGCAACAGCACCGAAAAACTGACGACAGCAAAACCAAACCTGCCCTGACAGACCTGTGAAAAGCAGAACCACCGCTGACCCCTTCCCTTCCCTTCGCTGGGGGTGTGTGCGAGCCAAACCCCACGGCTGCAGTGGGCTGGGTGGGCTCTGTGGTCACGGCCTTCAGCCTCCTCCTCCTCCTCGCCTCCATCGCCCGCCCCGGCACAGCCCCGGCCCAGCGCAGAGACACTGAGGAGGCTGTGTGGCATCACAGGGATGCTGAAATGAATAATGAAGTCACAGGAGAAACTTCAGTTTGTCCACAGAGGATTTAATATGTCTTAAGAGCCAACGTGCGAGGAGGAGGAGGAGGAGGAGGCCAAGGCGCTCCCTGCGAAGGCCGAGGCCACCACCCGGCAGGGCCTCACCTCCCACGCAGCTGTTGTTGAGGGACAAAAGCCCTCATCAAAACAAAAAAAAAAAGTTAAAGAAATTGTGTAGAATGGCAACTGTTGAAAGCCACGGGGGCTCATTGAAAGACAAAAGCTTCAATTACCTGGATTTTTCTAAAGGCCTGTTAACACTCCTGGTCTATAAGCGGGACTGTAAACACGCATTGTGCTGGGTTCATAAAGGCTCCTAAAGGGATTATTCACTGGGTTGTGCCAATTGCCTCTCAATTCCACCAAGAATGTTTGCAAAGCCGACCCCTAATTGTGCTCCTTTTTGGAAACAATTTCTTGCAGTGACAGATTCCAGTCAGAAGAAAGCCTCCCACAAGGTTGGTTCGGCAGAGACAACACATAACTCAGGTAGAACTGGCTCCATGCACTGCAAAAAGGCCTCGTTCCTCCATCCTCCTCCTTGCTCTGCCCTGCATAGGAGGATGACACAACTCCTGCAGGGTGACCCAGTGCCACAAAGCCTCTGCTGAACTTCCATGGGTTCACCAGGGCAGGACACAATCTGGGGGCTGGTGCTGATGGACCGTGCTCCAGGCTGAGGGTTCAGGCTCTGGATGGCACAGGGCGCAGAGCAGTAAGAAAATCTGGTGCTTTCCTAATCTTCACCTCAGCAACTGTAGCACCTCCACCATCTCCTCCATTCCACCTGCTCCCTTACTGCACTCTAAAGACTGGAGGAATCACAGGCAGAGCTCCCACATGTGTAGACCACGCCCTGTGGCTTCTGATTCTTTTTGATGCTGAGGTGGAATCTCACTTTTCAAGACCCCCCCCCTCCATCACGGCTTTCCCACCAGGCAAGGAATTCTGATTCATTCCATCACCTTCTTGTACAAACCACCTCAACAGGGGCAAAGATGGATTTATGGCTACTGCTAAACAGGCCACAGCATATTTGGCAAAGGACATTCTCTTACCATTACGCTGGCACTGGGCTCCTTGCAAGCTGTATTAAAACTGTTTGTATTGTGATTCTGGTTGTTTTCTGTTGAGTTTAAGAACCATGAAAACATCCTTCAACTTTTCTTACCCCTGGTGTTTTAACTTCCAGATCATCCAGTTTTTCTTCACATCATAAAAGCGCTACATTGATTTATGTGAAATCAGATAGTCATATAAACTGTCTCACGCCAGGAATAAGAGCTCCAAGAAACAAACTCAAAACCAACTCAGCTCTCATAAGACTTCAACAAGATTGGCAACACTTAGGTGTTACATCATAGGTTAGGTGCAGAGAAACACTGTTATTTCAAATGGAGCCACTTCCTCCAAGCCTTTGAGAACTGCACAGAAGTCACCTCAGCTTATCAACATCAACTTGGTTATCTCCTTTTTCACCCAAACCCAGCAGTTTACGATTCAGGTTGTGCCTACACAGCCTCAAGGCTTTGGGCCCCATTGTGCCAGACACTGTACAGCACAGGAGTTACAGGTTCCTGCCCAGACAGCTGACAGAAAGGCTTGTTTTTCCCTCTGCACAAACACACATACCTACAGATATTATTTACATTATGATTAAGCAGTGGGTGATAGACATCTAAGCTAGTCATGTGAAGAAACAGATCCCAGCCTGGAGGGACATGTAATCTAACCAGTCTACCTGCAACTACAAATGTCTGGGGAAGCGCATGGCTGAGGGAAGAGGAGGTAAAAATATAAAATACACAGTCTATAATAGTACCATGCAAGAGGGTAGGGTAGAATATATATGTAAAAAGTTGCATAGAATATATGAACAGTGAAGATACCTATGGAGCTTGCACACCCACTCACAGCCCCAGAGGGTGGCCATGTTACCGCTACCTGATTATTTCCAACCATACTTAGTTACTGAATTTTCTTTTAATAGCGAGGCTCCGGGAAGAATGAGGCTTAAATCCCAGGTTGTCAATGTCTCTTTTAAAGGAAGAAGTAAAATCAAGCCTATTTTTAAGAGCCCTCCCCTCTCCATGCCCTCTGAGCTCACTTCCCGGGAGCAGCTCTCGGTGCAGCGTGTAGGGATGCGCTCGTGTGTGCAGGGGGAGGGTGTTGTTTCCTATTAAGTCTGGCATCGGATTCATGTCTGCAGGGGCTTGCTTAAGATGATAGGAAGAGAGAGTTTTATCATGAGCCAGACTGACAGAAAAGCTTGCTAATGGGACTTGAGGCATACACAGGAAAGAAAGTGCCAAAACATTAAGCTACCGCCAAGTGTCAGAGGGCCACTGATTTATTGCAGCAATTTTGCCACTGTGTCCTTTATAAGGTCCCACAAGTCCTTCCTCCTGGCAAGAAGCTGTGAGCTGCTGCAGCTCGGGGAGAAGTTTAGATCCAGAGCACAGAAAGTGTCCAAGCGAAAGGCGGGGGCCGGGGGGAGGACGGAAATCGAATGTTGACTTGAACTTGCCCCAGGCAGCAGAGTCCTCTTAGCTCCACTGCCTCCCTGACAGCTTGATGAAATGAGTCAGGGCCTCCCCATGGCTAGACCAGCTCAGGCTTCCAAGTGCCGGGGTAGAGCTGTAAGAAACAGATTGAGCCTCAGGGCAGCAATTTTTTTTTTCCCTTTCTCTCCTCAGCATTTGGCTGGGGGAAGGGGGAGGTTATGAGCACTACAGATGTATAGGCTGAGCCTTTGTCTGCGGAGGGGGAGGGCGAGGGGGAGAGAGAAGAACAGCAAGAGAGTATTAGCTATGGCAGCCAAGAATAGCCCTGAGCACTATAACTAATTTCGAGGGGCAGTGATGCATTGTACTGGCTATGTGCTGTTTGGTCTGAGGGGGCCCCTGTTGTGAAGCAGCAATCAAGAGGACATTTTGTTAAGTGACCAACAGCTGTCATCTGCAAGCCCAGAGTGGGGAAGGAGGGAGCAAGGGGAAGGGAAAAGGGAAAAGAAAAAAAAAAGAGCATTTGTCCCTTGGAGGCAGAGCACATTAATCCACCAATCTGCCACAGCTTTAACTCTAAACGTGCTCGGTGCCTCCGAAGAGTGGAGCTTCACTCCAGTAGCCACCCGGAGAGATGGGTTCCTCTCGCCCTGCTCCAGCCTGGCGGATGCAGGGAGTTTCCCCACCTCTGCGGGTCGAGAAACCGACGCTAAAAATACTGTTTAAGTCTCTTTTCATTCCATAAAATTGAGTTGATCTGCTGCAGCTTAGGGTCAATCCCTCAAGGACTGTTTTTTCCCCCCTTCCCTTTTCCTTAGCACTCATAAATTAATCAGGAAGACCCTGACTAAGTCATTTCATGCTGTACAACATAAAAGAAAGTCCCCTGATGATCCATGCAAGGATCTATTAAAAGCGGGAGGAGGGAGGGAGGAAGGGTTAGGGAAGAAGGAGAAAAGGGGGGGGGGGAAGGAAAAAAATCTCAACCTTTTTGATATTTTAGGATAAAAGCTGGAGGACTTTGTTACGAATTCTAGCCAACATCAAAACACCTTAAATAATTCAAAGAACATGTTAAAGGGAAGAAACTGAATGTTGCTCTGATGTTCAGTTGATGCAACGCAGAATATTACCCAAAACAGCACAGCCTGTTAAGGGAGACAGCAGCCTTGAGCATTTCAGTTCTTTAGAAAAATGTCAGAACCTGTAAAAATCATAATTTCCAGCAACTTTTTTTTTTTTTTTGCATGATATAAACTCAGCGAGACTGAAATGTAGGTTTCTGACAAGCTGTTAACAAGACAACTTTAGAAATCTGTCTGGAGCTCTCAGGGAGATGGGCTGCCATTTCACTGCTTCGAAGAAGTTCATGACATGACAAGCAAAAATCAGGGAACAGAGACCTAAAAACCACGGTGTAATTTTCATTTGCTTCTGTCGTGAAAGAATTCAAGCAGAAATATTAGAAGGCTGCACAACTAAAAAAGCCAGCAACTGGAAAATCATTGCTGTGGTTTGACAAGCACATCTTTTATGCTGAAAACGGTTTCTTTATTATTATACCTATATACAGGAAAGCACTTTTGGAGAAAAAGGGATAATCACAAATTATTCCTTGAGATCTACAAAGTAAGATCTACAGCTGCCTACTTACAAACCAAGTCTAAAAATGACCTCGTTCAAGGGAGAGAGTGACCAACCCATCTTGGAAAAGCTGTAAGAGCCGCCAGATTTCTCTTGGTTTCCCAAATCCCTGCCCTTCCCCCCCATAGGAAAGGTAGAAATATCTTTCCATAATGCAGTCTTTTACTGGAGCTTACACAGATGAGTATTGCTACGTAAGTGTTTAATTCATTAGAAACTAAAAAGCCAGTATCCAATGCCATCGACACAGCAATGTCTGTCCCACGTTCAGGAGAGGCTTTCTGGCTGGTGTACCATGCTATACCTCCTACTTTAGGCTTTAATATACCAGTAGAACTTTTTGCCATAATTTTTGGATGATTTAATGATGCCTTTTCCAGAATCAATTCTCCTCTGTCGTTAGAAAAAAGTAGATCAATAGATCTATCTATCTATCTATCTATCTATCTACCTACCTACCTACCTACCTATCTCCATATATCTCTTTCAATATATAGTCTCTCTTCCTCTCTCTCTCACTATTTGGACTCATTATAAGTATTTAATGGTAGGTTGATGAAGGTGCCTTGAAGTCAATTTACTGACTGTGATTGACTCGTTACATCTACAGTTGGAGAATCTTGGCACTCTTGGGACAAATGCTCTGGGAAACCCAACACACAATCTCATGCTTAATTTCAGCCCATATTTGCCTAGAAAGAGAGAGACTGGACAATGCAGGAGGTCACTGTCCCAAGTAATGCCTATGATTACACCGAGGGTGATGTGAATTATGGACCACACTTAGCCCAGCATTTGCAAGGACCACACGAACAATGAACTGAAGCTTTTCCACCTCATTTCTATTTTGAATTGTTTCCCCCTGGCTCTGGGGGTGACATCCCCTGGGGTAATTGAAAGGACAGTGCAGGTAGAGCTGAATGGCTGACACTGCATTTCACCCAGTCACAGAACAGAGGAGACTGACAAGAAAAGAGGTGCAGTCTGCTTCTCTTCTGAAGTGCTCACAAGTTCTTTTCACTCTTCCCTCGCTTGGGCATTGTGTCACCTGTCACTCATTTTCTTTTCATTAGACAGACACTCTTGGAGACATTGCAGCTTCAGTGCTGTAGATGGGTTTTCACTCAGGAACCAGAGAAACACCCATTACTTTCTAATTCTGTAGTTTGAAGCTATGACTAATGCCATTTGCTTGCAAGTGCCATCTTGCCTTGCTGCCTCCCCTTGACCACGAGCCTTCTGGCTTGGAGTTCCCTGCCCCAGCTGCTTTGGTCCCTCATGCTCTCCTGGGGAAAGCAGAAACCAAGAGCGAATTTGCAGTGACTCACTGCACAGAGCAACTCTAATTTTGTTTAATGCAAGGATGCCTAGACGATATGCCCAACAGAAGAAAAATGGCTCAAAGCCACTATTTACAACAGTGAGAGGCTGCTGCAGTTTGGAGAGGGGGTTATAAGCTTTCTCTAAAATTAAGGAGGAGTTTAGGACTTAATATGGATATAGTCAAAAGCCACTTTAGCCATAATGATCTGTCTGGTAATTCCCCATTTACTATAAACATCAGCTTTCTTTTTCTATTTGGACTGCAAATCTAGTCCATTACTATGCCATGCCCACGTCACTACAGAGTCACCAAAAGGTCCCAGACCAGTACAGAATAACAGAATTTGTTAAAGAACCCCTGCTCCAAGGGAAAGCATTTAGTTATCCTCAGCTCTGACCCCATGGTATGTGACTCTGACTGGAAGCTTCATTTACATATTTGTTTAGTAGAGAACATGCATGGCTGTCTTCCCTCAGTGCAGAACCATTATTAGCTGCAGGAAGCTATCAGGGGGGATTTCAGCACAGAACTCAGGAGCAAAGGCATTTCTTAATACCTCCCTATCCTGCTTAATAACAGCCACCCTCTGGAATGAGGGTGATGGATTTCTGGTTATGAAACTTGCTGTGGTTTCTTACAGCTGATTCACATGAATGTGTATTTTATTCCATTTATACAGTTCATTTTTAAAATATGTATTTACACACACACAATTCTTCTCATGCTGCCAAATTCCTTTCTCCTTACTTCTCCCTGTAAGTCCAAGTGGTGCAGTGACACAAGAACCAGGCTGGGCTGACCAGCTACACACCTTGGAACACACCTCTGTGATGCTATGTGGAATATTTCAGCACACTGTTCAATTAGGAACTTTGGACGTGGAAAACAATCTAAAGCACCTACTGTGTTCTCCACATATATTAATTCAGTAAAGAGAAGTACAGTTAATTCTTCATTTAATGATTATTGGAAGGTTATGTGAATTGGCTGCTTTGTTTTGTTGAATGCCTTTAGCCACTAAAAGTCCCTGTTGCTGTCAGGAACAAGATTTACAACACTTATATATAATTAATATAATAATTAATGTTATTTAATTCCACTGCTATTTAACTCTTAGGAAGGTTTATATTGTTGTGGCTAAAAAATATGAAGCTTGCCATAACTACCATTAATGTTTGCATTATTGAACATTAAAATTGAAATCTGGTAAAATATTCAGCACAGGAATTGAGACAGCTATAGAAGACCTATTCCTCCAAGGAAACTCAGAGCATGTGCTTGCAGATTTCAACCAGTGCTTTTAAAATAAACCTTAAGGGATGGATGCCCCACTTGCCACAGGCAAGATACCCTGGAACAAAGAAATTCACCCAGAGAGAAATAAAAAAGATTTAAAAAAATATTAAAACTAAAACCACCTCTGCAGCACCCCCGGCCCCCTGATCTCCAGTAGCTGTCATTAACATGAATACAATGCAAATTAAACCTTCTTTTTTCCCTTTCATGCCATTTAGATCTTAAAAATATTAAAGTGGGTAAGTCTTGGAAGTGAAGGACAAGTACTGCCTAGGGCATACATTTGGGTGTCTTCAACATAATCTAAGGAAAAAGCTAATCCAATAAGAAAATAACATAGTTGGTTATTCACTCTTACAGAATTATGCCCTGACAGAGCTAAACATGAAAGCTTCAAGACCTATGCCATTACCTGGAAAACAGTTCTTTGCACCACTAAATGACGAACCTTTAAACACCAAGCGATTTTAAAAACATATATTTCATATTTCAGGTGAAATTGTAAAGGCTCTGCGCTACCTCAGTACATCTGCTCCTCTCTTCCGACGCCCCTGGACACTCATTTGTTCTTGTCAGCGCCCAAAATGTCAATGATTGATGTCAATGTAATGACTTCCAAGATGGAGCCTCCCACCTCACTGCTCTGCTTTCACACTGCAAAGGTGCTCTGACCAGCACTGACCTCAGAGACTGTACAACAAGGGCTGGTTGTACATGCTGGAAGATGGGAATGTGAATATCCTGAGCTAAACCACCCTGAAACTTTCTGAACAGGCCTGAGGAGATCTGCCTTTTGTTGTCACAACAGATTTTTTTATTAATTTGTATTTTTCTTCCAGGGCTGAGGAGAAAATGCTCAGCTCTGTGGATAGAAGTAATTTCTGAATAGAAGCTCCAACATGTCAAAGTGTTTCCTTGGCAGTGACGACCCCCTGTATGGCTAATCCAGACTGGAGCAATTAGAGAATAAAGGAAAGAGAAAACATCTCAACAGGAGGGGAAAGAAGGGAAAAAGAATAGAAGACTGAGAAGCAAAAATGGAAAAAACAACTTACTGCTCTGTGAACCAGTAATGAGATCGGGCTACAAACACTGTCTATTTGGGAATGACCTCTATCACCTTTTATTAGCACAATGAGAAAATAATAATTAGATGGAACAAACTATTATGTATTTATCATGGAGTGAGAATACAGTGAATTATACAAACACTTTCTTTTCCACTAGGTTATGATGAACAAAGGTGATTGTGAACCGTTTGAAGAACTGGAAAATGGTTTGCCCATAACAGTTGAACCCCTCTCGGTTTGTGTGCACTGGCACTGTGAAGCAGACAGGTTCTCCTGCTCCAAGGGGAGCTGTGGCACAGTCAGCCATTCTTTTTTCCCTCGGGATTTTTGCTGTGTCAGCTGTGACACACCAACCACCTCACGTGTGGTTTGCAGCCACACACAGCCATAAAATGCATAAACGGCAGCTCATGATAATGCTGTTATTAGTATGTGTCACCACTGCACACAGAATAACAACAGGGGTTTTCATGGACTGCAGAGTAATTAGGTGTCTTTAAATATGCTTTATTTAAAGTCTGTTCATGGAGCAAGTGAGGGGAGGTTCTTCCCAGCTTTTGTGCAAAGTACTTGCACAGGTAACTGAAGGCTCAAGAGCTTCTGGCCAGCTTTTAGCAGCACAAGTGGAGAATGAGAGGGTCTCATGCTAATCAATGTACATCAAAAAATATTCTTTTAAATTCACACCTAACATTTGTTTATGAAGCAGAAACAGCATTCAAAACAAACCACTGTGTTAGCTCAGTTGGCTAATGCAAAATTGCCACAGTTACGAAAACAAATCTTTGTTTTCAATTTTCAGTAAGCAGAGCTTTAGAAGAACAAGCTGCTCTTGAAAGCATAATAGTTTTTTCCCTAAAAAAGGAAAGAAAGAAATCCTTCCAAGCAACTGCACTTATGATACTTTCATGTCAAATGAATTATATTACTGAAAATAAATCTTTCTAAGATGCACAAGAGGGTTATCTGGCTCCAGTCAGACTTATGCATTACTGGTTTTATATGTTGTACTCTACTTGATTAATATAGGTAATCAAATTATATTGCCTTCCACTGTGCTCTCAAATTCAAGGCTATAATGTTTTCAATGACAAAGTTCATAGAGTTGTATAAAAATGTACCTCATGCTGTACCAGCCCTTTATTGCTGTAGTAAAACACCATTTTCAATTTAGTAATAAGTGATATAAACCAGAGTGTCTTGATTGGCAGGGTCGGATTCATTATGCGGTGCCCTACGACCCAGCACCGCTCCGGATGGTAACTTAGGGACAGAATCCACCACAACCTCAGAGCTTGATACTTGAGGGAATAAAATGACTCCTTTCTTCTGAGACTTTACTAAAGGAATGGCAAGAAACTGGACACAAACATGCACACCTATTACACACACACACACATGGATGGAAGGAAGAAAGGGGCAAGAAGAGACTCATCACAGCACGATCCTACTCCATGCAGGTTCTTCTGCACTGGAGCCAATCCTATACTACTGCTTCCCACCTGGAATAGGAAATGAAACGGGAAGATAACAGAAAAAGAGGAAGCACGACACTCAGGATAGAAGCAAACACTGGAGAAGTATTTGTGGCTCTGTCACTGGCCTGACTTGTGACCAGAGGAAGCGATTCCGAGTGTTTAACTTGAGGTGCCTTAATGAAGTTGTGTTATCAAGTGCTCTTCACTTCATGAACATCAGGATTCTCTGAAGAGCTGTAAATGAGACTGTCAAAACCGGTAACATCTTAACTTTGCAGCTACCTTTGAATATGTAAATCCTAAACCTTCCATCTTTTCCCTTCCACGAATCAGGAATAATGTTTACCTTATTCATAAACCATTAAACCAACCAATCTGTGGGTTCTATAGAGATCAAGTATTCCAATGAGCCTTGTCATCACTATGAACACTATCTAGAAGAGCAAGAATTATAAAGCTATTTTCTGTTGAACTAAATGGCAGATATATTGTTAGCTGGTATTTTTTCTAAGCATGTACGTTGAGCAAATGATCTGATCAGGAAAGACAACTCTTGGACTCAGGAATTAATAATGTTATCTTAGTTTTGTTTCCTTGGCAACTTGACCTTTCATAATTTGCCCAAAGGCAAAATATGGGCAGCATATCCCTTTCAAATCATACCTCAATAATCTTGTGATTAAAAGCATCACCAGAATGTGGCCTTGCTGTAAGATGGAGAATTAACGACTCTCTACTAAATGATCCACTGATGTTGAATCTAATTTAAGTAGCCTTGCAAGAATATTTAACACTTAATGATAGGCTCTGTATTAGAGCAGGTTTAATCTAGGATGCAGCCACAGATGTCATAAGGAGGAATTAATCAGCATTGCTTCCACTAAAACAGAAATGCAAAATTGCTGAACAGAATGTATTAGAAACAGATTAAAGAACTGGGACTTAAACATAAAAGAAACAGAGCTGATGCCACCCTCAGAGAGCTAATTTTAAATACAGGAAAACTTAATTTGCCGTTAACTGTAGAATTGGGGTGTTTGAAGTTACTAAAGAGAAGCTTGCGTTATCAAGAAGGAAAGAAAGGCAGATAGTCTTTTCCCTCATCTATTAAAAATGAAAGTCCAACCCAAATATTAATGCCTGCCTCAAAATCCCAACAAAATGAAGCTATTGATGCTCTAGGGACCATTGCTGCATCCCACACGAAGCTCTGTACTCAATGAAGTGCTGTGGAAGTTTCATTGATTTGGAAAACTCCTGCCTAATTTAGATAAGTTACCTTTCAGAAAAGCACATCTTGGAAATAGAGAAATAGAGCCTATGGTTATTGAAATGCCTGCAGTTGGGGGAAAACAGGGAACATGGTATTTGCAGGTTCACTCTAAGCAGCCTACACTGAGAGAACTTGACCATCCAAAGGTTTGTGTAAAGATCTACATCACAATTAGTCCTTGTTGCTTCCTTCAGTTTATCTTCTCCCCTGTTCACTGAGCACCTCGTGCTGCCCAGCCTCTCTCATGAAGGAAGACATGGTTAGAGTATAAAGGCAGGAGAGCATTCCTACAGCACAGGGCATTGAATTCCAACCAGTAACTCACCTCCATTCTTGATCTGAAGATACTGAGTGTGAATCCCCTCGTATGATTCCTTGGAAGCACGTGTCATGCATTAAAGACTGCCTTCTTAAAATTTTTTAGTCATAGTTAATGCTCCTGGTAATGAGGAGGACAACCTCAGTTTAGCATGATGATACTTCTAGGAATGTGCTGAATACTCCAATGGCCTGATTCAACAAGTCCAACTCCTGATTTACTGTGACTGCTATTAAAAGGTGTTTGACTGAGCTGAGTGGCTCTTCCTTGAAAAATTACAGGACAATCTAGCTTTTGTCCCAGTTTTCATTGACAGCCTAATAGAACATACAAATCATCTTAGTGCTTGTTCCCAAATTAATGAAAAACTTATATAAAGCTTTGATCTTGATGGAAGAATCCATCAAGACTTCCCATTTGTCTCCCTAATTACTTGCTTTGATGCTCAGGGCTTGCAATCACTGCATAAGTTAATGTCCTGAGGTTGCCATAGCTACCACTCCTGAAGCACAATGAGACAGGGCTCTCCACATCAGACACCTTTGCTGGAGCTTTGCTTTGCCCTGGTTGCTGCTCCACCAGCAGTGGTGGAATGGTACTCCTGTACTGTGCCAGAAGTTAATAAAATACTTCCTATTTGTTTTATTACAATTGTTACAATTCACTTTGTCTTTCTCTCTGTTGCTCATATCTTGGATATTTGGAAAGCAGTGAAGTGGTTAGAAGAGTGCAAGTAAGGACTGGGTTCACTTCCTAACTTGAACCACAGGTTGCTGTGTGATTCTGTACTTCAGTTTTCTCAGCTCCTGAAGGATAACAGTGATGCATCTTTCATCACAGAGTCCTGTTCTGAGAACACAGTGCTAAGAACTGATGAAGAAAAGGTGCAATAATAATCACTTTTCATAAAAAATTTGCTTGAAGTAAGTTGCTCCTATTTCTACAACTTTCTGGTTATCTAAAAACCTCTCATTAAACCTCTAAGCTTCTTTTTTAATAAAGGACTCCGAACAAGTAATGACCCATAATATACTTCAACATTACAAGTAATTGCTCATTGAAAATAAGAAATGAGAAATCACTTTCTTATTTGCTTATCTGATGACCTCTAAGGACAATGACGTGCATGATAAATGCACAGTGTGCTGTATTTCCTCATTTACTGCATTGATCTGATTTAATGTGATGTCAAGAAATGCAGCACTAAGCCATTAAGTGTCAACAAAAGGTATATTTTGCTCTGAAGTGTATTTGTGACTGTCGTCCACACACAAATTTTTGTACTCTGTGCAATTAGTTCATGGAAGTTTTCAGCACAGTCTGTTCTGAGAAATTTCCATTCTGAGAAGGATGACAAACAAACGAAATATCTGAGTGGGAACCATCGTCCCACCATATTTCAAATAACTAACCAAGGTTGACTGAAAAATTTCTACAGCAACAGCACAATACTGCTTATTTTAGTTATTAGGAAGATATATTGCTTCAATATTCTGTTCCTAAGTTTTATGCATTCTTTTTAGTATATGAACCCTAAATCTTTTTTGTTCTGAATGCAGTGTTTTCCTCTGGGAGGTATAGTACATGGTAAGTATGAAAAGTTAACATGTAATTAGCATGGTAATGTCTAAGCAAATTACATCATGCTAGAGTTAATAAAGGTTCAGATCAGAAATAATCCTCTGAGCACAGGCAACACGAATTACAAGTTTCTATAATGCTCAGTCACCTGAAAACCCTCAGGATCCTGAAGCACCAACCAAACACTGGCACCTCGGATGCTCTGCTGCTCCTTCCTGACCTGGGGTGTTCAGCACAGCTCCACAGGACCTGCCTGAAGTTTGGAAATCATCTGGGCACAGCTTTTGCAACGAGTAAATGGTTGGTGGGGTGGCAGGAAATGATGGAACTCGCATCCCACAGGACCAGGTTCTAAATATTTACCCACAGTATGAGACCAGGACACTTTTATTAGATGCTGTCTTGCTAATTTTCTTCATGATTAAATTTGCTTATTTTCCTCGAGGAGTGACTACTGAAAATAAACCTGCTGTGTTTTTATTTCTGGTGGATCCTGTAGCTAAGTCATGCCTGACAAGATGTGAATCAGAACCATTCAGGAGCAACAGGGTTGCATTTGGAACAGACAGCCCAGCACAGTGCCAAGGCACTCACTGAACCACCCAGTACTGGTATTCTAACAACTTCTTACTATTTTATTTAGAAACAAATAGCAAGGAGCAAGAGGGAGATTCAAAATTAATTAAATGGGCTTAGGGAAGAAGAAGAATCAATTTTGTCACAAACACTACATATTATTTTTTTAAATTAAACCAATACTACATGCTACTTAGCAATTCTGGGACCCACGAAAAGACAGAACACCGTTCAGTGAATCAACAATCAAAAGAAGCAGAAATCAGAGTGAACAGATTAAAGCAATCATAATTGGACAATCCATAGAAATAAGGATAGTCATTGTTCAAATGACTACTGATAGAACCAAATGTTAAAGAAAACGAAGAAAAGCACAAGGAGCTATTTTGAGACAATTGCCTTTCTTCTGAAGAACACAATGCTGAAGAGCTTGGATTCATCTCTCCAATACTGTGGCTCATAATATGACAGGTTGTAATGCACAGCACATAAGAGAGAATGCATAAGCCAACATAAAATTCAGAATGATTAATATATGATTAGTTCACGTTTGTACAATGCTTTGAAGATGTAAAGTGCTAATTAAAATTTCTGGATTAGGCTGGTTGATGCCCCAATGCAATCCAGATCAGTAAATAAGAAACTGCAGAAGTTTAAACTAGCTGCCCAAAGATTGAAGAACCCATGAGACATGAAGAAATGCTTTAAATTTCAAGTTGATAAACAAATGTATAAAAGAGAGAGAGAGAGAGAGAGAGAGAAGGAGAATTCAATGCCCCAGTGAAGATATTTAAGATAGACAGATGAAGATACTTAAGACAGAAAGATAGAGCTGATAGTTATTTGAAAAACACTGTTTCACCTCCCTCTACTGTCACCAGAAATACTCCCATTGGCTTGTGAGCTACAGAGATAGCTCAGGAACCAGTGAATATTTGCTGAACCAAAGCTTCCAAATATAGTGGCCTTAGTGGAATATAAACAAATATCTTCCCAAGAGTTGTTCTGCGGTAATGAAAATGAAAAAAAATATTTAGTCTGACATGTGCAAGGAAAAAAAATAGATGTACCCTCAGAATGGACAATGGAAAAACAGAGAAAAAAGAAGAAATTCCTGTCCAGCTTCCATCAGAAATTTTGAAACTGGGCTTCAGTATGGTGGGAGAGAATGAAACCTGCAGCAGATGAACAGTATGTGGCTCACAGCACCTGAATTTTTCTTATTAGAGAGTAGAATATGTAAAATCATTTACAGCAAAAAGGCCACAATACATCACTTGCACGGGACCAACAGAGAGCCCGGGATCAAACCAGAATGCATCCCACAGAGAGATGTTGACTCTGCTACTGATCTGGCCTTTTCCTGCTTAATTAAAGCCACCGAACACTTGAGTTGGAAAACTGTAATCCCCATTAAAGTGTCATTTTAGCGGCAGGTGATCAGACCTTTCAAGCTACACTAAGTAATTATGCTTGCAGGGACCATGTGTAGTATTAATGTGACCACAGGAAGACTCTTAATGCACAGCCTGGTAACCTGCTCAGGATTACCAGGCTAACTAGTACTTGCAGCTCCAGCCGTGCCTGAATCCAGACCAAGCCCAGGAGGCAGCAGAGTCCAGTGCCCTGCAGGGAAGATGTGAGGCTCTAACCCTACCTTAGTACTGGGTAAGGTTGGGTAACTGTGTCTGTGGGGGCAGGCACTGCAGGTCGTGTTTAAACCCAACAAACACGAAATGTACCAAAACAGCAGACAAAAAAATAAGGAAATATTCGGTGCACGAATATTCACTTTTCATCTCTGTGATGATGCAGAAACAGACGTGGAGGCCTAGAGGCCAAAAATTGGTTGGGTTTTATGGAACAAGAAACGTGACCGAGGAAAAGTCCCAGTAACACAAAAAACATGCAGAATTAAAGCCACTACAGATGCAACACAGTTGCTCTCCAAGCTTGGCAAATTCTCTGTGATCTGATGTCAAAAACACTATTTGGGGGCCAGGGAAAGTGGGGTCCCCTGGAGATGCCCCGTGGGTAGAAGGCAGACTGTCAGGACGCAGAAACCACATTAAACCACTCATTCTCCAATGCCTGAATTGCTGGAAAGAACTGAGACAGAAGAAAGACAAAACAAAGTAAACCTCCTAATTGCTGTTAAAATGAAACAAACACATTTTCTTATTATGCAGGACGCACATTTGTCTGTAGTGGGCTCTTGTAGAGGTCTAGGACTATCACTCACATAATGTATGAAAGGATCTAATCCCTAGGTATATACAAATCTTTGCCAAGTGTTTTTAAAGCCAGCGTCTGTAGCAACACATATTTTGCAGCAAATATTTAGAATGAAATATTTCATAAAGTACTTCAGCACTTCTTTGAGTGTTTAATTTATCTGACATAAAAGAACAAGAGTGTATAGCATTTTCCTGTAAGTGGATGTAAAATACGCGTCGCATGGATCCCTATAATTAAAAAAACAGCAAATCATTGTCATTAATGCACAAGCAAGATCATAAATGAATACATTATTAAGTCCTACTGAATTAATGTTTAACTGCAATAGAGTTGAAATTGAATGAGGCAATTAATCAGAGGAAGAACCGGGGGGGTGTGGGGGGGAAAAAGCCACATCTGTCTCACTTTGAATACATCGAGCAAAACGACCTTCAGAGCGGCGCTGCCAATCACACCCCGCCACCCACCCACTGCCAGCCCCGGTGCCACCACAGAGAGAAAGTTTAGTCAGTGTAACAGATACAAGCCTTCCATCTGAGTCACTCCATGGGTACATCTCGCCCCGAGGGAATAAAACATTCTGTCTCAGGGGTCTTATTTCATAAAATCATGAACGTTCAGATGGCGAAGATCACGCCGGTTATAAACGCGAACTACATCTGCTAGAAAATGAAACTGGGGGAGTTGACACACATTAAGGATAATTTTTAAGGGCTTAATGCTCTTCAACATCCAGGGGAAGGTAAAAAAATTGCGTTCAGAAGCTTTTGTTCTGTGGATTGTGCTTTGATCAACTAAAACACGTTAATTTAAATTTCTCCTCATCAGTTTTCAACTCTGTAGTGGAATTTTCTTTAACGGGTTAATTAAACTCCATCAGGTTCCTAACTGTTGAAAAGTCTTACTTCAATTTATTTCAGAGTTTAAGGAGGAGTAAAATGATAATATTAATGATGATAATGACCCTTATCCTAGCTAAAGCTTTTTGCACTTCCCATCTAAAACAGTATCTATTGTTCACCAGTCCTACCTTTGACAGATTGGTAGGGATATGTACTTTTCTTCGGTGTAACATATTATGAATATTAAACAATATTTAAAAAGAAAATTCCATTGGTATTTTTGTAGCAAGTTCTTAAGCAATAATTATCTTTGAATAAAGAATTTTTTTTTCTTAATGCAAATGAACTGCACATTTTCCAAACCGTAATTGTTTTACTACGTTGAATTGATGGAGCGACTGGCATGCAGGTAATCAGCATACTCATTTCCCTTTTAGCAGCACTAAGGACTGGATTCAGGATTTTCCACTTAAAAAAAAGAAAAAAAAAAAGGATTTTTCCGATATTCACTGATAAAACATCTAATAATTAGGGGTTAGGAAAGTATGCCAGAGAGCTGAATAGTGGTTAACCTGTTCCTACACTCCTGCTACCATATCAACGAGTGCATTAAAGCCATTGTGCTACTTTACAACGCACAATAATTTGTCATTTGTGCACAACACCTCACGTTTTGCACCAAAAAAAAGCCAAGTCAGGCTATACAGTTATCTTTCCATTAACACTTGCAATCACACATTTGCCCACGGTGCATAAAAATGGGAACTGGAGATCAGCACGAGTGGGTTTGTACAGCCCACACCACCTCAGCTCATGGGGGAGAGATGGGGTCTCAAAGTCACTGTCACAGGCTGAGGAAGGTCAGAAAAACACAAAGTTCATTTCAGCTGCTGGAGAAATCCAGCCCTCGTGTGCCTCCTCTCGGGTCGTGTTTATTAATGAGCACAGATCAGAGCAGGGCAGGACCTGAGGCTGAATCCTGACCTGGCCATAGCCAAGGGTCTACATTGGGTTGACTTCCATGAGACCGATATTGGGATCTGTACTAGGAAGGGTGAGCGAGGAAGAAGGAAGAGAAAGAAGAGAGCACCGAGCACCGAGTGGGGGCTTCACTGACACACACAAACCCAAAAAGATAAAATCAACACGGCAATTAAGCTTCAACAGAAACAAGACAGTCCTTTTTGTTTTGTTTTGGGTTGGTTTTTTTTCCAGTGTGAATGTTAATTACCGTGCCTTACAGCAGAGATAACGAGAGGGTTTTACTGCCGAGCATTTTTCAAACAAAGACATGAAAAATTCATGAGCAGGGAAGACCTTGGTGTTGAGCTTCAGTTTTCTTGTCAAATATTTCAGCTCCGGAGGTCCTTGGGAAGGTTACACAGCAATATTCAAGTCTAAAGGATGTCTGTCAGCTGGATCTAAAAGGAACAGGAGTTTTATAGGCTACATGTGACCTTGTCAACGTATTTTCACTGGCCAGCAGTGTCTTCCAGCATCATTCACCCAGTCTACAACAGAACTGAACACTAAAATGATTGTCCTGCTAAGGACACAGCACTCACAACACCAACCTGTCCATAACACAGGAACTGTGACAGTTCCCCTGGTGCCATGAAATGCTGATGTCTGCACATCGCTCCAAAAATGGTCCAAAAATGCACCTTTGTGCTGACAGTCAGATACTGGGAAAACTTTGTCGGTCCCAGAAAATTTATCAGGACTCTATGCAGTCCAAAATGTCACCCTTTAACTGGGAAGCAAGGTGTCACTATGTCTGGCATGGCTCCTAAGAAGATCTAAAATCTCTTTTCAAGTAATTGGCTTTAGATACGTGAATGCTTTGCAAGTTGGCTGCACCTTTATTAGAACTCAGCTGAGGGTTTTTTTTAAGATTACAAAAGGAATTGCTGTTTGCTGACATGTAGGTCAGGCACAGATCAAGTGTGAGCAGAACAAGGCTGTTTAGTGGACTAACAAGAAACAAGTGTAACACAAAAGCTTTTGGGATCATGTGAAACTCCTTCCCTTCCCTAATCAAATTCACCATAGCAGAAGCAGGAATTTGATGAGGCCTTCAAAGTCTGAACTGCTCAATGTTTTCTTTCCTTGTTAGTTTAATAAAGAGAAACCCCTCAGGTGAGTCACTAAGAATCACTCTTCAAATCAAAAACTTCCTTAGTCTGTGTCCTCATGCTTTTAAAAATTATTCTGCATCAAAATTCTCAACATACCCCCTCTTCCAGAAGAGACTATTGGACAAAGATAACAGTCTCTGATGGTCTGTGTGCTCCATCTGCATCAATCTCACACAAACACAATACCTCAGTAGCATGGAACATGCTGCAAGAGGAGATGCATGAATTGAGAATCTGAGGTAATTTTTTAATTAATCTCACTTCCCAGAAAGCTTTTTTTGGCAAGTAGGCAGATTTAACATATGCTTAAGTCTCTGAACTTAAGGAAGAACCTTCAGCTAAAAGTATTACCACACAACAAAAAAACCCTCTCCTAATCATGGCAGTGTTAAAGGCCTCGGTGGAGCTGAAAGTTCACACACGTATACTGATTCTCACAGCACTGTTTTGAAATTAGACTCTTCTTCAGAACCAAAAATTTCCTGGTCTGAATGGTTTGCAGGTGTTTCCTAGACCTGTGTTTGGCTCACAGAGTTTAGTTTCATGTGTAACACCACGTTGCTGCTTGTCGCTCGAGGTGCTTCTCTTGCCAGTGTTGGTATCACTAAACCCAGAAAGGTTTTGGCACTCACAGAGGTACTTATCAGAATTTTCTAATAATGACACTGGAAGTGGAAGGCAACTTTTGATTAGGTTTCCCAGGACTAAGCCTTCAGGACTAAACCTGCAGCCCATCAATTAGAGCAGAAGACTCTGAACACTCAAGGGTGATGCAGTCAAATCTGTAGCCAGGACTCTTTTCCCCAAAAGTGTCTGCCACCAAAATCAGGAAGTTCTAAGTTTCCAAGAACTACAAACCCTTACAAGCAGCAAATCCTTCAGTCAAAATACTTTCTCCTTCACATCTGCTGAGATTTCACTCAACTGTTGCCATCACTTCCCTGCCCAGAAAAGAAATGGGATTCAACTTCTACTTTGAAAGCAAAAAGTCATTAAGAATACTATGTCTTTGTTTTACAATCAACTGACAGGAAAGAATGCTAGCAGCTTCTTTCCCTTCTTTTATAAACTGTTGCTGATGAATGCCATCCTGGTCTTTGAAAGATAATCTGTTGATGTTTACAGGAAACATGGTAAACAAGAGACGAAAAGTCGAAGGCAAAGTAAATAAACACCCTGGTTTGATCAGTTCTGTATCTTTGGTGATAAAGAAAGGTGCAGTGCATTTAACCTCCACATGCTCCCCTCAAGTACCCACATCATCCTGTGTGCTTGTGACCTCACACACTCCCAGCTACCCACACTCAGCTCTCCCCTCCCTGTGCCAAGGCTTTCTCAGCCAGCCCCTCTCAGCTCTTCTGAGTGCAACAAGGCACAGTATTGCTCTTCCCAGCTGTTCTTCTCCATACTTTGCTCCCTGGCTGCACTTCTCCGAGCAAACGATCTCCTCCTGCTTGGGACACATATTTTTGTTGCAGGAAATATCTGTCAGAGATTTGCCTTTCTGGCAAACCGTGAGGATGGATTCTCAGCTGCACTCTAACTCTGCTGGGAACAGCTGATGTAAAGATACTGATTTGACTGTCCTAAGGCTGACACTACTCACTGTGTCTTTTGGACAGCCTACACTCACAAACCCCATCCACAGGCAGCTTGGTGGACATGTGGAGAATTCAGCACTGTCTGTGGGGCATTTTGGAAGTCAGATTTCTGGTCCCAGTCTGAGCCCAACTCCAGAATGACCCAAGCAGAACAGTACTTTCTGACTCCTAAGAAAACACCTGATCTGTTAAAAAACCAGGTGACCCCCACACAAAAAAGAAAAAAAGAAATATATCTCTGTAATAATTTCTGACTCTGCACTGGGGAACAACAGAGCAGAGTTGAAGTGTCAATCCTTCACTGAGGCCGAGTTTCCCTCCACTGAGATTACTGAGATCCTGACCAGCTTCCTCCTGGAATGAGTGTCTGGGCTCCACCACTCATTTGCAGTATCAGTGAGCGTGAATCCTTCACAAACCGTTTTATTTCAGTCTTCACTCCTGCCAAGTGCCTCCCTTTTCTGCTTGTTTTACACCCAGCAAAGCTGTCTGTCTCTCCCCCTGCCTGTCCTTCCCCTGCAGTCCTGCCTGTCCCTGCCGTGGTGGGAAGCGCCGTCTTCCATCTCAGATCCCTGCAAAGCTGCAGGTGAAATCTGTTGGACCACAGAGCAGCTCAGGCACGGAGGAGAAGTTCTGACTGGAGAAAAGTGCCCTGTAGATTTTCATATCAGTACCTCAGGAGGACCAATTTGTAGCTGGTTTGTGCCTTGGAGCTCCTCACTGAGAACTTTATGGGACAAACCAGGGCAGGTTTTGTGCACTGTTGCTGGCCCAAAACATTTATCAACGTGGAGCTGCAGACACAGCAACTGCACCAATTCGTTCCAGTTCTAAGTACGAAAGTGTCTCTGTGTGAGTCACCAGTGCTACCAGCATGACCAATTTGGTTTCTACTTTACCAGACATCCTGTAACTAAACCTCCAAGGGAGAAGACAGGCCTAATGACTGTGTATAACTTACACATTCAAAGAGTGGCTCCCTCATGTTTTTCCCAGATAGTCCTGGAAATGGAGAGTTTGAGCTCAAACAGTGCTGGAAATGGCTTTGCAAAAATTAAAATGTTCCAGTATTCAAAAAGTAAATGGGGAACTTAAAGCTGGCCTTTCATTTGCCATTTAAAAGGTATTTACCTTAGGTATAAGGGGAACTTCCATGGGACCAAACTGCAGGCACTCCATTTCCCCTTATACCTTGAGACATCTCTGCTTGTGTATTTTTAAATTATTACACAGTGTATTTATTTTCCAGGTTTGGGTCCAATCTGCAAGATAAAGTCTGATTGAAGAGATACAACTCGGAAAAGGACAAATCCTTCACCAAAGAGAAGCTTTAAAGCATGCCTGTTCCCAGAATTCCTTCACGTAAGAGGTTTATTTCTGTTTATTACTTACTAATATGTTTAAACCACGCCAATATCTAATCTTGACATTTTAAAGATCTAGGTTTAAAAAAAAATGATCTGCTGCTACCAGTAATGCAAATAAGACTCAGAGTCACAGATTCATCTCCGGGGAAGCGTGGCAATGTCCCCAAAACACGAGACACCTCGGTCCCAGGAGGCCACAGCGGGTGCAGCTGGACCCTAAATAGCTGGGCTGGTTTCAGGTCTGACCCGGGGGGACGAGCAGAGCCCTGGCTGGGCGGCCCAGCAGCACCTGCACGGCCCATGCTCGGCTGCCGCTCACGCTCTCGCTTTCATGAGAACCAAAACCCGGCCTCCTACACACCCACCACAAAGAGGAAACTCTCCGCCGGCGCAGCCAAAGCGAGCGTGGCCGGTGGTTAAGAGGAGGGGAAGACGACCAGGCAAAGCCACCAGAGCAGTGACTGATCTGCTGGGTGATCACCATGTTCATCTCTGAAATCACGGCAGCCTCCAGCCAGAGCTCATTCGCCTGAGAAAATAACGGGGTCAGTTTTATCATGGCTTAAGCTCTTTTCCTGCTGAGCTTCATAAAAGATGGAGAGCACTCAAGTGATTGAGGCGTCTCTTACAGTGGGTTAGTGACTCATCTGGGTTTAGAAAGAATTCAGGGTTTTTCCTTGCTCACAGGCCTATATTTCAAAGTGTTTTTCTTTTGACTATTCCTGTTTTCATTTCATCTGGTTTCCATTGAGTAAAATTAGAAGCATAAAGTTTAAACTATATTGTGGACTGGTGAAACATTCAAACACACAGAGGAGTTTATATTGAATGCAGGCCATTTGCTGAGGCTCATTATCAGCTAAGCATCCACTAACTAAGGCTGCCAGATTAACTGTCCTCAGCCATGCAACAGTAGAACATTTCCTTTGTCTCCAGCTGACTATCCAGGATTTTTTTCATTCATGGATGTGGCTTATTGCAGAGAGACCACTAGACATAAGTGGGCTGCTCTGGTTGTACTGAATGTAATCCTGAAGGAATTTTTGAACATGTAAGTCTGATACTTGCTATTCACCATTATCAGAAACATGGCAAGGCACAGGTGACACAAAAAGAAAGTGTGTTTGGTGATAAAAGTAAAGAAAAAAGATAAGGAAAAAAGTAGATTTGGTTTCAACATAATGAAAAATAAAGTGACTTCACAGAGTTTAGAGAGAGACAGTTTCCTAAAATCCAGCTGACAGATCATCTTCAGTTCATCCCCACATTCAGATGCTAGATCCTAAACCCTAATCCAGGTCATTCATGGGGTTAAGAACATAGGAAAAGACAGCAAAAAAGACTTTAACTGCAGGCACTATCCAGTCTTACTGCCTAACTCATGTTAAGCATTGCTCTGTAACCTCTGAATACAAACTTTCAAGCAAACTCATTTGAGGGTTTATCAAGCTGTTGAAAGCCTGTACTCTACTGAATTACTTCAGGCTCCTATTAATGAAAAAATGGTTGAAAATTGGATTCATTAAACCCTGTAGGGTGCAGAAAACTCTTGTCATTGAAAGAACTTTGTGCTGTTGGAGGTAACCACATACCCATCTGGGAAAAGATAGTAAAGCCAAAGAAGGAACCCAGCAGGACTGCTCAATGTGTGACTCAGCCATGGCAGCACTCTGCAGGATTTGCCCAGCAATCCAGTGCCTGGCAGTGCCCAAGGAAAACCTTGTGAGAGAGCACCTGGGATGGTTCAATCAGGGGTTTTTTGCTCATTTTCCTCTTACATTATAATCGACACCACAAACCTGGAACTGCTAGTAGTGGGAGTTGCTCTTTTACCAAAATATGGTATCATTTCTGACGTTAGCAGTATGGGAATTCACTGTAACAGTGATCTGTATTCCCATGCTGCTTTCAGATTGGGTTAGCAAACAGAATGTGTGAATGTTGAACTATTACAACAAATATATCTACCATTCTCACTCTTCTGAGAACAACAGAAAAAATTTTACAGGCAGGTAGGCAAAATCCTATATTTTCCATATGAAAAAAACCCATTTATTTTTAAAGGTTCTGGACTAAGTCTCATTTAAAAATCAGGCCTATCAACAAACTATAAAAACTCCTGTCAATTAGGAAAAAGTTCTTATCTACTTGAAGAGAACTAAACCTGTGGTCCACATTATCACACTATTGCGCCACGATTCCTACATGGGAATGCTTTTTTTTTTTTTTAATAACACCACAACACTTCTTTGAAATGGTATGACAAGTGTCATGGCTCTTAACAACACTTTGTTATCTGAGCAGCTGGCTTTTAAAACGAGATGTGGCACAAGAAACTTCAGAGGCAGGAGCAGGCTGTCAATCACGGGCACATCCCGCAGCCATCACTCCATCTTCGACATAACTCGCCTTTGCCCTATTTTGGAAGAAAGCAAAGGACTGGAATCTGTTATTTAGATGCTATCTGACAAGTCTGCTTAACATTCACACTGTTCTCCAGGGAATTAGTGCTTTGGGATCTGCCACAGCCGTTGGCTGCTGGTTCCAGGGTCCCGGGCCGGGATCGTGGCTCTGCCTTGGCCACAGATTGAGAGGAGCCAAGTGCAGGCATACAGCTGAACTCATTATTATATTTTAAATGTTTCAGGAACCTCAAAAACAGATTAAGTAATGCAATAATAAAACTCTCAGTGAACCTGTGCAATAAAATCCATCAACAGAGGAGATGGGTAATATAATCTCTTTAGGAAAAAAAAAAATTCCTCTGCTCTGTGCCTGAATTACCTTGTGCACCACAAGACAGAGGATTTAGACTATGGCAACGGACTGAAATCTCTCTTCAGGGACATCCTTCTCATAATTGTACATTCATGCCTCTCTCCCCAGTAGTAGCCTAAATACAATTTACCGTTGCACACATTTTTATAGGGTTTCTGCAAATCCGCCACTTTATTACCACCCCGGTTATAAGGGGCCACACGGCAATTCCTAAGGGTTCACTAACTGAGCAAGATATTAAGCTTGAATAAAAAGAATCAAAAACGTCTATCTACAATTTATAGTTCTCCATAAAGGACCTTGGGGAACCGCAATTTGAAGGTGAAAAGTAAATGGAAAGCAGATTTCAGCTGAAAAATTCCATATGATCGATGGAAGACTTACGGGGAATTATCCAGAGAGGTTTTTAAGGTGTGCTAGAGGTAAAAACATCCAACTCCAAATTACACACAAGGCACACAACATCCCGCTGTGGATACATCTGATTAATCAGGTCTATTCAGAGCTTGGTAACAGCTGCCTTCTTTATGCTCATTTCGCGAAAACAACCCTGCTTTACACCTTTCTTCAGAGGCAAGAAAGGTAAAAAGAAGATCAGTAAACCTCTGAGAAGGCCCAGAGTACCTAACACCTTCCCAGTTTGTCTGAGAGATGTTGAGGTCCAGAGGTGAGACCTGTGCTCCAAACCAAGCCACAGGTCACCTGAGCCTCACTCTCCCTGGTGGGGAGTGAGGGGGTTTCAGATCATTCAACACTGTTGTGTTTTCTGAAACTGGAATGAAAATGTCACAGAAATAAATGCTATTATTTCAGTGAGTTTTGTCTTCCTAAAGTTATAAAAACAGTAACATAAAGTCACTGTGATATCTCATTACAACTAGCAAAAATGGAGAGAGAAACTATGCAGCTAATTATAACTACCTACAGAAATTAGGAAATAAATTAAAGTATTAATATGAGCAGAGAGAAGTGAAGAGTAGCTGATGTGGCAGATGCATGCTCCTGCCAAACTCAGAAGGTCTGAACGTGGCAGTCCATCACTAACACCATAATACCTTGTCACACTTGAAAATCAGGATCGGATGTTTTAGTGAAAGATAAACTATCTCTAGTGCTCCAACACCCCTTCATGTTTGGCTGCCTGCAGACCCCCCGGGGCACATGAGGAACCAGGCAATGGAGTCATGATAAATGGGTCTTACTCCTGAAGAGAGGGGCCAAAAACTCTGCTGTCCTATTTCTCAGCTGTAAAGTATCCAGTGACGAGTTTGGCCCCCTGAATCTGTGGAATGGAATATGCCCACAGGAATGAGCCTGTTCTCAAATGGCTTTTTCTCCTGATCCCAAGAGTGTGGTGCAATGCCCAGCCATTGCTCCAGTACAGGATCTCCTGTGCTGCAGGAATGGAATATTTCCAGGCAGTGAACTTTCTTGTTGACGAGAAGCAAAATATTTATCTCTGAATCTTCGGCAATTTTTGAATAGTGTCATAATCCCCAGAATCTGTGGAATCTGAAACACTGACATATGGTAATTAACCCTCTTTTCATCTCTTTTTGATTCAATTGCACGGGATAAGTATAGTAATGCATAACAGGTGGGAAAATCTGTATTTTATTTATTTATTTTTGCTTCGAGGTGATGGAGATAAAAATCGTAGACTGTATTTGATGCAGAACCAAATGAAGGCGTGGTGCATTCAGGCTGCTGTGTATCCACTACTGCCATGATGTTTTTATCAGTTCTCCTCCTAAGGCTACTGCTAAGCCCAGGAATAACGGCTCAGAGACTGAGCTGTGAAGGTGACACTCTCCTGCGTGTGCTGTGACCTTCTTTATGCCGGTGCTCTGGACAGCAGCACAGCTCCACCAACTCCCTTCCCATTATTCATGAGATTTCAATTTGAGCCTTAACAAATCATGCTCAGAGACAGTGTGATTTCCTAGCTAAAGAAATGCATACAAGGAGGAGGTGGGTGCAAGCAAATGCCTTGGGAATCCATGGATGGTGGGCTATTAGAGGAAGATGTGTGGGGAGGCAACCTTGGTTTTACACTGGCAGACTTTCAGTGGAGTTCTTTTCCGGAAATCACATCCCCTGTTGGTGCTTGGTTCGTCATCCAACCCCCCTTCCTCCTCCTCCTCTCCCATACTCCTTCCCCCTTCAGCTATTGAGAAGGCTCTTGGCAGAGCCTGTCTCTAATATGTGCTTGCATATGGCAGAACATCCATCTCGACTGAGGCAACTACACACTAAAGTACAACACAAATAATGAACAATGATTCAGCTCAACAGCCTTGATAGGAAGGGCTGCTTTTTTCAAATCTGGGCCTCAGTAAAGCTTTGAAGGATAATTTCCACTAAAAATTGGATCAACTCCACCAAGAAGAACACAAATCCCTGTTTCCTCCAGATTGTTTCACTCGATTCACTAAAATGTTTATTCTACACTCAGAAAAAAGTTGCTGGAATTTCTAAACTGCATTAAAATTAATCCTTTGCTTCTTTACAGTTGCCTTTTTCAGTGCTTCCTTTGTTCCAAGCTGGCGCTTACAGGAGCTTTCATAACCAGCAGGCAATCACATACATCCTTCCTGTTTGCAGTTTTTACTGTACTTTACACAAACAAAAGATGTGGAACAGTCCAAAGTACATCTCAGCCATCTGAGAAAGAAGGTGGTAGATGTTGCTAACAGTTCTCAGCAGAAGACAAAAAGCAGATAAAGCCACCTAGGCTTTGAAATGGAACTGCCTTATTAACTCATGTCTACCTTGTGAAAATAAGCACAAGGGATAACCCAGCAAAACTCAGATAACCCCATAATTCTCTTAAAGCACAGATCTGCTCCGAAGGGACCATTTGAACACCAGGACAGTGGTCTTAAAATGAGAGGTGGAAATTAGCACACAGAAAGCCCATGTCAGGTCATAAAAGCAACCAGGAAAGGACAGGGCTTGCCCTGCAGCATCTATAACAAATTAACATGCAAAATACCAGAAGTCTGCCCTCCCTGCAGTGCTGTTCAGCTACCTGGCCCATATTAGGCTCTAATTCCAACTGAGTTTTAATTAAGGACTCTTTCCAGTGCGTAACTCCAGCAGGTTGGAATAGCTTGATTTCAAGGTAACGGTCAGCCCTGAAAAATGCTCAGTGGCCAGTGACACTTTTCAGTCCCTCTACTTAAAACATGCAGATGAGATACAATGATTGAGCAACGAGTCCAACACAGGTCAACAAACCGCCTTCCCCGTCAGCTGACGCTGAAAACAGACACCCACCTCTGCAGAAGGCACTCCAGCATGGTTAACAAACCCTTACTACCTTTTGTGAACCTGCCTCTCATCAAAATTTAAACAGACACGTTGTCACACTTCAAAAACATCCTATTTCCTGCCAATGGAACAGCGAATTGCTGCTTAATGTCCTCTGGTGGTGTCTGTTCTAGACCGAGGGGCCGGGTCTCTGCAGCCTCTGGTACATGGCAAAACAGACTCATCTTTCAGCAGCCCTGCATCTGAAAACAGACAGGGCTCAGGTGTTTTTACTGCAGTGTCATGAAAAAGCTTGTGAGTGCACTGAGAAAATAGGCCTTGTCTACACGAGTAGTTGATTTTTGTTAGCCCTGGTGCAGCTGCACTGCTGCTGGAAACAGGACAGAATACTCGAGCGAACACGGGCCTTTGAGGAAGAAAGATGCTCTGTGGTTTTATGCACCTATCTCACACACATCAGTGGGGAAAGACCTTCTAATTGCTACTCCTTGAAACAGAGGAAATATTTTTAGTTGCATCTTTATTCATATATCTGCGGACCCACCTATCTAACTATCTGATGATACGGCAGGAAGAAATAATTCTCCATCATTTACCCTTCCCCAAGCTTTGGCTTAGGTGCCCCACCAACATATCACAAAAGATATTTGCTGCTCCAAAGCTAAAGAAGCAGCAGGGAATGGCCATGCCCAGCATTGCAGAAGCTTTGGAAGCGGAGCCGAAGGCAAAGTCCTGCACTTGGAGCAGACCCACCACCACTTCATGCCTAAGGCTCATGGTTGAGTGCTTCAGGGATGGCTGTTTATTCTTTCTGACACAACGCCACAAACTACAGAGGGGTGGAAGGAAGCTTAATCCCATATTGTACTAAGCACATGGATGGAAAGCAGCATTAGAGGGCAAAACTGCCTTTGGTCTCACAGCAAAGGTATCTCTGAAATTACTGTCCCACCAACGTACAGGGTTTGCTGTCACACAGCTACTGCTTGACCATCAGCCAGGTGCTGGTAACATGCTTTACTCTCTTTAACTCTCTTTACAGGAGAAGAACAATCCTTTAATTATGGAAAATAACAGTTATAACGTCTTTGCAAAAATAGGGGAATAATAATAACGATGAGTACATGTATGAGACATTACATAGTAGCAATGGATTAGAGACAGTCCTTTGCCAAGAGGCTGCAGTGGGAAAATCATGTAGCCTGGATGCTTTTTTTTTTGTTTATTGCTTGAATGAATGATGTTCATAACGTTTCCCACAGCCACACAGAGTAGTGACTGATATCAGTGCCAGCCACACAGGTCAATAAAGAGAATTTCTCTATTATCACAATGATTCATGGAAGTGATTACTCCCACTTTGACTTGATTCCCAAAAAAATCTGCATGTAGCAATACACTTGCCAAATGCTCCACGAGCTCTTGGTGAGCATCCTGGAACTGCTGCAGACATGGTTTTTGTGAAACAGGACTGGAAAGACTGAGAAATGTGGAGGACACGGAGCACATGTGATCTCTAAGAATAACTTTCACGCTGCTGGGCTGACCCAGCCACACAGTGGGGTTTAACAGCTTCCCACTCCATCACACCTCCTGCCACGAGGAATACGGAGAGATGGGATGACATCAAGTGCCTCTGAGGAGCTTTTGGCTCCGTCTCCAGCCCTGCTTCAGGATTTCACTGAGAAAAACCATCTCTACAGCTGGAACCCAGACCTGCCCACCACACCCAGCATCTCTCTGTCTGTCTCTCACACACTCAGGCTTACTTTCTTTTTTCCTGCTAGCAAGAGACACCTTATCTAGAAGGTTATGCATTACTGTGATACATTTGCTTTTGAAGTACTGAGTGGCTTTTAGACTCTGGCATTTTGAACTTTCAGGAGGAAGAATGTTACTCTCACAACAAACTTTGAAGTCTGTTTCCTGAACGCGTTAACTGTTTACTCTCTTCTTCTCTCTCTTGGACACTTTAACTTCTCTACAGTAAACACAGTCCTCACACCCCAAAAATCTCATTGTCTAGGCAACAAATAATATCCCAAACACGAGAAATCAACACATCTATTTAAAACACGTGGAGTCTGAGAGAGGAATGATGCCACATCTGTAATGGAGTCCACGGATTCCTCTTCACATCCCTGTCATTTACACTGTATGAATGTGGCATCTTTTGCCATTTCTGTATGTACATCACGAGAAGGAAAAGCAATCACCAAATATTCCTCCTTTTCCAAATCTCAACACAAGCAAATTTGGATCTCAACTATTCTTTCAAGGGCAAGTACTTGGTTCTAATCGTCACCTTTGTCCTGCAGATTTTTAACAGAAGCTTAGTTGTGTTTTTAAAAACTACATCTGCAAAAAAAAGAAAAAAAAAAAGACCACATCAAAGAAATCTTTGGCTGTATTTATGTATTCTACCACTTCCAAAAGACTAGGTCATAATTTCATATTCAGTTACACAATCATCAAATCCAGCAACGACTACAGAAGAACCTGATCCTGTAATTTATTCTATTCCAAACATACGCTCAGGATAACAAAGATTCAGCCTGATAACTTCCCCCTTTTAATGCAATTCTTTGCCATGAAAACAGAAACAAAAGCAAGTTCTTTGCGTTAGGCTGTGTTGTCAGTTTAAATACCTTTGAAAAGACTTTTGTGGTTGAGTGACCTGGGCTGGCTACGTGCTCAAAACAACCAACCCTCCATTTAAGAACAAAGAAAAGTGTGCTTTTAATCTGATAAACTTACATCCTGATCTTAATGGGTAAGACCATTTTGCAAAATTCGACTCCTTTCGCATTAAAGGAACAAAATTTCTGACTAATGTCGGGTTGTTTAATTAAAACTGGCAGTTTGGAAGACAATAACGTCAACAAACATAAACCCCCAAAACTCCACCCAACACAGACAGTGGAGTTTTGTCAGTGAGTCACCCTTTCCTCCTTAGCAGCAATTAAAATATATATTGATTCTTTAGCTTCTTTGCAGTAAAACACATTCAAAGCCAGCGTTAATAAACATTTCTCGGTTCCCGCTTCTACCTGATTGTCTGCTTCTTTGTCATCCTTCTAAGAAACAGGAGGAGGAAACTTGCTCAACTCACTGAGAAGAAATGGCTTTTGCATAACTAACTTCAAGAGCAAGCCAGTGACACAACCAGCCCGCAGCAGCCCAGGAGGTGATGTAAGCCAGGCGGTTTCAAAGCACAACCTCTCGTGCTGCAGTGATGTCTGAGCTGAGGAGTTGACAAAAAAGGTGCACCAGAGGAGCACAGTAGAGAAGACATAAGCCCACCTTGCTCACACTCGTCCCCCTTTCTTCCTCTGTCACCCAAGTGCACCCAAGGAAAATTTATTGGGAAAATGCATCTTGTACGGAAGAGCTCCCTCTCTAGTGCCTTGATCTGAAGAGTACATTCCTTCCACATGTGTATCTCCTCAATCTTACCATATTATTTTCCCTGTGAAAGCTTATGAGAACATTCTGTGCCTTCTTTTTGCTCCCACCCTTCCCAGAGAAAGAGAGATCCAAGAATCTCACAGCTTTTAAGTTCATACTTGCCCTCCAAATTTGGGCGGAATCCCTGCTGATGATTCAGGAGCTCCAGAGGATGGAAACTCGAGTTACATATCTTTTCATAAGCTGGACACAAGGGCTTCTTTGCTTTAAGCCACAGCTAGGGTCACAAGGATTATAAACCCTTCCCTGGGTTTTAAGAGATTTATTGCTTATCTAATAGTTTTTATCCCTCAGTGATCAGAGAACACAACAAGAAGAAATGGTGGGATGCTAAAACTGGACAAATTCAGAAATCTGGCACAAGATGTTGAGTCACTGCTGCTGCTGAAATATGTAAAAAAAAAGCTGTGATATGCAGTATGTGTAGGAAAGGAGGCCAAGAGGTATCTGTTCAGCTTTTTCCCCACAGGTGTCCCTCAGAGCACGCCCTGCCCCAGTCCCTGGCTTAGGTGCTACAGTAAATCACTACCCAGGGTCTTCTGATCCAGACTAGGAGACCTGAGTGCGATGTGAACTGGTCAAACAAAAGTTACTGGGCTCACTACAAGACTGAAAGAATAAAATTACCTGGCTTGGGTTACACATAAGGTGTGGAAGGAACTGGTTCCATCTGGCCTCAAAAACTACTTTTTTTAATGAAAGAATATTCTGTACTTTACTATGTTGGCTTAAAACTCCCTAAAGCTTTTAGCCACCTGTATTTGATCACCTGCAGTCTGACTGCGAGGTGGCTGCTCATCCAAACGCCTTCCCCCTGCTCAGCCTGCTCTCACACCCACACACCTCCCGTTTCACACCTCCACGGCTGCTCTCTGAGTCACAAGGACCACTTGTGTCCTTCAGTTTAAACATTCTCTTGAGAAACCAGGGCACGAAAAAAATGATGAAAAGAAATAACTAAAAATTGGCTCGAAAAACCAGGATTTTACACTTGCGAATTCTGTGCTGGCTTGCTTTGTTTTTTCTTAAGAAATCATCCCTTCTGCCCCTAGAATGTGCTTTTCATAGAAGGAGACTTGGAGGGCTCTCTTTCCTTTTCCAAAACCCCAGTGCTGGCTGGTGCCTGCTGCTCCTCTGTGAGGGGATGGGCCCTTCCCCTGCACTGCCTCAGACACCACCGTGCTCAGCCTTGTCTGCCTCTGGCCTAGAACCTGCTCTCGGCCTCCTGCCTGCCATTTGGCATGTCTTCTCTGTTTTTGTTTCAACTCTTTTTCCTTTCTTAGATGGTTTCTCAGGCTGGGAGATTCAACCAGAGGCTGCCCCCAGTGGCTTGGCTGCCAGCAGGGAGGTTTGCCAGCCTGGAGCTGGCAGGGTGAGAATTGGATGCTTCTGCTCCCATCTTGTGCCCCCCAGCTCAGCCTGGGCACTGCTGCAAAGGCACTGAGAATCTGGGGTGTCTCTGCTTCCCCATTTTCCCCAGGGAACACAACCAGGACTCCTGTTTTCCAGTAACTTGGCTATTCCAGTCGACAACAGCAGTTCACAAACTTTGAGGTGTGAGGGAAAAACGCATTCAAGAAAGATTGGACACATTCTCATCCCTGTACAAATACACTTAATTTAATGATGAGGGCTCTTTTCCTGAAGAGGCAGTTGAAGACCCATCACCACTAAATGAGCTCAGTATCAAGAAGGTGGAAATAAATCCAAAAGGCCCCCATGGCTCATCCCTTCACCCCCAAGTCGCCACCACTCTGGTGTTTTTGCTGACACAGAAGGGTTGGAAACTTCATACATGAATAGCTTTCTCTTCCTATGAAAGGTCTACATCCAAAAGGTAAAAATCCATGGTGGAATGAAGGCAGTGCCAAAGGACACGATGAGCTGGACTGCAGTTCCAATGCTGCCATGTACTGACAGCACGTTAGGCATGAAGTGTACAGGACTCAAAAACCCTAAGTAATATAAAATATTGGAATTTGTTCCTTTGGCAAGAGAAGTAACTGTAAGAGCATAAAAATCTTCACGTCTGAAACAAAGTTTCCATACAATTTTGAATCAAGTTCAAAGCCTTAGACCTTATTGCTACGGCACTCCCCGGCTGACATCCAAGTGATCTGAGAGATTATTGAGTGTTCTGGGATGTCAAAGAAAACGTTGGCATATTTACAGTTAGCTTTTCTATAACTTTTAAGTTATAGAATCGATGTCTGGTATCTGCAGACAATGTGCATGATACAAACACTGAGAAAAGAAGGTATTTGCTCGTTTGCTCCTTAGACCTTTCATTGCAAGCATCCACGATATAAATAAAGGTTACAAATATTATCTCACTCCCAATACAATTATTTATGTTCCCCTACACAGCCTAATAACAAACATATTTCTTTTGGGGAAGAGAGATCTCAAGTGGTTTAAGGACTGTGCTGCCTTTATCAGAATGGCAAAATGACCCATGGTCGTGCCGTGGTGCAGACCCAGTCAGGACAACCCAGCGGGTTATTAGAGGAGTTATAAATATGTTTAGACCACACAAAATCCACGTGTGTGTGTATTTTTTTCTTTTTGAAGGAGAGAAGTCTTGACAATAAGCTTTGAATGCTCGAGATCAGAACTGAGCTTTCTTTCCTGTGACTGAGACAACCCAGCAGAGCGAGTGGGTCCATCAGGAGGGGCTCGTGCCCGGGCACAGGGCAGCTCACCCTGACACCACTGCACCTCCCGTGCTTCCAACACGCTCACCTTTGAAGGACTGCCCTCGGGAAAACCCTGGGGAGGCACTGCTGGCCCTTCTGCAACTGCTCCCTGGCAGGGGTGTCTTTTCCACAGGGAAAGGTGACATTTCCACCTCCTGCAGGTACAGCAGGAGACCTGGAACAACCTCCAGCAGACACGTGGGCATTTCGTGTCCCCACATGTGGTGACATTAGAGAGCATTTGCTCAGCTCTGTGCTGCTTCCATCAGCTCACAGGGAAGGACAAGCCAAGGCTGGCTAAGTATTGCAAAACATGAAGAAAATACTGCTTTTTCTGCCTAAGCCATGAGCTGTCTCCAGTCTTGTCTTAACTGTATCTGTGTGAGGTGCAAGAGAATTTAAAAGAAATTATTTAAAAGCTTTTTACTTTTCTAAAAAAACGCCAAAACAAAAAACCCCGAACACTAACAGTATGACAGCAAGAATAACCTCCAGTTCAGTGTCAGACTTAATGGAAGAGAAAACATAAGGAAACATTTTCATTTTGAAGCTCCCAAGAGACTCTTCCAAACAATACCAAGAAAAAACATTGCAGAAGTGCCAAGAATCAGGGGAGCGCTCCATTTACTTATTTTTATGGTCAGTCACTGATCATGCTGATATTTGACTTTGGCTCTGAAAGCTTAGCTGTGTTAAAACAAAGATAATACACAACTCAGGGTAAATCCGCAGACAAACCAAGACGTCCACAGGACTTGAATAGAACTACTGTTGCCATCTGTAAAGGCAAATCTGTAGGTAATATTTTATATTTTTACCTTACAGATTTCTAGGACAGTGACATCCTTTTGTAATACATTCCATGCAGTGGATCATTTGCTGTTAAGATTTCCACAGGACTTTGTATGCAAGTAGCTAAAAAACTTACTCTTTCACCAGAAGAAGAAATCTGAATTTATATATTTAAATTATCACAATGCTAATCCTATGTTTTAAGACTCTCAGTGGCATCAAAGGCTTTCAATAGAAGTATAGGGTGCTACAAAACAGAAAAAATAAAGGCAAGTGTCCAAATAAAAAAACCCTCCAGACTTTCCATATGCTCCTTCAGACTATGGCAATTACTTCTCTTCAGACAATGGCCAACACTGAAATCACCTTTGAGGTGATTTCATGTCTCACATGCTCAAGCCTCTACAAACATTCCACCTCTGCAGTGCCTGGGAAAGCCACCAGCTCTGGGATGGTGGCCAACAGCCCACGTGAACCCTGCAGAGCCCACGGGCTGAACGGATCACAGAGGCGAGACCTGTCACAACAAATGTGCTCTCCCACAGTACCTAGTCATGTGTTATACAAAAGTCACAATTTCTACTGTATTTTTGTCCCTTGGAGCAACAGGGAAAACCTACCAATTCTCAGATTAGTTACCACCCACTGAACAAAGCACTCAAGGTTGCTCACAGATGGATTCAAGGGTGGAGCTCTATTCTGATTTTACAACCTCCCTCAGACGAAGCATCTCATGGTGTCTCAGTGACCGTATCTGGGTTTGATGCTGCCAAATTTCCTCCTCCAATCCCGTCTCTCTCCTCTCTCACTGGCCCCCGTATTAATGAGACTGAGTTAACAGATTGTGGCATGTCAACATGCTGAGCTGACATCCTGCTGCCCCCTCTGTGCCTGTCTGACTTTTAAGCTTTTTCTTTCCATTTCCCTTCTGGATTATGTGTAACATGCTCTGTAGTCCAGGAATGCCTCTTGCTTTGGCTGCCTTGCCTCTCTTTTTGGCATGCTCACGGAGCCAGAGGGAATCTTGCTGAGGCCGCCTAAGTCACATGTTTGCCCTTTAATGAACATTAAAAAGAAAGCAGAAGCTCTGCCATTTTGATGTTTCTATTAATACAGGCCACAAGAAAGCGCAGGTTCCTGCTACAGAGATCACAGAAAAACAAAGGCATCTGTAGCAGCTGATGCACAGAAGGGTTTGATCATATTGCAAAGAAAAGATCAGTTATTAGGCAGTACAAGCCACGTGCCCTTAGTTTAAATTTGTTCAGCGTAGCAATTTGGTAAATTTTGCTGTCACTTTCTGGCATTTGTGAGCTTCCTCTTGAATGACCTTTACTTAAGGATTTATTTTCACTCACTGAACTAAAGGTGTTCAACACAATGGAAAGGCATTTTTGGGAAGTCACCTTACGGGACACATCCTGAGGCTGGGAGCTGAAACACTGATGCTCTTTCACAACCCTTTCCTCCCCTCTCTTGGACCCAGCAAAGGTGGAGAACACTTGGGCTGTTATAAGTTGTTTTTCCATAGATGCCCCACACACAGCAGGGTCTTTTGGAGAACAACAAATGCAGGTGTGCAAAGACCAGGGGGAGGCAGGCAGGGGGAAGGACAACACACCCAGCACCACAATTTCAAGTTCAGCTACAAACCCGTCCAGGAAACTCAGGCTCAGGTTCCCAAACAGTGATTTGCTGTGTCAAAAGCAACCACCAAACCAGAAATAAGACAGTGTTCAGCCAGAGTGACCTTTGCAAGAAATCTAGGGGAAAAGAAAAGAGCAGAATCTTTCCTTCCTAGGGAGGATTGTGAATTGTCTCCCAACTGCACTCCTGAGCGTGAATCAATTTTCTTCCAGTCGATAACTAGCGCAAAGGTTCTAACCTTCATTTGTGCTCCAAATACTCAATCGGGGATGTAGAACACATACCAATTAAGCAATTCAGCTAAAATAAGAAGGCCGTGAACCAACATCGTTGCTGCAGCTGCCCCTGAGGGATCGAGGGTTAGCAGCTTGGGGAAAAGGTAATTTATTGAGCTTAATACTCTGCGAAATGTTCTCATGATAATAAGATTGTAAGATCGTTTTAATATCTGAAGTCATGTTGAAAAGGTCATTTCTCACTTTTTACGCCTACCTAAGTCATGTAAATTAGAGCTACTCAAACAGAGTCGAGGATGTTTGCAGCCTAAGTTTTTCTACATTTCTGGATGACTGAGAAAAAATGCCAGTAATCCCAAGTGCTGGACACAACCAGCCAGTGCCCAGGAGTTTTAGAATAGCAACAGTAATGGATGCAGCTACTTTTGGCTGTGCATTAGGCCAGCATTTCATCTTTGACCTAGTAGATTTTATTCAGACTTCAGTCCTCCTTTTTAATGTTGTGATTTGTTAAAAAATTATCTCAAACACACTTCATGTAATCTTAAAGGGGAGGGGAATGCAGCTGATGTATCTGCCAGAAGTTTTATAACCCAGGGAAACGAGGCATTGGCAATTCCACAAAGTACTTGCCTCTTTTCCAACGTGTTTTTTTTCCACAAGAGAATTGACTTGGGAGATTTCTTTCTTTCCTTTTTTTTTTTTTTTAAAAAACGCTTTCTAGGCAGAAACTCTGTAGACTTTGCCTCCACATCTCCCAGCCAACACTCCTAAATCACAGCTTGCAGCTGCCCTTGCTATTGCAGCCTCGGAGCCTCCATTTGGCAGAGCACCAGCATCATGCCAGGATGTGATGTTCCTCTGATGTGCACAACTACCCAACGGGGACGGAGCAGAGATCCCCAAACGCATTTCACTAAGGCCCCTGAATCATATTTGAAACCAAGTCTTCAAAATTTATAGCAGCATTAGGCTACCTGGGCCCTTAGTTTCATTTATGTTTTGAAGCTTCAAATCCATCATGCAACTGAGCTAAACGAGGGCATTATTCAGAGCAGTAATGCACTTGATCCCATGGAGGCTAAATGATAGAAATCCCCTCCTGCTCTTCCTTCTATTTTCCGGCATCTTCTTCCCTCCTCATCTTTCAGCCCCAGCTCTTGTCCTTTACCACAGCCACTATAAAAAACAACCCACCCAGGAAAACCTTCTTTGCTGTCCCCCTTCCTAATAATTTTTCCATCTCCTCTGTCCTGAACCACTGCCTCATTTGTGACTCCTCACTGGTCAGGCCAGAAGGCTTTTTAGAGGAAAAGTCATCCCTTTTTTTCCGCTTGGCAGTGTGCTCCAAAGGTGCTATGCAAACGATTTATTATAACAGATTATGGTCCAGAGTAATTTAATAGACTGGAAAGCCCAGCTGAGAAGAGCTGGTGATCCAGCATTCACAGAGCATGCCATGCTTGTATTTTTCAATGCGTAACACATAAATCTCTCTGCTGCTGTGGCTCTGTTTGCAGATTTGCTGGGGTTTGTATGTGAAAATTTTCCGACTATTTATCAGCTTGATCTTCTCTGTCAGCCTTTATCATCCCTTACAGTCCTCCTGAAAACTCCCTGAAACAGAGAGATCCAGGCAGCTGCCAAACAATGTCATGGCCTTCCAGGGTTGGGACTCTGCAGAGGGCTGAATCCCCCCACGACAAGACTATCACCCTTATTATTATCCCAGCAATAATAATGATGATAACATCAAGCTGGACCACTCTATCACAGCAGAAAAGCTGGGAGGGAGAAGAAATGTCTGCATGCTTGTCTTTTGACTTCCCTGGTTAGGACCAAAGGGTTGAGGGGAAGATGCTTGAAAAGCAAGAATCCCCCCCCATGACATCTGGGGGATTTACTGTGACAGCTCCTCTACAGTAATGCTGCACCTCATTGTGGTGTCTCTGGTTTTGTAACTAAATGGTCACATCTAACAACAAGCCAGCCAGGAACTTCACCAATTCCCAGGAGAGCACTTTGCTGACAAGAAGCTCATGCCAGCTTCCAGGTAACAATTCTCCCCCCTCTGCTCTATCAATGCTCACTTTGCTTTTCAAGCTCACTTTTGCCAAGGAACCCACGGCACTCAGCTAGAAAGTTCTTCCACTACGAACTGTGCTTTCAAGGAGGGTGATTCACAAATGAAAAAAGGAAAATATAATCCTGAAAAACAAAGAAAACGGGAGTAGCAACAAAGATCCTGAGCAAAAGCAAGGAGACTCTTCATTTGGCCAGTGGCTTACAGGTTAAACCTGAAGCCTGCCTTTCATTGGGTTAGATATGTGTTCAAGGTGCATTTCTACACCAGGTAAAAAGCACAGGAAGCTTCATTTCTGATGACTGTCTTCACTGGAGAGGTTCTAATTTGATGTTGACTGCTCCTAATAGACTATCACACCACGAGAGATGATGAGCACTGGTGCTCACCGGGTTGTCTCCCCCTTTCCCCATCTCCTCAACAGGCTACTGAGCAAGAGAAGTTTCCAAAACACAAGCAGAACTTACGAAACTGTGAAACAATAAATCACGTTTGCCTCACTCCAGAAGCTCGTCTGCTTTGCAAATTTTGCACCCTGCTTGGGATGAACGTGGCTGTGGGTATTTCATGGGCACAGGGAAGCAGTGGTTGGTTAACAGGAAACCTGCTGTTGGCTCCTTACAGCACATGCCAGGCCCTGAGTATTAATGGATGATAAATCATTATTGGGGAGAAATATATATTTTACACATAGCTTAATACACGTTCATAAAGAGAGGTTGAAACTTGTTAATTCCAGGCATTTATACCTTTGGCCAATTTAAAAAAAATTCCAGCACAGTTTTGGAGGAGCCAATATTTCATTGCAGGCTGGAAAAATCTTCTGCAAAAGGGAAAAATAACCCTCGAAGTACATGAATAGTACAAATTACAGAATACATTTTCTGCAATTCTCCAAAACTTATCTGGAATGCTGCTTAAAAAAAAAAAAGGGTGAAGGTATAAGATTACATGGAAAAAATTACGCACCTTTCACACTTTTTTAAAGTCGGCATTTTTGTAGGGAATTTTGCAGCATACATAATAAAAGTGCAGAGAGAGGCAATGTATCTCAAATAGCCTCAATTTTTTCATTAGGATCACTCATTCCTTTCTCTAATTCTTTTCATAACCACAGCAAGTCTCCTTCCTGAGTTTTTGCAGGTTTTGTACAGCTCAGTCTCTCAAGAAGTAAAAACAATAAGTGATGGTCTAGTGGACTTACTGCAGTCAACAAAAAAGCGAGTGTTTATTGCTCAATTAGTGACTTCAAGAAATGCCAGGTCTCTAGGAGACAATCAAGACAGGATTCATCTGGCTATTGTAACTCCAGGCGCTGAGTTCCTAAACCCGGCCAGTCCTTCCTTTTGCTTCAGCCCCACTCACGGTCAATAAACAGACTGTGCCCTGCTCAGCCAGTGTTCTGAACTCTGGAAAACCACAGCCACACCACCACAGCCACACCACCAGCCAACCACTGTCGTGCTCCAATCCCTTACAACGCAGCAGCATCTACGTGGCAAACTTCTGCACGTTACGGACAGATGGGTTTTAAATAAAAGCACCCCCCAAACCAGATCTCTGAGAGACCCAGGAGAGATCCAGAGCCAACCTACGACGCTGGGGGGGAACTGCCTGGTGCTCCCCTTCACAGACCACTCAGCCAAGAAAGCAACCATAGACAGTGCTGAATCTGGAAAACGTGAAGCACAAAAGAAGCGTTTTTAACTTCACATATTCCACCAGATCAAAGATCTCCAACTTCAACTTTCTACACGTCAAACTTCGCAGCTGTTCCCTTTATCGGCTCACCAGGAAAAAGTCTCCGTGGACTGGTGCCATTCTTTGTAAAACCCCAATTGCTCTGCAATAAAAGAGGTCTAATTTTTACAGTACAGTTCTGCTTATATTTAGTATCAACATCTGACCACAAGTGCCAAATATAAAAGTTACTGGGACTCGCTTTAATTGCGTTTTGTGCTCTCTTTGTGCGCCAAATCCTTCAGCCTTACTCAGTGCATGCTCAGGCAACTGACATTAGCTTCTACCAGGAAATACTGAACTTCCCTTCAATGGGGAAATCCAGCATTAACTCCCATTGCTTTAGACTGGATCCAAAATGTTCTTTACTTGTGAAATTCTACACACAATATTACACTGCAAGAGTAATATTCTACCTCAGTTGTCCTTGTAAAATTTTCTCTAAAGCGAGAATAAATATAATAAAATATGCAGCAAATCCTTTCTCTCCTGTTCTCCTTCTCTTGAGGGGTTCTCAAAGCCAATTAAGACATCATTAAACAGTCAGGCCCAGCAATGTAAGGCAGAGCACCGTGGAGCACCTACAGCAGGGCTGCAGCCGCTCGTTAGAGCAAAGGCCGTCATCCCAATTAAGGACGCTCACTGTTTAAGCAGCACAAGCAATTGCAATCCTTTTGGCATTCAAGACTGTGTGACCCTGGCAGGGATGAGGGGGCTGCAATCCTGTTTGGGAGTGCAAATTAAGCCTCCAATACTGGGTGCAAACAGGCTTTCCATTAACTTTTTCCTTTTCCAATATTTAGCTTAACTACCTGTGTGAAAGCCAGGAGGGCCATTTTCTCCTAAGAGCATTCATTTGCAGGCCCATCTCTTGCCCAAATACCTAAAGCAGCACGGCAATAGTTTCGTGCTAACGCACATCTTGGTTAAATAAACCAGTTTTCCAGGCTGCTGGGTTTTCATTTACATTTCTGGTAGATTAGTCCGAGCTGGGGAACTGAACGCCCCATATACCGGGAAATGGGAAGAGGTAAATGAGTCCTTTCTTGCATAACTTCCCACCTAAGAGCCACCTGGCTCCACCAGGTCCCAGCCACTGGAGTTGCCCATGAATGTCTCTGCTCCTGTGGGGAGAGAGGTGAGAGCAGTGTTGGGAGCACCAGGCTGGGCTGTGCACAAACCACCCTTCACCAAGGAATACAGGTACCAGCATCAGCTAATGAGGTGTTCTTGGGGCCCCCCTTCCCTGGGGCTTGAACTGGGATGTTCACCCAACCTACCTGAGGCAGGCACTAGGAGGGGGAAAAAAAAGAAAAAAGGAACGATAATAAAAGGTTGATTAATTATGTGCAATAACTGGGACAGCATATCATGAAAATTCCATTCTTGTTTACTCAGCTAATTCACTTTTTATGAGTGTTTAGGCTTTAAAGCAAAACAAAGCACTAATTACCCAATTAACGAGCAATTAAGTTACTGCAGCCTAATAGCCTGTACAGTGGCTGCCTTTATGAGTCTGATGGTGAGTTAGAGACCCATTAAACAAATTTATACACAGCTGTAGCAAACATTACATTTCCAGAGATGTTACATTACATGCTAATATTTTCACAGCCCTGAAACATCATTCACTGGTTTAGTGAAGAGAGTTTGCCAGTTTACTCAGCCGAGCTCTGACAAAGGGAAGGTCTCTCACCTTGTACCAGCAGCTATTACCCAGGGATGGATGAGAAGTCAAGCTCTGTATTTCAAAGCCTTCTTGAAAAAATCAGGTGACTTTTAACCAAGGTGAGTAACATTTACCTTAGAACTTTTTAAATTTTGCCTTAATTTAGGAAGAAAGCACAGTCCAGTAATGTTCAACAAATAAATGTACTTATCTGCAGGAGTCTGAGGTGCTCTCTGCAGCAGGTAACATTGTACTGGACGTGTTAGGTTGGCAGTTGGGTGGTGAAGGGGAGGACATTTTACTGTGTGGAAAGATAAGGTGTTTTTGTAAGTTCCTCTACGCAGATGGGATTACCTGTGAGGGTGCACGATATCCCTGAATGATTGTCCAGTATCAGAAGTGGGTTCTCCCTTCCTAAACACTGAGCAGCACCAAGGCACAGTGGCAGGAAAGCTAAGGGAGAGATATGGTCTCAACTCCTGTGCTCTCTTCCCTTCAATGACTACATCAAACCCACAATATTAGATCTGTATTTCAATGTGGTTCAATTTTCATATCAATAATGGGTGTATCTTTTAGTACAATTTTGACTGCATGGAGAAAAGTTTATTTTTTTAAAGCAAGCATTTCATCTTAGTTTAAGAAAAAAATATTTTTTTTTGAGACCAATCGAAACTCAAAACAGATAATTTCTTTCTGCCAGTACAAGACAGGTTTCCATTTATCTACCAGCACACATAAAATCTTAGGTCACCTCTTTCACAGGCACAGTATTACTTCAAAGCATAGGAAGCACTATGTAAATAAGGAATGTCCTGTAGTCCAAAATCATGTAAGCTGTGCAGTATTTCCCTGCCAGCCTGGTGCATTTCCCAAGGAACTCCATGGAAACGTGCTGTAAGGAGTAAAGATTATTGGGTATATTGGGTATATTTAACCTGGTGTTAAAGATAAGCCATTATTTGGAAGTCCAGGAGCTGGAAGTATATATTTTTTCAAGTTGGACACACAGCAAACCTCCGAGCTGGTGTCATCCCAGTCCCACTGAATTCCATGAACTGCACTGATTTACAGCAGTCACCAGGTTCATTAATAAACACAAAGACACACCTGTGTTAATGAATTCAAAAGCATGAGGAGATCTCATCAGTCTTATGGATAAACAGAGTCCTGCTCACATCCTGTCCCCAGACACCTCCCCAGGCAGAATTGCTAAACACGCCCCATTGCCTTTGGCCTGTGCTTAGAGTTTCCTCTTGTGCAAATTCTCTGTTATCTAATAAGGCATAAGCTTAAGCTTCAACATCTTCCCTACTGGGAATACTGAAGATGAGTTCTTTTCTTTTCTTTTTTTTTTTTTCCCCCCACAAACACTGCAAGATTTACTGGGTTGGAGGCATTTATTGTTCCATCAAATTTGATGGACCAACTGGCTGATAGGCTTAAAAAATTATCAGAATGGGGGAAGCATGGACAGACTCACAAGGACATGTGATTGCACAGATCTAGTTTTCTTAGGAAAGGTTAAAGGAGAAAAGTAACCATTTCCTTTTGTGGTAGATGGCTGCAGGGGGAGTGTATCAAGGTAGGTTTTGTAAGGTATTTAAACCCAGCATGGCATAGAAAAGGTACTGAAAAACATCAGGCAATAACAGCACAAAGCCAGAACAACCCTTATTTGGAGACTGTGAGCAGTGTAGGAAGGTAAATGGTCAGCCAAGATGAAAACTGTGGAAAACAAACCTCAGGGCAACAAACAAGATTCAAAGCAACTACATCTCACCTAAAAAGTGACATCTTTTAATCATGTCTATATTAATGCTATCTTACAAACTTCATCACCCATCAGCCAGTCAAACTTGCAACCCAGCAGCATCTGTTTTTGATGGAATAATGTCTCCCAATTCTATCTTTAGTCTCTCATTTTTTAATTTTAGTTTTTATTAAAGAAAAGGTCTTACCTGGCCTGTTTTGTATTGTTCTCTCTGCTCTCTTTTTTTTTCAATCTAAAGTAATTTCAAAGAGTGAGCGTCAGATATCAAACCCAATATCCTTTTTCTCATTAGCACTTTTCCTGTGCAGACCTTCAAATGTGGTAATAATTAATGAGTCTGTGTCAGAAAATGAATAAAAGATGGCTCAGATGCTTCACTGTTCAGGGCTGACCTTTAGCTGAGTCTACTGTATTAATATATTCTTGTGTTGTCAGACTCAAAGAGCTAACTGCCTTATGAATTATTTATCAACACAAAAAGTCTTAACCAGAAACAGTGTTAACATTAATTTCTAACCCTCTGTGTCACAGCAAAGCCTGCCTGCACTGCATAATTGAATTTTAGTTTTAGACAAGCAATCAAAGCACAAGTCGCTGTTGTTGTAAGTGTGGCTGCCTATGATAGCAAGAGGAACGGCTGCTCTTTTTGCACATCTGGTGCATTACAGGCAGTTCAGGTTTCTGTGAGCAACGAGCCTGACTGGAGACAAATGTGGAATGGGTTTGCAACGATGAGAAGAGCTGTGGCTCCCTCCTCCCCGAAACAATTCTAGATGCTGAACTGCCTGCTACTCTGCTATTGCTGTTTCTTAGTGGGGCTGCTTTCAACACACAGAGGGGGCTGCCTGGTACACCTGCACCGTGGGGATGAGGCTGGGAAGACTGTCCAAAGGCTCTGGCCCTTGGTTCTGCCTTTCCAGCAGTCTCTCCCCCATGAGAGTCCATGCCTGCTCCCCAAACGCAGGAGCTTCTGCGACTCCACCATTTGCAGCCATTATACAAGTGGGTTTCAGCTGCTATCCCCAGCCAATTCTGAGTAATTGTCAAATTGATTTACAGGTTAGGCTTAATTTGTATCACACTAATCCTACCAAGGCATAAGATTCAAGGGTTCAGTTAGGACTTAACACAACTGTTCCCTCCAGAAGGCTCTTGGGAAATGATGCCTGTGCTGGACCAAGAGCAGAGATGTAATGACACAGGCGTAGGAGGGCAATGACTCTATTCCCTGGTGGAATATCAGCCCCTGTTCACAGCTCCTGGCAAAGAAGCACCAGTCTAGTACTTTTTTCTTCAGTTCACACTCAGTGTGAAACTTCAGGGTTTGTTCATCCCTGAAGTAACAGTTCAGAGATTACCAACCGAGCATGAGGGCCCTATATAAGTGAGACATGGCTTTAGGCTCTAAATCCTGCAACAACTCAGCCAAACAGCAGCTTTGGTAGTTTTCTCCTTCCATTCTCAGAGTCAGCAAAGGCAAAGAGAGAAGAGTTAAATCCCTCTGGCTCTTTCCCATCTAAGTAAAGAATTAAATGGGAACTTTTCAGTCTTGCAAAGATGTCTTCTCTTACTCTTCCTGGGAGCTTAAAGCCAGAGGCTGAATGAGAACCAAGAGAGCCCAGCACAGGGAGAGGCTGCTGCTGACAGACCTCCAGGGGAACTCAGGTCTGAACAGGGATGACAGAGAAGCACCAAGAGCTTGGACAAGTAGCCTTGAGGAGGGAAAGACAGACACCCTGTGAAGCACAAATGCTGCAGCTCCTTCAACTCCTTCTAGGGAGAGTAATCCTACCCAAAGAATAAAGGAGGGGGGGGGAGAGAAAAAAACCCCCTGTCATTCAGCTGTGCATCATCTCAGTGCCAGAAAGAGGGAAGGAGATGGACTATGTTTGCAAAACATCTTGTGGTCTCATGCTGAACCCTTTGGGAGCTACAACTCCTGCTGGGGATGTTGGGATCCAGAACAAAACCCCTGAACTACAGGTACACTGACTGTGAGGGAGGGAAGCAATTTTTACAAAGCTACCACGAGGATCTGGATGCTTAAATTCAAGTTAATGGAAACTGGGTGCCTTAATCCCCAGAGGGCTTTGAGAAATTTTAACAGAGAATATCTCCACTGTCTCCCAAGTGTGGAGTGAGCGTTACCCCTTACCTAGGGGCTGACCTGGCAGCCCAAGGTTGGCTCTTCCCAGGAGCCGTGTGTCTCACGCCTTTGCAACAAGAAAGCAGACGACTTCCAGCGTTTTAATCCGAGCTGAAAAGCGCTGAGCTTTGCGGGTGTTAGGCTGTGTGATTGTGGGCTTTCCATCCAGCATTGCCAGCCAAGTTTCAATGGAAAACAAGACACGACATTTTTCAACACTCTGCTAACTCTTCTTAAGACTAATCTTTTATAGGCACTGGGATCTTCAGAGCAGATTATTTTCTGTAGTTGTTTTTATTTTTACTCTGGAGCCTATGATGGAATAAATCAGTCTTTGCCAAACCAGATACTTTTCTTTGGCAGACATTTGCATATTAAATCTAAAATTGTTTGCCATGACACAGTGAAAAGCAATTCCTGAAAGCCACTCCACATCCTTCCTGCAAGATCTCACTAGCACCTCTGTAAGTAACACCAACCTGTTTTTTTGGAGGCCCGATAACCTGGCACACTGAGCTGTTCCTTGTGCCGTAAGTGCTCCGAGCAAAATCGATGATCAAAGGTCTGGAAGACACACACTCCTGCAGTAAATCCCTAAGACAGCTCAAGTCTCCCTCCAATTTGGTATTTATTAGTTTTTTCCCCAAACACATCAGAAGATGGTGACGACTAATTCCCATCTGTACACGCCTGCTCCCAAGCTATGGAAAATGACTGTTTAGGCCAACTGGAAGCTGAACAGTTTATCCACGAGCCAAACAAGTGAGGTTTAAGGATGAGTGATACACTAGGATTGACTCTTTGCCCCGCTGAAGGCTCACAGAGGGTATATCCTATGCAACACCCGGCAATGTTGGCAAACAGATAAAAATAGCTCCCTGCTTTATGGCTGCTGCACCAGCACGGTGACCTGCTCCAGATCCCACTGCTTTCCACGGCCCAAACTCTCTCTGTCGGTTGTGTAAAATATGTTACAATTGGGGATATATATATTTTTTTAATCTTCCACTTCAATATACCAGACTAAGCTAGTAAAAAAATGAGACGGTCATGCTCTTTTAAAATAACAAAACACCCACCCTGGCAGTTATGACATAACCCGGCAGATTTTTCTTGTTACTTTGCTGTTTTAAGTGCCTCACTCAATGTGAATCCAATTACCAAGGCCTTTGTTTTCCCTAACAAAGGGACTGTGTTTCGGGGCTCCAACTCATCTGGCTTTAATCACCTCTCATGAGGGGAGCTCACTAACAACCACCTTGGGATACCTTTTATGACAGATTTGGGGAGGCGCACGAAAGAAGGGGTGGTTTGAAGAAAGAGGAGATGGGGTAGATCCCCCCACCGCTCTTTTTTGTTGGTTTTTTTTGACAAGTGCACAGGCTTTCCACAGTGCTCCAGTAAACCCGGCTATGACATACTCCTGGCCACGGCTGGAAGTGATTTTGGAGTGGCTATTTTTTTGGACTCAACCGTGGCTTGTTTCAGAAGTCTCCAAAGTCTTCTGAAAGAAGGAATGAAAAAAGCCCAGCTCTGCATCTTCCCTGGCCCATGTGGCCGAAAATTACCCGTTTTACTACTACTCAGGCCTGTGCCAGTTGGCCAGCCCAGACAGACATGTTTTCTTTTCCCTTTTAGGCTTATTCTATAACAGATTTTTCCTCATAAAAGTTACAACTGGTGCAGCTCTTCTCGAGTTCGAAAGGCAAAACTTTTGAAATCAGTAGGACTCAATTACTGTGGCCAAGCACCACAGATCCCTCAAGTGACACAAGGAAAGGGACTTTGCTCTGCTACAAATGGGAATTTCAGTCTCTCCCCCCCTTCTTTGCAGGAGGCAATCAGGGTTGCTCAAGTCACGCTTTAGAAGTAATCATTTCAATACCAGACTAGTAAACAAAGTCTTATTGCATCCTGAAATGTTGTATTTAAAAGGGAAAACCCTTCCCCAAAGCAATCTTTCCCTGCTAATTGCAGTGTAAAAGACCATCAAACATACTGCTGGTATTATTTTCTCAATGTTGCATGGAAAATTTACGGTGCAATTTCCATTGTATTCAATAACCAGCACAAGGACTAGTGCTAAGCCTAGAAAAGCTTGTTTTAATCACATATTAATATCAGTTGTTTTGCTTTTATTCAGTTTATTAATTTTTTTCACAGGGCCATGAGCAGGCTACAGCAGTTCCCAAATACCTGATGGGGAAAAGTACTTAAGGTTTCTGGGTCAATCCTTTTTCACTGCATGTGACAAGGACAGGAATCTGCCAATTATCCCTTCTCTTAACATTTTGGTAACCCCAGTAAATAGCCTACAGTTACACCAAGTCTTCTGAAGACTGGTCTGTTGTCTCAAAGGTTCCTGCCTGCTGCAGCACTTGCTCTCAGAGGCCATCCCCTTGTGTACTGGGAAATAGAAATCCTCAAACAGTTGCAACAACAAAACCCTCTTTTTTTATTATTTTTTAGAAAGGGAGTACAGTAGAGAACTGTCCAACCTTTGATGACAATCCCAAATGTTTCCTGAAGGCCCACAAAATTAGAAAAACGAGGCAAACAGTGAGAAGTAGCAGCCTCCAGGCTCTGCCATCCAGTTTTGGCTTCTGAGCAGTTAAACTGGGATTTTTGGGAAGAACTTCACCCTGCAGTGTTCACAGCATCCCAGCTCTGGATAGGACCATCTAGTCCCTCCTTTCTCTTAGCAGGATCATCCATCCCCTGCTAAATGCTGGAAGGATGGTGATCCAACCCAGCACCTCTGCCCACACCTCTGGAAAGTTTTTCATGTAGTTCTGTGCTCAGTTTGGTTCTGCCTTCGAACAGTCATTTTAGATGAATAAAACCATTCTCAAAACACAAGGGAAAAGTTCTGCTCTGGTCCAGCCTATTCCCCATTTCTTTTTGGGTTGGCAAACAAGGCACAAACCGGTGTCAGGCACAGCACTGCACTGACAACCCCACACAAATCACAAGAGCTACTGTGTTAGGCTAATGTGGGCAATGACCCAGGCAACATGATTTACCAGTACAGTAACTATCATACATTTCATGTTGATTTACTAAGTCCTTACGTGAGCGCTGGAACTAAAACTTATGCCGGACTTTGCAGAACTCCAATGATAATTGTTTGGGTTTACTCAGAGCACAGGGGCAACCCCAGGGCAGTGGCAGGTCTCCAGCTGAGCTGCACCACAGGCACGGCTGTAGAAGCCCCTCCACTCCAGATCCTATCTCCTACTGATCCCAAATGCCCACCCAACAGCATGGAACACACAGGGCCATGCAAAGGGAGCTGAGGAAATCCCACTGGACAGTGGAACCATCTGGGCACAAGGAAGTTATGCCTTGGTTTTGTGTTTTTATTACTATACAGAAAGATCAATGCAGTTTTCCCACAAAACACTAATCATTCTAACTCTCACTATGAATAATTAAGAGCATTAATCATATTTCAGGCAAATATTTCCATGCAGTCTATTAATATATCCCAATCAGATAAGAAAGACTCAAGCCCAGCAATAACTGAGATTCTAAGCCCTGCTAAAAGCAGCTTTTTAAGACATACTGTGGTTCCAGATGTTTTGCACAGCTATTTATTTAGCTTGTAAACAAGCCACCAAAAACATTCCACATAATGACAGGAGAACCACAATTACATTGTTGTGGGGATTTACAAAGAGCTCAGCATACTTTTGTGATTTAGAGAAGAGAAATCTCTCATTCTTTCTGAGAGCTGATTTCCAGATTTATGTCTGTGCTGTGAAGCGCCCTGGGAATCATTAAAATGGTGACAAAGAAAAGTGATTTTCTTTATTAAAAGAGGAATGAAGGAGGGGAGGGTGAAATAAGAGAAGCCTCCCTGTTCTCCCTCACAACAGATTCCTTTCCCTCTTGTCAGAGAATTCATGTGGAGTCAAATGATCATGGGGTACCACTGACACTCTTTTGTTCCAATTTTTAAGCTTATTTATTAACAACAAATTGCTAGAATAGCAGCACTTCAGTCTATCCTACAACAAGCTCCATCCTCTGCCTTACCAAACCCTGCTCAAGGAGTGGCATCACCCACACCACAGCCTACTGCCCACATGGAGTGCTCAACAGCCATTAGGCAGCTGTTTTTAACTGATTCTCATTTGAGCTGGCCAATGGAAATGGAAATCTCTCTATCCCACCAGCAGTTCTCTGAGCTGGGGAGACCCCATGATCACCTTATCCTGTTCTGTGATTTGTAATAAAAGCCAATTGCTCCAAGCCAAACTGGGTTCAGCCTTTATCTCCAGATTTTCTCTTTGGTCTTGCAAAGGGTCACTCCAGTTCAGTGTTCAAGTTTTATTCTACAGCACAAAAGAAATAACCATATATTCCTCTACAGAAAAAAGACCAAAGAACCAAACCACCATTTTCAGCACTTCACAGATTTGCTGCCTTCATTCAAATCCAGCCCAATGGCTGTGACTCCATCCTCCAGAAAAAGATCCTGTTTCTGCTCCGAGTGACCCCCGGTGTGGCCACGGGGGCACAGCTCACCTTTGTGCTGTGGCTGACCCTGCCTGGCACTGCCACCAACGGGGACAGCGTGTCCCCAAACCCTGCCCCGGGGTCAGGATCCAAAGGCAGCCACCTACAAGGCTTAAACCTGCCTACAAGGACACAAAGGTGCCCTTTTGAGTCTAATTTTTTTGAGCTGTTTCAGTGAAATAGTTTTATGGTTTTATACTGCTGGGTACGTGGTTATTACAGCGGAAGATCAAGATTTTCATCTCGATGAGGGTACAGAGCCCCAGGGCACTATGAGCCCTAAGCTGCAGTGACCTCCTCCCACAGATGGGGATGAGTGGTGCCTGGTGCCCTCCAAACCATGCCCCGTGTCCCACTGCTCCCCAGCCAGCACTCGCTGCACAGGTAAATCCTGAGCCTGCTGCGGTAAATTAATGAAGAAGTGACATCCTCACCATAATTCCTAGGGAGAGAGTGATGAGAGGCCTTAAACGTGATTGCTTTCCATCTGTATATGTGCTTAAAGACTGTAAAATAAATTAATGGGGAAATCTAAAACATAATGATAAGGATTCCCCACTGAACAGGTGTTTTTTCCATCCATGAAATTACAAGTTGCCAGGAAAAGACACGGGCCCAGCTCAGCTTTATTTCAGTCTCAGCTCCTTCCGTTAAAATAATAACAGGCTTTATGTTTCTGAAGCTGTAATTAAACAAGTGCTTTGCAAGGAAGACCTACAGCTTGTTGTACTGGAAATAAAAAGGAAGCTCCAGCAGATTGCTCAGATTGGTCATTCCCACTTCTCCTTCTCCCTGCCTCCTGTTACGACTTTCTAGACCAAGCTCTCCTTTCATGCTATTGGGTTTATTGTTTTGTCTTCATATAGTTTCCCCCCTCCTTCTTCACTTGAAAATATGTAATCATTAAAGTACATTTAAAATCTAGTCAGAAATCACAAACTAGAAATAAAGTAGGTCCTCCAAGAGCTGTACAGACAGTCTTTGCCTCCAGTATCTGACAGGGACACCCAAACAACTTGTGCACTGAGCACTGAGCATCCTTCCAGTCACTCAGAGTGTAAATGATGAATTCTGCTCTCAAACATGTAACATAATGCATGGTGTGAAAAAAGAGAAAACCCACGAGTGCTGTCACTGCATATTTATGATATAAAATAAGAATTAGCATATGGGAGAGCTCTAAAGGGAAAACAGAGCACAATTTTCTTCAAATTTAGGACAATTGAATCAGTTTTAGATTCCCAGACTTCCAAGAGAAATATGCATTTTTACTAAGTCAGAAGTCAGTTAACCTCTCTACAAACCCTTTAAATAAAAGATTCGCCCTTCAGCGTGCACGACAGGAGAACAATAATGTAAGGTAAAGATGCAGCTTAACTGATGGTTTTCAGTTTTAAAATATAATTTGGGGAAGAAGATAGGGAGGATTTTCTGACTCCCCTGCCCATCCACTTTTCTAAATGGTGAAACATAATTATGAAGCAATGATAAAATGCTTAGAGAGAACACAGGATATGTGGTGATGATAATTACTAATAAGCAGCTACAGTGAATCCTTCACTTGCATGCTGAGTGCAGAGCAGCACATTTTAAAATCAGACACATTTATGAGTGATACTCTCTCCTAATACGTGCAGCTGACCTACAAACACCTCGCTCAACAAGGATGCTAATTACCAGGGTTTACATGGTTTAGCAATACAATTGGAATACAGAACAATTTAACACTGTGGGAAGAAAGTGGCTCTGGCAGACAGGTCCTGAAATACTGGGAGCCCATGGCTGTGGAAGGAAGAGGCCCCTCTAGAGGCACAGACCAGGCTAAACCCCCAGGGAGGACTGATACCCACCTCCGTTGTGGTGGGTGTGAATTTTCTGCTGCCCCTTTTGCCAATATCCCAGGGATGGAAGCAGAGACCTTGCACCCAACAGCACTCACTGCTGCAGCACGGGCACAGCCAGGGCTCCTCCAGGGATGGAAAGGAGCACACCCACTGCAGACTCCAGCTAAGGGAAAACCATGACAGGCAGAAAAACCATCACCAACCCAGGACTGGTCACAGCCACTTCCAAGACTGCTGTGCAGGTTTTTGTCAGTACTGGGCAAAAGACAGAGAGTGAGCCCTTGAGCTAGACAAGGTACCTTGGGCACATATAAATGTCCTAGTCCTACAGGTACACAGGAATGTCTGTACAGACTTCAGTAAAACACTGGTGAAATGAGCCCTACCTGCTTGCTGCACCTCTTTGCTGCTTCAGCTGCAGAGTGCCCAGAAAACCACTGCAAATTTGAAAAAAATTATCTTCTGGTGCTTCCTTAAGGACCCACTGCACGAGGAATTTCCCCCCCTCTTACTGTATCTTAATTGTTGCCCAAATTGTTTCCTAACAGATATCTACATGCAAATGTAGTGTTTTGGTTTTATCTTTCAGCTTCAAGATTAGGCTCCAAATTAAAAGGGAAGGGTTGTGTTCCAGACTTCAAGAAGTGAGGTACAAATAACGGCGGGTTAATTAGCAGGGTGCTGATAGGTGTCGGCACCACAAAGACAACCCTCCTGCATTCTGGGTCTCGGTGCAAGAGCTTGTCTGCTGCCCAGAGCACTGTGCTCCCCACCAGCCCAGAGTGGGGCACTGATACAGGGCGTATGTGGGAGGGTTACAACAGGGTAGATGTGAACAAAGGTCCCACGTGTTGATAAATGCTCAATACCACGGAAGAAAACGTGGCCTCAGGAGGCCAACAGTGAATTTATCAAAGGCCTGTGCAAGCTTTGCCCACAGCACACAACGTGGAAAGGCAGGGCAGGCTCCTGCCAGATGGGAGGAGAAGAGGAGAGCTACTCCAACTCTGTAATTTAATGTTGTCTTTTCCAATAAAAGTTAAAGATACTTGGAAGCCCAGGGTACATAAATGCTGGAATTTATAGCTGTCTCAGAGACAGCTGCATGATATACAGTTCAAAGGGAAGGCCACCACAATTAGCCTGGCTTCCAGGATGATTTTATTGGAGGAAGGGGGTGATAGGCACTGTTTAGAAAGTGGGAAGTAACAGTGAACAAAGTCTGTCTTCAGCATGATTTTACGAGCACACGCAAGTGTAAGGTACACACACGGACCCGTTTGTGCAGGGAGGGTCCCTTGGAGAGTGTGACTCCAGGATCCAGACAAGGGAGGGAATGCAATATGGACTGGTCTTTCTAAAAAACACAGTTTGCTGCTGCAGGATTATCACTCCTTTCTTGTGCTGCCCATGATACTGTAAGGACCTGCACTGCCTAACTCTCCTGGGAGGGTCAGACACAGCACAGACACACGTCCTTGCACAGGGAATACAATGTCCCTCAAGGTGTTTAGGAGCCTTTGGACCGTAGGAGCACAGTGTACAAATAAAAGCATGTAGGTCACATAAAATAACTAATTGCTAGAAAGTTGTCCTCGTAAAGCTCCCTTAAAAAAAAAAAAAAAGCACTTTGCAAACACTGTCAGCTTGTGTATAGGAGGTAACCAGGTACAGACAGTGAGTACCCTGCCTGAGATCACACTGGGAAGATTTTATAGTGTTTGCAACCATGGGAACACAGAAGTGAACATGAAGATAAAGACTGTGTATGTAGGACTGGGTGTTTGACTGGTTTGCATGTTCAACTTTCTTTTATTGATTTTCATAATTCCATTAAATTGATATTCTATTATGCATCTAGCTATACACCCTTAATGCATTGTAATGGAGTGCTGCCTGCATTAGGTTCAGTACTCCAGTACAGATCCCACACCAGCAGTGAGGGGAGGAAGAAGCTATCACAGGCAGGGAGGAGTGTGGTCAAAAGGCATTTCTGTGGGAAAACAGGTATTTCAGCATGCAAAGCAGGTACTTCCTGTCACTTAACACTAAGCCACTTCCCTGTCCATGCTAAGATAATTATTCTGTTCTCATGAAGAGCTGATCCCTCACAGATTGAGGCCGAGTGGAGAGAGCTCTGAGCAATGTGGCACACATTTTGCCCAGTGTTTGCCTGAAATACCTGGTGCCTTCTGAGAACATATAACCACCCAGCAAGAGAAAAGCATATCATGAGCCTCCACATGATGAATTAAGCTGGATTTTCTTCTGCTTCTCCATACTTTTTTTTCATAATAAGACTAGAGGTGCTTGAAGAACACAATAAGCTCATCCCATTCACCTGTTCCCAAGCTGTACTCAGCAGGAAGTCTGACACTTCTGCTCCAGACCTAGAAAGGGGCTTGTCTGTCTTCTCCAACTACAGCAGTCTGCCCAATAAAAGATTGTCTGGGTACCTCACCTCTTCTATAACCTTTCCTGAGAAAGCTTTTTACTGACATCTCAATGGCAGGTAAAGTGAGAAAAGGATAAAGCTACAGCTACTGACTTTTAGAGGAAATAATTGCACAATCATTTTTAGAGGGGGGGAGAAAAGGTCAGGATTAAGCTGGCAGGGCTTCAAATGCAAGAGCTGATGTGGTTAAACATTATCATCAAGCGAAGGTGACAGGTAAGATGGTCTGTCCTCTGAGTGGAGAAGTGTCACAGCCCTGGCTCACCCTCAGCTGCACCAAGGCCATCCCTGTCATGCTGATCTTCCTTACTTTAACTCAATTTTCCATAATAACGAGATACACGTAAGAACAACTCACTTTGTCCATAAAACAAGATTAATCTGATCATCTGACTGATGTGACAATATTTGTAGCATGTTTTGTCTCATTACCTGTAAAGGTAAGTAAGAAACCAGGGTGCTTGAGGCCAGTTCCCAGCACCAATGATTTTTGGTTTTTCCACAAAAGAAGCACTGGCAGAAATTTCATTCAGCTCAAGTGAAACCTGGGGGAGGAGCAAATGAATTGCTCTTTTATCATGTCTTATTAAGAATGCTCAGTATATAATCCATTCTTCAAATTATGCTCTGTTGAAACAGTCAGATAATCACATTAAAAAGGTGAATGGAAGAGGAGAGCAGTACACTTAGTACCTGTCACTTCAGTAAAAGCAGATGTAGGCTTGCATAATACATCTGTTTCTTAACCAGGACTCTAAAATAGTATATTTTAGAGCCTTACATTTCACTCTAATATACATCACAGTATAGTCTCTCACCCTCTCTACTCTAATATCCATTACAGTAATACCATGTACTGAGATAATACACAGTGACATTCCTCAAACAAAAACTAGAGCTCTTAAATATGTAAGAAAAAATCAGCTACGATATTGCAGCAGCATTTCTTCAACCCCCCACCCCAGATCACTACAATATGAGGGAGGCAGGAAGGCACTGGGGGAGAGAAGGCAGCTCACAGAAGGTCACATGAATGCAATGGCACCACGGAGAAAGCACTTCCAGCCACTTGCAAACAGAAATTTTGAAGCTGGAATAAAACATCTTCACCTTTCACTGATATACAAGTATCATACAGTAAAGTACATCTACATAATATGTATTATGCAGCTTTATTTTTATCACAGGCTTCTTCTAGCTGAATGCACAAACTACTTTGACTCTGCTGTCATGATTTATTTTATCACCCCAAAACCCCCCATAAAAGGGAACCTTTTATCTGCACTTTGACAAGCCATGGGCTCGATTTATCTCACACCACAGCACAGTGCAAGGATGTTGAGTTGTTCCTCTGTGTTGGAGACCCAAGCTGAGCTCTGTGACTCTCCTGTCTCTTCTGCCATTCCCATTTCTGCATTTCTCCATCTGAACACCTGCCATGGTCCTACCAACTGCTCTGTGGTGCTCTGCTCAGAGGCAGAAGGAAGGTCACAAGCCACTTCACCACTCCTGTCTTTCCCCAACAGATGACCTCAGTCGTGCTCTGTACCCAGCTGGCTAATGAAGAGCTACATTACACTGAGGTGCTGGATCTTTTTAGCAAGAAAACACAAGCAAACTTCACATATTGGCTAAAACCCTCCTTACTGTGCAACACCACAGCTCTCACTGTGTAAGTGAAGATTTTACGTGATTTCTCACCTACGTCCTCAAAACATCTGGTTTAGGAAGCAAGTGTACTTTCCAGTGCTTACAGGAATGTTCTGACTCCAAAGGAAAAAACAACTGCTCCCTTATGAAAGCTAAGGACTTCTCAGATTTTTGAATTTCTCACTTAGCACGTTCCATCCAGGTTTTCCTTATGTCTCTGCACCTTCCAGCATCAGAGTTCCCTCTCCCACACTTCGATTCTGAACGAGGCACCACTCGTTTCTTTTTCTACTTCAAGAACTTCCTTAAATGATCACTGAATCATGAAATACTCTGCTTTTTCCAGCCCTGGGTCCTTCACTGTAGTGTTCCCACCAGATTTGCTTATCAAAGGTCATAAACTTTACACTGCTGCTAATAACAGCAGTAGCTCTGTGCTATTGTTCTGTAAATTTCTGTACGCAGCTGCTGGCTGCACTTAAACTTCTGATCCCACTTTGAGTAGAGAACAACGTGATACCATTTCACCTGGAAACAGCTGTTCAAGTGCTGATGTTTTGGGGTAACTTTTTTTTTTGGTTGTTGTTGTTGTTTAGCTTCTTTCTCTTTCCCAAAACTAAAAGTTTCTTTAGTTACAGCTCTGAAGTGGGAGTCAGGAATTTCGGTTCCTGTTCCAGAGCTGCTCAAATCACAGTTTTCCATGCTAAGAACCTGTGGTTGTGGCACTAAGGCCACCTACATACAAAATACATGCATTATCACGTGGATTTGACACGTGCTAGTATAACTGTGTGAATGAACAGAGACACACAAATCTGGCAGGTTAGAAACAAAGCTATTTGGAATTTGTCTTTTTTGTCTAAATCATTGACAAACCTCCTTAAGAAGTCGCCAGTAAGGCAAGTAAGCTAATCAGTCCACTGCTAGTATTAAGTCTAAAACAATCTCCAGCTGAAATGTGATTAATCCATGCATGACAGCTTAAAGGTCAAAGCTAGAATGCAGAGCTTCTTGACTGCAAAGAAAGAACTGACTTATTTTTATCTCTTCTTTAAAAATTACAGCAGCCATGAAGTGGCTCAAGGAGCAGAGTAATGAACGTCATAAACCTGCCTCATAAAAATGGCATTCATGCAGTAATACAGCAGGTCAGATGAGCAGGGAACATTTCATTAAAAATTCTCCTTCTTGCCTACCCAAGAGAGACTTAAAACTAATCATATAAAATGGCTGAGTGACACCATTAACGAGCATTAATATTTTAAAGCTTTAATAGTACAACAGAGCTAGGCTGTTATATCAAAATTATACAACCTTATTAGACAGTGCACTTGGCTGCATTGTACTTGAACTGTCACTACCCCTGATTGGAAATATTAAGGTGGCCATGAACCACAGCACAAATACCTTGTTGTTTGTCTGTGCTTTGAAGGTTTGGTAGTTTCCTGACATGTGGCAAATTCTGGACAATTTTGTGAAGAACAAGCTGATTTACCTCACCCATACCAAAGGAGGGAGACCTTTACTGTGAGAAATGGGAGAGGCTGCCTTCAGAAAGCTAGTAATTTTAAAAGATGCTAATTAGAATTCAGATTCTTGTGATCTGGATGACCATTTTGCACAAAATCAGCACAATCATGTGGGCAGAAAAACATCTTCTAAACTTTCCTTCAGCAGCAAGACATGAGAGGAAAGACTGGAGAGAGCAGAGAGAGTAGCATGGGAGACAAAGGCAAATGTCACCCATCCTACTCTTCTGGAGACAGCTAAGGATCTGGTTGACAAGATCAGCTAAAACCTTCCCTGGGGATTACCTGCAGCCACACAAATCCCTCCAGTTACAACCACACACTTCACAAACAACAGTTTCCAACTCTGTCCCTTCTCCCTGTGGCAAAAATCAACCCTCAGTCACAGTTCCTGGCCATGAAACACATGAAAGGGAACTAGAGGAGGAGATACAGACAAACACAGGGTTTAAAGTGTGAGGTTTATCAACTCCCTGGGAGTGCTGCAGATCCTGTCAACCCCCCCAAATGTATGAAATGCTCACTGCCTCCATTGTTGCTCTCTTCCACGATGTCGCACTTCAAAACACACACAAAGCTAGTTCCAACTAGCACTGCTCCTGTTTTAAAATTTAATGACTTGTAGGACAGTAATTAACCAACTGTGACCAATAATGTAGCCTGTGCATTGCAGTCCTAGCAGGCAGCCTACTTTAGGAACATCCGAAAGATCAGCGAAGTTATCATTTAAGAGAACCTGTTAATTACTCTGGCATTATAATGAATGTTTCTCATAGGCACCCAGCTGTTTTGTTTCCTCTTGCATAGAGGCAGAGAAATGAATTGCTCAACAAGTGCCTGAGTGATAAGACACTGGTATTCTTAAGATTGAAGAGATAATGTTGATGACTGTGAGCTGTTTCCTTCTCCTAAATGCTATAATTTTAGTGAGCAATTTAAGAAGGGATTTCTCAAACAAAAGAGGAATGGAAAGATTTGGCTCAGTGTTGGTTACTTAGGCAATGTTTATAGTAAATTGATGCTATGATTTTCAAGGAGAAAGGAGATTTAAGAAAACTGCAGTAATCCAGTACTTGACAGCCTTGTCTTTGCTAAATACTGCACACAGTTTTCAACGGCACTGCTTTCTGCATTTCATAAATGAAGAACTTGAGAGAAATAATAATATCTCACATTTGTGAATGCTATTAGGTCAGGTAACGAATTTTCTTGGCCGTATGTAATGACAGATGACCAGTTTTTGAGTTAGTTGAAGGAACTACATCTAATAGCATCCCTCCCAAAATGCAGGAGCATCTGACAACATGACAATTCCTGGGGTCAAGTCATAAAATCATACAGAACCAAAAATGCTGCAGCAAACTTTCCCTCAAAAGACAGGAGACAGTGAAACCACAAGGTGGGCAGTGGTAAAGGTTGGTTAAAACATGGAAGGGTTTATATTCAGTCTCACATTCTCAGCACATACACAGCCTTGCAATATTCTGTTCCTTTGCTCATCCAGAACAAATAAGTCATTTGACACATACAAGTAATGCTGCAATATTTCTGTCTCCAGTTGCCAAATCACAAGCATTAACATCAGTCTTAGTTAAGACTATCTGGTTGGGTCATACATTTTCAGTTCAATACCCTGATTTAAAAAACTTACAGTAATGATGTATCACTGTGCTGTGTGACCAGGCACTACATGACAGAGAAGGAGAGAATCCATCATTTCGTGTCTAACAGCTTTGACACTGCTTGAAGACCACGGTCAGCAACAGACCTTCCTGAATTACAATGATGTTACTCAACTGGAGAGAATCAAACAGCAAAAATAATTAGGGAACTGAAGCAATCTGTTCATGACTTATGACAGACTGAATGGAACAAGAAGGCCTTGGCGGCGACAGCCACGCAAGGATGTCGTGCTGGAGTGGGTGTTGTCATCAAACCATGGCAAGAAAAACTACAACTAACAATACACTGAAACACAGACACCTAAAAAGGGTCAACATTAAGGCTGTCACGTTGAGTTGTGTGCAATAGAAAAATAAGGACACTCATTAAATAAAAGACAATTTAGAGTGACCGTAGGAGTTCTGCAGCATTCCAAGGGACATGCACAAGGGCTGCTGCTGCTTTGGCCACCAGCAGCCAGGCTGCATGTGCATGGCAGGGCACAGTCTGACTACCTGCAACGGGCCAAACTCAGACAAACTGTCTTTTCCTTCTCTATTTTCCATGATGATTTGAAATTCAAATCTGACCTGCCTGTAAATAAACCTCTCTGCCAGGCAGAAAATAAAATATCATAGAAAACAGAACTTTTCATTTATGACTGCTTTAGGATTCAGACTCCCCTGGGCTTCTTGTACTTGGTTACACAAGAAAGCTGCAAAAGCAAAGAGAAGCTGCTGCAAAGGGAGCTGAGAGTAGCTCCACTCAAACGTCAAAAGGAACATAATTGATAGGACTGTTTGGAAGCACACAGGCTGAGAAGTATCTCTGACAACTGAAACTGTGCTAGAAATATGTAGTAATTTGCCAGATAGAGTTTACAACCCATAATCATTTCAGAAGTTCCTCTCTTTCAATAGATCTTGACTGAAAATTAGCACGAGACCCGCAGGGAGCAAACATCCATTACTGGTAGCACGTAAGTGCCTGGTAATTGCCACAAAGCAGGTGCATGGCTGCTCTGAACTGCAGGAAGGGATGAGGTAGGTGGGCTGGGACACCTGAATTCAGGAACCAGTGCAAAATGCCTGGCTTTAAATATGACATTTCAGCCCCTGCCAAGCTTGCCCTGTGTCACTGATGGATTTGGTCAAGCAGCTGCTCTCACACTTCTCCAAACCCTCCAGGTTCTCTGTGCCCTGACTGGTAAAGAAGAAATGGGAAATCAGAAAGAGAACAAGGGGGCAGCACAGAAGACAGGCAAACATAAAAATGCCAGGGCTTTCATCAAGTCTGCAGACTTGGGGAATCATGGCATCCCACAGACTGCTCTGGAAGGCCTCAGCACATTCCTTGTCACACTAATGCAGAATAATTTTGAATGTTGTCATGGGGGCACAGTCTCCCTTGCACTTCAAGATCTTTACAGAATAATACAGAAAGGGAAATCTTTCCCTCTCCTTTTTAAATTACCCATCAAGTTAAGTGAGGAAAGCTGTACTTCAATCTGATGTACATCCTAACAAGGAGTAAAAAAAAAAAGGGGGAGACAAAGTCATCGCCTCCTGCTGTCAACCAGCTCCAGTTTGCCTCATTTCCAGCTTAAGCCTGGAAATGTTTGTTTTACACCAGATATTCTGAAAGGTCTCCAACACCTCTACTTCCCAATTTCACCTTTGCTTCTCTTGCTTTGTTCTTAAGCCAAGTGAGGAGAAAACACAAGGGTGATATCAGTGATAAAATCATTATGGTTGGCACTGTTAAAAAAAAGAAAAAAGTGCTGAACTGTTCACTTGCCCGAATAATTACTGAGGATGCAGAATCCCCTTCGTGGGATCTCTTGTCTGTGGTGCTGAGGACGGGAGGTAGAAACAGTCTATCAATCAAGTCAGACAGAAAGCATCTGTCTTTTTTATTCAAGAAGGATTTTGCATTTCCAAGAGTGTTGCTCCAGTGTAATGAAACAAGCGGCTGCGAGCTCCCATGTAGCACCCCAGCTCTGTGCAAGGACATGCAAAGCCTTCCAGCCTTTTACACAATTTATTTCTTTATCTAATAAATCAAGTCAGGCCTTTTTGAGTAAAGCATCGCTCCTCGTGAAGGAGTGAAGAACCGCCTCATTTGACAGTGCAAGGAAGGGGAAAAAACCTAATGGGGGAGCCAGCTTCATTTCAAGGTGACACTAAGCAGAGAAGGAGGAGAGGCAGCAGATTGGTATTCCGTGAGACTCCACACAGGCGTTGGACAAGAGATTCCTCTGAATTGAGGGAGTCTCACTCCATTAATTCAAAAACCGATCGAGGTGGAGGGAAAGTAGAGCAATATGCATTATGTATTTGTTACAAAACTATTGTGTCAAAGCAATATTTAGTGGTAAATTATGGCACTATCAGGAGTAGGATGCCACATACATAAATCAATTTGTCTCCTCTGCTGGCAGGAGTGTGACAAAAAGATAAGAGCTCATCAGTGCCATTATTTCCCTGGGCTGGAGGAGGAGAAGGGACGAGGGGGTGGGCAGAGCCCAACATCCCATTGATTGTAAGTGACAAAAGGAGGAAGGCCTTTAACTTTGAGGAGCAGAGTTAAGATGCTATCACCAAGTTAAAACAAAGAAACCAAACCCCTGCTACGGAAAGGTTGTTCAGTACAAACTTGTCTCTTCCCCGCAGGAGAGGGAAGGGGAGGACAGAGACAGACTACTCATTCATCCTCATTTATTTTCCTAAAGTCAGCTTGAAAAATTGATAAAGATTGGAACAGTAATATTTTCTGTGGCAGAAGAGTGGGAAAAAAAAGAAGTGAGGTTTTATTAGAATAAAGGGAAGTACAACTATCACCCTGCTAAATGGTAATTATGCCTTTATGGAAATATCCTGTTAATTACTAGGTCATTTTTTGTTTTACAATTGAGTTGTCAATTTGCAGTTAATTTAGGCCGTGCCAGTCTAATAGCTATTTACAGATCACACAATTGCCTATACAGGAGGAGCATGTGGCCTCTGGGCAACAGATGCCATTTTGGGAGAGCTGGAGGTAAAGTATCACTGAACAAACCAACCCATCAACCCAGGGCGGCTCCGGCGGGGGGATGTGGCACAATAACAATAAACACAGCAGTGGAATAACAGAGAGGCTTCTCCAGTCACTCAGTGCTCACTTTATGGTAATAAGATAGAGCAGCATGTTAGAGGAGCTATTAAATAAAATCATAATTATCCCTCTCTTTAACAGTTGTTAGCTCTTCTCTAACCATAACGCGCCTGAAGTTGCAAACCCAGCGGAAAAGACCTAAGAGCTACTGAAACATCACCAGTATCCAAAGGGGGATCTTTGCATAAGCCTGGCCCTGAGACAGCTGAAAGCATCTCTGCTCCTGGCACCTTCTCAGCACAGGTGCCTTCCCCCCGGGGTAAAGGGCACAGCACGGAACAGGGTGAACCATGGAAAGGAGAGCCAGAGATGGAGTGTGAGAGGGAAGAGGTGAAACAGCCCAGAACAGATGCCAGCCAGGCCACCTTGGAATACTGGGCCAAGTGACCAATTTGTCACGGTACCAGGGAGCATCACCACCACTGAGGAGAAACAGTTCTTGGCTGTGGAATAAAGTGCATAATAAGTATCTCCAGAAACTGCTTTCCTCTCTGAAAATACAAAGATCCACAGGGATTACATCCACAGGCCATTTAGAAATGAAAATACAAACCCCATATTTGATGCTTTTCAAGATGTTTGTTTGTTTGCTCCCAAATATGGCTTTAGGTATTCCAAAGGATAAACTGTTACCCTGTGTCCACACAATGACTGGAAACAAGAAAGCCCAGGATTATTGTCTTGTCTTGAACTTCAAGGAAGCCCAAGAGCTCCTCCTGAAGTTCCCTTCCTCAATGTCTTTGAAGGACAATGGAAATACTTTCTTCCTCAGTCCCAGCCTTCATATTTTAAGGAATTTAAGGGAGGTGAAGTCAGAGGGCTTCCCACCAACATCTGTTTGAATATAACTAAACTAATGATACAAGGGATCTTATGCACCACATTTCACATGGAGATCTTTTCTTAAGACCTCCTGAGGAGCTGTCATGTATATTAAAAGTTAAAGCCCTGGTTTGGTTTGATGAAGTGAAGTAAGAGGCTCTATTCTTAGTAACATGTTGAGACAACGACATGAATAGTCTTGACAAGCAATTCTACTTTCAGCTTAGTCCAAAGCATGATATCAACTTCCCATAATAACTACAAATGGAAGTAATGAAGGGCAAAGAGGAAAAATACAAAATAAAATACAACAAACAACTCAAGCAGATTAGCAGGCACTTTATGAAATTATCAGTTTGCAACAGTATAAACAATTTTAAGTCAATTTATAAAAAATATTCCCAGAAGGCAATCAAGTAAATCAGGTAATTATATCCTGTAAAGGGAGATAACATCAGGAAAATTAGAAACACTTCTGCACATAAATCAGAGGAAGGAAAGCCTTCACACTTCATTTACTCATTATCACATTTTATGTATTTCTTTGCAGAAGACAGGGAGCTGGCATGGTTAATGTTGGCTGCTGGGTGCCCCGATTATCATCTGTGCTTATGGAAATGGCTTGGGGTTAGTTTACATAATGTTGTCAATCAACAAAACATGGAAAATTTGACAGACACATGATGGAGGGAAGTGACAAGACTTTATTCCATAGGAGTAGAAATTCACGCCGTGAATACTGGCATTGGGAGAGAGCCCAAAGAGGAGCCTTGCTAAGACAGGACTAAAGGGACCGAAGGCTTTGGAGGAGCCTGGGATTTCAGCTCTGGGGTCAGGCTTCAACAAGCTCAGACATCTGTTGCTGCAGGAATTCTACTGACCAGCGAGCACCCTCCAGTAAATACAGAAGTCACAGGTCCAAGACAAGGTTTTTCTGGTTTCTTGTCTAGAAAGCCTAGACTTTCACTGTCATGGCTAAAGGCTTCCTGAAGTCTTGGCTTGGACCACTGACTGACCTTTAGATAAAGCTGTTCCAGCACAGCTCTCTGCTGGTTGTATGTTTAGGATCATATCTACCTATCACAGCTTTATCTGCCTTAGGATGGAAACAGCAAATACCCTCACAGGTAGATCGAAAGGTGGAGTCTCATTTCACTTCAGCTGCTGTCAGCAGCACCTGGGCTATGGCATTTTGCTCCCTCTACCTCCAGTCAACCATGACACGTCTCCGTGTCTTTCAGTAATCACATCTATCAGGAATGTTTCTCTTTTCACCAGAAAAAGAACACCAGTGTCACGTACCTCAAATGCAGCACACTCCACTCAGCTGAGCTCTTAGGCATCTATTTAAAGTTAGGCACATGCTTAAATTTCATTAAAACTAACAGGACTTAAAGAAAGTGCCTGGAGCTAAGCATGTTTTAAGTGCTTTGTTGAACAAGAATGTACTTAAGCAAACGCTTAAATGCTTCCCTGAGTTGGTGTCAAACTTATATTAAATCAGGGTCCTTGCTGTTTTTACACCAGTATGTCACGAGCCATAAAGAAGAGATGGTATTTAACCAAATCTTCCATTTTTTCCTTAGGATATGTAAGAGTTGTCCTTTTTCCTACTGCAAGCAAAATATGTAAGAAAATGTCAATGGGGAATTGCTAGTTGCTGAAGCATCTCTAAGATATTATGGAAGATAAGCCTTTTAGTAGTTAATATTCGTCCCCAGCCACATCCCTGCTTTATAGATTATAATTTCTCTTTAATAAAGGAAAACCCTAAATCCCGCAGCTTCAGCTGGAGATGGATTTTCATTTATTTGGTTGCAAGAAACCAAATTAAGAAAATTACTTTCTAACTAATTTTACAGTACTAAAGAACATCTGATGATATGCTGGGGAAAAGCTTCAAGCTTTCTGGATGAAGCCGTTAAGACATGAGTAATAATTGGAAATTTACTGTGCATAAATCTTGATGAAATTAAACTGCATTTAAGTATGTTCTATGAAAAGCAGGTCAAACGGCAAATGACGGATGCCCTGTGTCACTCGGCGTGGGGAAAGGTACTGCAGGAAACCAGAATAATTAATTCCTCTGAGCACTAAGCACGGGCAGAACTTTGTTCTTTATCTCGTGTACAAGAAATCCAAGCATAAAATTGTCGAATTTTGCTCTGTCATTCCTGACTCAGCCTCAGCTCCGGAGGGAAGTGGTTGGAGCTGCACGTGGCACAGAGGACAGGAGACACAGCCTCCTCAACAGCACAGTCACCACCACCCTGCTCTCCAACAGCCTTCACCAAATCAGCCCCAGTGCTTTTGGCACGGAGCTGGGATCATGTTACACCGAAATTCTTCCACAACCACTTTCATAGGTTGGTCCAGATTCTTCAATGGTGTGAAATAGAGACAATCCAGCCCAGTTATCCCAGCTGCTGACCTGGTCTGCTGAACAAACATCCAAACCTCCCAAGGATTCCCACATGACTGGGTGTTACTTGCAGACAATGCACTGGTGCAGTGCAAACCAAAACCCACTCACTTGTGGTAGAGGTTTTAAGTGACAGCTACAAAGGAGAAGGTGCTGTTCAACTCTGATGGCACTAGGATTTTATCAGCATTTGCAATACAAAACAAACACTCTGAACACAGAGATGCCTCTCCTTAAGAGAGCAAAAAATAGCGAAATTTAAAAAAAGGACAAAAAGGTAATTCAACCATGAGCTACCATCATTCTAAAGAATGTCACAGCACATTAAAACAACAGAAAACTACGAATGTGCTAATCAAATGTTTTTATAAGTTGATCATTTCAGCTTATAGGGCCGATTTTTCACTGGTGAAAGCTGCCATACTTGGTTGAAATCAATGGAGCTATGACAATTTACTCCAGCTAAAGGTCTGGCCCATTGGTTTTTGAAATTCAAGCAGAATTGGAGGAAGAAAGCATAAATTTACAAGCAAAAAAGACAGAGAGGCAATGAACCATCCTGACCTTTACTTTCCAAGTCACACACCAGAGAGCACAGGCCAGAATAAGGCAATGGGGAAAAAACTGTGCTCTTCATTTACTTCACTTGCATTGGTTGCACCGTCAGACTTGGTTCAGCATCATAAGTCATAAAAGCATCCCTCTAGAAATCCTCAGCTGGAATGATGGGAGCCGGGACATGGGAATATCAGAGAGTGGGCACAGGGAAAGAAAATCAACTTTTTGATGGAAAAGACAATGAAGCTGTGACAGCACCTTCCTGAGTGATGGCAAACACAGACAGAGGGCAGAGGAGGGACAGGCCCAGGACATGGCTCAGGGACTGACCTGGCTTTGTGTCACATGTGGCCCCACCTGCGCTCGGGGCTGAGCTGCACGGGGAGGGAGGAGGGCTTGGAAAATTTCATGGACACACCTCAGACTTCAGCATGGAACAAAAATACTATAATTCACCGTGAAAGGCAAAGGTGCTTCCTAAGGAAACCATCCACACTACCCTTCTATGGGATTACGCAGCAACTATCTGCTCGTAGGTGTGCATTAAACACTGCCAGTTTTTCCTTCACAATACATTGCATTTACTATTGTGCAGTTAAAAACAAAACCCCTGCTGATCCAAACCCTTTCAAATAACATTTGTTATGTTTCTTGCTGTCACTATTTGTCCAGTAATACTTTGCTCCAGAAGTCAGGCAAACTTGTGATGGGAAGTGTTTGGAAGCCCCCACAGAGCCCTGTCCCTGCCCTCACACCAGCTCGGGTGCCCCCAAACTGCAAGACACTATTGTTTTAATCTAGAGAAAAGGAAGATAGGGCTGATGTTATTGATCAGCCCAACAGACCATCAAGACCTACCAGATATGTCTGCTACTAATCTATACTTTGTGGTTCATGGGAAGGTAGCTGCACATGACGCACGTGCCATTCATCTCTGATAACGCGCCGACAATAATTAGCTCGTGACGTTTCTTTGTTCCAACTTATCTTTGTATCTCTGCCTATCTCTGTCTCCTCTTCTGAGACATCCTTTCAGACTACCCTATTCCTGATATTTATTTGCCATGAGCACACCACTGGCAGGCATTGTTAACTTTAAGGCACCAAGAAGAAAGAGCTCTGTGCTATCTGAATTATTTGTAGTGTTTCCCGGCTGAATGTGGCTGTTTAAAAAAATATATTTCAGAGCATCAAACAGGAGAGAGAAGGATGAGTTACCTGAAAAGACTTTATAAAGGGCTTGGGATAGACTGATTTAGTAACATCTTCTCACGAGGAGACTGCAGATCTTTTAGGGAAAGTTGCAAAGCAGCAGCCAAGCCTGTAAGTTGCACATTATACCCTCCTGAATACAGACAGCTTTGTGGAAACAGAACAACCTGTCAGTGCGGCTATTTGACAGCCTCAGGTAGCACTTGCTAACAAGGACAAGCTTTATTTATTTATTTTTAAAGAAAACTCATTTTTATGATTACTCCAAACCAAAGGGAGATTTTGGGATTGAGTTTGAGAACTGTTATCAAATGCTGCACAAATGCAGGGACTCCTTCTGGAAGGTCACGGCTCAGCAAAACAGGGAACCAATTATACACCTGCTCCCCCAGCGTGTGCTCAGGCTGCACAGACATAAAGTGATGGTTTCCTCTTGTAAAGACTGGGGATAAATCAGATCTGGGAACAAAAATCACCATCCCTTTAGACAAACAGGGCTGTAGCTCCCTGGACTGAACTCCTCAAATCTTGTTTTCTTTAGAGGAAAGGATGGGTCCTGCAGCTTCCCTTGGGGCCGGTGTTGCTGCAGCCCCAGGAGAGAAAAGGATGCTCACAGGAATACACAGCTCTTACTGCACCAGTGAGAAAATGGCTCCAGCTTCAGATTGAAACCTGTCTCTGTGACATGAAACAGCAGCACTCGCTGCCTTCTGCCCAATTATTCTTCAGCACCTACCACCAACCGAGCCGGTCAAAGGCTGCCTCCGACTGTTTGTTGTCCTCCAAGAAGTCAGCAGCAGGACGCCGCTTTTACACTCCAGGTTAGGTTTCCTCTCCCATCTGGCCTCTGCTATGTCTTCAGAGAGAAGATTTCATTTACAGGCTGTTTGCCATGAAGGAAGGAAACTGCCTGCTACTCCTGTTCTCTGCAGGGATGGTGATCCAGCATGCCTGTGTGCCTGCTCTGCTAACTATCTGCTAGGGCTCCGTGGCACACACAGAAAACGCCTATTGACTGCCACTGCCTAGCAAAAACACTCCTGAGAAAAACAACTTTTGCTCTTCCCCCCATAAATATGCTGCTCCTGAGTTCTTACTTGGATTAAATTGGTATTTTCAGAGGCAGCACAATGGGATGGCCAATGGGAATGGAGAAATACAGGACTCACTGTTACTTGCAATTCAGCTTTATATGGAAGAGATGAACACAAGTTTTGCCTCGTGTTCTCTTCAGTCATCAAGTCCAAGGGACTCAGCATGTTCAAGAAGACAAATGCTGCTGCTCTTTCTTCTTCGTGCCTGGTTTTTATTTCCTCTTAAAAATACATTTAATCAGGATGCTGCAAGCCAGTACCCTGGAGAGGAGGAAGGGGAGGACAGAAGATCTCTTGCCAGTGAAGGTTTTGTGCATGTGGCACCACCCCATCATAAATCTCCCAAGGAACTGGCATGATCTCCCTATTGACATCAGACAACTACGATTCTCTCCTGCCCTTTTCAGTTCAAAGTGTGTGAAAATCAGAGCTACACTGCAGCTTACCAAGTCAACATTCCCATCACACACGGCTGAGGCTGAGCACTGCCCTGCCCAGGCCCTGGGAGGGATCACTGGGTGAGATGGGGCACACCGGGATAGCACGGGAATTAAACCTGGTGGAACAAGGGCTGGAGAGGGCACTGAGTCACCTGTCCTGTCAGCTGTGCCAGAGGAGCTCAGGAAAGGAGCCAGCCAGGTCCCTGCAGACCGGAGTGTGGGAGCAAAGTGACGGGAAGGGCAGTGGGGACAGCTGGGGGAGCCACAAATGACAAAATGACACACAGGACCAAACCCCCCCTCAGCCACAGCTCCCCACGGCTCTGACCCACGGAACTGAACCCACACACGCATCCTGCTCACACTGAAGACAAAGGGATTTTAATGATTAAAGTTGCAAGAACGTAACAAAGGATCTTAATCATTTTCCCAAGAACCTGAGCCAGAAAATCTAACACTTACTGTCTGAGTTCAGGTTTGGGCTTGTGGATTTTCTTAGCCCTCCCTCAGGCCTGAAACCCTCCAACAGTCCTGTTATCCCCAGCTCAGCTGAGGCACTTGCAATAAGCCATCAGTTCCCTCCTCCTTCCACTTCCACTGTCTCCTTTTAATCATACCAAATCCCTTTGGCACTCGTCTCGGGGTAGTACATAACTCTGCAGGAATTCCATTGTCATGTAGCATTAATTTAATGTCCACTTATTATAAAGTGTTATGGAGAAATAATACACTGTTCCTGGATGAATTAGAAACCTGACTGCATAATGAAGATGCCGTTCTGCAAGGTGCTGCCTATTGTTCAGCCTCTCGTGCTCTGCAGAAGGAAAGTGCTGCTTGTTTTGACAAGCAACTGAAATTTCCGTTTGCTGCTTTAACAGCAATGTTTTAACTGTCATTCTGCGAGGATAGAAACGTTCTGTAGTTCAAAACATTTTTCAAGGATTGATTTGGACATACTCACTTGCCTGTTTATATATATTTTTAAATGTCAAATTAGCTTGGAAGTCTAATTTTCTTGTCCTGGTTGATAAAGCATTTCAGGGCACGGGACCCAGTGGCATTTTAGAGCAGACCTGTTATACAACTAAAGGCCAATTTGCAGCTCTCAGTTTGATTTTACTTCAAAAGACAAAACCCAGCTACTGAAGACAAGAGCTCCCACCATCAGTTTTTAATAAACATTTTAATCTACTTAGTCGGAACAGATAACTGTGAGAGTGCATAGCTGTGCTATGGGATAATTATCTACTGATACAGAGCTGCAGTTAAACTAAGATGCTCGTTTCCAAAATAGAGCACATGGCTCAGAGGGGAGCAGAGCTGTGACCCTGTGCCCCCCCAGCTGTGAGTGCAGGACAGCCCTGCCACCACCACACACCTCTCCCATACCCACCACCCTCAGCTCCTCCTCTGCTGGCAGAAATGAACTGCCCCCTCGGGGGGTGCAGGTCCCCCCAGCAGGGTTGGAAGAACTGCTCTGGATCCCTTCTGAACAGGACCTGCTGTGGGCTGGAGGTGATTTGGTTCCTGGATGACACTAATTCTAACTTCTCACCTGCGCCCCACCTGCACTGGCACGAGAAAAGCAAATACTGATACTTCTATAATGATAAGCACATAAACAATTGTTAAAAGGTGCTAATGACTTTGGCAGCCAGTTTGAAAAATGAGAGGATGACCAGAGGCTGAAGTTCAGCAGAACTGAACGGGACAAAGCAGTCCTGAACAACACAGGACACAGCAGTCAGTGCAAACTCAATCCTTCCCCTTTGCCACAATCAACACAATGACTAAAAACAACAGGAACATAAAAATAAACAAATCCACAGGCAACATCTAAATAAATACAACTGAGGGAACACTGAAGTGGCTGGAACAATGCTCCTTCATCCCATATTTTCCTGGTTTTATTTGCAATATTGCAACGATGTGAATTTCCCAACAGCAGGCAGGAGACTGTGATTCTGCCAGTTAGAAGATTTCAATTATTGATGTTGTGAGACATAACCAAGGCACGAGTTTTCTGCAAGAAGATGCCTGAGTTTGAAAGCTAAATGTTCTTTTCTAAGGCAAAGATCTTTTAGTGACCGGCATTTCAGGATGTCATGGGACGATGGACATCAATAATCACACGGCAAACTCACCACACTGCTTTCAATGTCCCCTTTTGTGCCTATCAACTCTTTGGTTTAGTCTCAAAGCTATGGAACAGAAATGAAAAACTACGAGCAGAAGAAGCAGGAACTAATCTAATGTCAATTTGTACTTAACCCCACAGGTCAGTGCAGAGGAGGGGAGACTGCAGGCAACACCCACCACCACACAGCAGAGCACAGTAACACAGCATCTGTCTCTCTGCAGCAGGGATGTGTGGTTTGGTGGCACTTTGGCCATTTTGCTTCCAAAAAATTAGGAATAATTTTTCTCTTGTTCCAAAGATCACCGTTTCAGACATAATACTGCGGTGTTTTAACTTAATGAAGTCAGTGGTGTGAATAATTAAAATTACCCGATAAAACAAAAATCAAAAAACAGTTTCCTCCCAAGTTTAAAACAGTTACAGGATATTAATTAAAAAGTAACCAGAGGGAAAAAAAAAGAAAAACATTGCGCTCAGATAAAACTCCCTGAAAATGAAGCACTGAAGTGTAACTTAGTGGATCCAGGCAAGACAACACAATAGGCAGGTGGCCCTTTCCAGTTTCTCCAGAACAGTTTTTGGATGGTAAAAGGAAGTGCTGGAAATGAAGTGCCTGCAGCTTCCCTGATGCCATGACAGTGGCAAAGAGCTTATGTCAATACTGATGTTAAATAGGTGGTTGTCTGAACAATGAAATCAGGGGCAATCACTACCAAACCCACTGCCAAAGGTGAAGCAGAAGGAGACAGACGTGGTGGCCTCTCTCAGCACTGCCCTCCCCGGCTCTGCTGGGCAGACACAACTCCCCTGCAGTGCAGCCCTGGCAGAGAGCAGAGCAAGGAGGAACCCGGACAACCCCATGGCATGAAGCCTGGCTGCAACCTGCCACGGGCCTCTCCTCTTGCTGCTCCTCCAGCCTTCCTCCAACTCAGGCACTTGACCATGGAAGCAAACTCCTGCCCAGATCCCCGCCAGCATCACTGCAAGGTCTGACAGCAGCACAGTCATCCCTGCCCACCAGCAGCACACTGAGCCAAGGCAAAGCCTCGTCCCTGGGGAAGGCAGGGGCATCCAGGCAGGCTTCCAGGCTCACCCAGCAGCAGGACTGGGAAGGAGTGGCTCGACTGACAGCTTCAGACGCTCCCTGACAACTCACAGTGGCGTGTGGCAACGATCCACCGGCACAAACCCGGCACTGCAACTTATCACGACTATTTAAAGATGAGTGGCAGCCAGGAGAGCTCCCAGCAGAAGGGAGGAGGTAAGGGGAGGTTCGACAATGAGAGAGAAAACACAAGATGGGGAAACAGAAAAGGAAAACAAGAACCTGTTCCAATCTGTTTTTTGCTCTGTTACGACTGATACCTCTTCCTTCTAAAAATGCAGCAGGCTGTCAGAGGATGAAGGCTCATCACTTATTTGGTCTGAGGAAACTGAGGGAGCTCTGTGTAAGCTTTTGCTACCACTGAGTGAATCAAACCACGCGGGAGGGGGAGAGAACTGGAGGAGCAGCAAAGCTGAGGGCAGTGGCTGTGACCAGTAGCCACAGAGACAGGGGGTTCTGCCTCACCTTACCATTGCTCTCACCTTACTCTGCTGTTATTGAAGGACTGTGTACATCACACACGCCTTTTGCTCTGCCAGTTGTACCTTGGCAACACACAATTCACACTCTTTTTAAAGGTCAGCCTCTAACTGTGCAGCTGCACAGCTGTAACTGTAATGGTGCACAGAAGGTCCACAGTGTTCTCCAATGGGAGTAAATAGCAGCCAAACCTGAATATTTTAGAGTTCAAAATAAATTATCTTCTTCCATGCTCACTGGGCTACAGTCCAGTAAAGCCTTTTTCAACTTGAATTTAATGCAAGACTCTGCAGTGGCTTTTTCAGCACATCTTGAAAGCACACGGGTACTTGCCAGAGCAGGCTGCTTGCATCCATTCCCTATATACTAATTTCTTTCTAGTATAGGTCGCCCCATAAATGTATTTTTCAGTGCTACAAGGCAAGATTCCAATCTCAGTCACGCTGGTGTAAATCTATTATAATTCCATAATCTAGCCTTTAGCATTTTTAATTTCTAAGAAGGCCACTGGGGTATATTTACGTCCTATTTTTCTGCAGCCTGTTAGGTGAGAATTATAGTCATGTTGTCCAAAGCACACTCTAATCTTATATGCATCCATTAGTGGCTTAAGAAAAATAATCAGACTGTCCAATCAGGCTAAGAGATAACACACAAGCCATCATTTACATGTTATCCCTCTCTGCAATATTGTGATTTCCACTTGGCCCCAGGGTAACACACTATCGGTATTAGCAATTTTCCTTGTAAATTAATCAGAACCACCTAGCAAATAATTACAAACTTCTCTTCCAAATCTATTATCTTCAAGTTTAAATGTGGGCAGATGGTAGGCCTTAGGGCATGTTTTATTCCAGGTATGGAATTAATTGATGATTTCTCACATTATAAACAGAGAACTGCAAATTATTGTTGAACCTCTAATTTTTTTTCCCTCTCATCCTATTAATGTTCATCCTAGGTAAATGTCTGGCAGCGATGAAATGTGGATTTTAAATACATGGCCAATTTTGATTCAGGTCTGAGAATCACAAGGTTCCTTCTCACTAGCACACTGATATTCAAAGCTTCTCTGTAACACTCATCCTCTGATGGGTAAAAATTAATTTATTCCTCAGGCTGCCTGCCCTTGAGTGGAGTTGGACACTTTTCTAAATAGGACTTTGACATGCACAGTAGTTTCAGAATATAAATAGTCCAAGACATTTCGGTTTGAAAATCAATTTTTCCTTCAAATTGATACCCTAGAGCTGAGAACTGATTACTCATTAATTAATTACGCTTTCAAAGAGCACAGGATCTTTGGAAGCCCAGACAAGGGGGAGGGGAGCTCCTGGAGTACCTGGTCCAATGCACACGTGGAATATCTAACCTTTATGATTTAGAAGGCCTCTTCTCATTAAGCCAATGAACTGAGGTACCACCACCCTTAAAACCAGGATGTAAAGAGAGGTTCATGCAAAAGGCTTCCCTTTCCTGTTCAACGGGTTCTGAGTCTCAGGCCTGGAAACCCAGGGACCTGGGAGTCTCCACTCAATCTGAACACCCACCTGTTACAGAATTCCACCAGTGCCAAGGTTTGCCTTAAAGGCAATAGCTGCAATTGTACTGCACCATTTAAAGCCACCATGTCAACTAAAACAGTTTTGTAATTAAGAATGTATTTCGTGTTCAATACCTCTTCCTCAGAATGGTGTGGTACTTGCTATTCTTCACTCCTCATAAAAAGGGGATATTCCAAACCCAAAACTGTTGCCTTCTGCCCACAGTTTGAGCACTGGTGCTATTGTCAGCTCAGAGACACCTGTTGTATCTTAAATAAAATGAATGTGAGTCAATCATAGGCAGCCAGGGGCCAGTATGGACAAAGAAATACTTTAAATATTATTATTATTATTTGTCTTACTCTATGCAGACAGAGATGGAATTCCTTCTGTAAGAAATAAATAAATACCTCTTTATAAATCACAGCCACACAACAAAGCACTGGGAGTTGAATTCATTGCTTCCTTCCTTTATTATTTTTCTTTATGACTTCCTCATTTGGAACTTCTCCTATTTCATCACTCACATGAATAAAAACAAGCTTATGCAATCATACATCACGCTTCCCTCTCTTTCCTGGAAGGAGGGGGAGGAAACCAGCTCAAAACAACTGGAACCACCAGGGACATTTTCCCAGTTGGGACAAGTGATAAACACGGAGCCGGCACAGTGTCCCTCACTGTCATGTCCCTACAACAGCCCGTTAGCACTGCCCCTGGGAATCCTAAACTCCTGCTACAGCCAAGGAAACCCCCAGCAGAACAGCTATGAAAGAGCATTTGTTTTTAGACGTTCTCAAAACTTTGTCAGTACTAACACAGAGCCTGGGTAACAGAGATGGTTCCAGTGCAGAGCTTTGTTCTGGCTTCTCACTCGAGGAATGTCTGTTCTTTGTCAGCAATATGAAATCAGAACAACTAACTGGGTAAAAGACACAAAGACAAACAGCTTTTAATAATGTATAAAGTCGATCACGGTGCATTCCCAAGACTGAGATCCAGTGGCAGTACCCAGCAAACAAACCATCCTGACTGCATTAACACAAGATGCCTGATGCACAAGGAACATGATTAATTTTAAACAAATAACTTCACTGGCCAAGGTTCTCAGGAGCAGTGAATCACATCACAACACCCAACCTTTCCCCTACCCTGTCTACAGCTCGAGATGCTTTAAAAGAAGCCCTAATTTCAGAATATGAAGATTATCTTGAAGCATCTCGAGCTGTAGGTGAGAGGGAGGGGGTGTTTGGCATTCCATATTATTACTGGTAGCCAAAACAAGCTTTCCATGCAAATGCCAGGCACTGGGTCCCATGGGGAGGGCACTGCAGAAGCACACCCATCATGCTGCTCAAAGCAAGAGCCTGAAGTTGCACGACCAGACAAATCTCCCATTACAGTGAGAGTGGTGATGAATTCTGTGCTGGGAAATGTGGTCTCAAATAATTACTTACCAAGCTGACTGTGTATCCTAAGGGGCTGGAGGAAGGATGTTTAAAGAACTGGAGTTTAAGAAGCAGGCAAGCAAGAAGATCAGGGTTGCCATAGAACAAATTCAACTTCCTTGAACAGGAAAAAAATTGGTTTTGTTTATCAAAGTAAGGAAGCCTCTACTATCCCTCTCGGCCTCTTCACTGGTCAGAATTGTTTAGGTAATGCTTGGAAAGGGAGACAGATATAACCAGGAACCATGAACTGCATTCTCTCAGCAACACATTAAGCTCTTTGAATAAAAACAGGAATATTCAATAATACGGTTTTAAATTAAAAAGAAGGATGGATGTAACTTAATTCCATAATTAAAGGGTTAATTATATGCATGATAAAAATAAGTTTTATGTTTTACCATGCACACCCAATCCCTATAATCTGGTCATAAATAAAAGGGCTGGTGATAAGGAAAGCTGCAGGCAGGAGAGCAACTCACCATCTTTAATGGGCAGTTATATGACATGCTGCTAGTACATTGGCAGTAAATCAGCAGAAACATCTTTTATAGAGTTCTAGTTTTTATGATGTCATTAACTTTCCTCCTTATACTTAAGGGATAATGAAATAAAGTCATGAGGAGGGATCAAAGGATGAGCCCGAACTGTGTAGTTTGAAACAGCCACAGGGGAATGAATTTTGCCCACGCTTTCCTGCAGACATTTTCAGGGCAGAGAGGAGTGAAGAGTGGAGGAGGCAAGGCAGACCACAAAACTTTTGGCAAACCCTGAATAGCACACATATTAATGAGCTGTTTTATGAGAGGAGTTCTTCAAGCAATATTCCCGTGGCTTCAAAACACTGCGATTTAGCAATAATTTAAGCCCACGAGGTGGTGGGATCAACACCATGCTCACAGGACTGGGAAGGCAGGCTGCAGCACCAGCACAGCCCTACTGCAAAATGACAGGTACAACAGCATCTTCTGGTCCTCCTGAATAACTGGGAATGCTGAGCAGGACAGGGATCAGCAGGGAATGCACAGCATCCAGAAACCAGCAGACACTTCTGAGCTAAGGCAGTGACACTGGGAAGTTATGACAGCTACGAACCATTCGGGTCAAGTCAGGCCTCAATCTAACACAAATGGAAGAAAATGCTGCCAGCAGATCTGGATCTAATTAAAAAAATTAAAGTGAAGCTCCCCCCTGCCTGGCAGCAGTCACTGTGATTAAAGTCATGCCTTTAGGGTTCCTATCAGACAAGCCTTAAAAAGCAGGATGAAGGTTCTAGGTTTTGCTGGTCTCTAGAAGCAGCTTTCAGAGGGCTCCCAGAAGGAGTTGGCCCTGCACTCCCTTTCCACAGTACACCCTCTGTGACAAATAAATAGAATCAATATGGGGTGGGGGTCAGAGCACACTTTTGAGCAACATCTACAACAGGTCTGTCAGTAATAGACTATGTCAACACATATTAGCTGCTGTTTATAACTCAAAATGCTAGTCAAAAGTCACAGCCTAGTTTGTGTAGAACCCCAAGGAATGGCATCCTATTAAGGGACAAGGATAGCATGTTTTATTCCAGTATTACAGAGTATGTTTCTTATATACTAGCCATATTTTCAACACCTCATGACTGCTTACAGTTGCAGACCTCAGGTATGACCCCCAGCCCTGTGACATGCAAAGCCTGCAACGAGCAACTGGAAGATGCCATCAGACAGCAAGGCATGACAGCTTCCTGAGTCCAGGTGAGCATTTCCTCCACCTGCCCACCTGAGTGATTTGTTCAGCTTCAGAGGAACTATTTCCAGAAGTAGCATCCACTAGATCTGACCCAAACAAGACTCCATGCTAAGTCTGGATTACTTGCTAAGGGCAAGTAAAATTTTAAAAATGTCATTACTACTAAAGAATTAGAGCCTCAATTTCATAAAATGACATCCAAATCTGAAAACTGATAGCAAGAACAATGTCTTGACTTCATGATCATTCCTTACTGTTTATTGTACTCTCATATATACCCGTTAAAGAGGAAATTTTGTGTATTCCCATTGAAGGAAGATACCCAGTGTTGGCTGTTTCTTAACACACAAATTATATGCAGGCCGGGTCTCCTCCTCCTTGCAGCCTGATGTTTTCCTTCCCTTGTTTTGCATAACTCTGTTCAGAGGATTTTGCCAAGGAAATGAAGACGGAGAAGTTAATTAGCCCATCTTAGGGATCTGCACGAGCACGTGGGAAGCTCTAGGTCAGCGCATCTGTCTGCAAACACAGCGGTCAATTAGCACGAGGAACGTTTATCAACAAGTGCCGGCACATTTCCCACAAGCAACCTTTCAGCAGGACACCAGCCATGTTGGACAGTGAGGCTCAGACATGGTAGTTAAGATTCTGGAGGCCCCTCTCCCCAGCATCTCACAGCAAAGTCCCGACTCCACTCCTCTGCCCACTCCAGTGGAAACTGTCTCCTGGCTGATTTATGCAGGCAGTGGTGCGAGGGAAGAGCAGCCATCCTGTCTGCCACGGAATAATAATGGCTGTGTCAACCTCCCTGTCCATCTCCTGCCTGAGGAGTTCTCACGTGCTCCCCCATCCTCCCGGCAACTGCAGCTCCCTGGAAAGTTCAACCCTGACAAGGTAGAATTAGAGAGGGAGGGAAGCTCCTCCCTGGTGTTATTAAAAGGAAGAGGAGGGAGCGGAGGAGCTAATTGTACACATTACAACTCTTTCTAAAAATAAGAAACTGAGTTATCACAGTGTTTCTTATGGGGCTTTATGCATTCAAACTCCTCTAAATGAGGGACTACACCATGCACTGCATATCGTCAGAGATGATTGTACACCATTACCCAAAATTGAACTGAGTCTGTTCAACCTACCCTGCACTCCAATTTGTCACAGAAACAGTTTCCCTGGCCCATTCACGTAATGAATGTGGATATGAAGTTAATGCCAAGGAAGATAAGCACCCTCAGGGTTATTTAAGCCTACCCTTCTCTATCATTCCCTGCATTATTTCTTAGGCAGCATTATATAGGAGTTCAAAAAAAAGAAGCAGAAGTGGAAACAGGGTAGGGGCACATCATTCAGATCTGATGCCAGCATTTACAGTGACCTTGCTGGGTGAAAAATATTTTACTGTTCCCTATTTCAAAATCCAGCAGGATCAATCTTAAAATCTGTTTTGTTTTCAGAAGATAACAAAGGACATAGCGCACAAGCATATTTTGTTAGTTTAATGTCTCTCCTTTTTCTACAGAAAACTTCTCAAATTCTTCAAATAAATCACATTAATCCAGTGAAGTATGAAATACAGCCCAGGTTCCACAAAGCAACAAGTCATATCTCACAGGTTCAGGGCTTCGTTAGGGCACTCTGGGTGAAGTCCTGTCCAGGTGAAAGGAAAGGCTCAGCTCCCATTAACACCAGTCAGGTGAGAATTTAACTCTTTTTAGTTGTCCCTTTTAGCTTAAAGGCAGCCATACAAGTAATAAGGCAAAGTAAACCAAAGTAAAGGGACTGCAGCAAACTCCGAGAGGAACCACTGTTCAGCCAACATTTCCAGCTGTTGTTGAAGTCCATCATCACATCCCACCAACAGATATTGCCTGTTCTACAAAGTTTTGCAAGATTCTTTGTCACTGAGCAGCAGCAGTGCCCATGTGCTGGATCGAGCCTGTACTTGGAAGACAGAAGCAGGATGGAGGTGCCTTGAGATGCAAGGCTTGTAAGCTGGGAAGTTAAAAGCAGCATTAGAGAATTAGGTGTCCAATTCCCACTGAGAACTCCTGGTAATTAGTATCTACAATAATACAAAGGCCCATGCAATTAGTATGCAAAGATGCTTGTGCAGAAGGGCAGGCTGGCTGAGATTTAATTTTTAGGGTTTCCACAGCAATTTTATTTGCGACCTAACACTTGATTTTACCTTCAGCATTCCACTATATCCCACCTACCCTATCCTTACAGCACAAGCCAGCAAGATTACAAAGCAGGGCTTATCTACAGAGAGCGTTTCCCTGCTATGGAGCCTGTGATGTCCCTCAATTTAAATTGCAATGGTTTCTTCTTTGAAGGATTGCTAAGTGGCAAGAACAAAACCTATGACTGTCAGGCTCTAAGCATCACAATTTCTTATGGCTTTACAGCAGAACATTAGGACAGGATGAAGAATTAGCTGTGTCAAGGAGAAAATTTGCTACTGTCAAATTTGTTTAGTTATTCCGAGTTACAAATATGATTTGCTGCTACCAAAAAATCAACTAGGCTGTATTAAAAGTGTAATTAGATACCCGGCTATAAATCTCTTTAATAAAGGTGTGGTGGAAATGATGTTATCCATATATAAAGATTAATCTCTATTTAAATATATATAAATTCAGGAAGCTGAACGATGCCAAAGCCGAAAGGCATCTCCTAAAGTGTGGAAGGTGCTTTGTTACTCCTGGTAAACGCTAATTCTTTTTGCTGCCGCTCAATTGTATTTTACATTTAACCACACAGTTTTTATTTATTATTCTCACTCCGAACTTCCACGGCATCCCTTTCATCAGTTAAATTCCCCCTTTCGAAACAAACATCTATTTGAACAAAAACAGTCTTTAAAAAAAAAAAAAAAAAAAGAAAAGAAAAAGGGAGAAGAAGAAGAAGAAGAAGAATCAAAGGATTTTTAGTGAAATGAAGTTTTCTGGACTGAATTACCCAGCCTACACCATAGCATGCTCAGCCACTGGAAATTATTTAGGAACAACCGAAGGATGGGGCCAAAGGCCCGAGGCCTTTATCTGGGCGGATGATTGATGTGCTGCGGGCCCCGCTGTGGCGAACAGCGATTTTTATCTGTTGCCAGCAGCAACAGTCAGGGGCGCAGCGTGGGGCCCGCAGCCGGCCCGGCCGCCCCACCGGCCGCACACACCGACACACAAACGGGCTTTTCAGCCGGACAGGTCTCGTGGGGGGCTCTGACATAAAGGGCCCTTTGGAAAGGCTGGAATTGTCAGCCCTTTGATGGCCGCATGCTGGGCCATTAGCTTCTGTTACTAATTTGTGGTGCATGTGAGAGGGCAGAGCGGCGGGAACACCTGCGAGCGGCTCGGCCGCATTGTGGGACGGGTTTTGTCGGGAGAGACGAGGAATAAAGGACGAGGCATAACCCTTCCATCTAAAGGGCAGATGACACAGGCTATTATCGGTTCCAGCCATCAAAAGGACGGGCTCTGAAGTAACATCAAGCCGTCGTCTAACTCAAACCTGGCAAAAGCGAAGGAACCGGGGAAACTCGGAGTTAATGAGGGGCCATCTGTGACACCGCTGTGCCAGGCTGTGTGGGTACCCTCACACACTGGGATACCCAAGAAGAAAATGTGGAATTCAAGGATAAATCATCACCTGTGGTTGTACCCATTCTGAAACTCCCCATCTCCCCGAGCCTTTGTGTGCAAAATACGTAAGACAAGGGTAAAATAATACCAAAGATGAGGGTGTTCACGGCAGGTGCCAGCCCTGGCCACAAGAGGAAGAAATGCCATTTTTAACTGGTGGGGTAACATCTAAACCCGTGGATTCCTGCACTCTGAACACAATATCGCGTTTTTCCACCAGCAGATCCCACAGACCATTAAAGCCTTCGCACAACTGGGCCTGTCCATGGGCCCTGAAGGTCTCCCTGCCCCACGCCTGAGGTAACTGAGGCACAGCAAACAGCACGCCCCAGATCCCAGAGCAAGATTACAGGAGAGCTGGGAATACAGCACAGACCTCCTGTCTCCTCCTCCTGGCTTTGAACACAAAACCATGCTTCCTTTGTTGGTTAATATTCAGGATGCCGGAATTATAAGCATTCAAGGCTGTGACTTTAAAGATTAATATAAAAGCAACTTTTGTATTACATTTGTGCAAGCAACCAGAAAAGTACATATTGTAAAATAATCCACAAGTTGTACTACTGTAGGCTGCTGCAGTGACTAATGAACATGTTAACTTTCAGGCTGAGTTTCACTGGAGAGCAATTTTTCCAACCAAATTATAAAGCCTACTTGAGTAACAGAATTATTTACAACTCTCACAGCACCACGGTGTCACAAAAATACCACTCCAACAAAATCAAATAGGCGTCAGAGAGCACCACAATATCCAAACAAATCCAACCCCTACTCCAGTCAGAAGGAAGAAAATCAACTGCAGTAGACAGTGTCTGCACTGATGCTGAAGATACACTTTTATTGAACAAAATTTCTGTAAAACCTGGTTTGTACAGTCTATTCACACTACAGGAGAGCCAGGAACCAGAAACAGGGCCCCACGGCATCAAGCCACTGGGTCACCAGACCTCCAGCTTTGCTGAGTACTTTTTAAATGAGCTGTAAAAAGGTAGCTAAGAAAAGCAAGCCTGTGGTCAAGATGGCTTTGCATTCAAAATATAGAGCTCTGCAACTTTAGTGGTGTTTTTCTTAGGTTGTTTGCAAATTGGAAGAGGTTGAAAACCACCAAGACTCCAAGTGAGGTATGAGAGAAACCTATCCTTATAAAAGAGGTTTGGGTAAAATAGCAACAGACTTTGACCAGATTGAAACCCAAAAAAATATTAAAAGCACATTACTACAAGTCTGAAATCACAAAATGCCATCAGCAAGGCTCTGTGAAGTTCTGACCCTGGCTCATTGCAATGCAACTTTAATTATGAGTTCTTCCCACCTGTGCCTCCAGCTTCACAGCAATTGAACACATTTAAATGTCTGAAAACCTCAAATCACAAGATCTTGATCAAACCATTGCAAGCTTATTTTCAATGACATGTTTGCCTTAGGTTTCACAACCACCGATAAAAATTCCTTTCTTTTAAAGCAAATTCTGACAAAATCAATCAGCCTGAGAAGGTTCTGGTGAGTGAAGAACAACACGCTCAGTAAAGCCACAAGTCACAGCCACGCTGAGGTCCTGCTGAGCTGATGAAGACCCACTCCCTCTCCAGGCTGGGTTTTCTTGGGATTCTTGCAACTTGCTACTGCTGTCATTGACAGAGATGAAAATCCTACTAGTCTCCCACTCATTGTCCAAGGCCAGTGAGGTAAAGAGCTACCTGAACAGAATACCCACAAGGATGTTTGCCCAAGGCAAAGACAGATCAGAGATAAGGTTTTGATCAGATCAGGTGTAAAACATCCCTGAGGTGGAGCAGAAAGTAGTCCTATTGAGGATATTCTTTCAAATTCCATTCCTCAAGTAAAACAAAGGAAAAAACTCCAAAATCTCCTTCCTTGCCCCCCCCAACCTCTAGCTAAAACCAGGAGGTAGTGCCAAATGCACTGCTCAGAGGCTGAACCATTCGCCCCAGAGCTGGCAGGCAGCCCCAAAGGAGCTTTGTTTCTGCACATTTCAACATCACTCAACCCTTCCACCCAGCCATCTTCTACCCACTTTCCCTGGCTGTCCAACAAGGAAAATTAATGTGAAACTGCAAACTGCCCTTCTAATTTTTCTCTCTCTTTTGAGAACCCGCCCTCCCTTTTGATCTCCCCATGAGCCTGTTTTGATGGCTGACCCAACCACCTGAGCAGAAACTTTAAAGGGAAGTCACTGAGACACTGTGTGTCAGAGCACTTCGGGCCAACAAGATGGGCACCGTTTGGATAAAAAGATGCCAAACTCCCCCCATTCCTAAATACCCATTAATCTAAAGTTCATTTGCATAGCTCTTCATGCATGTTTGAACACATACACTTCATTTAAACTGCATTGCCTGCAACAACTTCCACTATTTTTCCCATTCAATGCTGCAATAGTACTGGAAGCTTTTGAGGAACTCTTTTCTTTTACATTTGCAAGACTATTCAAATTTCAGCAGCCAGCTCCAAAAGCCAACGATCACATGGATTCTGCCAACCCAGCAGCTCTCTGGCCATCATTCAACTGAGGAGCTCAACAGAAACCCTTTCCAAAAGCCCTGGGTTGTGTTGATGTTCCCCCCTTCCCCCAAGATGCTTTAAAACCCACTGAGCTGACAGATGAGGTGGGGCCTGACAGGCCACGCTGCCCACAGCACTTGTGCCCCCTGCACCAACCACAGGGCAGCCCATCAGCAATGCAGAGACCACGGGTCAGCTTGTGCCAACATCCTTCGGATCAAACCATCACCTTTACACATCATTCGTTGGCCCTTATACAAAGAAAAGCGCTGAAATAAAACACTGCTGCACAGTCAAGTTCTTCTGGTGTTGATAATGAGGCCCTGGCTTTTATTCCCACATTAATGTGTATTTTTTTTTCCAGAAAGGAAGAAATAAGGGAAAAAAGGAAGGAAAATAAGGAAGGAAAAAAAGGAAGGAAAAAAAAGGAAGGAAGTAACTATATTAATTTCCTTGGAATACTAACCAATTCTTACCCTCTCTTCTCACATGGGACCAGATACAGTATCTGTAGAAATAAGAAATAGCCCATTTAATTCCCTCCCTGCAAATGCTCTAAATAGGATCCATAAATAGGATTCATATAATGAGGCTGATTCTGGCACGCCTGAAAAAGTTGTACTTGTTAAGAAAAATATTTGAAGAATGATAGATTGTGAGAAGTATCATTGTTTGTGTGTTCTGAAATGCAAATATGCAAATATGGACACAGTGTTTTTTTAAAAATAATGGAAGTCTTAAATAGCTGCCCAAAAATAATGCAGCCAAGCTTGAAAAATAGATGTAGATAAAAAAGTCATAATTATTTAGCAGTAGGACTAACCCAAAGAAGTTGTTTGGAAATAGAAGAAGAACAAAAACAAGGGAAATGATAAACACACGAGACGCAGCATTTGGTTTCAATGTGGGCCAGGTGCCTTCCTTGGCACTTGGGCAGCAGAGGATATTTCAGACTCTCAGCACATTCCAAAGGCAAGGAAGCTGCCTGCCCCGGCCCCAGCCTGCTGGGTGGGCAAAGGTTCAGGGATCAGGCTCAGTGTCCCTCAGAGCAGCTGCACTTCCCCACTGATGCCTGGGCTGGAATGCAACTGCAGAGACCTTCACACCACCGTGCACCCTGGCAAACCTGGTTTGCCTGGCAAAGCCTGGCAAACCCTGGCAAACAACTACTGCCACTGAATCACACATCTGACACTCCAGTTCTACTCATCACACAACTGCCAGTGAGTCAGACTCCCTGAGCTGGGATGTGTCCCAGGCTGGACTGAGTCGTGGCAGTACCTGGAGAGAGTCACCAGGACACCGGAGAGCAGGGCACAAGGGAGATGCCAACAGGCAGTTGGTTCTGCAACTTCACGGAGGCATGTCCTGTTTTCACCAGAGCTGATGACTCTTAGTCCTGCCTAATGCCAGAGCTTTGCCCTTTGAGCTCCACTCCACACCATCACAGCCCTGGGAACACACTGTGGGCCGCAGCTCTCCTGGACCAGAGGGCAATTTTGGATATGGGCAGTCCCTGTGGCTTCCAACTTATATGAACAGGAAAGGTCACTGACCTGATCTTATCCAAGACAAAGGGGTGGGAAGAGAAAAGAAAGGGGAACTAAAAAAAACCCACAAATGTTCAGTTTATGGGTAGTGCTTTAAGAATGAAATATTTTTGGCTAGTCCCTTCAGGTGCCCGCCATCCCACAGCCTCCAAACAGGCATGTGATGCTGCAGGAATGTGCTTCACAAGGTCTGGCATTCTGGGAAGGGCAGCAGTTTATCCACCTCCTCAGTGTTCTGCACCACAATTAATAGGAGCTTCACCACTATACATCCAAGATGTGGTCGGGCCCTGGATAAGATTTTATAGCAACTCTTAAAAGGGATGAGTTAAAGGCATTTATCAGAAAAAAAAGCAACAGCTTAACATCAACAAAACCCACAAAAAATAAAGCACAAGAAACCAACCACACAGGCACAAGCACAAGCTTCCAGACATTTAATTACAAAATAAATGCATATGACAGACATCAACAAGCCTACAGGAAGATTCCTGCTTCAGTATTCAATGCAGCCTCAATAAATATTTCAAGGTTTCAAATGGATGCTTTGCAATAGCAGAGTTTCCATTTGCACAAGTGCCAGAAGGAAGAATTCAACACAGGCTTAAAGCAAAACCAGAGTATTTTCCTGTAAAACTTTAATTGGGAAACTGACACTATATAATCTGTACATCATTGCCTCCGAGCTGTTGTTAAAAAATTAAAGCTGTATCAAAAGAACTGCTTTGTTAAATTAACACGTTATGCATACCAGACATAATCTGCACCAGGAAGGGAAATAGCTTTGAGTCCAAAATGCACTGATTGCTGTGGTTGTTATTGACAGAGGCTGAGCCAAGCAATGTCAGCACACTAAAGCATCTCTCAGGCCTCCAGTACAGACACACACCCTTACAAACGCCCAGCCTTGATTTCAAAACCTGAATAAAACCAGCAGACGAGCAGGATTTCATTATGGTGATGGTTACAGCTACAAATCACACACCAGATTGGCCACAGGGGCCTCTCACCCTTGGACATAAGACATCCCAGCCCTTTGCCCAGTGGGAAGCACTCCCTTCCCCATGCTTGCTCAGCAGCATCTGCAGGATCCCAGCACTGCCAGGACAGGCATGTGCAGCCTGGGGGGCAGAAGCTGAGAGGCCTGGTTTGAGGAGAGGGATGGTCAGACAGGGACACGGGACAAGCAGCACAGAGCTCCTTATACTCTGGGCACAAGATAGAGAAATGAGCTGGATCTTCTGTTTAGAACTACTTCACCCCTTTTAGTAAATACTCAGTAAAACTCTCCCATCTATACATCTCAACAAAAGACATGAGTACCACTACCCCATTTTAAGGCCAGAGGAACTCAGGCACTGACACTCAGAGCAACCCCCCCAAGGCCTCTTTGAAAGTACTCATTTAAAACCTCATTTGCTCAGGGTTCCTCTCTGAAACTTGTCCATTCTGACCCTGAGGTTTGCTCAGCAAACACAGGACAAAACCAAACCAAGTGCCCCAAGTGGTCCCAAGTCTACGACCACCTCGTCCATTGAACCTTTGCAAGCCCATGTCACACTCACCATCAGTTTGACTTTAGACCAGTGGGGGCTCATCAGACAGGCCACGCTTTGAAATGTGACTCATCACTTTGTGTGCCCAAACTCCTGACAACGCAACAGCCTCAAAGAGGCCAAGTTTCCTAAAAATACAGCGCATGCTCCCTCCGAAGAGCCTGCTTCCTCTCTTATGTTTCAAGCTGTTCACCTCCGAATTTGAAGTGCCAAAGCAATTTTGGGAGATCTGAATGATAAGCTTTGCTCAGTAAGATATTACAGCCCTGCACGTGATGGGCTGTAGCTTCATTGCGTGCCCCGAGAGTCTGAGGCACTGCTGTGGTCGGCAGCGGTGAAGGCGGGTTAACAGTTTTGAGGCTTTTAAGATAAGCAAAATTTCCCTTGACGTTGTAAACTCTTCAGGTGGTTAGAGAGAACAGTTTCTGGTTTTTTGATGTCTTCTCAGAAAAGAGCTCACACAATTTTATCAGTCTCTGGGGTGACCATCAGATAACCAAGCTATTCCTGTCGGAACCACTCAATGCATCTCCCCCTTCCTGTCACTGGCAATCCACAAGACGACCAGGGGATTCGAGCTAACCACAGGGCTCACAACTTAACTGATTAAGTAGGTGGGAACTGATGCCAGCTCAGCTCAAAGTGCCTCTCTTGCTAACCAGAAGCTCGCCGCAAGCTGTGGAGGGGAATGACCACAGATAACACACTGATACCGAAACCGTTTGGTGAAGCTGCAGCTTCCTGTTCGAGGGCTCTCGCAATCTCTCAGAAATGAATCTTCAGCAGGAAACTGGCTGCAGTTAAACAGGCTGTCTGGGTCGTCATGTGGCCTGTATTACTGCCTCTTGTTTTCAAGGGACCATTTATTATTCTCTCCTGCTCTTCCCTGGCTCTCTAGAAATGAACTGAATTAGGACTCCCCAGAGAACAGCGAGTCCTCAGGGGGAAGGAAAGATGCTCAGACAAAGTCTGTGATCACCCTCCACCTGTTACAACTCCATGCCTGCCAGTCACACAGTGTTTAGTGGCCTCGGGCATCTTCACTGGGATATTCTAATCTTCATGATTCGAGCTCTTTTTCTCTTAAACCAGTGTGCTACTAAGTGCTATTAAGCAGCTTTGGAAGAGACTTGAATACATGGGGAAAACGTGTTCTGGGAACTGGAATGGGAGGTTTGATCTGACTTTGATCACAAGCCTTACAACCATGCTTGTGTCAACACCTGCTTGTGCTTTGCTATGAGGAATGCTTACAGAGAAAAGCCTTTTAGACAAGTGATTTTTGAGATCAGATTTTGAATCTTTGGTTCATTACAAGTATCCCACCAAGTCTGGCTTCTTAGCCCTTTGTTCTAGTCCCTTCCTCCTACTAAGAAATTTTTCCCACTGATACCATTTGTTGCCCTTAACTAGGGGCAGAAGGACAGGCATGTGGCTTTGGGCCTACACTGGGACATCGCTTTTGGAGTTCTAGTAGTTGCCACGATGATGTGATGATTTACAGAAACAGGTTCACCGAGAAGAATTCTGAAGAAAAGTTAATATTCAACCATATTCTGCAACAGAAGGAAGGTGAACCCACCAGTCAAAGCAGTTGAACACTGCAGGAGATGGCAGAATTTCATCCATCTTGTAAAACAGGTATATGTTTTACCCACCTTAAATGCAGCAATTTTTTCCTTTGGTGATTACCAACTGGTCTGAGCACGCTGCTCTAAGAGTTCAAAGCACACACCATGCAGTCTATACCATCCCTCATCTACAGCACTCTAATTGCTACAGGATGTCCAAAAATTGTCCTGTGCTTTGATTAGCTGATTTCAAGAGTAGCATGAACCATTTCAGCCATGTCCAGAAAACCCAAAACCCACACTAGACAACTTCCTTAATCAAACCCAAAACTTCCTAATGGTTACAAACAGCAAAGTACCAGTCCAAAAAAACTGACCTGAGGTTTACAAACACCCAGCATCTACATCTAACGTGCTTCCCAAAAACTGCCAGCATCGTGAGGCTTTCTGGTGAACACATGTGGGGAACTAATCAGACAAGAAAATTCCTGAGGATACTACAGATCTAGGCCATAAGTGCTCAGGCACACAAAGTCTTATCCATCATATAGCACAGAGATGAAATGCAGACAGCAAAGGTATGAATCAGGTTACACTCCTGTAGAAAACCACTGCGGCCCTGTCCACAGTGAGGCAACTGTATGATAAATGTTCCATCACCTCATTGCAAACCTCTGAATATTCACCACCAGAAACACAGCAATTCATCTGGAAAGAATGTATAAATAAAGCAGCTAATTCCATTAAATCCTAGATGTGATACCATTGGAGTGTGGAACTCAGCAGCACTGTGTAAGGACCACTAGTGCTTGCTGGATTTTTTATTATTTTTTTGAGACACATACTAACTCTATAATCAAAAGCAATTTTGAGCTTAAAACTGACCTCGAGGTTACCAGACTCTATGGCAGACTGTTCCCTTTCATTGGGAGTACAGTGCACAGCCAAGACGTGAGCACACACACACCGGATGGGCCACAGGGCTAATTAAAAAGCGGCTTTGGTGGTTGTGTCTGTTCCAAGAGCAGGTTAGTAAACCAAACTTTATAAAAAGTAATGAAACAGAAGGTGCTACAGACTCAGACAATTCCCACAAAAACAAAGCAGAGCTGAGAGTGATGAACAGTTGTTTTACTCAACCTTAATACCTTTGAGTTTCTGACCTGTGATGAGCTGGAAAAAAGAGAGAACAGCTAAAGTCACTTGAAAACTAAGTTGAAACACAGGGTATTCTGAACTGGAAGTTAAAAATTTCTTCATGGTATTAAGTATCATTGATCAAAGGGATTTAAAACAACTTTGGGATACAGCAATGACCACTGCCTCCATAAAGCTATTTAAATAAAACAAAAAGACAAGGAAAAAGCAGAGAGTACTTGGCCTTACCAGTTGCCAAATGGAATTGATTCCTCTCACACCCAAGTTGTGCACAATGGATTCATTTACATTTCTGCCCTTGCCCTGAATTCCCTGGTTTTCTAGAACTGCAGTTGGTTCTTCAGCATCACAAAAGTCTCTTACAGTTTCATTTATTTATTTTCTGTAAAAAGGAGAAAGGAAACCTTTCTAAAATGTTACCAGCAGGTCATGGTGGCTGGGGCAAGTGTTGACCACAAGGAACCGTGATGCTGACACACTGAGGCAGGAGGAAGTGCAAACACTGACCCTGTGCAGACAACACCTCACACGGCTGAACCAGGGTTTCCATCTGAGTGCTCCTCTTCCAGCAAAGCAAGAGCTGCAGATGAGAAATCTGGTCTCTGCAGCAACCATCTCACTCTTGGAGCAGGAGCTGAACAGCTCCTGGAGAGGCAGCCCAAGGCTCCTCCCTGAGCTCCTGCATGCAGGCACAGGCACGGTGCCACCCTGCTCTCTGCCCCTCAGGGACAGGGCAGTGCTGCCTTCCCACTGCAGCCCAACTACACCCCCAGTATATTTACATTTTAGCAGCCAGCTCCACGGCAGCCAGGCTGAAATACAAAGTGAGAATGAGAGAAACCTCAGCCTACAGCAGATTTCCACCCCTTGGCAGCTTTCACAGCAGAGCTGCCACACCTTCAGCAAGTTACCAAAAGCTTTCCTCCGTGTGAGAGCTGACTTAGGGTTGCATCTGTTGTTTTGCTAAATTAAAGTTGCATCTTGGTCTTCTGTCAGGACAGGGAAGAAACTGAAGATCTCTCTCTTGCCTTTAATAACATATCCCAGTGTAAAAAAAAAGATGACGTGGAGGAAATACAAGCAGTGAAAGTAAGTAAAGACCACGGACCTACAGGACTTACAGGAAACCCTTCCTTACACTCTGGATGTTCAGTGTTTTATCATCACCCAAATAACACACCCTCTCTAGAATATTTCAGTGCAGTTTAACATAGGGAAAACCATTTGGGGACTGACAGGAAATCAAGGTATTCCACTGAGTTGCACAATTAAATATTTTAAATCTCATGATGCTTCAAGACAACGGACAGTGTTCCCTCGTGCCAACAACACCCACAAGGTTGATGCACCCAATCCCTATTCTTTAATCTCTCTTGTTCACTTACTATCAAGGCCAAAAAACCATGTTCATCTTTTATTTCTAGAGGAGCATTCTGCAGCAGCACTGTTATTTCCTCAGCTGCTCCCCTTACACGCCGTGGTTTTGGGTGCAGGTTTCTGCAAGGGCACAGTGAGATATGAGATAAAACAAGAAAGTGTGAACCCCTGTTACACCCCCACGAATTTCCTCCGAGGAACTCACCACAGCACCCAGCACAGCAAACACCAGTGTGCTCCAGCAGCCCTCAGAAATGGGCTATTTTAACCCTCTTGTAAGTTATAAAACCCCAGCACTGCCCCATTCTCACTGCACAGGACTATCGGAGAATTAAAGAAAAATCAAAAGCAAATCCCCCAAGAGCCCCCACACTTAACCCCTGTTCAATGTGTTCATCAGGTAAGGAGCCCTGATTCTAATCTAATCAACTGTCTGCTTTAATCATCTTTTTGTTGGCTTTGGTAAAGGGAAAGGAAAGAGAGTTAAAACAAGGCAATGGATTCTAAGGAAAGAGAGCCATGAGAGCAAATAACAATGCAAAACCAGCTGAGACAGCCAGGCAAACACCCTGCCCTGTTACACAAAGAACGCTACAGCATATATAGGACACAACTGCCTCAGGACAGTCTTTATCAAAATGGTCCAGAAATAAAGACCAGATATTCTCAAAGTCCTTTCCTCTTCAGCAGGATGTAATCCTTTCCAGGCTGGTGAATTCAAGATGGGTTTAGGACAACTTTTCATTTTAGCGTGCAAGGCCAGCGAACAGTGAGGTTATCCTACCCCAAAAGCCAAGGAGCACTGGGAATTCGGGGGACGTGTCTGTTTAACAATAGAGCCTTTCTAGTCAGATTAGAGATCTGTTCACCCCTCCCACTCTGAGCCAGGGGCAACAGCGGGGAGATAAAAAACCATGGGCAAAAATCACAGGCCAGTCACAGGGCCCGTCCCTCGCGGGGCTGGCGGTGTCAGCCGGCTGTGCCCCCACCAGCTGGGGGGTTATGGGCATCACCAGCATCCCATCCCATCCTATCCCACAGAGGGGCACCACTGGCTGGGCTGGGAGCCTCCGAGGCCACCCCTGTGCCAAAGGCACTGTGCAGGCAGAGGGCAGCTCAGCAGAGAGGGCCCTTTGTGCTTGCTTACGGCCGTGGAGACGAGCGCAAATTTATGGGACTTTTCATCCTAATTAAAAGCAGAGGTCATCTAAGAAGAAACAGACTTTCAGAAAAGGGAACTTCTAAAGGAAAATGTGCTGTAAGGAAGTTCGTGGACTCCAATATTTGTAAAGCTGAAGTATGTAGTTTATTTATGTTTGTACTTCTGCTTATGCTTTTCATGGGACGTTTCAAAAACCCTCAGAAGAGCTCCCACGGATCTGGAATAATATGTGCACTAATTACTCAGCTCAATTTGAGCTCATGGCTTTTGGGACAGCCCCTGGAGCCAAGGGGCCAGCTCCTCAGCTGGCTTACAGCAACCTGGCTCCATCCCACACGGCACTCAGAGCAAACAAACTCTTCATTTATTCAGAGAACTCAGCCTGTTTAGGTGAATTCAAGCATGGGGATAGTTTTTGTAAAGTGAGGCTATTTAGGAACACGTGAAAATAAAAAACAGCAGAAGTTAAATGCTTTGGATTGACACCCACCATTTTATGCCTGGCTTTGTAAAATTCCTGACAGCTTAAAGGGAAAACTCCTTTCAAAATCCTTTACATTTCTATTGCACATTATTATTTTTCTTTTTTTCTTTCTACCTGTTGTGCTGTCATTGCTCCTGCAGGCCACGTCACTTTATTACAGTCCCTTTTTCTTTTCTCTTTCTTACTGTCTTCAAAGAAGACAGAGTATTGCTCCACCAGAAGGAGACCTATCTGCCATTCTTTTTCTTGTCCAGAAAAAAAAGACAATTACAGTCCCCCTTTTATGTTTGGCATCATGGCAAAAGGAGATTGATACTTGTTTTGGAATTATTATTCCCCTATTCATAAATCTTGTCCAGAGAGTCTAGCTCACAATGCCAGCCTACAGGTACACTACTGGAGGAGATACTTATTAAATTCAGTTTTATCATTTAACTTTGGCTCCAGCTCAAGGAGTTTTAGATTCATAACAAGAGCCCTGTTTCCAATATTGATTTTTGGCAAGGAAAAATGCTAATTTATCAGAGGTTCTAAAATACAGTGAATTTTCCAGCCCAGCCTGGAAACGTTACCTACCTAGAGAAGAGATTTTTCACGAGTGTGTCACAGAGTGGCAGGTGGAGAAACCCCGTTAGTTACAATCCCAGTGTGCCTCTGGCCACTGAGTGTGCTTCCACCCCAGGAGCTGCAGCACACTCAGGAACTCCCAACCACAAGTATTACATGCTTCACTGCAATAATATTGCTGATCTTTATGTAGAAATTTATCCTTCTCCAGACAACAGTTTCTCCAGGGCCACCTCAGAGATGTCAAGGTAAATAATCATGCCCTGGGGTCTTGGACCATGCTCCGTGTAGGAAGTGGTACTGACTTAAGGTCTGTACAGAAAAGATGATGTTGAAGGTACTTTTCCAAATCTGATAATTTGGTCCCAACCTAAGAGGTCAAGAGCATCCTTGAAGCACAGAGGGGATCAGGGGAATGCTGCTGGCATGATCTTCAGTGAGCCTCTGTAACCACTACCCTGAAACCACGAACCTGCTCCTGCTCCAAGGATTCCTGGCGTGGCAACAGTCTCCTTAGAGGGGACCATCTGCTTCAGGGTCTCACAGAACTGCACTGAGCTGGCACAAAACTGAAACAGGCCACGAAAAGAGCTTTACAGGGTATATAAACCTGCAAAGAGTCAATAGTTCCTCAGCAGGTGATTGCCCAGCACTTTACAGTCCTCCTTCCCACTTTGTCTGCTGTGTTGGTCTCTGCCTCAGTGCTGCAAAGCAGCTCAATTCCAGCTCAGAACTGGCTGTCCTGGCAACTGTGCTCACGGGCACGAGCTCAAGAGGTCTGAGAGGGGTAAGAGGGTTGTGGGCAGCTGTGTTGGGCAACAGACCACTGTGCAGCAACATCAAATGCACAGCACAGGAGAGGAGTCCCAGAGGGCTGTAAGGATCTTTGCCAGCAACTGGAAAGCCCGTTCCAAAAATCAACAAGATAATTTGAGAGGGACAGTCAGGAAGGAGCAGACTGGGGTACAGGCAGGTTCAGGGTGCTCAAAGCCTACCCAGTGCTTGCCTGGGCCACCTCAGGTTCAGCTTCACCTGGGGGATGAGAGAACCATTCTCCAGCTACGTCACCAAGCAGGAGGAACAAAGGTTGCAGATAGCACTGAGCTGACTCTGGGTGACCCAGGAGTCTCTGCAAGCCCTGTGGTGTTACCACATTTCTTTCTATCCATGGGCTCCAGCCTGAGTTATCTGAGACACCGGTTTCCGGCACTCAACAAGGAAGATGTAAAATCAACAGCATTTGATGAGCTGCCAGGGATTTGACTAGGCTACAAAGACTTTGATATTTTACAGAAGCTCAGAATGAAAATCAGCTGCTGCTGTTGCCAAGTGTATGTTACTGTTTTTATTTTAAAAAACAAAAAATCTTTCAAGAACAAATAAAACCAAACAAAGACGTCTCATCCTCCTGTACTTTGGTTCCAAGGCACACTCAGACAGGTTGGTTCACTGGCTATCCATTTGCCATATGCTTTCAAGTTTATTCTTTTATTCACTCCCACATTTTAGCCCCTTCCATTTCAGAAGAGGAACAGCTGCACAGACGCTCTATAAATAAACTACATAATTTATTGGAAGAGGGTTTTTGTTTATTTTTTTTAAGCTGCCATATATTCCCCAGCTCTATCCTTTTCCATGCTCTCTACAAAACCCAGTCAAGTTCAACTGCAGCTCGGGTTCGTCTGTACAGTGTGCTCAACCTGATAAACAACTGCAACTTTTTATCTATTAATAACAAACTGTATGTACTGATCTTACGTTCATTATAACTACTTTCTATGTTAAGTTCATTTAGAACTTAACTGTCAGAACTTAACTATCATGACTAAACTATCAGAAATAAATTTGAGAAACGGTCCACGGGGTGGATGTGCATCGGTGAGACACAGAAATCTCAACACACAGCTAATTTCTGGTTCTCTGCGTGCTTTTTAACAAATCAGTGCATTTTCGGGTAGACAGGCCTCTCATCCTGTTACCAAGAAGAAAATCTGTTTTGTCTGCTTGGAGGACAGACAGACCTCTCTGACTAAGATCACTAATCTCATCTGTGTGTGCAGGAAGTGTGACAAATGGCTGGAGTAGTTTATCACACGAATGTAACCATCGAGTCATAAAAGGAACAAGATATTAACCTCCATAAACAAACTAGTGTTCTATTTCTCAGCACAGAGGAAGTATACATTGAACAAGATAAGGGTATGAAACACATGCTATTGATGAGATAAGGAGCTTGCAGAAACAGTACAGACAGAGATATGTCTCATGCTATCCGAGTGAAAGTAAATGCCATTCCAAACTTTACTTTGGGGAAATAGATTTTTAAGAAATTGTCCACGATATGTACAGAGACTGTAAAAGCAGCAGGGACACTCTGCAGTGGTGTCTCCACTGTGCATCCCGGAGCACTGTGTTTTTATCATGCTTTCACCATCTCTGGCAAACAACCTGTTTGATGTGAACAGGGGGCACAGCCAAAGTAGTAACTCAGTGTTTCGTATACAGCTGTTTCCCTGAGAAAATGAAAGCTGCTACAAGATATTATGGACAACTCCTGGTGGGGGGCCAGTTGTCTTGAACTGGGGGTTTGAACATCTCTGTGCCATCGGGGAGAATCGGCTTCCAACGCGAGTTTGGGCCAGCAGGGCCTGGCAGGGCTGGAAGTGACAGTCTCTGCCTCCTGCTAAATCAATTTAGAGCAGCATCAGAGTCTTGAGGGACATGGTCAGCCTCAACAGCTGGTACATGGTGAGGCAGAAGGCAGTTTAACAGGGAGAATGACAATCCATACAGAAAAGCAACCCCAGTTCACGCTATTCATGATCTCAAAACACTGCCTTGGCACACAGAAAGCTCTCACCTCCTTGAGAAGTTATGGGGTGGTGAAATAAAAGAACTCTGTCCTCACACATGCAACAGAGAAGGAGCTGGAAATTTTCTCAAAATCATTTATCTGAGAAACAGAAGTAAATTTCTGAAGAGCCAGCAATGGAAGAAAACAGTCCTGTGATTTATTAGCCTCGAGACTCTGAAAAGAATTCTTTGGCCTTTTTCCATTAAGATTTTGCAACCTATGTTATAGCCAGTGGGAAATTGTTTAGTTCCCAAACCATGCCCTCAGTCATAAAATCTGTGAAGCTGATTCATTACTATTTATGTGGTGCCATGGGCGTGCATGGCATTTTACAGACAAAGAGAAGATACAGCCTCTGCCTTTAGAAGCTCAGGTGAATCCAACTGTCCACGTGTATGGGAAGCAGCACTCAGTGTCCTAGAGCACACACTCCTCATCACTCAGTGAGTGAAGTATTGATACTCACCTGGGATGCTGGGAAGATTTAGACAGGAGGATACTTAACAGACATGTAATTACTGTCTAAAAATTTGTGGCATTATTTCATTGAAACTGTAAGACTTTTCAAGTCATGTTATTTTGTAATGGCTTTATAATGAATTATGAATTTCTGATAATAGGTATGACAGTATGAAGCAGTGTCACTACGAGATCAGACCAGAAATTCTGCACTGCCTACCAGTTTCTTCTCTTTTTGCACAGCTGAGGGTAAAAGCTCACAAGTTCCATCATACACCTCCAAACATACAACATAAATTACTGAAAGAAAATAATTAAATAATTTCTGTGATTATTGTTAAAAAAAACCAAAAGTGTACCAAGTCTCCAAACCAACTTCCTGAAGTACATAAAATCCTTTTCTGGCCTGTGTAGAGTGAGCAGTTACAGCTCTCTGTAAGAAACAGTCTGGGACCACTCACCTAGAAGGCAAAACTTCATCATGGCAGAGGTTGTGAAAACAGCAATTACTGTGGATAAGTGTAGGCAGGACCTGTTTGCTGGACTGAGACACTCACATTCAGATTTGCACACAGGATTAGCACACACCTTCACCTACAACCTTTGCACTGGCAATAAGGGTACATGTGACTAATTGGCTGGACAACCAGGGTATCATATCTCCACACCATACATTTGTTATGAGAGTCAGATATAATGTGACTCCAGGAATTTTCATGTTGACACTGCTAAGCCTCTCACACCCTCTCCTATTTCCCTGTTACTCTACACAAGCCTGTCTGTGCCTGCCCTTTTGGACAGCTGAGCAGCAAATGTACCCAAAATAAACAAATTATACCACCTCTACATGAAGAAACGTCATTATTGCACATACAAATAAGGTACATGTGAACAGAATGGACAATTAAACAAGGCTGGTGCATGTCATACACAGGCAGATGTGTCCTGGTCCTGCAACACCACCCCAGAACACTGGTACCTACAGCACTTCTGTGAAGAAAACACCAGCAACGCCCTCCTCTAAAAGCAAGGGAGCTTGTCTTATAACTCAGAGACTGTAAAAAAGGGAATACTGACTTCTTTTTTTGTTCACAATAGTGAGGGTCACAATTCCTCTTAAAATGGAAGCAATTGTGTACTTGATTCTTGTATTTAACACACAAATGAAAAGCTGTATGGGGGAGGGAGGAGAGGAGGGAAGCATCTCCCACTGGTGTTGAAAACTCTCCCCCCATTCAGGTCTTTTAATTCTCCAGAGGTGACTGTCTAGGTGAAATACACTATAAACTAACAAAAAACACCCCCTCTCTATAAGTATGATATTAAATTAAGAAGCCCCCAGGCTCTTAATGCTTTCTCACACGTCAGGGCTGTCCCCTGGCAGGTGCATGACAGCCCTGTGCTCCAGCCCTACTTATGTTCAGCATTTCTTTCATGTCAGTGGCTGTGCAATAGGTGGTGGAAACCTCTGCAATCAACATCAACAGAAGTGAAAGAATTAGCTGTAAAATGACTTACGGAGTAGCCTCTTCCTGAAAGCGATTGAGCAGAACTCTGTGGGAGGAAACAATATGCCACAGTAAGTAATGCAAGAGACTGTGTGTAATGTAAGATAAGAATCATTTCGAGATTCCCTCCCCCAGCCCAGTATTCCTCAGGGGGAAACCTCACAGCCAGAGCGCCTCAAAGGAGCTCCTGATATTCTGTGGTGCTGCCACGGGAGGGGCAGCCAAGGAGCACCTCCAGGTGAGGGCTCTGGGGCTGCCCCAGACAAGGGTTTGAGGAGCCAGAGCAGGGCTCTGACAGCTCCTCCCGACCGAGGAACAGCTCCCGGCGTGGCAGACGCCTTCCCAGCAGCGGGGAACACCTTTGGAGCTGTCCCTCTCCGCTGTGGTGGCAGCTTCCCGGGACCAGCACACACGTGTAAGGACGCGCTCCCGAGTCAGGGCTGTGCATTTTGCCTCATCAGCTCCAACTTTCAGTCATGTAACCACATATCCCACTTTCCATTCCCCTCTACGAATCCGTGAGCCTCCAGCCTTCACTGCTGCAGCATTACCACATGACAACTCTATCTGAAACAACAATAGCAGCAAAACACTAATTCATCATCTCTCAGAGCTTTAATAAGCATTCTGTCCCTTTTGAATAAGTTAAATTACATTGTTTACTCCTGCTCTTCATTTCAGCTCCTCCTGCTCCTTTCTCTACCACATCCTTACCTCTTTCACATGCTGCCAAATCATTTGGTTCTTTTCCTTCTCATTACACCAGCTCCAGTCACTTGGATCCCTTTCCCCTCTCTACGACCCAACACTGTTGAGCTGCTGTTTTTTGCTGGCAGTGGCTTTCTCGGAGCAGCTGAATGAATTCCACTTCCAGCTCCAGCTGCTGCTATATGCCTTCTTTTCGGAAATTAAAAATAAGCTGGGAACAGTGGTGGCACACGACACCACATGACCCAGCAAGGACCCTGCAGGCCAATTTCCAAGTGTGATTTATAATCACGATGCCCTCGCTACGTGATTTTATTAAACAAGATCCAGGGAGTCTCAGCAGTCCTGTTTCCAAGACTGATGTTCTAGTGGGTACCAAAGCCTGACCAAAAATACTGAATTGTTGCAGGCTGATCTTGAGGATTGTTTGTCTTTTTGCACCAGTGCCAGAAGTTATCGTGTCAATAAATCAGCACAACAGCACAACACCCCAACGAGATTGATGCAAACCGATTGCAAACACTTGTAATTTTCCACCAGTCCCTTCGTACTACCAGTTTGCAAACCTTTTGATCAGAGGATACCAAGATACACACAGAAACCTTTCCAGAGTCCTGCCCTCAGTGAAGACTCAATTGCCTCATCCCTCTGCCCATGCAGCTCAGTGCCACTGCCTTGCACCTGCCCCAGACAGGCAATTTGCCAGACAAGTGCCCACAGAGGAAAGTTTCCAAAGCCAAGAACAGGCAACAGCAAAGTCCTACAACTGAGTGAGTGTGCTGCTGGAGGCAGGAGGGTTCCCTGTTCAGCCCATCACCAGCTGGCACAGGAACCAGGGTGCCAGATGGAAGGAAAGATGTGACACAGCTCTCACACACAGCTCTGCAGCCCAGAGGTGACTGGGTGCCAGTCCCCACTCCTGGCATGCTACTCCTGCCCCTCTGTCCTGATGTAGCTCCAAAGACCTCTGCACTGCAGGGAAAGGACAACTTTCACAGGACAACTGAGACAGCAATAACACACCACCAACAGCATTTAACTTCCCACCTTCTGCCTATTGCACGTGGATTTGGCATCTGCCCTCAAACGCTACAAAAAAAGTAGGGAGTTATTTATAAACCTCTTTAATGTAAACTGCCCAGAAATAAAGCTACAGACTGCTGAAATGAAGGGCAGTAGCATTTACATCTGTTTTTGAGAAACCATGGGAAACCTACCCCACCCTCTAAGTACTTTTTACCCCAAAGTACTCGTGGAATTCAGCCTTGTACAGAAAATGGGTTAATAACCATGTCCTGCTATCTATGTAAGTATGTCCAACAGATGAACACAATTATCTGTTCCAACACTTTGGAGAGTTTGATCAGGCAGTTCACCTAAAGTAAGCACAGAAATGAGGAGGGGGCAAATTACCTGCTTGGAGAGACAGGAGGAGAGAAGGAGAAAGGGTGGAAGTTCTCACTCCACCCCCTCCATCAACTCAGATTTAACCAAGAATGACAAGGTCTAACTAATTGGAAATAATAACCAAAAACAGAAACAAGAGGTTTCATTAGAAGCTTCTCTCTAGGGAAACAGCCTCTCAGAGCATTTTCAGTCTAACAGTTACTTTCAATCTTTGAGTCTTGTGCACACATAAAATATTTTCCTGGCATGGAGCAGACCCTTGGACAAGGAACTCAAATGCACCAACAACAGACCTGCTTTTCTTAAGATAACTTTAAGGCATCCCAAGCTGTCCAAGAACCCCAGGAATCTGCAGACCACTGATTTAAAACCAAGTAGAAAACAATAAAAACAGTTGCTGAATAAAGTGTTACATCAGAAATAATTAAAATTGAATGGCAATTAATTCTGGTATTTTTCACATCCACGAACTTCTTCCTCCCTTAGAAGTTCTAACATTAAATTCCCTGAAAATCAGGGGGGAGGAAGGAGGAAGGGTGGGATTTTTCCCCCCTCCCTCAGAATTTTTATTGCATGCATAAAGTTAGTAACTGGTGAATTCTCTGGATTCGACTTGTAAAATCCTCTCCAACGATGAGGTTTATGCACAGCCAAGCCCCACACTCTCCAGAGCTCTTTGTATGCTTTTCTTCTGTGCATCTAACAAACCACTGTTGCTTTCTTGCTTAGCTGGGAACAGTGGGACTCTTTAGGAGGATCCACACCAACTGCCACATGTAAAAGCTTTGAAAACCCCCAGCTAATATCAGCTATGAGTGCCAGAGTAGAACAGTTTGTGTGCAACTGTGATGGATGTTCCCAAAGAAAAAAATCTTTGGGGGTTAATATAAACATAGCTCAATCCGTATGTCTCTATATCAAGATCAAATAATGAGAAAAGTAATCAATCGTGGCTGCAAATATAAGAAATCTTAGTGGAAGTTTAACTTGGCATCTGCCCAAAGCTGAAGAAACCTCCTTTGACTGTGAATGAGGGCTTGTCTGGCAAGAGCAGTTACTGGGGTAAGTCTTCAGCTGGAATGACTTACCCAGGCTCTTACCTACAGGACAGGAGCACTCACATGGAGGGCTGTCAGAAAATCCTTACTCTCAAAATAGTGTATTTGCTGTTTGGGTCCGTTTTCTCCCCGTTGGAAGGTCCTCAGGCAGCAGGGGACAATGGTCACCGTGGCACCCAGCCAGCCACATCCCTGCTAGTGCTGCACCCACCAGCACAGCACCAAACCCAAACCCAAACCAGCCCTTACTGCTGCAACCCAGGCACCCCAGACACTCGTCCTGGCCCTCAGACAGTGCCTGAGAAAGCACTGCTGGCAGGGAAGGGGCTGCCAGACACACAGCTCAGAGACACCACTGGCACCCCACCTGGCCAGCGCTCTGCAGCCAGAGGCAGAACAGCTGCCACATCATCGTGCCCTTCCCAAAGCCTTTGGATCTGCAAACCCCAGCACAGCACAGAGAAGTGGGAGATGGGGAGCACGGAATGCCAGCCCTCCGAGTATGGAATGCCAGAGTATGGAATGCCAGAGTATGGAATGCCAGCCCTACGTGAGAGCAACCCCAAGCACTCCCCGGGGAGGGCAGGGGCCCTCCCTGCCCCGTTTGAGCCCTGCCTTTGTGCCTCTTCCAGTGCTCTTTGGAATACCCAGGGTTTCTGAGGGAGGCTGTTACTAGTTAGGGGCAAAATGAGTGTGGTCTGTGCATTTAATGACGCATAAGTGGAGCTGCACTGCTAGATGGCATTTGTGCTCAAAGATAAATGGCTTATAATATTTTGCAGATGATGTGCCTCTTTTACAACTAAAGATTTTTGGTTCCTTTTAAGCCCAAGGTTAAAAACAAAACCAGACAGCACAGACATTTCAGTTATGTCACAGAGTGAATTATTTCTACCCTGGGATAGCTCTCGTGTTAATTACACTGGATATAAAAAAATACACCTTTCTGGCAGCAAAGGCAAAATCTGACTGCTGAAAGACTCTACTATCCCCCCCACTGATGCCCTTGAGAGTTTGAGTTACACTACAACCTGCAACTGTATTTAAAAAATTTCTTCCTTTATTTTTGATTAAAATGGTGATTGCAATTTAGAAAAAAAGAAAATCATGACAAAAATCTCACCAATAACCTGCAGCAGGTTTTCCAAGATTGTCTATTAAATTGACAGGAAAAGTTATTTCCCTTGTATAAATAAAACCATGGCCTTCCACTGCTCTCATGATGCAAAGGAAATCAAGACACCCTCTGCTCACTTTCTTAAATCCATTGGGTTACTTATTGAACTAGAAAGACAGCAGGAAGGGCTTTAAAATCCAGTAATAATCACAGTAATAGGGCACCTCAAGCCAATTCCCCTCTCTCAATGGGTCAGGCAGGTTTCAACTTGGATCTTTTGTATCCTTGATATAAAAACTAACTATAAGGGGATTATGTTAAAAGCAGGTGATGGCAGCACAACCACAAAAATTAACTCGTTTGTAGTGTTTTCTTCCCTCCTCTTTGGCAAAAGACCTAAATTAACATATTCCAGAAATGTCAGGAGTTCATTCCTGCTTTTCTGACATGTGCCACTTTTGTTGGCTGGAACCTGAAGTGTATCAAGTACCTCCCAGTCAGGTGTTTTCAGCCAATAGCTATTCCTACGTGGGCACAGGGCAGTCCCCAAAAAGTGCCTCCTACCACTGCTGTTAATCCCATCCTAGAACATGCCCAGTGTCCCCCGAGGAGCCCCCAGCAGAGGAGAGAACTGAGGCAGATTTCCCAGCTCCTACTTAGTGCCCAATCATGCCTTGCCAAATCACAGGCCCAAAGTGACCATAGAGCCCAGTGCCACAAGCCTGATTGGCTTGATTATCACTCAGCTGAGTTAAGCAACAGCATGTACAGAGATGTGAATTTTAATTCTGTTTTATAGCATTTGTTCAGGATGAAACTCAGCTCAGCTGTATCCACCCTTCCTTGGTGACCCCAACCCCGCAGCCAGGGAGGACTGAGGCACGTGGAAGTGTGGGTGTTTACCCTCCACTCAGTCATTTATGGAAAGTTCAACAACAGAATATGGGTTCAGCTTTGAACACCAGAGAAGTCTTGTATTTCCTTTCCAAGCAAGTCCCTTATAAAACTCAAATGTTTTGGAATAGCAGGAGTAAGTGGGGAGGAGGGCAAAAAGGGCTAAGGGCAGAAGATATCCCAGACCTTAACACAGAGTCTCTTAATGCAATTAATTTCCATAGCCACACTCCTGTCTGCTGATACAATGAGTTCAATCGACTTGGCAAAGGTCACACAGTGCATCTGATGTTCACTGAGATTAGAAACCCAGACCTGACAAGATAACCACAACACATGATGAACGATTTGGATGTCGTGCAAAACTTGAATGTGTTCCTTTCTTAATTCACTTACTTTATTATGTTGGCTAAACAAAGAAGGTTATGCTTAGAAACACTGCAAAACCAGTTCAGTAAGATATCCAACTACACGAGGTCTGAACATCTGTAGCTTGATAAGCTACAGAACAGCTTCCAACCAAGACACTTGGATACCTACAGCTGCTGGTCACAGACAGCAGAAGGAAAGATGGTCACTGACCAGGAACAAAGAACTGGGTACAGTCAGTCAGGATCAACATAAAAAGACCTCACCCTTCTGAAACATAGAGAAGCTACATGAGTGCTGCTCCCATTCCAACCATCACCCTCTGCCAACTTACCAAAGCCTTCTCCAGACCTTCTTCCTTCCCAGCTATGTTTCACTACCTGAAACTTCATGCAAGTCATTACAACTTAGCTTGTCATTTCTGCAGCAGCAGTTTTCATGCAAGCATTTGGTATTTTGAGGGCCACTCAAGATAAAAGCTGACAGAACGCTGAAGGGACGGGAACTTCTGCCTCCAGAAGAATGTGACTTGCAAGTTGTCATGATCCTTCTGTGTATATTCAAACCAGTTTCCCAAGACTCATGTTTTGAGGAGGGGGTCTTAGAACTATCCTGTTGCTACCTCTGTTTTGCTAAGCTCTGTGATGCTCTTATTCCACTCTTCCAACTGCGGGTCAGATTCCAGCGTTACACACGGGGAACGATGCACACCACGTGCCACAAAGAGTTTGCAGCCCACATGTTGCTACCCCAGGCTTTCCAAAAACCTCCTTCAATCCACTCAGTAACATCCCTGATCGTGGCACTGAGACCCTCCCGACCTGAGACACGCCAAGCTCTGCTGTGGCACTGCCACCCTGCCCGGAGCCAAGAGCAGGCACTGCACACGCACCAGAGTTCACAAAGTGGATAAACACGGAGCTGTGGAGCGACTGTGGCCCAACTCTCACTTCAGAGGCTCATTTGATTGTGCTTCTGGCAAGGTACTTCAGCCTGAGGCACAGGGAAGGGACCTGCAGCTTCGTACCCTGCTGCTGCTCTAATCCCCGCGCCCCAGGAGGGGAAGCGTGGCACGGAAAGCAGGAGGGAAGGGGGGAGACAGTGCCTGTGATGGCACACAAAGAAAAGCAGATCACAGGGAACTGCCTGAATCAGAAATCACAGAAGTTATTTTGTATTCATCTACCAGAGAGAGAATTTTATATCTAGCCTATACAATATGCTAAACGCTTATCAAAGAACATTTAGAGAGAGGAAGATCTCTGCATTTCCTAAAAGACCGCTTTTCGTTTATTATGTTTAAAGAAAAACAAACAAACATATGAGGATAGGATGATGGAAAATTAGAAAAGATAGCCTGGGGGATGAGAGGTAAAGGCTCTGAACAACTTAGTAGCAGCGCTTGCTGGTTTTATGCACAGCTGAAGCCAATCCCTTGAAAAGGAGAGTTTTGACTCTTAAGTGGCCAGCACCTCTTGCAACATATTTCCTAATCAGCCAGTATTTATGGTCGATATTTTATATTTCCAATTTCCCCCTAAGGGCTCGTGAGAAAGCAGCACACCTGCCAACCTTTTCAGCTGGGCCAATAATTGCCAATTTGCTCTTTGCCTTAGTATATCACTCAATTTAGCCCTGGCTGTGCCCTGCATACATCCTCATTCATCTCTGTGCCCCCATGACAATTAGAGTGTTAGCTTCAGCTAACTAGGGCAACTATTCTACTAGGGTTGGAAGACAATTATTAGTCTATTTTCCCATCTTGTGGCAACAAAATTGAGAATCCATGACAATTACATTCAGCAATTCTGCACTCTGCCGCCTGTTCCCCCTCCTTGCCCCCACCTTCCGAATATTTCAAATTATCACAGCTCTACTACCACATTCAAATTTTCCATGTTCACAGGGAGTGAGGCTTCTATTTAAATGATAATGAGGGACGATCCATTCAATTTAGTGAGGGAGAAAATCCATTAAAAAGCAGGCAGTTCTTAAGCTGATGGGTCAAGAAAAAGATAAAAACCTTTTTTTCAAGCCATTATACAAGGCTCTGTGTGGATTTTTGGACTGTTCAGGACATCAGAAAAGATTAGGACAATTATGGAACATGGGGAAAACCCAAAACAAAATGCCCAAGCCTTCCACTTTTACTTGGGTCAACACAACAAAATAGCAATATGGCTTATCCAGCTCTTAATTCTCTGGCAACTTCCAATTACCTCACTATGAAAGACAGCAGAGGAAAACCCCATTTTGGAAGAAGGCTGTTGACTCTGTGTTGGTTGAGAGTACATGTGTAAAAGGGATGTCAGCTTTATAGTAGTTTTTAAGGGAATTTTATATCAACACTGGGAACATAAACAAGTGGCAGGTTCCCGTCCCCTCTCCACACCATAAAACCTGAGCTAAAACTTCACTGTTTTCCTGCTCTGAAGTTTCATCATCCCAAAGAAGAGCCCAGCCTCAACAAATCAAACCTCTGCAGCCAGAGATGATTTCACTAGATCATAATAAGCGCTTTTTTCCCCCAATGACCCATAATAAATGGCACTCAGTGTAATGTCTGGAAAGACTTACTACATGAGCCAGACAATTACTGTCTTAGTATGAAATTGTATCATTCTCTCCCCACAGAAGTTTCACTTGTGGCAAAGGAGCAGCAGGATGCTCTGGGGTTTGTGGTGGACAGACTGAGGGCTGTTTGTGTGTGCACAACAGAACCAATCCTCTGCTTCAGTTTTCTTTGGAGTGCAATTATTTCACGACAGACCAGGCCACCTCTTGACTTCACGGTCCATTAGAGACTAATGACATGCACTAATGTAAATAAAGAACAACTTGCTGGCATCCCACTGAACGAGTCACCTGAGGAACAAACAGCAGAGGGGAGCTGAGCTGCTCGGGATGGAGCCTTTGGAACGGGGAAGGACAGCGGAGCCGGAGGGAGGACTCCCACACTCCTGAGGTGGCAACGCTGAATGCTGTAGGTGACACTTGCACACACACACATTCCCACCACACCTGCTGTGTGCTACCACCCAGCAGCCAAACCTGCCACCTCCCGCCTCATTTACCCCTTTGTTCACCCAAGTTAATGGGGAAAGAGACGGGAGGGAAAGGCAGCATAAAAAACCAGGCCAAATGCACCGAGGAACAGCAGGAGAGTGAGAAACAGCCCAGGTGCCTCCTGCTGCTGAGCATCCATCTGCAGGGACACTGCCATGTGCTGGAGCCCCGTTTGGAACCACTAGCCACAAGGAAACTGTGGCTGTCCTGTCCACAAGGAAACACTGTCCCTGTCTCCCCTTTTTGTCTTCACTGCCCTGTGGCTTTCTGATCCTCAGTGCCACATGGAAGGAGTTGTGCCAGTCCAGTGGCACCCCAGCTATATAAACAGCGTGCTGGGACTTACAGCTCCAGGGCCAACAGGGACCAGGCACGGCTGGACAGAAATCCTGCAGGAATCGGCACTCAGGACAACGTCATCATCTTCTCTGCCTTTCCCTGCTCCCTCTCTACAAGACAACAAGTCTGCTGCCTTATCCTTTTGCACAGAAATGGGGAAAACCATCTGATTGCACCCGTGGGACTTTCTAAGGCTTTCAGACAGTCGCTAAATAGGCTACAGAACATGTACCAGTACGCAAGGCAGCTTTATACGTAATTAAAGCTAAATTGCACTCATCGAATAATGAATGAAGAGCATTCTGTGATTCATGAACCTTACTTTTCAAACTGTTTAATTACTAATTTGAAAAATCCTCATTTGCAATGGGTCACCAGGTCAGGAGAGCAGCTTCAGTGAAGCCCTGAAGTGTGCCCTGGCCTCCAGGCACTGCCCAACTGTCCCCGCTGACTAAAAAAGAACAGAGTGCCTATTCCCCCCTGAACTGCACTGGCTGCTGAACAGGCTTTGAAGATTTTGCAGGAATTAAGCCCTCAGACTCAATTCCTACAGGCCCAGCCTGCAACTTTGGGGGGCAAAGGGAAAGGAGGAGAAAAAACCAGGAGTGCATTGGCTTAACAAGGGAAGTCTCCAAGACCACTTAACACTTTGACCTGCGCTAATCGCCACGTGGGAACGTGTCATTCCTTCCCTGTGGCCCCACGTCACAGCACAGCCACACTGCCAGGAGCCCCTGCTCACACACCCACTGGTCACAGCACAGCCACGCTGCCAGGAGCCCCTGCTCACACACCCACTGGGAGCAGCCCAGGGGAGAGAAGGAGAGAATCACACCACTGTATGCAGATATAAAATTACGATCATTATGGACCCACAGCCCGGCCAGAGACGCCCCGCAGGCAGAGGGGGTTTGTCCCCGGGTCCCCCCCGGCTGCCGTGCCCCCACCCCAGCGTGTGGGTTCCCAGTCCTGGAAGCAGATCACAGGACATGTTATTTTTCTCTTCCTCCCACCGCGTCGGCTGTTTACAGCACCCCATTCACACTCCAAACATGTAGAGAGAATTTTCCCCCATCACATTTCCCTGTCAGAGCTGTCAAGCCGAATCCCGCTTTAATCTGCCAAAAGCACTTTTCTGCTGACATTTTTAATAAATACTTTCAGCTTTTAAACACATTTGTGGGAGCCATTTTTTCCCCTTTTTCTCCCTTTTCCTCCCGTAGAATGGGCTCTGAAAGCCTTAATAGCAAATACATTACACTTATCAAAGGCTTTCCCCCTCTCCCCTTTGCATCCTGAAGCGGAGGTAGTGTTTTCAATTTTAAAGCTAAATTAACTGTCCAATTGAATTTAGCTGGTGTGAGCCGTTTTCTGTGACAGGTTTTAGTTATGAAGCATATTTTACATTAATAGAACTCAACATGAAAACCACTCGCTCTGGGATTTCTGTGGCTTGCCATTGAAATGGCAAATTTAATATTTCAGACATGCTCGTGCCAGCGTTTGATTATTGTTCTTCATTTAAATCTCTCCTAACGGGAAAGGTCCTAATTAGTAAAAAATCATGTTTTAATGAAGGCGAAATGCTAATTGCTAACACAAAAAGCCTTCATATAAAATTATCCCAGCACTGCCATTGATTTCTTGGTGACTCAAAAGCCCATTTGTGTGTTTACACACTAGGGCACCGTTTGCTTTTGTTTTATCATAACATTTCACTCAACGTACCATCAAATTTCCTGAGAGAAAGACAGCTTTCCCCCAAAAAAACCTCTCATATCTCGGAGGCAGGAAGCATAAAATTAGATGAACTGACTTTGCACCCAAACTATGTGATTACGTGCAGCAGCTAAACCCAAAGATACTGCAAAAAGCTTTTTAACACAACTTCTTTAGGAAAACAAAACAAAACATCAAGCCACTCTTCCCCGAGGAATAACAATTCCATTTTGTTTTCCCATCTCTGATCTTTCGCTTATCATATTATTTGCACCATGATTATAGTGTTTGCAAGGCAGCTCAACCACTTATGCCGTAACACTCAATCATGACATAAAAAAAAGTTATTACACAGTGACCTCTGGATGCCAACATTTGTTCAGCAAGATTTATGAAAAGCCATGTCAGCAGCGGGAATTGCTGCAATGAAGCGATGCTTTCTCCTGAATGGTACTTACATCACTGAGACGGTCCCTTGAGCTGCTCCGCTGAGAGCTTGTGGCCTCCCTGATGCTGTCTTCCTCGCTATTTCTGCCACTTCTGCTTGTAGGGACCTTCATCTAGAGGGAGAAGAAGGAGGGGGAAAAAGGAGATTTTCAAGCACTGCTCTGCCACCTGTTCCCGAGGTCGCCGAGAGCAGTTTAGTCAAAGTTTCACTCCTACGCCCACGGCACAGAGGAGAGGACGCCTGTGAATGCACGGGGCTTCTCTGCAGCTGTGCTTGACCATGTGTGCCCATATTCCTTTGCACTAACATGTGAGGGAAGTGGTGCTTTTGGCACTCCTGGAGGTGGGCAAGGCTGTGCCAAAGTCCTTGGGCTGAGGTGAGAGGGGAGTGGATGAACAAACCCCGTCCCTCTGCTCCCAGCACTCTGTGGCTGTGACACTGGGGTTCCACTGGTGCCTCTTGCTGCTGGGCCACTGCTGACCCCACAGCCAGGTCACTGCTGACCCCACAGCCAGGTCACTGCTGACCCCACAGCCAGGTCACTGCTCCCCAGCCCACAGATGTACCCTGGGGCCACCCCAGTGGCTGCACCAAGAGGTTGGGACTGGCACAGCAGCCAGCAAGAGACACCAGCCTGAAACAACTTGCTTGGGATACCACACGGAATTCGAACTAATGCAAGATTAACTCTTCCAGCCAAGGCTTGTTCTCTAACTGCTACATCATCCTACTTCCTTCACCTGAAGTTGAACTCGTTTTTGGATTGAAGTGAGAGAGGCAATGTTTGAAATCACAGCAACCTCCCGCTTACATCTGCAAAGAGTGTTACAGGGGGAGGAGAGGGGTAGGATAGATGTCATTCACAGCTTCATTCCTGGGCTCATTTACTAACAAATTATTCTGCTAATTCCCTTGTGAAATATTGGGTGGAAAGAAGTGTTTAATTTATTAATAGGTTCTATTCATATCAGTTTGGTTCCATTTAAATTACACTATTTAAAATGTCGGCTTGTACAAATTGGTATGTTTAATGGTAATAAAATCCCTTTGTTTCTTTCTGTCCCATTTCCTGGCGGTGTCAGTGGCCAGCAGGGCTTGCTCGTGGTGCTGGTATAACCCCCCCAGCCCTGCCCCTGTGGCACAAGGCACCAGGCTGGCTGGGCACACTGCCACAACGTGGGCACTGCAACCTGAGCCCCGGGAGCACACTGATCCCTGCACTGCCATGGATGTTCAGCAGCACTGCCAGCCAAGTGCCCCACAGCCTCTTCATATTTGAATACAATGTTCAGGGCACTATATGGAGAGTAAACTTCACTACTCATCCAGAGTACACAGCCCTGTATAGGCTTGGGCAGCAGAAGACAGGGAAAGTACTGTGCTCATGTCCAAGCAACAGCAAATTGCTGATGGAAGTCCTTACTCTGCATGCCTTTCTGCCACTTTACACCTCACCAATTCACTTTCCTCCGCAGGATAAGACTTTTAGACTCAGATACATCAAAGCCCTAGAAGCAAACATTTGCTCATGGTCACCCCACCACACAACCACCACTCCCAGCACAGTGCCCTGTCTCGCTCATCGTAAGCCACCTTTCCAATACGCTGCCCAGCTGCAAACTTTTATCAAGACCACTATTTCATCTTTGCTCCTACATCAAAATGTTCCAACAGCACAGCAATGAGAGCTGAACCCTCCCGCGAGCTGCTGGAAGTGTTTCCAGCCAGCACTGAGTCTCCATTTGCAACCACCAGCACCACACGTTTCTCTGCAGGAAATAACCCACTCGAAATGCACCGTGTTCAGTCCGGGCTGCCTGTTTCCTTAATAAATAGGTCAACAACGTCAAACACAGAAATCTAACCAGGCTACATCAATATTGGCCATTATCCATCAAATCTTTAATTCCACATATAATTAAGGAAATTTGGTGAGATTTTTTTTCCCCTAAGTATAAAATTATTGTCATTCACTTACTTTATTCTTTTTTAGGTCTTTATTAACCAATTATTACTTCAGCTACCCCATTATCTCGCCTAGGATTGATGCCAAGCCAATAAGACAAGTGGTAATATCCCCTTAATTACAGCCTTTCAAAAACACTGGCACACCAGCTTTCTTCTGTCATCTGGGTCTTCCTACACTTCATCAAAACCCAACTCCACTGGTTCCCAGCCATCAGCCAGCTCTTCTGAAACTCTTGGCTGTAAAGGATCTGACCTGCCAATCTCAATGCTTCCAGGCAGCAGGTGCTTAGTTTCTGCCTCAAACAGGAACCACTTAACCATTACAGAACAGAATTACAATTTCCCTAATACAGTGCAGAAATCCTATTGAATTCTGTGGCTTTCTGATTTCTGATCCATAACCTTAACCCTCCCACCTAGGAACACATCAAAGCCTGTCAAGATTATTACACTTCTGACCTAAACAACTCCTAGACGGTTGCAAATTAAAGGAAAAATAAATTACACCATTCCAAATCCTTTCACCTTCCCGAGCGCAAATGGTCACCAGAATTAATTCAAAAGGACTAAACTGCCAGCTGTTTAAAGTTAGCAAAGACTCACCCAACCTGTTACCAGACTCGAACCTTTTGCTGTTTTTCTTGAGTTACAGTCAGCTCCAAACACCACCTGTTTCTTTTCTCCAAATTTCATTAAAGGAAAACTACACCTACACCCACAGTAACAAATTGAGACAATTTGACCTGACAAGGTCTTGCACGGGCAAGCAAATTAGAAGCATCACTGCTGCCATTAACCTTTCCAAGTAAATATCAATTATTAAACTTGCTGCACTACCTCTGTCCCCAGTTTGCTGCTGTGAATTAAGAGGGTCATCAGCCTTTTTGACAGATCTTGTTCATTTACACCTGCTGCCTGCCAGCAGGGGAGCCCGCACACCCGCAGCCCCAGCGCTCAGCCAAGCTGCCTTAATTCATCAGTAATTACCCTAATGAGCCGCATGCAGGACCCAACGAGGAGGACAAGTTGTTCTGCTAAATGGATGCATTGGTTTCAGGGGCACTCTCAGCAGACCCGGGTACGAGCGAACTGGACAAAAGCTTCTTTCCCAAAGCTGCCACTGACTCTGCTGCTTGATTTCTAGTGATTTTCTGTGGGTGTTCTTGCTTGAGTTCCAGAAATTCTTCTTAACCACGTTCACTGATTGAGTTTTACTACAAAAACTAGTATTCCTCTCCCTTGGAAAAGGTCATTAGTGTTTCAGAGACTGCAGTGGCTCTGTGAGCCAGGGGCGAGGTGGGTTCCCAGCCCTGCTCCCAGCCCAGGGATGCCACAGCTGCCTCAGCACAACCAACTCCCCAAGTTCATTCACAAAACATAATCCTCTCCTAGCACACACTTACAGAGACAGGGACACAGGCATCACTGCAACACCCACCCCTGGGGTTAAACACCTCAGGCAGAGGAGCCAAATATCCTATGGAAACACAGGGCCACCTGGGAGAAGCTGCCTTCCCAACCTGGACAATGTCTCAAAATACTCCAATGCCCAAAGCTCAGCAAAGAGGGGCTTGGAAAGGTGCTCTTTAGACTTGTGTCCTGAGGGCTGGGGGTGGGAGGGGATCTGTTTGTAAATCCAGGCAGACTTCTGAGTCACTTCAGGAAAGCTAAGCTGGAACAAAATAAAAAAGGCACAAGGAGACAATTACTGATAATTTATCTCTTCCAAAGGCCAAATCCCGTCTTCATCCAAACACTAAGGCAGCAAGACATTCATGTCCATATATATGCATTGAAACATTGAATAGGTGCTGAAGTTTTACTCAAGCAGAGCCTATTTCATCACTGAAGTTAAGGGAATTCTCCAAGAGCATTAATTAAACCCAAGGCTGCTTAAAAACCAGACCAATGCAGTCTCCCACAAGATAAATAACACCCCTGACCCACCACACACTGCAGAAGAAAGCTGGCAGCAGGCAATCCTGGCTCTCTGCAACAGCTACAATCCAGCTTTTACCAGGAATGACAGATCTTTGTTTGAGAAAGTGGAAGAGAGTTTCCAGCTCCGTGGGAGCGGGCCAGCACTGCAGACAGGGCTGGCTCAGTGGGGAAGGACTGGGGGCAAGGCACAGAGGGTTTGTAAGGCCAGGATCAATCTGAATGCTGCAGGTGCTCATGGACAGTCCCACGCCACGTTCAGAGCCAAGAATTATGAACCTTGCGCTGTTGGACATCATGTAGCATGATTAAATATCATAACTCATCCTGGTAATAACTCCAGCTCTCATTAAAGTCCAGTTCTGCTACCCTGGAATGCTGCTGCCTTTCCATCTCTCCCATCCAACTTCCCCCTCCCTATTTTTGCCCGTGGAGCAGGGGTGGAGGGAATATGTGAATGGGCAGAATGGGTCTTGCTTCCCCCTAAAAGGGCTTTTTCATTACCTCTACGCTGGCTCTCAGCCCCTGCTTTTTAATCATAATAGATCAGCCTGCTCTCCATTTACTTAAGCTCTTCCCATGTCAGAGGAAGGCACGTTTTTATTCGCCGCACCTATTTTCCCATCGCGGGCACGCCGCCCCTGCTCATTATTAATAAATACACTTCGATTTATCACAAGCTCCATTTGAGTGCCACGGGGAGCCCGGGGCAAGAGGAGACAAATTCTTTTCTTAAGTTGTTCTGAAAGGTGCTGGGCTGCCCGACCCTCACCCCCATTAACCCAGCACAGCTCGCGCGCTCCTACTGGGAGCTCCACGCCTTGCGCGGCGGCAAACTCGGACTGATCTTGTGCCATCTCAATATATTTGTTCATTATCTTGCGCACACACAGAAGCATTTGGAAATGTACTCGGGGCACAGGCCAAATTGAATCATCTGCCTTCATTTTCCACACGATCTGAAGCTACAGCTGCTACAACAGGCTGTGGGATTTTTATTTTCCTTCCTTAACAGGGTTGGTTTTTTTTTTTTCCCTCGCTCTTAAAGTCGCAGCGGTCTCATTTTAAACCCCTTGCTGTTGGCTTAGGTTTGTGTCTGTTTTATACAAAGTGGGTCTTGCATACGCACGGGGTGGGAAAAGAAATTCCCAGCAACCTCCCTCTGTGCTGTTCTGAAGGAAAGACAGAAAGCAGCAGCCTCAGGGAGAGACATAATTGAAATATTCATCTCTGAGATGCCTGTTCTGGTAGCTCAGATGGGTCTATTAATCCACAAATCCTCTCACCTCTGCCAGTGGACAGGCACCAGCAGGAATGGCACCCACCTGCTTTGTGCTACACTTTGGAGCCAGGAATGGCTCCATGAAAAGAAAGCAGCCCTTCCAGATCAGATGGGGCACAGAGCTCCACGCAGCACTGAGCCAAGCTGTCTCCTTTCAGGAACACGTTAACTTCTGAGAAAGAACTGTAATTCCTTTTCAAAGCTTTTGAAGATCAATTTTCATTTGTCTTGAGAGAAAGGACAGACCAAACACAATCTCTGGATTTGGGATTTTACTGACTTCACGGCAAATCTATTTTGGCAGAAGCCACTTGGAGATAAGTGGGCACAGCTGAGAGGCATCCAAGTCTCAGAGTTTGGGTCCAAGCTTTCAGATCACCAGCGACAGGGATGAATCAACCTTATCATGCTCATCTATCTAAACTAATGCTGCTGAACACCACTTTACATCTCATCAGCGTGTAATGACTTTATCATCTGCTCTGCCAAAGGACCCTTTTCCAACTGTTTTCTACAGGGTCAATCTAAGGAAGAAAAATTTTCTGCGGGTAACATTTCTTTCCAACACAGCCCACGATTTCACATGGCTACAAGAGTTGTTAAGGGCAACTGTTCCAAAAACTTATCAAAGCTAATTGTACGGCCTGCCTCCTTCCCAGCAAACAAGAAAATTATGCTTCAACAGTATTTTGTGAAGACTTTTTTTGCTAACATATGCTTGCATTTTATTATCAACTCCCAGATAAGCTCATGTTTCTCTGATAGACTATCAGTGGTAGCAACTTTCTGCAGCACAAGCCAGTGAACTGCCTTAATAAATACAAATGGACAATTTAATTAAAATATATTGGAGACTTGGAAAAAGTACTATTTGTGGACGAAACAGTCTGTTAAGGGATTGCATTCAAGACTAGTTCAGTGGAGCTTTAAGCAGGCAACAATAAGTGGCAGTCAAACATACTGCACAGAGCTCTACCCCAATGATTAAAGACCACGCCGAAATTATAAACGTCTGTTTTCCAGAAGGGGGGAAAAAAGTCACCCAGTTGCCTCTGGTTTTAATGCTTGAAGCAAAACAAACCATTTGGCTTTAAAAATGTACTTCTTTAAACCTGAAAAGACCCATGTATCAAAACAAGGTGGAATCAGCTAAACACATTACTTCTGATTTGTTTCCTTGAAAATCCAGCCTTAATGCATTCTAACAAAATTTATCTATCCCAAGCATACCTCATAATGAGATCAACTGGGAAAAATATCAGGCTTGTTTGTATATTTTATACTTGCTCTAACTTGGCAGTTTGGAGATTATGTATTCCCCAGGTCCCTCCTTAAATCGTTTCACACGCTGCAATTTGATTTTCTTTGCTTGCCCTTTTCCACAATTTTTTTTGATACATTTTATTGAGCTCTGGCTCAGAGGGAAACGTTTCCATTGAATTAAGGGTGCAATCATTTTTTTCCCCCTCTAAATAAGGACATATGGCGTAGAAAGCAATGCTATGGTCCAAGTATTTTATGATTGAAGTAGGACTCATTTTAAAAAATGACAGTAGCATCAGGTTGGATTAGAGTAGTTTTTCTAATTGGGTGGTGCTGTTGTGGAGGCTGTGATGGGCTATCTTGGCCATAAGTCATTTTAAATATGACATGTCCGTTTTTACTCACTGTGATGAAGAAGAAAACAGCAGCAGTGTTATGATACTGAGGGAAAACGACTTTTTTTCAGCATTCACTCAGAAAGTTCCATGACTTTTCCAACGTTGCTGTTTATACATTCACCTGCTAGGCAGACTTCTGGTGTCCAACCCTGGCTTACCAGTTTCCTCTGCCTAAGTTACTTCAGTATGCCAGTCGAGCAGTCTGTAACAGTGGTTAATTTTGACCTCTCCCTGGGATGCAGAGAGCTTGAATTAATAATAGCAAAGGATTCCTGTGCTCAGACTGTCCAAGTCAGATGCTACAGCAAGGCAAGTACAACAACTCACTGTAATAAAAAGTATCATCAGTGAAGAATCAAAATATTTAAAAGCTAATGATAGTTTCTCAGCTACTGGAGCAAAACTGACTATTCACCAACAACCTAACTTTGCATCTTAAATCTTGCAACTAAACATGAGGGTCACCTCCCATTTCTGAGACCAAACGAACCCCAAATTCCTTTGGTATGGGCAGCTACCTTCACAGTTTTTGGAAGGACTGCTGCATGGTGCTGTGATTAGCCAGGGCAACATCCTGCACTGAGCTCAGCTTCAGCTCCCCAAGAGACACTTCTGCAGGTCTGGTGCTGTTTCTAATGAGGGAGTTTGATCTCAGGGATGTTGAGAGGCGCAGTCCAAAAGGGCCGGCCAGTGCCCTCAGGGCTTGGGGAAGCCTTTCCCCCAGTGCCCAGCACCGAGGGGCTGTATGGAGCAGCAGGGCTGGCTTTTCTGCAGCCCTGGAACCGCTGCAATGATTTTTCACAGCTCCTGGGCTGGCAGGTGGCCCCGGCTGCGGAGCAGAGCCGGCACCGCTCCCCGCACGGCCCGCGCTCCCGGGATCAGGAGCCTCGCTGAGACGCGAGAGCTAATGCTTATTTTGGAAAAAAGCTGGTGCTTAAGCAGGCAAAACTGCTCGATTTTACAGCTGCCATCAGGCCTGCATAGCAAACTGCACTCTGCATGCCCCCAGCCGCACTTGGCAGATGGCAGCAGACAGCTGGGGAAATCTGGGTTTGACATACGTCAGTGATAAACTGTGTCAGCGCAGCCCTGCCTGGGCTGCAGCGAGAACGTGTGTGCAGGAGTGGGACTGGGACTGCTGAAGGGGAAAGAGCATTCCCAGCCAATTTAACTAAATCCTGCCTTCCACAACAGGGCAGGCAGACGGCACCTCCGAGCCCTCGGGGCTGGATGGAGAGGCAGGCAAGGCAACAGAGGGGGAAGGTACTGGGCTTGCGTGGCAAGGTTTGGGTAGCAGGGTGGCTTCTGTGAGAAGCTGCCAGAAGCTCCCCCTGTGTCCAATGCAGCCAATGCCAGCTGGCTCCCAGACGGATCTGCTGCTGGCCAAAGCCGAGCCCATCAATGACAGTGGCAGCACCTCTGGAATAACTTGGTTAAGAAAGGGAAAAAGTTGCTGCACAGGAACAATTGCAGTTGGAGAGGGGTGAGAATATGTGAGAGAAACAGCCCTGCAGACATCAAGGTCAGTGAAGAAGGAGGAGAAGGAGAAGGAGGAAGTGCTCCAGGTGCTGGAGCAGAGGTTCCCTGCAGCCTGTGGTGAAGACCATGGTGAGGTGACAGGTATTGAGGAGTAGCATCCAACAAATACTCCATGAGAGAGCTGAAAGCCTCTGAGCCTCTTACAAAATAAGATCTGTGACTTCAAGTTTCACATGAAGATGATTTGAACCTGTGGTTCTCATTTATAAAATGCCATCCAATATGCATCAAATGGGAAGTTGGTTTGGCACGTTTTTTGGCGATGGGAAAGAAATAGATACACTGAAGATCAGCTCAGAACAGATCATCAGAATGAGCTCAGAACAGACACATCAAGTGTCACCAACACCGGTGCAGGGGACCACAGTGAAGGGATCCCTGCAAGGGAAGCAGGATGGAGGTGTGATTGACTGAGCAACCACTCAGCAAGGAGAGAGCTGCTTTCAGCTGGAGCCAATGGACTAAATTAGGCTGAGCTTACACAATGCTTTTAAACACCATGTAGGAGGCAATCAGAACTGACAGCTTTAACACTGCTGCCATCCACGCACACAGATACCGTCTATTAAAGGCTAATATCAACAGCTGTGATGTTCAAAGCAAAGGCAGATTTAATATACATATTAAATTGTCCAAAGCTGCAGGAGATGTTTCAAAATATATTAGGAAATTCAGCCAAGAAGAATATCTCTATATATCACAGTATTTCTCTTCTGGTAACACTACCCACCAAAATCAAGGGGTTTGATTTGAATACAAAAGGTGATGATAACCTTCAAAAAGGATTTTAGTAAAAGAAGATCCCAAAAAACAAGGTAAACGCATTACTAATTATGTCAGACAGGCAAAACATTCAGTGCAGTTCTGCTTCAACCTTGAGAAGAAAACAGACTCAGTCTTCTGATAGCTAAAGGAAGATATCAGACAACATTTGCTAGAAACAAAGTCCAGACTGTTGCACAAGCTATAGGATGGGAGATCACATCACACAGATGTTTCAACCAATCTTGGAATAGCCAGTGAGAAAACAGAAAAAAGACAAGTGTTGGAGACATATTTCAAAGGAGCCACTAGAGCTGGCTGGGCAGCTATAGGCACATTGCTGTGACACCAGGCTTGAGCAGGAGAAGGAAAAAACCCCAGAATTGGATTAAAGTGACTGAATTGAACTATTTCAGCAAGGTTTTCTGGAAAACTAATCTTCTTGAATACTCCTGGTTTCATTTCTTTGGTAAGCCTGGTTGAAAAGGAAACTGGATAAATATGACAGATTTAGGATTCTTCATGCACTCAATACTGCAAGACATTCTGATAAAAATTAGCACTATATAAATATCAATAAAGCGTGTTTTAAGTGGGGAACATATCAGCTGAGTTCTCAAAAAGTAGTGTCAATAAATAACCATTAATGTTTGCTACAGAAGGTACAAGGATTTAAACATGGTTTGCAGTTATTCAACAGTCCCATCAACAGCAATGATTGTGCAAAGCCTCCCCAGCACCACAGCAAGGCACAGCTCTGCTGAACTGACACGCCACAGTCCAACCTGGGGGGCAAACTTGGACAAGCTGTCCTGAATTGCTCCAAATCCTTCTCAAGGGGACCACAGAGATCAACCAAACCACCACCAGAAGAAGTAAAAATTGCCAGCAGCTCTCCAGGTGTGATGCACTGCAGGGCTCTCCTCACCTAGAGCTGGGCACAGGAGCTGTCCCCCTGCTGCTGACCAACAGGGAAGGAAATTCTGGAATGGCAGCCTTCAAACCCTGGGGGTCCTTGCCCGTGGTTAAAGGCAGAGACAAAAGCACCCACATTCTTGCTCAACAATTCACTGAACCCCTCCAAGCGTCCCATGTGAAAAAGCTGTGCTTGGTACAGCCAGGCTTCAAACCCATTACTAGGACTGCGAGGCACCACAATAACACAATTAAAACACCACCAGATGTGTGTCATATAATACATGTTAAAAAAAGAAAAGACATACTGCGTGCAGATACAACAACAATTTGCTGTTCAAATTAATTCAGGAATCAGTACCATCCCTATAAACCCAATATATAAAACATATGCTACTGTAGGCATGCATAAATGGCATGCAATTTTTTCCAGATAAAGCCACACGTGCAACTAATAAAGTAAAGCAAAAAAAGAAAAGAAACCAAGTAAATAAATAAATACAAAGGCTGCCCAGGGAATAATGGATTTTGCAGCAACTGCTGTCAAAGATCACAGTGCTGAGCCGAGCCCCAGCCCTGAGCTGGTCCCCTACCCCCAGCAGCACAGTCCCACGCTGGCCTTGGGCCACTGCAGCAGGGAACTCCCATGGAGTGGGAAAGGACACCAAACAGACACCCAGGCAGGGTTTTTGCCCAGTGCTGGGACGAGGTTAAGCTGCAGTGGCACAGTTCAAACCACAGAGGCCCCACCTGACATCGCGTGTGTTCAGCGCTCCCCAAACCAGCCCCCAGTCACGTCCCTCCGTATCTGAGACCCCATAAAACCCGGGGAGGCCCCAGTGTCACAGCAGCTGGGGGAAATGCTGGCATTAAAGGCACAAGAACCAGCACTTCAGTGCAGAGGGAACTGATGGCTGCTGGGCACAAGCTGTGGTGTGATGTGGGTTTAGCAAAGCAGAGACAACCCCCGTGCACGTGACCATGAGTGGTTTTATTCCAGCTTCTACCTTGTTCTAGTCAGACCCACAATTCGATTTGCTTTTAGTACTAATTCAAACTCTACAAAGCCACTCTCTGAACTCTGTCTAGACTTCCCAGGATCTGTCCTTTCCCTGGCAGAGGTCTTCACCCCCCAACCAGCTGTGTCTCATCTCTCACAGGCAATGGAGAGCTTCAGTTCAGTCCCAACAAGAGCCAGGGCTGTTTTCCCCAGGCTCCCTGCACCAGCAGATGAACCAAGCCACTCTGGCAAAATTAGAGCAAACCTCACACCTCTGCAGGTCTGGAAAGCAGGTCCCTGGCTCTGCACTTGAAGCAGAGGCAACCTGACACATCAGTGCTGTCTGGTTGTGATCACCCATTGTGATCAGTCAAGACATTAGTGTTGTCAAGGAAACTTCCAGTAAGCCCATGAGCTCCTACACCACCAGGGCAAGTTTCTGATTTGAGAAAAGCATTATAACTACCAGAGCAAGCACAGCCAGCTCCACAAAGAAACACAGAAGCAATTTCCTCTAAATGCCCAGGGGACATCCTGTTTGCTGTTTGACATCCTGAAGAAAACAGAAATCCAAGAATAATTAGAGCTGAAGCAACTAAGGTGAAACCCTTTGGTAATTTTCAGCCCTGAGTAACTATAAAGGGGTGGCAATTATTTTAGTTAATGATCACTGAACTTTGAGATTAATGTTCACAGCTGAGGAAGGGGAAGCAGCTCTTCAGGAGGAAGCACTGCTGTCACGCTGAGCCCAGAGCTCCTTGAAAGAGCTGATGATACTTGCTACCCTCAAGGGACACAGGGCACTACCCAAGGATTTAAGGAGCTAAAGCAAGCACAGAAAGCTCAGTGCAGATGGACTGGAATCCTGCCCTATCTTCTTCCTACAGATTCCAGTGGTTTAGGGTGGAGGAAAATCCTTGTTGTTGGCCCAGACTGTACTCTCATGATGTGCAGCACAAGAGTGGCTTGGCAGTAAACTATATATTCCCTAAAACTGTGGGGTTTAAAGCTTCTCACTCACAAAAGGACTGTCTGAAACCCTGTGGCTTTGATACAGCTCAAAGGGCAAACTGCAGAGGTAACCACCAGGCAGGTACTGAAGGTTATCCAGCTGGTCTGAACTGCTGCCAGTGAGGTGAGGCATCCTCTCCTCACCGATTCTGGAGAGAAAAACGTCACTGGAGCCTTCCAGAAAGGAGTCAGGCTGTGCTGGGGGATGAGCTGAGTCCAGAGCAGGGGAAACCTGCTCTCAGCAGGCCCAGAGAAACGTGACCCGTTGCACCCGCACTGCTGCACAGAGGGCACAAAGGCTTGTCAAGCCCCAAAATAAACAAGTCCACTAATTCAACTAAAAGCCTATTTTGAAGTTGATTTAGACCACTGTAAATGCTTGTCAAGTTTTAAGCCAAACCTTCGTTTTGTTCAGGTTAAATAAGTTATCAATCAGTCTAACTTGAACTGGAACAAGCAGCTACTAAAGCAAAATTAAAGTAACAGCCTGGTTAATTGAGCCTGCTGCAGTCCTTCCCAGAAGGATAGTCTTAGCTTCAGGAAATACTCATCTTCCTTGTCACATTTGGTGCTGAGAGGTATTTTTAACAGTAATAAGCATCTGCTCTCTCCACTTGTTCAGTGGGAAAGTCTAGAATTATATACACAGCACCTTAGAGGACACAGTAATAGCAAGATGCATTTATTAATGATCCTACTGAGAGCATCTCCAAATACTCTGCAAATGCCCATCAAATTTAAACAGCAAGGAGGCACAGTGGGTACTTTTATCATCCCTTCTTGGAAGGAGTGAAAAGACCAGGTGGCTTTGGGAACATCAAGCAATGGACCTGGAATAAGACTAAGACTACGACTATGAAGAAAACTGGATGGCTCAAAGCACTGCAGCTTTTAATAGCAACCACCCTGCATTTGAACCACAGATCATTCTCCACGGGTGACACATAAACAAATATTTCTTAGAACGAAAGTATAAATGTTAATGGAGTAGAGCTTGCTGAGAAGGTAAAACAAAGGAATTGCTGCTTTTTTTGATGCTGCATGGAAACCCCGAACCTCCACAGGAAATATTTTAGTTAAAAAGAGACACAGAGACACAGCATGAAAAAAATGAAGCCATCAGGTAAGGCAGGTTTTGTGGCACAGGGGTGAGGGAGAAAGCCTTTGTGGGGAGATTGAGGACTGCTCTTGATTCACGAGTCAGTGAGGTTTTACTGTGGGGAGAGGGACCTGTGTGTGAGTGCTGCCCAAAGGCAGGAGGCTTTGAAGGGCCTTGGAGACAGATTTGGGAAATGACCAAGGTCTGTCATGCCACGGGATGTTTACAAGCAGCAGTGGGCCCCAGACCTGCTGTAACCAGGGAGAACAAAACTGAGAGCTCAATCCAAAATTCAGCAGAAGGACTACTCCGAACTGTAGATTTTCCTGTAAGAGCGGGTGTGGGAGAAGGAACAAAGCCCAAAATAACAAAATTCACTAAGGCAGAACTACAGGTAGAGCTAAATAACCAAGTAATTACCCACATCTTTAACGGTCCTTTGTTGCTGCCTGCAGATGAGCAGCAAGAGAACAATAGAAGTAGCAAGTGGGAATGGTCGAAGCCTCTAAAATATTGATACGAAAATTGAACATGTCTCCTGGAGATGTGAAACTGGTCTCACATGGAGCTTTTGTGCTAATAGCTGTCTCAGTCGACATGCAAAGTCTTTATAACAGCACATGTCTAGATACCACTGCAGTATCCTTGCTCAAAACACTTCACCTTACTGCTACTCACCCTGTACCTGACAGCTTCCTATTTAAAACACTATTTCTGCTAAAGGAAACCATTAACAGAGGGCTAAAGGAAACAATCTTATTCGCTGAACCAACACTGTTGTCTCAGTAAAACAAAGCAATTAACATCTGAGTTCACAGGAAAATATATTAGCACAACAGATGCATGTGCATGTATTTCGGCCCTTTGGTAAAATGCGCTGTTTTGGGGCCAGATGTTTCTGCTCCTGCCAAAGAAGAATCCAGCTGCATCAAGCTGTGAATATTTCTTCTGATCTGTCAAAATCTGCTATGAACTAGAAGAGAAAAAAACAGAACTGAAGTTTGAAATAGAAGCCTGTTTTCCACTGGGGATTTTACCACCATCTGTATTTTAAAAGCTTTAGTACGACTTGACAGAGTCAGAAAAAGTTTGCAGCACAATAGGTAAAGCACATTGAAATACCATTCAAGAAAGGTTTCTGGTAGAGTTGAAACATATGGTAAAAGACTAGTTTTGTGCATTTTTCCCCTTAAAAATCAATTTATACTTATTAGTTGGATTTACAACATGTTTAAATTGTATGGCCTTTTTTGTAATGTGCTGCCATTATGAGCTGAACTCTCATTATTGAGATGATAGAGCAATATTGAATTACTGGGCAAACAAGGTCCTTTTTCAAAAACACCAGAGCGATTGCTTTTCTCACGGTTTCTAAAACCAGGTGTTGTTTTTTCTTTCATTAATAGAATTACTATGGATTTGCACTGATGCAAGAGTAAAATCATATCCTTTTCCTGAAACCATAAAAAAGGAGCCAAAATGGAAACAGAATAGCTAAGCAGAAAACATGAAAGCACCTCGCAACACCGCCGAGTTCACAAACTGTGCCACGTTTGTCAACGCTTGGTGCTGTCCTTCCTAAAAATCCTCCACCCAGCAGGAGCAGCACGCTCCCACCTCCCATGGAAAAGCCTGGAACTTGTCTCACAGACACCTCTGTTGTTTTATTCCTGCCCCAGGGAGAGCACAGCAGCAGGAGCAGGTTCAAACAGCGACTCGAGTGAGTGGCTGCACCATCATCTTCTGGCGAGTCCTAGAGCCGAGATTTTCTGAAGTGCCTCCCATAACTTGACTCCTAAAGGCGCTGAGATTCCAGTCTCTCGTGTTCTATCCTCAACATTTCAGCCTTAAAAAAAACCAACAACAACAAAAGAGCTCCTAACCCAGACAAACACACGTGGTGTGGCACAAATGAAGCAGAACACAGCTGGGTTTATCTGCGCTCAGCTCGGTCTCCAGCCTGTTCTCCTCAGCCATCGCCTGCTCTCCACGCTGCACTCAGGCAGCTGTGCTGCCTTCCAGGTGTGCCCCTGACAGGGTTATCTGTCTCTCCAAGAATTATGCCGGCAGGGAAAAATCACAGCGGAATTGTTTGGAAAGAAGCAAAGCCTCGGACGGACAATTCGGGTTTCACAGAAGCTGCAAGAGAGGATTTGCAGGTTCAAATTATTAATCAACACCCTGCCAGGCGGGGGCCAAGAGCAATCTACTGGCGCTGAGGTTTCCTGGACTTAAGAGTGTAGAATCTGGATTTTAGATTGACTGGGGGAAGAGAGGGGGTTCTGCACCTACAGCCCCTTCCTTCTGCAGCATCCAGGCAGAATGGAGACCTGGCTTTTAGGGGCAAGTGTGAACTTATCAATGGTGGGGTAAGTTCTTTCAGGAAATCAGGGATTAGGAGCTTTCTGAGCCAGTGGACACGCTGCACATGCCAAGGTTACTTCCCTGTTGTTAAAGTCATGTTCCAGCTGTAACAAGACAGTATAAACTGCACATGGGGCCTGTCTTTTGTTAGCAAGAGACACTAAAAAATGGCCAGAAAAAGGGGTGCTCTTTGAGAATCAAGCCTATTGCTGCAACAGCATCAGCTCTCCCCTGTGCCAACCATGATGACACAGGCTGCTGGGGGAAGGAAGAATTTAATTGTAATAAGCAGCTAGCATAGTGTTAATCACAGGGAAGCACACAGTGGGGGCCTCTGGTCACATCAGGCTTAGCTTCAAGCATCCTTTTGCTTGACCTTTCAAAACTCTGCAGGGTCAAACTTATGAGAAAAAGAGGGGGGGGAAAGGAGACCAAAACAAAGAGGAAAAAAGGGAAATTCTTCACGAACAGTTTTAAAGAAAACGTTAACTGATGCTCTTGTGCAAACAAAAATGTAAAGCAGGTAGAGGGGCACTATTTGCTGCCTATTTCTACAAACCTCCTCACAATCTCCTGGGAACTGTCCCTGACAATAGTGAGGGAACACTGAGCACTGAGGCAGGAGAAGCACTAGCAGGGGTTTGACACGTGCCCCAGCCATGGCAAAATGAGTGGTTCCCATGAAAACTGGGAGCTTGAGGCCAAAATCAAACCAGAAAGAATGGGACACACTCCCACAGACCTGGATTGAAACTAGTGATTTATTTTTGCTTTATTTTTACCCCAAGTGTCTCTCGGAGAGGCTGTCCAGGGGAGTATCCCACCACTGCTCCTGTTGCACCATATTATAATACTACTTGTTTCCTCTTGCCAGCTACTCATCAAGGATTACCACCAGCACAGCCCTCTGTTCTTTCAGATCTAGTCAGAAGGCAAATTAGTTGCAGCCTGATGGGGGAGTGCTAAATTTTTCATTACAATCTTTCTCCGGAGGTTTGGTGTTTAATAATTTGTACTGTATAAAATTTCACATATGGGAAAACACGGCACCACACAGCCTCTCCAGATGCCTTTTTTTTTTTTTCTTGCTGCTAATCATGTGAGCCCCCCAGCTAAAGGAGTGGATTTAGGGCATAATTAAAGCTTTATAGTTTAATAGTAATATGGGTAAAGCTCAATTTTGTTTTTGAGAAGAACATGCCACATTTGTAAATTCCCATTTCACCCAGGATCAATTTTCACACAGGCTTTGTACCCAGGCTGCTTTGTTGCTGATATACCATGGAACATAAACCATGTAAGCAGCTCGTGGTGCTCTGAGACATGCACACACCCCTGCTAGGCCACTGCAGAGGCTCTTTAATTCCTTGTGATCAATCCAGGAGCAGTGGTGGCTGAGCAGGGCACGTCTGTGAGGAGCCTTGACATCATCTGCTCTGCTTCTCATCACATCATTTGGCAGGGGAGTCTCTCAGATTGGTCACATGAACTTCAAACCCCTGGAAGTTTTAAGCTGCAGCCCCAAGCAGGGCTGAAGTGATTTAACTTTGCTGCTGCTCTCCCAAACCTCCCCCCAGTCACCAGCCTTCTTCCTTCCCCACAGTCCGGAAACCTGCTGTCACACATGGGAATGCTGAGCCTTTTCCCATCTTCCCACCATTGCTTTCTCCCTGTGTTTCTGATGAGAACAATAACCTGGAACACACTTTTGGGATTAACTACAGCTGCACACAGAGGACCAGCACAAGGTTCACACACCAGCACCCCGAAAGCCTCACTGTAAGGGCTGCAGTGGGACTCGAGTAGGGGACAGGGTCTGCAGAAGGTCCTTCACAGATGTAACCCATCCTGTGACCTGAGTCCTGCTGGAACCTGCCACGTGCCACATCCTCTCTCATCCCCAGGCATTTTTACCCAGGTCTTCCAGAATCCTTTTATCTCCTCAGCAACATCCTTCAGTGCAGGACAGATAGAAGGGTAAGTGAAAGGGAAGAAGGTTTGCTGGTAGAAAGGCAGGAGACTTCCTTGCATGGCTGAGACAGGAATAGTTATGTCATGGTCAGCGTTCTGAGGACTAAATTTTAATTATTTGAAATTATTTGATGAATTCTGGAGTACAGGTCCCTTAAAGAAAGCAGCACCTCAGTGATTATGTTCCCAGGGTGATGACTTACAACGTCAAGTTCTTCCCCTCTTCTCCTAAACATCCTCCTATGTAAATTCAGAAAATGCACAGAGCAGAACAATGACCACCTTTCACAATATGGTTTTAATTCAGAACAAGTTTCTCCCATCTGCTCAAGAGAGCCACAGACTGCCTTAAAATTTGGTGCTATCATGGATTTCTGATTTCCCATAGAGAAATCAGGGGATGAAGTGCCAGTTTGAACAAGCATGGTAAAAATCTACAGTGTTCTTTGACAAACCTAATGCTTCAACAGCAAGGAGAGATTCCAGCTTTGCCTTTAAGCATCTCTGTGCCCCTGCATTGTGGTTGAAAGCTGAGTTTTACTCTACCAAGCAGCAGCAATACTGGGTAAAGTAAAACTGTTACCATGGATAAGCAGCTACTCAGCTCTCAGAGCCTGCAGTGTGCTGGCAAATAAATCAAATAACCTAGAACTGAGAAATAATGACCTTGAAAGTGAGAGCTTATTTCTGGTTTTATCCATCTTTAATATCACAGCTTAAACTAAATCAACCATGCATTTTAAGATCTATATTGTATCCTTCCAAATCCATCTGAGAATGCTGAAGTCTTGAAATGCTATTTGTTGAAGTGCAGAGCTTATTACAGGTCAAAATTTTACTTGCCTTCTAACTGGTTATGTGTGTTACTTAAGTCAGTACAACCAACACAGGACAGACAGTTCCCCAAACTTAGTGAACCTTGTTAGCAGCCATGAAACTACTGAGATAAAACTGTGGTAATGAAATTTAAATACAGGAAAAGAATTTAAGTACTTCGAAGTGTTTTCTAAATGTCTTTGAGTTCCTGTTTCACTGGCATGTCTGGGTCCTGCTGGGTGAAGACTCTCAGCTCTGTGATCCCCATGTTTTCCACCAGGTAGCTTTAGGAAGATCTGACTGGTGCCCAGTTAAAGTGGCAGAGTAAATACCTGCTCACAGAGCAAAGTGACCTTGAGGAGCTTCATCCATCTCGATGCCTAGCACTCATTTCCATGAAATCCCTGGGCAGGAAAATACACATATGGAGAGATAATAGAGGCAAAGCCTCCATGTCAGAGAGCAGTTTGGACTCTTGCCATCAGGCCCACGACAGCAATCCCTAATTCTCCGGGACATCTGCTTATCCAGCAAAACACAGGCCGTCTGTCCAGCAGCCAGGCCAGCACAGGGGCTGGCAAACACGACAGAGTCAAGTCCTACCCCAGCTCTGACACGAGGCACGTTTATCTCTGCTACTGCCCTGCCCCCCTCCTTTTTTCCTAAATAGAAACCAGTTATACATAATGTCATTATGCTCAGCTTGTGAGGCTGAGTTTATCTGCGACTGCCAAAAGCACTGTAATCTTCAGCACCAAGTATGATTGCTCTGTCATCGTGCATCTCCACAGATAGCAATGCTCCTGGTATCCTCAGAGCAGGAAGAGGTCAAACCACTGCTGTTAAACCCGTGAGGCCTGAGAGCTAAAGGACGAGCTGCAGTATCAGCTTTTGCCAGAGGAAACTCATCCATGTTCTGATTTGGCGGGAGAAGGATTTATATCAACTTACACCAGATAAGGAACATGGGAAATAAATACCTAAGTCAGAACTTACTAATGGGTATTATTTCTCAGATAGGAGCAAGTTAATGCTATATAGCTAGGCAACAAAGCCATCCCATCCTTGATAAAGGCATAAACACATTATAGGAATAATCCCTGTGTGACAGGAGGTTACTTGTGCATTCATAAATTTTTCACTGCTTCTGCCAGCACTGCCTTTTAAAAATCACTGCTCTGCCCCAGCTTGATCAAACCCTGCAGCCCATGATTTGCTTCTCCTTCAGTATGCACAAACATGCAGAGAATCCCATTCTAAATCCTTTTTTAAAGGATAAACAGACGCCTCCCATATCACAGACAAGCCAGCAGCTTGACCTAATTTCCGTGGTTCCACGTTATTTCCAGTATCAAGTTATCTACAAGTTACACCCTGCCACGAAAACACCAGGGTCCTGCTTTGCTCCCTGTGTCAGGGGAGGAACTCTGGGAAGCAAAGCCCCATCCTGGCACTGGCCATTGACCTGCCCCTGCCCAATGAAGCTGTAGATGCTTGAATTTACACATATTGGCTGTTCAGTCCTGCTCCCCTCAAGTTATAGATCATATTCCTATTCAACAGAGGCAGTAATTCAACACTAAGGAAAGGGTTAAGAACAAATTTGTTTTCCATTATCATAACAGGTCTCTTTTTTTTATTAGTTGCCTTTGAAGAAAGCACAGATTACAAAGTCCATCCCATGCAGCAGACCCTGCTGAAAACAAGCACTGCTGCAAGCTGACATGCTATGGACTAGAAGAGGGGCTGCTGCTCTTTAACTTGTGAAAATAACGAGTTAATGAAGAAAGAAATGATGATCTGATCCTCCATCAAAGAATCCACTTGAATCAACTCAATAGTTTGTGATCTTTCTCTTCCCCTTACAAAATGCCCACGACAAAACCTCTTAAGATAAGGTAACTCATTAAAAACATTTACTGGGGAATAATTTCAGATTCTTAGCTCAACACCCAGGTTTTATTATAATTTCACCATTCTGGTGTGCAGTCTCTGGGTATTCTGATTAATGGATAGATCCATCAAAATTTTGTAAGCATCGCTTTCCTTCTGCAGAAAGACAATTTGGGGGTTCCTCACCAGTCATCTTAGACTTCCCAGTGCAGACAAGATCACCATCAGAACACAAACTAATGAAAACTGTTGTTCAAAAGAAACCTTTTTTCACTGTCTTCAGGACACTGAGAAAACTTGCAGTGAGATCCAAACTACAATTCTCAAGATAAACCAGTGTAAGCTACTCTTCTTCAGACTAGAATTAAGGTCATAACTATGGTTCATTATAGAAATACATAATTTAGCAAAATAAGAAGGCACATCTTGTTACACTAAACTTCAGTTTAACCATACAGTTAAAAAAGTGAGTGTTTCTAAGGCTTAGGCTCCAGATACACTCATTATTTATTTGGAAAATATCGAATCGCTTCATTACTGGCATGCACATCTGAAAATAAACACTCTGCTTCCTTAAAAGTTCAAAAAAGCCACACTTGAGTAATAAGCCAAGATTCACACATCAGAATATGAGTTGTCAGAGCTCTGCTTACATCGTTAAAGCTCTGACTGGTTCAATTACACAGAGGGACAGCAATGAAAGGAGAAGCCAAAACAAGTGATCATCCTGGAACACTGAGCATGAAATCACAATAGGATTACACAGATGAACATTATTTTGAAACACCTTTTTCTTCTCTAAGTATGATTAATAAAAAATAAAAATAGAGAAACTAATCTTGCATCTGTCTGTATGCCAAATGGAGGGGGGAGAAAAAAGGCTATGGTTGAAAAAAGGAGGAATCCTCTGGTGTTGCCATCTCCAACTGCAATCTTTTCACTTCCCTGAAAACGATAATATCTTGGGGCAAAAGAGAAACTTCTGTCGAAATTTCACAGCAAATGGTTTTACAAGCTCCACGTTGTTTTATCAGCCATTAGCGAATCACTTTAATGGGAAAATTTACCCCAACTTGGATGAACTGCCACGTTTTAGGCAAGCTCTGAATGAAAGTGGTTTACTAAACAGAAAATGTAAGTGATCTAATGTTAAATATACCTCCCTCTTCCAATGAATAAGTAGCAAAAAACAAAACAGTGATGCCAATTTGTAAGATGTAATGAATATGCAGGCTGTTAAATTAATAGACTATGCCCCAGAGCTGATCATTTAGAATGCTGCTGTTATAATAAAATTAGGTAAGTGTCCAATGAAAGCTCAGGACCCTGGGCTGGTGCCATCTAATTGAAGTTTACAACTTTATTGGAGATTCCTTGCATCTTCTATATTTGCTTTGCAGAGTTTAATAGCTGGTGGCCTTGGCTCTAACTTAATTCCAAATCAGAAAGGAAGGTTGTGGCAGCACGATAACATTTGGCTGAGCTGAAATGCCAGTTTCAGGCATGTTTCACCTGTTCCCATCCTAATTTAAGTGGACCAATAGGTCCTAATCACACAGAACAAATGGGTCTTTAGTGTGAAGATATCAAAAGAAGGGCCAGGTCTGCAGCTTTCACGTTTATTTTTCCACGCTGTAACAATAACCCAGTGGAAAGAGTTGATTGGCAGACGCCAAGTAAAACACTTCAAGGAGATTAAAAAAGCCACGGGAAAGCAAGACTATATAACTTTGTAAAAGATAAGATGGAGTGTGTTCACTGTAAACAAAACCACCTCCACATCCCACGTACGCAGACCCACACTGTGCTGCAGTCCATTAACATACAGAGCGTTCCAGTGATTAAAAAGAAAGTTTAATACATCTGTCGGAACACAGAGACAGAATAAATACCCTTATCGTTCCATTTACTGTAAATAATACTTAAGTGCAAGTCAAATATTAGCTATATTCAGCACAGCATCATAACAAAACAGGCACTGCCAACGTTATGGTCCCAAACTGTGTTACTCTTAATTAACAACTGACAGATATCTGCTTTTGCAATCACCCATTACTGATTAAATGACAAGGCACAATGTCAGATGCATAATCTCATTGGTTAGTACTCAGTTACCAAGGTGTTACATTTGGAAATTGCCTGTGAATTGATTTCTTTTATTGAATTAATAAGTGTTATCATACTGTACAGAAGGTAAAATTGCTACTGAATGTGAGCGATAACATATAATTACAGAAAATCAAATCCTAATCTGCAGAGCCAAGCCAGGTGTCAACATTTTAATTGTAGTTGGGGAAGCACAGTAACACCACAGAGCAGGGGGAGGATGGGAAGAGATCTCTCAAGTGTAGGAAGAAATATATTGCATAAAAAACCAACTTTAGTTAGGCATGATAGCAACCTTGAGGAATGCCAGCCACTCGTGTGTGCAGAAAAATTAGACTTAATTTTTCATTTTAGACTATAATCTCACATGCTGGGACACCTGACTGTCATGCAGACCTGAATCTGTCTCTCAGAGTCTTAAGATTTCCATTTTTGGGTGAACGTTTCTGGGAGATTTTAGGAGATACAAGCGGAAACCACAGAAATGGTGCACTTCTCTATTATTTTCTTAAAAAAAAAAACTAATATCCATTCTTTCCCTAGAAAGATCAAATCCCTTTGAGATGACACCACAAGTTTCTGTATATATTTATATTTATATTGTTATAAATAAAAATTCAAAGGTTTTATTAATTTTATTAGCTTCACACACTTCTTTCAGTGAAAAATGCCTTTTCAAGGCCTCTCCTAGTTGTTCTCCCTGTTAGTCTGCAAACACCACACTAATGCAACTACTGGCACCTAAATTGATGATGTTAAATTGGCGTAACCCCCGTGCACGGACACTCTCAAATTAGCTGGTTCCAATACATTTGATCTATATCAGCCACTCTTAAACCAATTTGGCTGTTCATGCTAACAGACTCCACCAGTTTAACTATGTGTGCTCAGAAAATGATGCTGCTAAATGGCTGCAATTTCTTTGGATTAAGGAGGTCGAGGAGAGCCCTGGATTCCTCCTGGTGCTGCACGAGGCAGGAGCCATTCAAGCCACTGGAACCCACTTGGTAGACTTTGATTCTCACTCAGGGCATGGCCAAAACCTTTCCATATCACCCCTCCATCCAGGAAACACTGTGCAATTCCAGGTCCACCCCTTCCTCCTCCCCACTGCTGCCTTCCCACTATCAGTACCAAGCTGCCACCTCCCACTGCAGTCCCCAAGCCCTGAAATGCTGCTTCCCCCAACCTCCTGAGGGCAAAACACAACTGTTCACAGGCAGGCACAATCTGTCAGCTTTTCCTGGCACGGATTTCTCTGGTTTTGGAATCTGTGCTCTCTGTCCTTTGGAAAAAGACCTGGTTAGGCACAAGAGCACAGACACGAAGCACCAGGGGCAAATGGCAAAGCTTGGTTCAAAGACCACATCACTTCCCTGCTGCACCATAAGCCAGCTCCCAATTTGCAAAACATCTGTTCAAATCATCAGCTTTTTCTTTTGTTCAGGGATAAAGAGGAAGAGGTTAAGTCATCTTGTTGGCATAGAGAGAGAGAAGTTAAAACCCGTGCTACTACCACCCAGCTGGCAAGGTATCTTGGCAGCAGGATGGCATATAAAAATTCTACATGAAGCTCTTTCCAAATTAATTCCTTTTATGTTTCTGTTTTCAGGGTAATAGCAAAAGTTTCATTCTTGAATTCCAAACCCCTGGGTTTAGCTGAGAGACCACCAGGCCCACATAAGCATCTTATCAGCACAGTTACACTAGGAAGTAATGCTGGTCATGGCCTTGTGTCTCAAGAACTATGAGTGCATCTGGCACATGCAGCTGTCCAGGGTGGTGAGGAAACACAGCAACCTAGGCAAGGGTATGCATGACAAGGTGGGGTGCCCAGGCAAGCAAAATTGTGGCTGGGTTTAAACAAGCCACCACTGCACAGAGAAGGGAGAGAACAGCACCTCTCCAGTCTGAGTGCATCTTAATTCTGTACATTGGCTGCTCTTCTAGACAGAAAGTTGTTGGAAGAAAAAACAACAAACACTTATTGCTGGAGCTGAAGTAACATATTTTTAGAAGCAAATTTCTACAACATGAGATGTATAACTTGGCTCTGCAGTGATCACTGTGGGGAAAATAACTGGTAGCAGTTGCTATATGCCTGAAGAATGTGAACTCTGGAGAGCGGGAGGAATCAGACTCACGGGAGAAGGCTGAGCTATTATAACAGGGAAAAACCAGCCATATAGAAGGGAGGCCTTCTCTCAAATAATTTTTTGTCTACATTTAAAGGTAGTTCTGGGGAACATGACCGCAGGAGAGCGAAAACCTGTATTGATTGAGATGAACTGCACCAACCTGGAGGCCTTTTGCTGTGATGAACACCAGCATGACCCCCACGCAGGAGCTCCGGAAAAACGACAAGCAGCTAATTGGGTTTCCTTTCCAGTCACTCAATTTACAGCTACTTCCTGACCTTGGCTTCACAATGCTTGGAGCCTTGGGGGCTTAATGAGCTAAAATTCAGGCTTTTTCACAAACAGAACCTGGCCAGGTACGTTTCTGTGTCTCTTCTAGGCTGTGGCCACTGCAGTGCAGCAGCAGCAGGTGCCCATGGCTCCCTGACCAACCCATTCTTTCGGAAGGCCGTGGGAAGGAGCTGCCTCCGGTGCTCCTTTGCTGAAAGAGGCCGTGGCAGGCAGGTGGTGACAGTGCTGGAGCACAGGGGATGGTCAGACAGCGTGGCACCACGGAGCAGGAGTGGGCTGTGAGCTGCCACAGGAACTCCTGACCCTGGCCTGACGCATTTCTTCCACCCCGAGGAGACGGAGCCGCCACAGCCCAGACGTGACAGTCCCAGGGCAGCTTTAGCTGCTGCAGGTTATTAGCTCACCAATTCCCACCCTTCTCTTTGCCCCCAGCCCCCCAGCCGTATGTTCCCACTTCCTCTCTTGCACCAGTACCTTTATGACTAAGTGGTGAGACAATTCAGGAAATTAGCCCGAAAGAAAGTAATTTCTTTTTTTTTTTTTTAATCATGAGTTTTTGGCTGGTTGGGTGCTCTGCAGCAGTTATGAACACACACACCAGCGGCTGGGGGGAAAGGGAACATGTTGTTAGAGGCACTGGGGAGGGAGCTGGAAACCCTCTCCCTGTAATGGGGCCATACTGGAAGCACAGCAAAGGACAAGCTTTGCCTGCCTGGTTTTTTGGGGACCTTCAGAAGTTCAAAGAAGGATGAGGCTGGAACCCACCCTGGTTGTTTTAAAGGCATGATGTCAAACTGAAAGGTAGGTTTATTTCTGCAATAATTACTTTGAATTTTGCTGTGCAAAACCACAGTTACAGTTCTCCCAGATCCTGCTGTTCTGTGGGAGAGATTCCCAGGATGCAGCTTCCTCCAATAATCTCCTGTATATTGCTGCACTGACTTGGGCACCTACTTAATCTGTGACCTTACAGCTCCTGTCAACCAGACTGTGACCCCCTCTAGACTTGTATTATCCATTACTAAATTTTCATTTTTATTAAGCTCAGCAGAGACTTCTTTCCTTCTCCTCTAGGAAGCATGAATTCTCTTTTGTCATTTATTCCACAAATGATTTATACCAAGAGCCTGTCAACTACAGGAGGTACTTGCTTGTGCTTACTACACCTGCAAGTAGCTCTGTCCTTTCCGGGTCATTACTAATAAAGCACTTATCCCTCATACAAGCACAAATGCCTCCCTGTGCTCTCATAGGTATTTATCTGAGCACTTCAGAGGCCTCAGTGGATTTATCCTCACAGTGCTCTGGCAGGCTGGGCATTGACATGATTTCTGTTACACAGAGAAAGAACAAGGCTTGGAGACTGAATTCAGCTCTTTGCTGCTTCAAGGAGACTTAATGTCCTGAATCAGGATGCTGTAACCACTGACCATTCCTCCTTACTCCCCTTGGAACATCAGGAAACTACTTGTGGTTCATCCCAAACTCCCTGCTTTATCAGCCAGCCCCACACCAGCAGAATATTGCTGCTCCAACCTGCAGAAGACAAGGCTTCCTCCCCTGGCCATTTCTTACTGTTGAAGAGCTCATGAAAGACAGCATCAAAACCCCCACACCCCAGCCTTCATGACCCAAATCATCACCCTCCATCCAGCTCCCCGCTCACAAATGACTCATGAGATGGAGTCTCCCTGCTGCTCAGCACCACTGGCTCTGCAGCCAGCCACATTTCAGGAACAACAGTAAAACAAATAGATTTGTCTCACAGCCACGGCGCCAAGACAAGCAAGGAGCGAAGCTGGGGGCCAACTGTAACACCACAGATTTTGGCAGTCAGCCCTCTTTCCAGTTTCTTATATATATATATATATATGTTTTTGTCCCAACTTTCCACCCAGGTCTCCCTCTTCTCAGTGTTTCTGGGCAGATCATAACACCCAGCAAAGAGCAACAAACGGCTGCGTGGCTGAGTGCTTGCCCTTGATGAATAAGTGCTTGCCCTTGATGAATAAGTGCTTGCCCTTGATGAATTAAGGCACCTCCACACTCTCTCCCCTCCCACTCTTTCCAGCATCACTTTATCACAGGCGATGCTGAGGAAACCCGTTGCTGCTGTTTCTCTTTCAAATCCTAAAGCCAACTGGCAAACTAGAATTTAACCTCACAGCTGCTGAATACAGTTAGATTAATACATGGTGGCCAAACAAAACACTGCTTTTAAAATGCAATTTGTGCTTGGCACTGAACACACTGGGAGAATTCAGAGCAATCTGCACCACAGACCAGCTCATAACCCTATGCAGAAAGTGCTTTGATGCCCCCAATTTACATCTGACAGCCGTAATGCATTTTGGAAAGAGGCACTAGAGTAGAAAGCCCCTGCACTAATCACAAGTGATGTAAGAAAACTGAAAACACTTCATTATTTCTACTTTGTTGTAAAATTCTATGTGTGCACACACCCTGCTTTCCAAAATCTAAAAAAAAAATCACAGCGAGATGGTGGAAAAAAAATGGAGGAATTCTGGCAAGTTATAATGACCCTTTCAGCCTGAAAATCCTCCTTTATTGATCCAAAATATAGCTGGCAGTTTATTTCTGGTGCCATAGGGGGAAAGAAAGGCGTAACAAAAAGCTTTCACCTGCTATTATCTTGCCTGACCCTCGTGCAGCTCCATCCTGCTGCACCAAGCTGCAGCTGCACTCATCTGCACAGGTATTTATGGTCAGCCTCTTGCAGACAGAATGCATATTTCCCCACCACAATAAAAGTCAGATCAAAGCAGGCTGCTCTCATTGAAGTCCATGGGAGATTTTTTTCTCCCATCAGTTTAGGCAGGGGTTGGGCCCGTTGAGACAGTTTGCTTCAGGAAAAATCCTCACTTGTTGATTAGCACTCAGCAGGAATAAACACAAAGAATTGCTTATTTTCATTGATTATGCCCATTCCCCAAATAATTTGAAATTAATCCTCCAATTTAATTTCAAGCTGCTTTCCTGCTGCGCTGGGTTGCTGAAGGGGGAAGGATTCTGGGGAAAGCGGCGCAGGTGAATCACATTTGCTCAACATTTTCAGCATTAAATAACCTGCACATAACTCAGGCTCGCTGGAATGGCACATTGCACTGACCCCACATAAAACACAGCTCTGCTGAGCCAAAAAAGATAAAACAGGGATACCTTCATATTTAAAGGAGAAATAGTGAAGGATTTCAGATTTTAATGAGATACAGATGCCGACCACTGAATGAATCACTCTGCCCATAATTAAAGAGTCTTCTGATGTCTGAAGACTCTTCCTGTCATGAAAACTCTTGGATGCCATTTCATCTCCATCCTAAGCCTGATTTCAGACTGAAAGAGGGGAATCCAAATGTTGATGTCACCCCAGACACCACTTATATTCTCCATTTCCCTTTTGAAGAACTTGGTATTAATTTCTGTCTATTTGGGGTTTATGTTTTTATAGGTCTTCAGGTACCCTTGGAGCTAGACAGGAGATACGAAAAAATCCACAGTGGACCAAGGAATTTCCAGGCACCACACTTCAGCATTTCATGCAGACCAGCAGTATTTAAATCAGGGACCTTTCTCACTAACATTCAAACCACAGCATAAAATTAGAAAATTTCACTTTCGTGTACAAGAACATTCTACAGTTCTGCTGATGCTTCAACTCTAACAATCCAAGGATCCCAGGCAACTGAAATCACAGGGACAAGTTGGACCTTTATTATTATTCTCCAGTTGGGCTACCTGGGGGCAAAAAAAAAAAAAAAAAAAGGAAAGAGCAGCTTCCAGGTACACAGCCTTTTCATGGGATGGCCAAAAGCTCATGTCTTATCTGCTTACTTGCATGTCCAAAAAGCTCCTCTTTTTTTTTTTCATTTAGGTTGGAATCCTGTATTTTCATTTACTTACCACTACTACTCCCTGGACATGAATAAATCTCTCAGCTTTTCTGCTACGAGGTAAAAGAAGGCTTTAAAAAACAATAAATAAATCTTATCTTGGGCTGAAATATCACCCCAGGGTGCTCCTGCTTCACTGCAGCTGCAGCCTCCCCAGGGAAGGTCCCCATGCTGAACCAGCCCTCATTACCCATGTCTCTCTCCTGACAGGCAGTATCCTCCCTGAGTGGGGATGTTCAGAATGAAGCACCCACCCCTAGAACTGAATAAACTGAACAAAAGGCCTTGCATATTTTATAGTAACCCCTATTTCTATGTCTTGATGACTTTTTTCTCCCCTATAAGAAGATGCCACTGCAGATCCCAGAGTAGCAGTGATCCTGTAACCCAAACCCCTCCACTCACACCTTTTATCACATCTGGTAGAACAGGGACCTGACCAGTTCTGGTTTTTTACAGTTCATCCCTTCTTTGCTTAGCACTGCTAAGCTGTAACCTACTTTTTTCAGACCTTTTCTATTATTTCAGGTCCCCTGAATCCTAGTCCTGAACTTGGCTGTGCTTGTACCTGTCTCAGCTTGGCAAGATCTGCAAAGTGAGTGCCTGTTCTCTCTCGTGTGTCATCCAAGTGTTAATGGAAGCAGCGACTGCTGTGGGAGCTGCAGGTCTCCACCCCTTCCAGGGACTGCTTCCTTCTACGTGCTTAGAAACAACGGGATCACCTTTATCATACTTTTCTGAAACAAAATTCCCTAGGCATTACAAGCTCCCCAGCTTAGAGCTCCTCCTTTTTGAAAGATATCCCATTAAATTTTCTTTTCCGCAGTCTTCTCAAGCCTCATTTGTCCTCCACAGATTTTCCAAGATTACCACTAATGGCACTGAAATCACTTCAGCCAGTTTTCTAACTATCTGGAGCTGAATTCCTCCAGGCTCTGCTAACTTAAGTATTCAAACCTATTCTTCCCCTCTTTCCTGAGAGCATGCTGGCTGCAGCTGACCCTCTCAGGAAGAACAGAAGGGATAAAAAAGTCATTTGGCACTTCTGCTTTCTCACTTCCATCTTCTGAGAGCTTTTCCTTTCCACTGAGCAATGGACTAACTCATTCCCTGGCCCAGCTCTTGCTGCAAACACATTCACAGAAACCCCTCTGGCTGCCTTTTTTGTCTTTAGCCAATTGTAGCTCATTTGGACCTTGGCTTCTCATTTTTCTTTGCATGTTCATGATAAAATTATTCTCAATAGTTCTACCTCCTCTCCAATTTTTTTATGTTTCTTTTGAGTTTTCAGGTCGTTAAAGAGCCCGTGATTTAGCTAAAGTAATCTCTTACTCTGTTTCCCATCTGTCCTCTCCATTAAGGGAGTTCTACGTGGGCATTAAATTTGCTTCTCTAAGAAACTTTCAACTCTCCCAAACTTCCTCTTCACTTGGAGCAGCTTGCCAAGACTGCAGCTCTGAGCTGACTGAAATCCACTTCCTTGAAGCCCATTGTCTTCCCCATGCTGCTCTCCCCACTTTTCTTCTTAATAATCAGCAGTCTGGCAATCCAGAAATGTTTTTATTTTAGAAAAGCTATTCTGCCCTGGTAGACTCATTCTCTAAATTTCCCAAGGACTGAATTTCAGTTACAGATCAGTTTGCATCTGTTCTGCCTTGGGCTCTGGAGATGGAACAAGGGTGTACTTCAAGCACTTTAAAGAAATTTTCCCTGCCAAAGTCTCGCAGCCAAACCTGTCCTGCTACAAAGCATCACCAAAGAATGAAGCGGGGGGGGATTAAAAGAATTTCAGATTTTCTGGCAGGACAGACACATCCTCCAAAGCCTCTGAATCCCTAGCTCAGTGTCCTTAGGAAAGGCTGCAGAATCTGCCTTGCTGCTGGCACAAGATATAATGAAGGATTTAAGTACAGGTTGTAAAATGCTATGTGCTGTCCTAGATAATTTATACCTTTCCAAATGATGCCTCTCCATTCCTCAAATACAGGAGATCACCCTCGAGGAGGCAGCCCTGACCCCGGTCCTTTCAACATCCTCTCTCTGCACAGGGGATACTTATATCCTGCAGCCCTGCTTTGCTGCACAGTAGCAGTCGACAGGGAAGAGAGACTTAGACAGAGGAGCTCAGAAAGAACAAATATTTTTAGAGCAGCCCCCTAATACTTGGAGTAGGGAAGGAGGACGACAGCATGTACAAGGGAGCCATTGAGAACAGCACTGCTCCTGACATGTGCTTCGGAAGATATCTGTTATCTGGGGGCTGCCAGCTGGCTCCTGTGTGCACAAGATCACACTGCCTTTAACTCTGCCTTTAACTCTGTTTGCTTTGCCCTTCCCACAAAGGCACTCTTTGCCCTGCAGAAAAACCCTGTGCTGCTGTCTGCTGAGATTAGCTGGCCCCAAAGAGCTCCCATCACCCCAGGCTGCAGCAGGGTCCCCCTGCCCCCCTCGCCCCCAGGGAGCTGCCAGCACCCTGGCTGAGTCCCTGATGCTCTCCCGAGGAGGCCTAAGGAGAAATGCATTTCAGGTCCTCCAAATCCCCATCACCCCTATGACTGTCACCCTTCACTTCCTGTAACAGCAAAAAAATACATTCTGGGTAAAATCCCCAAACAATCCCCCAAGAGATGAACAGAACATGCCCTGCACTAAGAAGGGAACAAACCCTCTACCCAGAGTCTGTGTTAGTCCCACCTTCCCTCCCAACACCAAATCTGTCAACAGTTGACTTCAGCAACTACACACTGAGCATCACTGGGAGGACCAGCACCTCCAGCTCCAGTCCCTCAGTGAAGGGGATTCTCCTGCCCCCACTCATCACCAAGAAGAAATCTGCCTTGGCTCTTTCAGAGAAGCAGGACACGTCAGCCACAGGATTAACAGAGCATAAGTGTGGTGCAAACAATGAGTTATCCACAGCTTGATCCACATTACCAGCCTTATTTCTGGTTGTTTACCCTACTGGCCATACAGCTTCTTCTGTAAATGCTTCAGGCTTCATCTTAGAACAATTCAGGTCCTTCCTTGCTCCCGTGACAATCCTTGGCCAAATCCTGCTCCTAAGGACATCTGGTCACTGTTGGTATGCCCTCTCACAGAAATTAAGACTACAATGTTCTCTTACAGCAGCTGTATCTCTCCTATTAATTTGCTTTTACCTGACTATTTGCACCGCCATCAAACATCCTAAACTGTCTGTATCAATATTTGGGTTGCTGGTTTATTTTTCTTTCTAGCTTGTTTCCATTTATGGTGTGTTTCTCCATTTAATATTAAATCGACAGTGACAGATCATCACCCTTTTTCTAAATTCACTAAATGGTTTAATAATATAATTTTGAGAAACAGATTTGTGGCTCGCACGCACACACACACCAAGGCAAAATAAAAATGACAGCACATTTGAACAAGGCAGCAATAAAACAGTGATAGTAATAAAGAATAAAACTGCTATATCAGGTTGCCATGGGAACCAGCATTCAAGGACTCCAGGTAACGTTGTAAAACATGCCACTGAGCATAAAGCAGCTAAGCAGGTTAAGAGGTTATTTATTAGGCTGCGACACGTTGTGCAGTGCCCTCTGGTGAGAGCGCAAGAGAGGCACAAACGGGCTCCAAATGAGGCAGAAGATCCAAGAATTTGTGCCCCAGGAGCATCACCTGGGAACTGCCAGCTTGGCATGGGCCACAGGTAGGGCTGGGGGCAGAGCCAGGGAGAGGTGACGCCGGGACATGCACCCACAGCCACTTTAATCTCCCTCCCACTGGAGCCAAGAGCACCACAGCACACAAAGGGAGCCATCGAGGGCTCCGGGAAACATCTCAGTAGGTGGGATCTGCCAACCTCTCAAAGTGTTGCTTTTCCTGCCCAGGGTAATGGGACCAGCTAAGATGAAAGCTGCTGTGATTAAGCCAGTAAACCCAATCCTTGGTCACACTGTGTTTTCTCAAGGACTGAAAGTGTAACTTGTTCCATGCCCAGAAATTTCACTAAAATTAGCAGCAGTTCCCCACTTAGAGGAGTTGCAAAACCAGGCTCAGAGTCCCTGGAGCCCTGGGGCACCTCATGCTGCCTGTCCACAGAGGAGCACAGAGAAACAACTCAACGAGCTAAGAGCCCATGTGCAAACAACAAAAAAGCAATTCAGTAATTTGATTCAACTCAAGGTAAAACCAGCCTAAGCTGTCCTGTCCTACACAAGGCTCTGTTCTAATACAGAGATATCAATCCAACACGAGATGCTCTTGAGCATCTTGACAAGGAAGAACCTTCCCACGATAGCACAGCCTCACGCACAGCAGAGGATGCTGCAAAGCCTTCTGAGTGCAACATCTGCACCCTCACCCTGACACTCAGGCTCATGGGGAAGTGTGTGGCTGATGGCCACGTCTACATCTGCAAACAGCACACACCCAAGCCTCTTCCCAGGTACCATCAGTTCACATTAAGCATTTACATGGGGGAGCAGAATGGGTTGCTTATGAATAACACAGCACAGGATTTTCTTTTTTCCCCACAGGCCTTCCTGCAGGGAAATCAATAGAAAATCTAGTTAAATGATTTTGAATAAACACTGTTAACATTCCGTATTGATTGGCTCCTCCAAAACTGGATCAGAGCTAACACCATCCCGATCCATCATCCTTCCCATTACACCTAAAATAACGGAAATCCTAACAGAGGGAGGATGATTTTTAAGCCTGACAAAACCTGCTAAACACAAGGCATGGCTGGATTAGCTTTTTCTATCAGCAAAGCCAGCCTATTTAGCCTAATATTCAGCAGGGCTTTCCATGCAGCTTTCCTGTTGGGATGAGGGTCAGTGCATGCCCAGCCTGCCAGCACTACTCTGCCAACAGCCAACTCCAGAACCCACTGCAGCTCGGTGGCTAGCACAGATCTGGATTTGTCTTTAAACTGCAGAAATACTGCTGGGAGGTGGAGGGGGGCTGGAACACGAAACCCATCTCTCCTTGTTTTCCCCTGCACCGTTAAAGCTGTCAATTCAATTCTCCTCCCACTAAGTGGCACCAATGCACCGCAAACCACAACGAAAACATCTGTACAGACAGCTTATAAATAAATATTCCCCTGTCTTCCCGAGCCTGGCCCACAGCGGGGGAAACCAAACCAGTGGGGTCTGGGAAGGGGCGGCGGGGTTGCCTTTGGCCGGCTCTGCTGCCAGTGCTGCCCCAGCACCACGGCCTCAGCCCATGGCCTCAGCCCCCTGCCACGGCTCTCCCCCTCAGGAACACTTGGGTTATGTTTCCATGAAGGAATTGCAGCTTCCAGGGACAAGGAAAAAGGCAAACAAGCAATGCTTGTTAATTGTACACCCAGCAGATGCTCTGGCTTTGAGAAGGGGTGCAGGGACAGCAGCAGACACAGACCCACGAAGTTTTGGGCCAAGCCCAGCCCAGACTCCCCATAGCTGAACTGCACATAATCTACACCACAAATCACACCCCAAATGCCAGGCACTGCTGTTTTTCCTCCAGACAGCCCTTGGGAGGCCCTTTTGTTCAGGCGAGCTGTAAGCACTGCCCGAGCTCCCGGCTGAACCACCCCAGGCTCTGCCCAGCATTGCCCACCCAACACTTGTGGTATTGGAGAGCAGATATGTGGGGTGGGGACAGCTCTCCTGTAAATCAAATCTGCTGTAAGAAACCCAAATCTATAGCTCAAACTTACTGTAGCTGGGAAAAGGTTGTGAAATAACACAGTCCATTTTTGCTAACCATTATGCAAGAGCAGAAGCTAACAGGGAAAAACATCTAGGAACTGTCTTTTCACCGGTGCTCTTGAGAGAAGTGATAATTAGCCAAAAATACCAATACAAATGGCAACAATGAGCAGTTTGGGATATCAGTTTCCCTTGTCACAGCCTGCCATTTGGAAGAGTGATGCTGATGGTCCCTGCTAAGTGGGGAAACAAGGCCGTGTGTTGAGCAAAGAGCAAAGGATGCCTTGTTCAAACTGGTAGGTCAACTCTGTATTAACATATGAAAATTAGCAATATGCAATGGCCACAGAGCAATAACTTGCCTTCATCTAAACAGAGCTGAAGAGACACAATCACCACCTTTTGAACTACAGCAAATCTGAGCAGTTATCCCTGAGGGGAGGAAAATATCCCTAAGGGGAGGAAGAAAGAGTTCATAGGCACCTCCTGAGTTTGTTTGTTTTCAAAACAACACTCACAGATGTAGTACTGACACTAAGCCTCCTGTGCACTGAAACCAAAACAGGGAATAAAAGAATCCCCCTGGTCTTGAAGCATTACAATTATCCTACACTGAGAACCAGGGCATCACGTCCCTGGCCATGGATGTTGAGTTGCTTCCTTATGCTCCCTCCACCTTCCCCCATGCAACATCCAACAACTGATTATTCTGTCGTTTGCAGTAGACTGAAGTAATTAAGCTTAACCCTAGTCCCGTGGGAGTCCCAGAGAAGGTTACTGATCCACAGGCATGACATGCTGTTATTTATAGCTGATTAAGTTCTATTTATCTACATTTAAATGTTGCAGGAGATGGGAAGAGATCCCAAAACACATCTGTGTCTTATTAGAAACACCAGCTGTGTGTGGTAGCTTAAAGTTTGCCTTTCTTGAGAGGTTATAAGGAAAAAAAAAACCCAACCCTAAATAATTCAAATTCTTCACTGTAGCTAAATAAATTGGTGTGGTTTAGTCATAATCTTCAAGATGTAAGCCTGCCATCCCATGCAACTGACCTGCTTCTGGGGTCAAACTCAATTCCAAAATTAGCCAGGCCACTTTGAAGCTGTTCTGGGCACTGTAATTGCATTTAGTTTTTACTGTAAGACTGTTCATGTCTTAAGAGACATGAGAAAGGTGACCAGCAGGTCACAAACCAGATCTTTAGAGGCCTAACTTCTGAGCCTCTATGCATTTTGTAACAGCACTGTGGTTTCACTAGTTAGTCTTCATATATATGCTCTATTTCCCCCCCCCACACACACACACAGAGGAAGATGAGCAAACTGAGGGGATGCAGTTCTGTCACCACCTGTTCCTTTGGAGAGATGAGGTGCCAGGGCCCACAGGAACAACTGAGCCTGGTATTAAAACCCTTGTGTAACTTCAATTACTGCATTTTTGGTGGCAGAGAACAGCAATAAAAATACTTGCATATAGGAGATACGAATAGTTTCTAGAATAGTACAATAATAACAGCTCAAAGTCAGGCTCTAGAGGAAGGGACATCACTGCCCTGTCACTATTAGCACCAAATCACAAAAGGTACTGCAGAGTTTACCCCCTAATTGGCAAAACAGAAAGTAATGAAGGAAATTGTAAGTTGGTATCTCCTTCTGTAATAAGTCCTGGTCGAAGCATCCAGACAGTAACAGTGGGATAGAGCAGGAATGTCTGGGTCTTCTGGCTGCAGAACTGCAACTCTCCATAAGACACTCCTTAAGAACCAGAAGAATGATCTGTCATCTCCTTCCTTATCCCACTGCTTTGAGTGCAAGCCATGTGAGAGTTGTGAGACCTTCCCTGGCAACTGTTCCAGCCCAGAAGAGCTGGCTGAGTTTCACTTCTAGCATCACCTAAAATGGAGCTGAGATTCAAAATGAAACTTTAAAGGTAAAAAGCAAAACCTCTGGGTTTTGCAAAGAACACTTTGAAATGCCTCCCCACGGCTTTGATACCTCCTTCTCGCACAGGAATCGGTGAGACTGTACCCACAGGACCTCTGTGAAACTGTGCATCTCGAAGGGAAGGCACCCACAGGGACTACTTTCACCCAAGCCACTGCCTGCAACCTCCTGATGGACAATTACCCAGCTGTCAGTCACCCCCCCACAGATCAAAGTGCCAGCAGCCAGCTCACCTTAGGCTTCCTTGGCAATGCTGGCGATGCTCACACACACTCTGACCTGGGGGGCAAAAGCCACCCCACTTTCCTTGGGCAAGTTCTCCTCAAGCTCCTGGCTCTGCCCATGCCCATCCAATGCCAAGGCCAGAGACTCCTTGCTCTGCCCAGCCCCTGCCCACATCCACTGCAGTGATGCAGCTGTGGGCTGATATCAACAGAGCATTAAACCTCAAATTAGAGCACGGCTGGAGCGAGCCTGGGATGTTTCCAGTTTCCCCCAGGAAGGCAATGCTGCCAGCTCTTTGTTTTGTTGTGAGGCATGTGATAATTTGGCATCATCCTCTACGTTCTGAAATTTGCTGGAACAAAAGAAATGTTGAGCTTTCATTAAGAGGAAAAAACAGAGTGTACAGTCTCAAGTCATAAACACAGACTTGAAAATACAGCCCATGAACGCCTGAACACAATTAAGAAGACTCTAAATCAGTACTCATTAAGTATCTCGGTTGCTGGGTAGCTTATTTGTTCATTCTTATTATTTGATTAGATTTGGTAACTCAAATAATTTTGGAGTTGTATTTCTGCTGTGGTTCATCTTTTGCTTAATTACTCTTTCACAGGTCTTCTGTACAACCCTAAGGAAATCCAGTGGTCACCCAACAGCTCAGTCCAGTATTTCTAAAAATAGAGTCTGATCTTTTTTTTTCTTCCAACTTTGATTGCCCTACTTAGGGCTAGAGATGATTTCCATTGTGCCTCTCCAAATGTGTCCACTATTGGTACCTAAGTAACACAAAACCCAACAAACTACTATCACATCATAAAACCAACCTCCACAGTCTCAATAACTAATCTGTTCTCAGACAGAACCAGAACTCAACACAAATTCTGCCCCATTAACAACCTGTCATGCATATGCTCTCATCCACATATAAAGAAAAAAGTTTTAGCTCACCATGATCTTTTAAAACTGACGTTTTGAGATATAACCAATATACAGAGCTATAATCGCTTAAGTTTCTCTTACTAGTGGCTTTTAGATGACATCTTTCAGCAGTTGCAAGTGTACATGGGCGTACATTCAGTGAGTCAACTGCCAAAAAGGTCCCTCCCATATTACAGGAAAAATACAAAACATTTCAGTTTAAAAACAAAAGGAAAAAGAACAAAAAACCAAAACCAACGATGAAGCAAAGTCTGGTTATTCCAGAGTACAGTTTCCCCCTGGTACTTTGTGTTGCAATTATTTACATATCCCCAGATAGTCAAACTCATGTGGTCCAAAGTTTTGTTGTGGACTTTGTGGAACACGCTGTGCCTGAGCCAACTGGAGCAGCCTCAGTGTGTTATCAGCTGACCCATGGAACAGGGGATACACTGCATTTGCTGCCAAAGGCAGAACAACCAAACCCCACCGAGCTACACAAACCACAACAGAATGCAAACACAAATTCAAGCCCACTAGAAGAAACAGGTTTGAAGAAACCCACCACACTGGTTTCCGTCACCGCTTCTCCCATTCATGACATGCACACATGGGATGAGTTCAGCCAGAGGCTTGTTACCAGCCTCTATCTAAAAAAAATCCTTATAAGATCACAACCCCAAAAAGATAACACAGTGGAAAATAGTAAAAAACAACACAGATGTACTGCCACGAACACCAGGTAGATTTTTCAAGGGCTGGTATTTTACATCCCCATTAAATGAACTGCTGTAAACCAATGGATTACTACAGGAACTTTTGGGAGGTACCAGGAGAAAGCTCCCAAGCGTGCTGAACAACCCAGCCTTCTATATCCTCATGGATTCTGCAGCTGTGTACAGCTCAGATGGCAAGAGGTGCAGCAGTACCTGGCTGATGTTCTTCCCTCAGCATTCACCTCCACTCCTCAGCAGGTCCCTCCTCCAGCACATGCACTGCTTCCCAAGAGCGCTCAAAATAACGAGGATCTAAAACAAGAGCTTAAAGCACTTAAACAAAACACGAAACAAAAGGAGAGAAGAGGGGCAGAGGGGGAAAAAAAAAGAAAAAAAAGTAGTGGAATAAATCCAACTGCAGCTCTCGCAGCTCAGAGCCCCCAGCAAGTGCCAGCGGTTTCAAAAGAGCTGTAATCTCTAAACTGTTATCAAGGTTTTATCGCACTCCAGTTCTTATCTAAACCAAACAATCACTAGAACAGCAGCTGATAAGGCATCCTGACAAGGTAATTTCAGCAATTTAAATCCGCTGCTACAGCCATCATACACCGAGAATATTTTTAACACCCTTTCCAGTTTAACCTCTAATCTCTCTTCCTCTGTTCTTTCCAAACACGGGGCCAGTTTTTCTCCCTGGCAGGCAGGCAACACTTCCTGCCATCGCCGGTGTCATGGGCAGGTGCCCTTTGAGCTCTGCCTTTGGCTGCACAGCCCGTCCACCAACACCAGCTTGCTTAATCAAAAGGATCATTATTTCCCCCCTGAATTCAAGTGGCCATTTTGCCCGGGCTCGACAAAGGTCCATCGTTCGAAGCGGTGGCTCCATCTGTCACAAGCTGCTGTGTGGGAGAGGAGGGAACTCAGAGGCAGCAAACCCGAGGCAGGATCAGCCCCAGCCCTGGTGTAACTGGGTGTAACACAACAGAAATCCGTTCTCTGTAGCCCTGGGGGATTTTCACCTAGAACATCTCACCCACATGTCACAAGGCAGGATTAGCTCAGTGTCTCATCTTCCAGAATCATTCGCTGGCCAGAAAATCCAGCATCTTTTTCTACGTTTTTTCTTGCAACAGGCTTTTTACAGCAGCCCAAGTTTTGATTTATGGGACATCTGAAAACATTTATTCATGCTAAATGTAGCTGGCAAGTGACATACAAAACCAAACCAAAACCAGCCACCTCAAGTGGACAGAAGCATCAGGCCATCTGATGCAATTTCCTCTGGACACCAGACACCGCCTTGACACAATTCCTAATTATTTCTCTCCTTATGCTGGAGCAGCAAACTGACTATTAAGCTGCTAAGACATTCCTATGTCTCCAAAGCCAAGCAGCAACTTTCCTGTATCACATAATGTTTATGTACACAGGACAGGGCAGAGCAACTTTAGAAGCAAAGGAGTGATCCCCATGGATCTCCACAGCTCCTGTGAGGCCTGGGAGCCAAGCACAGCTCTTGTGCAACCACCCCGGGCACACCCAGCACCTGCAAGTGCATCAGAAAGAGCAGCCAGAGCCCTCAGCCCTGCTCAATTCCCTCAGGTTGAACTTTCCAAAGCAGGAAAGGGAATTCAAGATTTCTTGGCATATGCACACAAGGGAGGGAGAGAAACCACCAAAAAACCCAACCAGATACTGCAAAACCCAAGAAATCCCTTCACTAAAGATGGAAAATTCCTTTACACCCTATTTCAAAACCTTTCTTCAATCAAAAGTTAATGAATCAAGAGACAAACCAAATACAAACTCCCATTTTCCTCTATAAATCAGTGTCTGACATGTGAAATGCAAACTAATTTGTTTAAATTACAAGACTTAAATGTGGTTATAGAAATAATAGAGTGTCTTTGGATTTTAATCATAAAAAATATATCCTGAGTTTCAGAAAAATTACCCAGCACAAGTAGGAACAGAACTATAAATACACCATGGTAGCCTCTGCTCACCCAAAGAGAGATGAGTTATTTCCTTTCTCTTAAGAGTCTGAAGACCAATAATTTTTTCATCCCTGAATACCTCCTGTTGGAACAGCACTGGGTCTCTGGCACCATGGAAACCTACCAGTTGTTAACTGATTTACTGGGCATGAAAATCTCGATGTGTATGAATATTGCTCTAAAGGAGGTGACATCAAGGTCCAGACAGCATGAGTGTGTAACATGAAGGAAGAAAGCAACCATCTAGTTCTAAAAGGCATGCAGTTTGTATTAAAATATGCATTATCTCTGTGTATTAAAATATGCATTATATCTTTGTGTTTCTCCTTCCTGGCTTTTTTGAGAGGTTATTTGGGCTGGATGTTGTATTCAAAGGGGTTTCTATTGTACAATGTTTGCACAGATTGTGCATTACCCTGGGTGCAACTGCTCTGCTCCAAGAACAAATGGACATTACAGTTTCTTCAACCAACAGGAGTGCACAGCAGACTCGCCTGTGAAAGCACAGTTATGATCCATCCACTCAGCATTTAGAATATCCAATCCAACCCACCATAAACTGTCACTTCAGGCATTTATGGCAGACAGTAAACACATGCTTATCAGAGAACAACTGCACCCTGTGAGCTCAGCCAATGGAGCAGTATTTCTTATCAAATCAATGGCTTATCAGGGACCTTAACAAAAATAAAGGTTACACCATATGGTCTCCTCCTTTTTACCTCTGCTCCATCAAGATGTACAACTTCAATTAAAGCCACGTTGCTCAGGCTTTGTAAGATTTGCTTCCTCCTTGTCTGCCCTTGAAAGCAAAAGCCTACCTTTGGAGCAAGGCACATGGGAATGATCCCGATCAGAAGCTGTGCTGAGCTGGACAAACAGTGCATTGCCCCAGCTTTTGCCATCAGGGGCCCCCAGAGGTGCCACTGCCCTGCACAGATCAATGCCCAGCGTGGCAGCGGGGACTGCCCGTCCCTGCCCCTGCTCTGCAGCCACAACACCGAGGTCCAGAGGCACCAGGAGAGAGGCAGCACCTCTGCCAGGGGCTGGCAGGGATGTCTGCACAGCCACTGGAGTCATGTGGAGACCACTGCTGCTGCTGCTGCTGCTTTGGTTATCCCAATTAACAGATGAAAACAAACACGGCGTAACAAAACAGAACACAACTGGCATTCCCTTATGCCTGCCTCTCATCAGGAGCTGTCTAAAAATGTTAGGTCTAGATCTACCTCATCTGATGTAAATTAACCTGAAAAATGGAATTACCCTGTAAAGTGGCCTGTTCTTTTCCTCTACTTTTTACAAGATCTAAGAATAAAACATTTGGGGTCTATAATGTGTTCCTGACAACACTTGATTTTGCTGACTTGTACAGTGTGGAACAAGAGACATTCATTTGTACTTGAGACAGATTTTAATCAGTATTATTCAAATTGCTGCAGTGATATTCACAAGGTTTTGAGAGCATCAAACTCACTTCTCTCTGTGCCATCACCAAAAGCAATCAGCACAATATTTTTCTTACAAGCTGAAAAGACATCTTCCCACGATTCTGCTGCCATGTTGCCAACACACACCCTTCTCCAGGGCTTTGCTAAGCCCAAAATGCAATTTGGCCACTGCTGCTCACAATTCTTACAGCCTACCACAGATGGCAATGACTCCAAACTGCAGCAGACTATGAATCTATATGTGTGATATTGCTTTCAGATAAGGAGCCTTTCCCAGCTCACTTTATTTCACTGAATTGAGGTAAACTGCTGAGAGAGCCACGGGGTGAAGCTCTTTTGGTTCATTTCCTCCTTCTAAACAAGGCCCAAAAATCTGGGGGCTGCTGAAAACGCTGCATGGGATAACAGCCCTGCCCTGAGGAGCATCCTGCCACCTCAGCTTCCTGGTACCACACCTCCTTCCCGGGCTGCACCCTGAGCTCCTCCTGACATGACTAGGAATACCCTCCATTTAGAAAAGCTTTCCTTTTGATTAGCTGTTAGTTGGTTTGGTTGTGTGTTTGTTTTTTTTTTTCATTAAAATCTTTAAAAATTGCTTCTCATCTATTTTTTTCAATACTACTGACAACTTCTTTGCCAAGAAAAAAAAAATTACAGCACGTACAATTTATTATTTTTTTAAGCATCGTTGCCATTGTCATATTGTTCATAAATCTGTCCTGTCTTCTCGGATTACCTGTGTGTGCTGTTCTTACCAAGCCAGGTTAAATTAAGTCCTAATGTAACGCACTTACTACTCAGAGAACTCATAAACACAAACCCTCCTTGATAAGCAAGCAATAAAAACCTGTTCTTTATTGCCACCAAGGTAATTCATACTTTAATATATCTATTATTTCAGTACTAAGATTATTTTGCTGCAGCAAATTGAATTCGTCATGAAGGAAATAAAAGAAAATGCATGAGAAATGCTGAAACAAAACTCAGATTCTGTGAGAGACTAGAGAACAAGAAATTTCAGAGAAACTGAAGTTAGTACTGATATTACAAGGGAGGATGACTTACAATAACATTATTTCTCATAGTGGTGCTGGGATAATTTGAAGAATGTCAAGACTAAGCATTTCTATACAGCACTTCATCTGAGACTATCAGAGAACAGGCATTAAAACAGTTCACTTCACTGCTGCCTCAAGGACAGGATTCCCAGCTTCCAGCAAACCAACCTGCCGTAGGCAAAATGCTGCAAGAGGTCTTATTTCTGACTCATGCTTTCTCACTGTTGCAAAATCCTTCCCTTTCCACAGCCTAGATCTGATTTGCAAATTATTATTCTTTTCCTGGTGCGCAAAAAAAACCTGGGAGTGGGTTGAAAGATCACGGGCAGTCCTGAGAATTCACTCAATTTGTGCAAAGATTTAGAAGGCAAGTTAACCATCTGCTGCATGTTAGAACAGCTGAGACTCAGAACTCTTGTTCCCGTTTGTGATCTTAACTCCACAGGCTCCAGAAATGTTTTCACCAATTTTTTGTATTGAGAGGATCAGACACCACACTCATCATCCCAAACCCTCGCTCGACGCTTTGTACCACACAACAATTTTTGATCAATACTAATGTGATTCACAAATTGAGAGTGGATTTGGAAGTATGGTTTCTATTTCATTCCTTCGGAGTAAAACCTTAATTACAGGGAGGTAAAAATCTTTTTTTTTTTTTCCCCAAGAGGAGGATGGCAACTGGTTCATTTCTATTCACCAGGCAATGTCACAGAACCGGTATTTCAGTAAGGAAGTTTTATTACACTTTCATGTGAGACTGGAATCAAGCAGCTCAACACAAGCTACAGCCAACACAAGCCAAACTCTTGCCACTCCAGGCAGGTCCTGCAGTGTGAGGTGAGTTGCTCCCCAGTCCATGGCAGACAGATGTGCTGTGTCCACACCCTCTCCCCACCACCACACTGCCCAAGGGCTGCATCAGGAGCTCAGGCAGAGAACAGCCCCCTGAGAGCCCCAAGCACAGGGAGAGGGAGGAACAGCTTCCACGGGGGAATTAGGAAAGACTGCAAAGGAAACTAAAGCAGTATCTGCTTCAATTTGAGGAGGAACATTTCCCCAGGCATTAAAAACATGAGGTAGAACACTTGTCTGGTGCTCAGTAATGGGCAGGACACCTGGGAAGGAAGAACAGGGCTGATGTTTGCACTCGGCAGATGCCAGATGAGAAAGATGGACTTAACCAGTGCTGTTAAAAATGAAGGATCCTTTTTCTATGCATATTGTTACAGTGCAGAATCTCCCACTGGAGTATGAGGCTGTTGTCATCAAGCACTTCAAGCTTCTCCTTCAGGTGGAGATCTGCTGTGTGCAAACACCTGGCCCTAAGCAATTAAAGGAATTTGCAGTGTATTTTCACGTTCCAGCGAGGTAACTGGAGTGTTTCTCAGTAACAGCACAGCATTGTATACAACAACTACTACCCTACCAAAACCAAAATAAGTTGGAAAATAAAAATAATAAATAAATAAATAAACAAACATATCAATCAAAGTACTTCTACCTTCCAGCACCCCACCAAACTGAGACCGAGCAGTCTAAACGTGCTGGCTGCACCCACACAACAGAGCAACTGAAGAGGAAGGCAGGACCAGACCCATTTCCCTCCTACCTCCTGCCTTCAGCTACAGGCAGCCACAACTCCCCAGCTCTGTCTTCCCTGCCTGCCACAGGAAGCCCATCTTGCACAGGCACAGTCTGGCTGAAGTTCCCACAGCATCAGTCTGGGATTATTTGGGCTGACACAACCCTGCAGGGCCACCACAGCCAGTGGAAGTTTGCTCTTGACTACGAGGAGAACAAGAAAAGCTGAAACTCGAGAAGACGAACAACGAAAGAAAAACATAAAATCAAAGAAGTGAAATCTACAGTGTAGGACAGCTAGAGAGGCAGGTTAATTATTAACATTATTAACATTGAGGACATCCCCTAAATCTTTAAAAATGTTTAACTAGCAGAGCCAAGTAAGGAAAGCATGTGGTCAAGGCATCTTTCCATTTTGCAGAGATGAGGAATGAGCCCCTAAAGACATCATGAAAGGCACAGTAACCTGAATAAAATGTGTCTGCCTTCTAATCCTGGCTGTTAAAGTTCTCTGCTCTGGTTTATTCTCTTCTAAACCTTGATCAGGGAAGTAGAAATCAGTATCTTTTTTAAGTAGCAACATTCTTATTTGTTAACTGAAATCACTTGCTACAAGGGACAAAAAAACCCAAAACCCAAAGCCCTGACCTTTGACATTTTTGAAAGCTCAATAAATGACAATAGGAAGCAAAATTGTATCGTGCACCAATAAACTATATATTATTTTATGATATGAGAGGTTACTTAATCTAAAACTATAACTATTAAGGAGAGTGATAAGAGATAAGGAAGGTAAAGACTCAGGGACTTTTCAGTTTCATATCTTATCACTTCTGGTGTAATATTAACCAGTTTGATTCTCAATATCCCAGTCACTTTGTGATCTTTCCACAGTTGGAAACAATTACCAAATGCGAAGTATCCAGAACTTTGTTCAGTTGTGCCACTAAAACAATACAATCTTGTTTTCAAGCCACAGTAGCACCAATGCAGGGAGATGTAAATCCTGCAGATTTTTTTTTTTCCTTAAACCTGTGTAAACTTCATTTTGATTTTACTCTGAAAAGGACAGTATGAACATTTACTCTCCAGCCAACGTACTTTTTAATCCACTTTGCAAAGATCAGTAAACTGCTCTCTAACATATTGCTTTGACACCTCTCTAACCAGTTAGGTGATGTTTTCTGGCAGGCACTGATTTATGTTACAAGCCTACAAGAACAGTCACATTAATAAAGCTGATTGTGTCTCTCACCACAGAAATTATTTAATGACGGAGGTACTGTCATGCACGTTCACCTGTACCCAAAGGAAATCAATTTACCAGCTAAACCACCCACCTGCTGTTAAATCTTTTATTTAGCTTGCATCGCTATTGATTTTAATTGAAGAAGTCACGACTTGTCATAGCTTGTACTGCCTGAGAACTAAAAACTCTTTAATGTGCTGTTAAAATTGCAGGTGGTTTTGTCCACAGTGAAAGAGTATTGCTCAACTAAATCCCCATATCACAAACCTGCAATCACACGCTGCAGCTATGATTGTTTTAGCTCTTGTAAACCCTTGCTGTTGGATAAGGCAGCTCTGAGCAGGATACTGGGGCTTGCTGGTTGGAGAGAGAGATACGTATCATTTTATTCAATATAATTTATCCTCTTCTCCTCTAAATCCTCTATCCTGCCAGGACTTATTCATATCAATAATCTCTCAACTTCAGGAGGTTAATGAGTGTAAAATATTGGCGTGTACTGCAGCGTTAGGGACGTAATTTCACATATACTTCAACACGACACAAACCTACACAGAGGCCAGAAATGTGGAACCTTCCCCAGGTCACTGCTGCTCCTGCACCTCAGCAAAAGTGATGGTGCACATCAGGAAACCAGCGAGGCTGAAAAACTCCCAGTATATGGAAGACAAATACAAACCAAAAACCAAACCACCAATAAAAACCGCAGTCGGACTCTGATCCTAACCCGGAGTTGTCCTGCCACGAGGGAGCAGTGGGCATTAGGAAGAAAGCCAGCTGGAAAGAGGCAGAAGTGCTGCTTTGAGCAGTGCCAGCTCAGTGCCTGTATAAAACCTTGCTCCAGAAGTATCTGCAGTAAGTGCCCCCCATGCAGCATTAAGGAGCAAACTCTTCCTGGAGGTGGCTGTCAGGTGGCTATTTTTGGCCAACAAAACAATAATGTTTCTCTGGTGACAAGAAACCTACACTAAAGAAAAAGGCCAGACAAATAAAATACAATTCCAGCCCAGAGCTGTCTCCAGCCATTTCTCCTCTGGCAGTGACTTGGCTGCTCCTCACCCTCGCTGCCCAAAACCAGGTGTTTCAACACATGCTTATGTTGCAAACAACATCCAAAAGCTTTTCCTTTTGTTGCGACACTGACCCAAAACAAACTTTGAAATCTCAGAAGCTTCACCAAAACAGATTTGTGGTTCCCCCCAGCCAGCTTTAATTCTCATCCCAGAGGAGCCCGAAGGCAGAGCCACAGACACTTCCCGCTCAGGGCTGCAGGAGCTGTGCCTCAAACAGTTCCCTCACACTGTGCCACTAAGAGCCTCTACCACAGGCAGATGGGTGAGGCCTCCAACACCTGATATTTTTCAAGGGAAAATAATATCCTGTTTTTCCCCACTGGAGGGTAAATAGGGAAAAACAAGCTGGGAAGGCAGTTTGCAGCCACTGTTACACGCACAGAGGCACAAACACTTCCCACCCACAGAGCTCACCCTCAACCCGGGTCCTGAGCAATTCCCCCATTTATCTGCTTTGAGTAGTTACCCTGCCTTTTATTACACAGGGAGGGTAATACCTCATTAGATTGAGAATAGATATTTTATAAAAAACATTTTTAATGCAGCTGCAGAGCAGGTAGAGGGATGAGAATCGACCTGCTCAAAATACTGCTGCCCCCACAGCTGACTCCCTGCTACCTTTAGCTCTGCATGGTAATAACCATCACACCTATTTCTCTCTCTCTCCCTCTTGGTATAAATACAAACTTAAACTCAAAAGCCCAGTCAGATTTGAGCTGCTGTAACTAAACTTTTCATTTGACACACACATGCCTTGTTGAAGACGGGCTTTTCTTCTTGACAACAAACCTACGAGCTCTGTGTGGGAAATTACAGAACCACCCCACCTTTGATCAGCCACGTAACATCAGAAGAAACAATTCTCTGTCAGGCATTTCACTGAGCTACCACCAGGATCCTCTCCCTGGAATTCCCAGGAGAGCAGGGAGGCAGTAACCCTGAAAAGCTGTGTCAGCTCGGAACACTGAACGCTCTCTGACAACCCCTGCCTGGAGCAAGTGGCTCTAAATAAGAGGGTAGGAGACATTCTTCAGCTCAGAAAGAAACAAGAGGAAAACAGAGCTGGAAGTGTCCCTAGGCTTTCTAAAATGTAAAAAAAAAATAAAATAAAAAAAAATAAAAAAAAGACTCCAGCTCTAAAGAACTGAAGGATGGAAATCTCCCAGCATCCTGCAGCAGCAGCCAGATGGTGTTTCTTCACTTCTCGAGGCCCACAAGAGCCATCTGAGCTAGAGGGCAAAGACAAACACACTGCTGTAATCACACAACTTACCAGCACCTGGCAGATAATAAATGCTACCACTTAACAAACCTACAGAATAAGCTGCACTGGGCTCAAGGGCCTCAGCTAAAGGTAGTTCAAGGATGCCAGCCTGTAACAGGAGCTCAGGACATCACTCTTCCATATTCCTTCCCTTGGATGAGGAAACAACTGGGAGGCAAAAGTCCTCCAAAAAAACACCAAAGTTACGGATTCAGTCAGGAATCTTCTGCTTAAAAATGTAACCAATTCAGGACAGGAAATAAATATTTACCCTTCCTGTAATGCCCCAGCCCTGTTTTTTGAGCCCGCATGGCTTGAATGCTACCCAGTATCAAAGCACACATGATGTCCTTTCATCCCTCAGTACAACCCAAGGTAACCAGGAAAAATAAAAATGCAAGCAGAGAAGGGAAAGACCGGGAATCAAGGGTCACATAGGAACAAGCTGGACTAGCAGGAGACAGCAACAAGAACATAATCCAAAATAAGCAACAGAGAGAGAACAGGAGGTTTCCTTCTCCTTTTCTGTCCTTTCCATCCCATGTATTTCTTGTTACCACCTCCCACTGCACATGACTTACTGAAATCTGGTTACCTTGTCCTCTGACTTTGATTATGGGAACTCTTCCCTCTGTTTCTGCAGCAAAGGCAAACCCTTTACTAGAGGTGACCAATCCCACAGGCCATTCCATTCTGGTACAGGACACCACTGCATCCAGGAGTTTCAGAGAAACTGGCCCTGCTCTTGCACAGATGCTCCAGGATGCTGCAGTTGTATTTACACACAGAAGAACACAGTAGGAGATGTGAAGGTGTGAACTTTCCTAAATACACCAGTGTGCCTCTGCACTGACCCAGCAGCAGCTCCTCTAAGGGTCAGACTTCAGCTTCATTCTCTCTGCTGAATCAATCACTGGTTTCTCAGTCAGCACTGCCAAAAGCAAACTGGAGCCAAGGAGTGCAGATGCTGGCACTCTGGGAGCTGGACCAGCTCCACCATCTCGTTTTGTACAGTCACTGCACAGCTGTCAGACAGAACAGTTATGGCCATTACCAAGCAGGGAGAAGAATGGAGCCAGATACCCACACAGAAACGTCTGTATTTTATAATCAACTTGGAGCCATATGCTGGGATTTACTCCACAAAAGCATTCAGAGATACCCTAGCGTGGAAACATAAATCAGCAAACTTAAAATACTTCTTTGAGACTCATTTTTCATATATGTTATTTACTTACACAGGAACATACCCAGCAAAATGATGCTGAAACTTCCCCTAATTCTGTTCCCAACAGCAAAGTAAGTAACTTGAAGCAGGGATGAACTGATGCACAGCTGATCTAGAAAGTTACTAATTTACTGATCTCTAGTTCAACCTCTTCAAAGCCAAGATTAAAACCAGCTCTGCCCCTGAGGCAGAGGGGTTCTTGGCCATGCACTGGGATGCTGGGAGCAGAGTGGGGACACAGCCCATGTTTCATTAAAATGTGGGTTTCTGGCATTAAAACATCAGAGTACAAGCACTTGACGTTGCCAGTTTACCTCCATGCACCAGTTGTGCAGAATCCAGGGAACACACAGGACAGTTGGAAGGCTTTTTACTTTTTGATTCATCCCGACATTAGGAAATCCACAGCATCCCCTCAGTGTCCCTCACCTGTGCAGCACATTTGCTTTTATGGCAGAAATCATTTCCCTGGTTAGATGCTGCTTGAAAATAGCCCTGTATTTTATGCTCCTAATTCAGAGCTGCATTTCCTCTGGGTTTCTACGTGCTCACAACTGGCAACAAGTATTGATTACTGCAAACATTGTCCTTTCCTTTACCACTGCTTAAACAAATGTAGAAAAATCCTAGACACCATTTCTCAAAAAAGGTTTTTTTTCTTCCCTCCCTGTTTTCAAGGCCCACAGCTGAATGTGGGTACAGCCTCACCTCGGCTCAGGCACGGCTGCAATTGAGCTTTACTTAAAAACAAACAACCAACAAGGAAAAACCCACTGTGGAAGGACAGAAGATTACAGGTAAAGAGCAATGTGCTTATTTATTTAAGTCCAACACAAATACAGCAGAAGCTTATGGACAAGACAGCTGAGACAAAACGACTCTGCACACATTTGAAAAACCTTATGAACTCTCTTCCTTTCTATGCAATCAGCCTAATTACACTTGTGTAGAAGTCTAATTACACCTCTGCATTAGCTACCAGTGAAGTGTTTCTTGGGTTATTTCTGAGGAGCCTACAATTAAATGAGCCTCATCCATTAACTGACACTTTGTGTGTGTAGTCTCACTGCTCCAATTATGTACCTTGAATCAGCCCCTGAAAATCCTCCTTGCTGCCAAAGATATCCTGGTGAAAAATGAAGGACACTGGAGGTGGCTTGAAAAATACTGCCAGCATTAAAAACAAATGCTGTTATGCAAAGCCCTGCATTTTATTTAAATTTGTGCTGCTTGAGATGCAAACAAGATTCATTTTGCTACACGGTTGTGCTATCCATTTATTAACTATTCTGCATGAAATCCATTTCTAAATGATTTCACTAAAGTTCATAAGCCATTTTAAAACTCAGAAACTGATGAAAAAGGAAATGATCCTGCAGTTACAAACCTTGAACTAGAAGCCTGATGGAAACAATTTTATTTCTTAATTTAAACAGCATGTGAAATTGGATTCAATCCCAAAATCATTACATGCTCTTTTTAATTAAAACTTATGAAGGTTATAGCAAGTGGTTATACTTTCAGAAGGAAGGAGCTGATTTTACTGCTGTTGTAGCCTCTGACTAACATTTGGCAAGAGCCAACAAATGAGGCAAATAGAACAAGGTTTCCACATTTTTACTTTGGCGATACAAGCTTTGATACCCAAACCCTGGTATTAACAAGCACTGTGACTTCAGCTGGTGACAGCTCAGCTTTCTCCTCTATTTTCTAGGCACCAGTAGTTCATGTAAACAAGAAAAAAAACCCCTGCAATAGGCTGCAATTTGCTCAGTGTCATCAGCTCCCAACCCTTAGGGGGGTTCTGATACACCACCTATAAATAACACTGACATTAACAGGTTTTCCAGGGTGAGGTATTTTTTATACATTTATTTATTTATTATCAACCTCTCCCACTCTATTCAAGCAGGTTCCTGAGCAAAACAAAGCACAAATGTTCTCACACACTCAGATGCCCAGATCTGAGTTTATAAGGAACAAATGATTCTCCAGGCTCTTCCCAGAGGGGGTAAGAGGGGAGAGCTCTGTTCCTCCCAGGGCTCAATAGGGCACTTGAACCACCACTTGTGGTAGAAGAGACACGTTTGTGCCTTGCCTAGGTAAGCAAGAGAGCTGCACTGTGTCTCTGTGTGCCCTGTAAATCCAAAAGGATGACTCCAAAGTTAGCTCAGAGCACCATGCACTGCTCACACAGTGCTGCCATCCCAAAGGTTTGTCCTCCTCTGCATCCTTCCTGGCCATTCAAGGCCAGCACCAGCCTGTCCACAAGCAGAGCATTGTTTTCAGCTGAAGACCCACATTGTACGCCCTTAACCACGGTGGTTTTGGAACATATTCTGCTCCTCTGTGCTCTCTCTTTCCTTTCCACACAGGTGAGCCCTTGCCCAGCGCTGCTCTGGGCAGTGTGTGGCCACCTCAGTGCCATTTACCTGCCCTGGCACTGCAGGGCTGCTGCACAGCTCCCTATGACCTCCCTGCTCCGAGCTGAGCATCCCTCAGTGCCTCCAACACTCAACATTTCCAACCACACCAAACCCGAACAGCTTCTTTCCACTTTCAACACCTCCTCAGTGTCCCCAGAGCCCCCTCAGCTCTCACACCCAGGCAGGGCCCTGTCTGCCAGCGTGGACTCGTTCATGGTTTAAAAACCCAAATCACACCATCATCCGGGGCAGGTGTTGGAAAAGACCCCCAGTCACAACATGGTGCAGTTATTCCACGTTATCTCCCTTTCTGTGCTGCACTTAGAGAGCAGGAGGATGCCACAGTGCTAATCCCCTCTCTGAAAGAAGTTAATGACAAGTGAACCAGCACATTCCTGTGCTGCTCACTGAGCTGCAGCTGAGGGCAGCGCTGCTCTGGGCAGCTCAGGAGGAAACATCCATCAGCCAAAAAGCAACAGAAGACTCAGCCTTGCACCCTTTTTTAAGCAAGTCTTCTTTTCTGTATGCAAATCAAATCCAACTGAAGATATCACTACAACGTTAATGAAACCCTAAGTGCTGAAAAAATCAGCGTCCAGGGAGCGTAAATGCGCATTTTGAAACCGCAGTTTGCTGTTACAGAAAACATCTCCTGACTGCCACGGTCACCTTCACCCACCAGGCTCTGCACAGCACAGAGACGTTTGCCAGCTGCAGAATTACTGAACAGGCATGTTCTCAGCGCTCTGTTAAAAACCGAAGTTCTGCTTGTTTGGGTCAATAAGACAGCTGCTTAAAACCGTATCGTGCCTCCATAAATAGAGATTCTTTCAAGACCTGGTTTCTTGAAGTATCTCCTGATTCATCTATGAATGAGCAGCTGGCTGTAGACCAAAGCCAGCACTGCCAGTTCCCTTTTGCAGGATGCTCCATTTTGTATCTGGATCTGCAGGGAGTAGATTTAAAGATGATCCTGATCTTACATCAGCACTTCACTTTATACACCGTCAGTAGTCCCACTGAAATTACTGCTTGGAAGTTAAACTGTAGAGTAACTTCTGCAAGAATTCAATGCTCAACAGAAAGCTTCACTGGCCAGGATTGCTGGGACACTGCCAGAAACAGAGGGACTTTCCTTAAACTCTTGGTTTGACTTAACATGCACTGAAGGCTCCACTCCTGTCAACTCTGAAGGGTGTAGGGTCATGCACCCGCCTCAAAATGCAAAAAGTGGGCCTCTCATGAGATACTTATAGCTACCTTCCACCTTAGATATGCTGAATGACTGTATTTGAAACTTTCAGGGTGAATGTAATGGATAAATCAAATCCCAGAAGTGATCTTTGTGTAACCTTGGACCTCTGTGATATAATATGAAGATTATTATACAATCCAAGTCAGGGGGCTGATTAGAGTGAAATATAGAAGACAGTTGTTTGCAAACTAATTCAGCTTTTGTAGTTGAGGCTTTCCAGCTACTAAATATGTGACAATAATGCTTCTTCTACAGCCAGTTTTGCACCCTCCTATGCTTCATGCCCTGCTTTCTTTATAAAATGTCCTAAGCTGTGCTCTTCCACCTCTCTAATGGTGCAACCTACCTTGCAAACCCCCCCAGAGAACAAGGATCAGCATTTTAGTAGTTTCTTCATTCTAATGCAGCACAAAATGATCCAAAACAAACACCAGCACATTTGCCTTTCAGTGTGACAGCAGCGATCTCAACAGCAGCCCTGCTGAGCATGAACAACTAGGTTTGTTTTCAGGTTTGGACAAGTCTGCAAAATCATGATTTTACAGGAACTTTGCTTTTAGGACAAAATCTCCATAAAACGTGCAACCTGGGTACAAATGGCAAGTGGGAACACGCAGGACTCTTCCCTCTCTTCCCTGCTTGACCTCATTATCTGCTCAGAGGCCACTTAGCAGCTCAGCCTAACCACTGAAACCTCACAAATTAATAACACTTACAAGAGTGCATGAACCATAAGTCACCTGGGGCAACCTTCCAACGAAAAGGAGCTGCCACAAAGTCTCACAGCGGGGCCTGAAATGAGGTTATTCTAACAGCAAGGAAAAAAAACTCTCTCAGAAATCTTTTCCCAGTTCTTACCAGCACCAATTTAAAACAAAGTTATTCGCGTTAAAATTAAGGGAGAAAACAAGTCTGGTTTAGCATACTAATAGGTTTCTTGAGCTCAGGTTTCTGTTCAGTAATCAGCAGCTTTAGAAGGGTTTAAGTATCTTGTTTTAACACTGCCCTGACAGCGAGGATCCTGCCCCAGCCGCTGCTTAAGCACTTCACCAGTGTGCTGTAGGTCCAAGGCAGCAGCTTTCCCCTCTGGAGAGCAAAGCTCTGCAAATCTCAACGCTGCTAATCCTTGAATGTTTGCAAATACCAGTCCAACCAGCAGGAAAACAAATCCCCAGCTGGACTGGTTCTCACCAGCACTTCATAGACAACAGTAAACAAGGCCCCAGAGCCAGGTAAGGGCAGGAGCAGAGGATGCTCATCCACATAGATATCAATGGATAAAATGTTAGCCCAGAAACACCTGGCTCAGGTTATGCTTACAAATCAACTCAAGATAAGTTCCTTAAGTGGTTTCACAGTCAAACATGCTTAAACTTAATGTTATATTTGCTGCTTTCTTCATTTCTCTTTCCAGGATTCGTCGGGTAAATGTTCCCCGTCCCCCAGATCATGAGCTTCCTGCACACATGACAACTCCAGGGCACTCCATCAGACCCCTGTTCCACTGACACTGGATGACAGGGCTTCATCCACAGTAGTTGGTGACACACTCTGATGTTCATCAGACCCTTCATTTCTCAAAGGGCTTGAGAAAGAGGAACCCAGGGAGCAGAGCTGGGAGCAGTGGGGATGAGCTCGGGGCAATGGGCAGCCACGAGGGAGAGAGAGGGTCAGGAGTGCAGAGGCAGAGCTGTGTGTCTGCACAGAGCAGTGCAGCTTAGCAGGAGGAGACCTACAGTGCATTATGCAAAACTTCTCGTTCTGCTCATTTTTGAATGTCCAAACCAAAAAGATCATCACAGCCTTTAGGATGCTACCTCGCTGTCTCAAAGCAATCAAAAATCTCCATCTTCCTTCTCTCTGCCTCCCCATCTTCCTGTTTTGCTGCAGACCAGTGGACATGTGCTGGGGTGAAAACTCCTGAGGAGGAGTGGGAAATTGCTGCTATTTGGAATGCTCTGTCACAAGCAAAACCTGTTATTTCACCATAAGAGGAAATTCCTAAAATTCAACTTCCCGTTAAAGTTTATTTTTAATGACCAAACACTATCAAATGTACATGGTAGGATTTCTTATTAGGAAAAAAACCCTTTGAAAATACTCATGATCAAAATAATGAAGGCTGCTGCATGAATTTTTATTTTCCTTTTTAAAGCGCTACTGAAATATGACAAAAAGTTCAACAGTCTTTTTTTAAAAACAAACAAACCAGACACACCGAGAGTATGTGGCATTCCTTTCTATCAGGATGGCTTCATTTAATCAGGAACTGGAAAGAGGAAAAGCACTGGAAGGAAGAGACAAGAAAGCCTGACCTCAGCAAGTGCACAGGCTGCCCTCGCTTCCCTGGAGAGGGGCAGGGATAGCAGCACATCCCTCTTGAGTTTTTGGGGGGTTTTAAAACTTGGAAGTTCTTTGAGGAGGAATCCTGTGCTGAAATACTGACAAAAGAGCAACTGAGTGTTGCTTTGTGACCTGCTACTTTCTACACTGAGGCAAGCAGTTGTTTCTCCAAGCAGAAATACAGGAGTGAGGTGTGAAGATGAGAAACACCAGTGGAACAACTGTCTTCAGGGACTGCTTGTGCAGTGGGAATTTTGTTTGTTCTATCACCAACATGTGGAACAATAGGAAGGGAACACTCTGCATTACATACAGCCCCCCATCTTGCTAATGAGACAAATTAGCAAGAGGAGTAATTTCACAGATCTCATTTCACACGTTGGACCCATGCTGAGACTGCAAGGCAGTTCTCTCAGCTGAGCTTCCTTCGATTTGCCAACTAAACACACACTCAGAGGCACTGGATCCATCCCTGGAAATGTATCTCCTTGCACTAAGGTGTTAGGAAAGCAATGTGCTGCTTCTCCAGATGAGAACTGTGCATGTTGCCATCACCGGGTGCAGATCTTCACTTGGATGCCTTTGATTGGAGGCACCCCCTGCACCTTTTCCCAGGAAACTCCGCTGTGGACTAAGAAACCAAATTCCATTATGGCACGGGCACATCAGCAGCCTCTGAGGCTGTTTGTGTGATGCCATTCCTCTGCATCTTCACCACTTGGCTCTCTCTCCATGCAAAGCCACCCCTCAAGCACACCCAATTACCCTTAATTGAGGGCACTGAGCTGCTGGAGCTCTGTGTGTGCCAGGAGGGGCAGGAACTGGGGCACAGGCCGGGGTTGCCCCTCAGGCACTGCCAGCTGCTCTGGTTTTCCCTTTCCAAGGCGGACGTGACTCATCTATCTTGCATGCACCAACAGGACCATCCAGAAAGTTTCCACAGGGAGGAGAAAGGGCAGTGTGGTCCCAGGACACCACGGTGGAGGGGCTTTCTGCACCAGGCACCTTTTTACAGAAGCCCAGCATAAACCTCTCCATTAAAAGACAACCATATCCTGGCTCTGAACTGAGCACCAAATCCCTCTGGAAACATTACTGTCACTCTTGCAAATACACCAAATACTACTTAGAAAGAAGCATTACATTATTACAATATGGGGCTTTTCCTCTTTTCCTTTTTTTTTAATCACAGTTTTCTGATTCACGTTCACTGCCTTGAAGGGGGAAGTTCTATGTCAGAAGTAAACCCCACCCTGGGAAGTGTGCAGGGAAAGGGAAGAAGAAACTGGGGTGGATTAAAAAGTAACTACTAGAAAAATCACTTAAATTCCCCACTTCTGAAGGAAGCCAATTACAGAAATCCTGCATTCATGGCATTTGACCTCGTGTTTTGTCTGCAGCACATCCCTCCATTCCTACAGCTCCTAAAAGGACACTCAGGAATGTCTGGATCCAAAAGTCATCAACAGCATTAAGTGTCAATACAGTCCAACAAACATCCAGTAACTAAGAAACCAAATGCCATTAAGAGCATATGTATAATCTAAATACTTCCTGTACAATCTACATTTGGCTCCAGTCCACCATCTTACCCAGCACATCATGCACTTTAACAGGTAATATGACATGTAACTGCCAGTAGGTTTCAGAGATAACAGCTCTCTACACCAAACAGAGGCATTTCCCAGAGTTTAAAACTCCCATTTCTCGCTGTAAATAGAAACAAGACAGAAATCACCCAGTCAATTCAATAAATTATTTGAACTGGGCACCAAACCCCTGTTTCCGAATTTACAAGTATTATGGATGATGAGACTCAGCTCTCCATTTCTTCTGAAATCAAATCTGAAAACAAGCCAAATGATTGCTGTGCACCTGAAACATCAGCCAAATTTACTAAGAAATCCACTCAAAGTGCAGGCAGGAGTATTAGGTGGTAATTCAATGGAATTGGGAGAAAGAAAGGAATGAATAATTTACTGGGTTTAGACAGTCAAAACTTACCACTTTTGGTGAACTTTACCTCTGAGATTTTAGATTCATTCAAACCCAAACCACAGCTCAGCAGGTGCAAATTCATAAAAGCACAGAGTTTGCATGACTCACTTTTAACAGAAACCACCATCTTTTTGCAAAGCAGCAGCTGTGGCAAGCGCTCGAAGAGAATAAATATTTATTCCTCCTTAAATAAAGCTGCCTTCCCACCCACGAGCACAGGCAGAACAATCAAAGGCTTCTCAAGGACAATTATAGGAAAAACTCCTGCCTGCCAAAGTCAACCAGTGCCAGCAGAGTGAAACCTGGGACACAAGCTCCACAGCTCCTTTGACGAAAAAGGCTTCCGTTACAAATCCCGCAGGATTTCAAGCTTGTTTCATAGCCACAAGGATTATTTCCCTCCTTTCCTGGCCAGCTCTCCCTTCAGAATTCATCAATATCACTCCTTGCTGCTATATAACATCAACATGATGCATCCTACAGCAGCTTCTCTTCCCAAGGGGCACAAACACCAGACCAGTGCTAACTGTATTTTTAAGTTCAGTTTATCTATTCGCTCTGATTTCTGCTATTTTTATGTCTCTGACTATTCATCTTCTAAAACAGTTTTTTGTGATGACAAATAACAAGACAGATCAATTCCTTTTTGCTCCAGATGTTTAGATAAATTACTTCAGATAAGAAACAGCCCTTGTCGCTGAAATTGCTACAGAAGCTCAGAACAGAGTACTAACAGCTGAAACCTTATACACTTAGATTGATGTTTTTAATTGGATTTTTATTGTTCTCTGTTGATTTTTCTTGTTTGTGCTTCTGTGCACTTATGGATTGGAACAGCAACATCTAGCTGGAGAAGGCAAGCAGTTGAACTTACAGCAAGGATCTAACTGCTGAGAGTTGTATTTTTGCATACAAATAGTTCATTTCACAGAGTCAAGGGTTTGTACCACAGGACCTGCATGTAGATGGAGCCTGGACTCCTCCTAAATTGGAAGGATGTCCCAGTTGCAGGCAGCTTTGCAAGAGCCATGCTGGCAGGAGGGCTGGACACCCACAGAACCTCGTGATACCCACAGGGAACGTCCCAGCTCTTCCCTCCTGACTTGCTTTATGGTCACTCACACCAATTTACTCCCCACAGCCCTTCCTTCCCCACCCTTTGAGCCTGCTCTGTACAGCCCCATGGAGGAGCCAAAGCAAGAACATGGACTGACTGGCAGAGATCACAGGAGCATTCCTGCAGTGGCAACCAAACCTCTGGCAGGCTCAGACTGGGCCAGTGCCTGTGCCAGAGGTCTGGAGCCTCAGAACAACAAGGGCTCGCTGCAGGGGTGTGTAGTTTGGCACTGACACCACACGTTTCATCAATGCTGCTCACGTAAAACAAATAAGAATTAAATCAGGGCTACTGAAGGCTCCTTCCCGGCTCCATCCCATTTTATGGCTTATTTATTTGCCAGGGGTGATGTTATCTGCACGGCATTCGCATCCAGATCCTTATCCCTCGTGTGGCAATACTGCAAATGCAAATTCCTGTTTTCTGTTCACAAGGAACAGAGCAGTGACTGAGCAACCACGCACACGTGATGTCAAACCCTAATGAAATCACAGCCTGCCCCAGTGCCCAGTGGCATGTTCAAACTGCAATCCCGACTGGGCATGTAATGGCAAAGGCAACTGCTGAGAGCATCCTGGATCACATCCAGCCTCTTCCCCAGCAAAAGAGGGTAATTAGGCTTTCGGGTGTCGTCTGGAAACGCTCCCTCATGCAGGATTTTCCCAGCAGAGGGCACTTTTGATTCACAGACCACTTCAGAAGCTCCTTTTTGTTATTCTCCATCACCACCTCAGAGAGCTGAAGCAGAGGTGGTGCTGTCTGCTTAAAAATAAAGACATCGCTGCTTTAGCTCCACTTTCCTGCCTCCCTCTCCCCCCCCCAACAAGTTTTATTAAGTTCTCATCTTTAATTCATGCCTGCAGCAGAGCTGATGTCACTTTTTTTTTGCTATTAAAAAAACGATCCACAAAGCACAAGCCAAGCTTGCAGTGGTATCTCACCTACTTTTCCTTCTCTATTTTTATTTTCACTTCCAGTGATTTGTTAACACTCATTATCCTCAAAAACTGAAAACCTATTCCAACAGAAACACAACCACAGCACTTGGGAAGGAAAGCAAACAAACCACCTATTAGATTACATGCTCCGTCCCCTGCAAAGGTAGGGCACAACCCACCAGAGACATCTCACAAATTAAACCCTCCAGTTGCCTGCAGGAAATTGCAGGGTGTTAGGGACCAGGGAAATAAACAGCTTAGCAACCACTAAGGTGAATTCCCCTTCGGGAAACTGTCGTTTCACAGTGGCTGCAAAGTGAGAATGAGGGAGGATGTGTGATAAGAGTGCGTGTGGGGGAGAAGTTTCCAGCAAAAGCCCTGGGAATTGAGATGTTTTTAACTGCTAAAATCAAAAGCAATAACGAAAAAAAGGATGTTTGAATCAACTAATGCACACATCTGTCCTAAGTTAAAACACTGGGACGACCAATCCCTGCAGTTTTGCTGTAGTTTTGCTTCGTTTGCATACAGCTGGGATGTGGGGTTTAGGTTGGCAGCACCGTGGAGCTGACTGAAGGCCAGACAGCCTATTTTAGGACAGTAAGGATGCCAGGAGTCCTCTCCATGGGCTTCCTGCTATGAAATCCTGTGCCTACCGGGGCACCATCCTGGAGACCAACAACTCAACAGAGCCCACCAGCACCCGGACCCAGCAGCCCCCACATGGGGCATTCCGGCCGCTCCCACCGGCCCCGAGGACACAGGTGGGTGACAGGAATCCTGTAGAGCAGATCCATGTCCCACTGCAGACGAGGAGAAGCTCACTCAGCAGCGAGCAGCCCAACCCAACAAGTCATTTCCTCCCCAAGTTATGTAATTCCGAATCACTCCGGTTCCTCTTGGCTCGGGGATGAACAGCTTTGTTTTTTCAGAAGTCGGAGCAGCGGGTGGTGTGGTCGTGTTGTGTAAGATAATACAGAGAGCAGAACAATTACTGCCAAAGGAAAAGACACTGTATCACAGGCTTCGTGTTGCTCTGTGGAGTGGGACTTGCAGAACCACTTGCTTGTTTGTGACAAGTTTTGCTGGAACGCACGTTGTGACCAACCATCTCCCCTAGCCAGGAGAAGTTGTCATAAACACGCTTAAATAAAGAGCAAGAAAGCAACTCAAGAACAAAGGGATTGTGCAAGATTTGTGTGATGGCACACTGGGGAGGAGGGATATGAAAAAAAAAAATCCCAAATCCCACAGACTGTTGCTTTTGAAACAACAAAGGGTGAACCCCAAATCCATTAATGGTTCTGCTGAAATCAAGAGAGCTAAGCCAGCTGACACAGTAATTCCACAGATATTTTATTCACCTGTTGCAGGGAAGGGACACATTATTCAGCCCATGCAAGGGTGCAAGAGGAGCTGTACAGGGCAGACAACTACAATGTTAACTGTTGAATTTTGGGCTCCAAAGCAAAAAAAAAAAAAAGTGGAATTAGGCCCTTTCTATGATTCTGTACTTTGCCTTCAGGGTTTATAATAGGATATTTAATTACATGATTTTGTAATATCTTTTCTATTATTTTACAGAAGCTGTAACTGTCGATAACAGATACTTGTAGTTACACCACACTTCAACCCCTTTCTGTGGAAAGCCCAGCACTGAAACACCTCCCCACATGAGCACCAGCTTGCAAATAATTAACAATTTTGGGAAAAGAGGATATTTCCCTGCTGGCTGTTAATCAGTAGCAGGCCTGAACATATATCCAGTAGCAATCATGTTAAGAAAAATACATGAAATCTGCAATAAAATGATGTTTGGCTGGATTCCAAATCCTACATAGTTCACAGGCACCTTTCTGCTGCCTTCAGCACGCTCTGAACCACACAGCACTACAGGCTGTATTGTGGTCCTTACAAAAACAAAAACCACCCAGAAAACCCTCACAGCCACCAGCTTCACACATAACACACAGCTATGAATATCCAAGCTATGACCTTCAATAAAATATGAGTCCATACCTTGAATTCTGGAATTCAGACCAATAAGGCAACAAGGAACAAACTAGTCCCAGGATTCATGGCAAAAATATGAATATCTTAGTACACACATGGCTGTCAACTGTGTGGCCCCATAAACTGCTCTGTCATCATCCCTGAGGGCACACTAGAAACTACAAATATTGGCACTGTGGCCAAAAGGAATTTTTATCATACTACAGGCTCCTGGAATAACAATAATAACAACAACAACAAAAAAAGTTTGCAAACACATTTTGTGCAGTGAAAAAGTTTTCAGCAAATCTTTTAACACAACCTTCTGCCCCAAGCTCAATCCTCCCGCTTTATTCTCCTTTTCCCTTAAAACAGGGCTTATTCCACCAGCCAGTGGTGCAGATTTATCACAAGGAGACATACATCTGACTCCCAGCTCCTGCAGGACTGCAGCAGCCCAGAGACTTCAGCTGCTTCCACCTACCAGTGGCTTCCCAAGTGAAGGGAGAATGAAGGGATTGTTTGCATCTCTCCACAGCCCTGAAAAGCTTCGTGCCACCACTGAGCTTTTGCTGAACAGACACGGTGCCAGGAAGTCAGTGCCTGTGAGCTCCTGCTTGTTTTCAAGCCTGGCAGTGATGGATTACGTACAACCACAAGTTGGGCACAAACCAGCTGTCTCTCTGTCTTTTCCAAACATCTTGCTTCAGTTTCTGTATTATAGAGGTGCCAATGCCTTGTTTTAGGATGCCTACTGCATAAAGAACACATATTTCTCTGAATATTTTACTGTCACACAGAGGGACTGGACTTTTTTTTTTTTTTAATGCTGTTGCTCCTTCCCCAGCACATTCCCCACAATAAAAGTCTCTCTGTTCCCAGAGGCCTGCAGCTGAAAAGACAAACTGCACTACAGCTTTTCTCTGCACAGAAACCCACCACGTGCAGATCCTGCTGGCACACGAGAAACCTGTGCCCCACACCCCCAACCCTCCTGCCAGGGCACTGTGTCTGGAATAGCAGAACCCTTCAAATGCAGAGGGTTCCATCACAAATCAGAGGGGAAAAAAAGGAGAAGATACAGCTTTGCAAAGAGTCTAACCCTGCTCCATGCAAGGCTGTGCACAACCCTCTGTGGGAGCGTACACAGACACTACGTGTTCAAGCATGCACACAAACTCCTGTGGGATTCAGTTACTCCAAAGGATGTCTGGGGGAAAGGGCTGTGAACAGCATCTACCTTGGGGGGGGGAAATAAAAATTACTAGTTATTGAATCAACCACCAGAATTAAGCACTGAAGACACTCTGGAGAGCCTTCCAGTTTTGTGGCAAAAGCCATGGTAACACCACTGTGCTGTCCAGCAAAGCCAGAGCAATTCCCAGGGAAGAGCCTGGGTCTGGCTGCAGCACTGCCTGCATGGCAAAAACAAAACACATAAAACACAGATGAAAGATGTTTCCCCTCTTCTCTCCCTGAAGGAAAAAAAAAAACACAAACCCAAAAAGAAAAAAACAAACCCATCCTTCTTAGGTTGAAAAGGAGATCACAGGGAGGGAAACACGTAGGAGTCCAGACGAGTGATAGAGCTGCAGACCAGGCACCGCTGCATCTGCTCCAGCTACACACACTTGTCTAAGAAAAGCATTATGAATTTTTCTCTCTCTTCAGATGTCTTGCCTGGATGCTTTAAAGCAGCCTCAGAGGAATGTGCTCTTGGGTCTGAATCCCGTAGGAAATTATCCTTTGTGGTGGATGGTCTCCCCTTGGGGCCTGTCTGTGTGTTTTGCTTTCATGTAATCCTCCCACCTTGGTTTTCTAATGTAATGCTATCCACATTATTATAGCTCTTTGAAACTCTCAAATGGTACTTACTCAGGCTGTCATATTTTCAGCTCTCCTAGACTGGGTCTGACTGGCCTGGATGGCCTGTGGTTCATGCCATAAATATTTAGCTAAGTCACCAAAAGATATCACGGAGCAGTTGTATGCCACTGACAGACACCATGGACAGGAGTCTGGGCCCTGTGCCCCTTCCAAGTGGGATGTGCTCTACAAGAACAACAGAAACCTAACAGCAGCACCACTCTGTCAGGGTTGCTCACAGGGGCCAACTAGTCTTTTGTTCTACTTCCCCTTTTCTTTCTACAACTTCTGCTCCAAGAAAATTCAGCAGATTACATGCAAACTTTTAAGATGGTTCTTGTGGTTTAGATCAATTTTACCAAGAACCCAGCAGGTCCAGCATCCTGACCTGCAGCCAGGACTCCCTCTACACTGCCTGCCACTGAAGCTTTCTCAGAAGACATGAATCTTCACTGCCACCACTGCTCTCATTTGCACTGAGAGCAGGGTTTTGTGGTTTCCTTCCCAGTTCCTCTGCATCACACAACCTCAGTATTTGGTTTGCATCAAGTTCATTGTCTCACCGATGCACCACGGGAATCTAACCATAAAGCAAGCCCTCCACTTGGAGCGTTCTCTTTTCTTCACTCTGGCATGAATTTACACCCTGACAAGTGGGATCTTTAATATCCCTCCCACACGCACGCAGAGAGACAACTTCAGTGCCTCCCCGCCCGCACAGCGGATCCCCTCACACACATGAATCAACGTTTACCCGCAGCTTCCCTCCGTGCTGTCCAACTGCCAGCACTTATCACCGTGGGGAGGAACACACTCAGACACCACTGCATGGCTGGCTGAGAGCGTGGCTGACTGCTCTGCTGGGGTTTGGCTCTTCAAAGTTATCTCCACTTGTAATGCAGGCTCAATAACGGGGAGGAGATGCAGCCCGTGGAGCGACTGAATAGAGGGGACCTGCACTCTGCTCCTAATCCTCCTGTTTGCTTGCTGGATGTCCACAACTAACCCAGCACTCATCACCAGCCTTGCCTTCGGTCTCCCCAGCTGCAACACTGCAATAATGACTCTGAACTTTTCTGCAGAGGACTAAGGAATCAATGACAAGAGGTGAATTTTGTAGCTAGTTGATTATTACCAAGAATTATGTGCTGCACTCAAGCTTCAAGTTTTTCATCTAATGCAGGGAAGTATTTCACGGACACAAGGCCGATAAACTTCCCAGCACGTGTGAAGAGGTTGGTAAGCATGTCCATTAATGACACTTGCCCTTAAATTTTGAAGGCTTCTCTGAAGAAGAAACTCAACCTTGGCTGAAAAAACCTCTGACTACATCCCAATTAAGTTGGCCCGTTGCTATACAAGCTTCACTGCTGCAGCTACATGAATTTCTGCCCTGAATTGCTCAAGCATTAAAAAAGATGTGGAGAAGAAATGCCAGGTCCTTGCATCACTGCCCACCCCTCCCTCTCTTTTATTATATTTTAGAATATATATTCTTGTTATATTAGATAGATTATTATTTTAATTAAATAACATATTAGTGCACAGCAATAGGGGTTAAGCAAAACCTTTCTTGTATTTTCCTCCCTTGCTTCCCTAAGGAAGGTTGATACAAAGGAGAAACATTCAGTTCCATTTACAGTTTCTGTCCTGAGCTGGTGCTCAAACCACCTGTGTGGTAACAGTCCTCAGGCCATTTCACCAGAGAAGTGCTCCAGCAGCAGCAGCACAGCAATTCTGCTTTGTCTTACTGTCAACTGTGTTGAAAAGCAGCAAAGTAGGAAGGTTTTGCTTCACTCTCCACTGCACAGCAATAAATTGACACAGCACAGCTGCAGCCTGCTCGAGCTGAAGGAAGGAAGAAAACAATTTGGGGCTCACATCTGTGCAGCAACTATTAAGAAAAACTACCCATCTCTGTTCCACCAAAGCACTGACCCAGCTATGCAGTTCACTTCTGCTGATGACATTAGCTTTAGGAAATGCTCAGCATGTTTATTTTGCAAACACCATTTTGCTTGGAAATTACAAAAGAATCAGAAGTGCCACTTGCTGTTAGACAACATTATAATGCAAAATGAAGCACAACCATTGTGATGGGAGAACACATTCATTAACTCAAGAGAGTTGGCAGTCTTCTGATATTTAGTAGATTTTTCTCAAATTCGACCCCCTGGAGTCATGGGACCTGAAAATCTAAATTTTCTTCCTTTAATAGAGCCTTTTTAGCAGCCCTCATAATTGCAGGAGTGGAAAGTTACTTACTTAAAGGGCGAATATAAAGATTTTTTTAAAAAATTGTGTTGAAGTATCATCTGTTTTGAGGAGAATATTATGATTCTGGACATCAGGTTTAGTAGCTCTGAAAAACCAGCACAGAGGAGTTCTTTAGATCAAAACCTAAATCACTCATTGGCTTATCTTTTAAAGGCAATTTATGACTGCTTACAAAACAAAGACACAGGAATCCTCAAAGCCATGGGCCTAACTCTAATTTTTGTTAGAGCTGCACAATTGTGATGACTTGCAAATGGTTGTGATTGATGTTAGAATAATGCAGCAACCGCAATCAATTGATTCTTACATGATATAATGGTATTTTTAAATCCGTCTTTGATCTGAAAATACCTCTGTGCTTGGAGGTTATTAACAAGAGGGGTGTGTGTTACTGTAAAAGTACCCAGCAGTATTCTTTAAAAATTCCCTGTCTGGAAAATGTGCTTGCCAAAAAGGGCCCCTGAGAAGAACACAGATGGATCTTTGCAAAGCCTGGCACTTCTGTAAGAAACAGAACAGGACATGTCGAAGTGCAGAGGAACAAAAGGAGATGGCCACAGCCTGCAAGGTGCATTAGCAAAAAACACTGCAGAAGAAACAAGTTTGGCTATCACTTATTGTCTTCATGCATCACTTACAGAAAGAACCAACAGCTCAGGAAAAGTCAAAGATAATGAGAAAAGAAAAAAAAAAAAAAAGCCAAAGGAAAAAATCCAAGAGTTCCTGCCTTGTAGTGTATGTGGAGCACCCACCCTGTGCACTGGTGTCCCTGTTTTATGCAGCATATGGAATATCCTCCCTGGCCAGGCCTCTGACGGGAAACATCAGCAAGTTGACAGGACTGAGATGAATGAAACTTAATGACAAATGGGGAAAAAGGTCAGAACAACATGGAATCTGGTTTCCCTCTGCCTTGCCCAGCTGCACAGCCCGTGGAGCCGCAGTCCTGTCAGTGCTGCTCGCACTAATTATATCTGCACAGCTAGAATGGAATGTATTAAGGTTTAAAAAAAAAAAATTACCCTCTGAACCCACTAGTACATATCCAGAGGAACTATTCATTTAAACTTCAACTTAAATACATATTTATCTTTGTGCCCTGAAGTCCAACATACCTCATTTTCCATTTAACCTCTCCTCTTTTATGCTTTGTAGAAGTTGTACAAGATCATTTAGGCAAAGACTTGATATTTATAAAAAAAAAAAAAAATCAAGCAACTGGAAGAGCCAAACACTTCAAAGGGTCAGCAATCGATGCACACAACCCCTGCAGCCCGTCCAGCTGGGGAGATACAGGCACAAACTGTCAAGTGCAGGTTAGGAAATGTTCCTTGTTTCACATCCCTGGCACAGCATGGGGAGGGAGAGCTGCCCACAGGGGGACACGGGTCAGACCCTCTGGGAATGCAAACTGCAGGAATAACTGTGAGCCAGCTCACAAACACTCCCTGCAGTCACCGGAGCAGTCCTCAGGAGGAGAAGGAGGAGGCAGATATGAAGCCAAGGTTGGGAAATGCAGCATCCAAAGCCCAGAACCAGAACAGAGACCTGCCATGCACAGCTTCCCTGGAGCTTCATCTCCACGTGCTTGATCCCTGCCATGCTGCACTTCCCTGCCCAAGAAGTACCACTCACCAGAGAGGGCACAGCTCCGTGTGTGTCAGGCTGAGGGACCTAACCCCCTACTTTTTTTAATTTATTTTTTTTTAAGAGTAGATCAGGGGATCCATCACCCAGAGGTATCTTTCAAGCACAGACAAAAGCACCTACCCTTCCTGCAGGCTGCACTGAGCCCCTGGATGCAGTTGGGAAGTCACCACCTCTCCTTTGTGAGCCAGCACAGAGTAATTCAAAGCAGAAGCCCAGTGTGAAATCCCCACACAAACTTATCTAACAAGATGCTCTCAAAACCTTCATTTTTTTCCAAGTTGGATTTTATAATGCTTTCAAAGGGTCCAGAAACCGTCATCTGAACCCTTTATCCACCACCACCTTTTTTTTTTAATCTAACATGTAGATTTAATAGCTTTATATTGGGTCTGTTCTGAAGGGAGTCTCCGAAAGTCAAGTTCCTGCTACTTGCACATGGAAGGTTATAGTGGTTCCTTTTATGGGCTATCCCAGCCTCAGCAATATTAGAATCCCTAATGGTCACAAAATGTCAGCTTACAACTTCTGTGTCTGATAGGAATTATGCCTGGTTTTAGACATGAAGCAGTAAGGAGCAAAGCACCTTAAATGACCTGCTGAAGGTCATCTGTGGATCTAGAGATGAGCCATGCACCTTTTGTACCTCGCTCAAAAAAACCACCTTTCTTCCTTCTATGACTTGTGTTCGGGGATTTTTATGTACTATAAATCAGGATGAAGCATTTCTTTCCACTGGAAAGACCCCAAAACTACAAGTACACATAAACATCAGCTCTTAATCATTTCAAGAAGCCTTATTCAGAGGTAATATTTCAGCCACTTACTTACGGTAGTAAGACACAGTGAATCTATGCAGTAGAACAAAATTACTTTAATTAAGGAGAAAAGCAGCACATGGCATTCAGAGTGTTTGCCTCAAAATCAGAGATAAAACCATTTCAACTTGACAAACTAAATGGTAGAATTATAATTTACCAGAAGCTTTCTTGATTTCTTTGCATCGACCAAAATTGTCTCCCCTCTCCTTCATTCCTTCTCTTTTCTACACCACCTCAAGGAACTCTTTTGTGCTAATAGCCCCAGAGAGCTGAAAATTCTCAATGAAAGCCCAACAGAAAAATGGAACAAATATAACATGATGTTCAAATGCAAATTTTAAGTACTAATATGTAACAGCTTTTTTTTTTCCTTGTTGGGATTGACACTGAGATTCCATCCATTCCCCTTCCTGAAGGTTTAACCACACCAAGGGGGCTCCCAACATCTTATTTGACAGCCAGCCTAAGTTAATGAAAGACAGTAAGTTTATAATGCAAGTAGTCAATCTTAAAGCTCTTTTCCAACCTAAATGATTCTGTGAGTAAAGAAAAATGAAAGCAATATGCTCGTTTTGTCTGAGCCAGGGATGCAGTGCAGCAGCTCCCGGGGCCAGGTAGCACACGTGAAGCCCAGAGCTTACTGAAGCTTTGCAGATGAGAGATAAGCAATACTTTGTATTTCACTCAGATGTAGATTATGAGCCAGGGAAAAGCAAGCTTAAAAGGTGAATGGCTTCTTTTGGCATTAGCTGAAATCTCTGTATAGTCTCCAAAGCAAGCCGACAGCGAGGTCAGGCTACAGTATGGGAATTCTATAGTCAATAAAAAGCCCTGTTTTTAAAGCTGTGAGTCAGAAAAATTCAATGTGGATGACCACTTATTGAAAGGGTCATCGTCCAACAGAGAGAAAATTGCTAGAGCAACAAAGAGCCCAGAAGTATTCCTCAGTTTATAGAAACCACAGAGAAGGGTGAATTCTAAATCCCTCTACTCCTAGTATTAATCTAGTTTGCCTCCAAGGATCAATTTATCCAGCAGAAACTGCATTGTGATGGTGCAGTCAAGCCCCTTCTTCGCTGAAATCTGAACTTGAACCGCAAAACAAGCCTTGTTTTTTGGCTGCACACTGACATTTCATTATTTCTCTAGCACTGAGAGCACAGCTCCAGTCCTGCACTGACAGGTAGGAAGGACAGATGGGGGCTCTCACCCCAAGCTGGTTTGTTCAGTTTCCATCCACAGAGCAACTTTATTTTTGCTATACTCCAGGTGACATTCTCAGGATGTTTATTATAGAATCAGAGCTTAGGAAGAACATTTACAGACTTCCCCCCAGCTCCCAAGGCCCTGAGTATTCCCCTCTCAGGGAGGAGTTTGCAGCACACGTGTGTAATGACGGCTGCGCCTGCACCGGGGCTGCCGGAGAAATATTGATCCTAACACAGCACTAACCTTGCCCAGCTGCTCTCAGAGCAGGAGCATCAAAGCAGTGCTTGAACAGGCTCCTCATGGATCCTGTAGCAGGACTTCTCATGCATTAAACGACTCACTGTGAAACAAGGCCAGTTCCATGAGTCTTGCAGCAGAACGTCCCACTGCAGCTCAAAGAAAAACCTTTTATACCTGAAGGGAGAAATCCCTCCCCCATGAGACCAACTTTCTGCAACTGCTTCCCTTTCTGATCCTCGTTCTTAAACCAGCTATATCCTCCTGCTCCTCACTTGCTCACACTGGTGCTCCCAAAGCAAGGAATTTGGTTTGCTAATTAGCGCCGTTAGGGAAGTTGGGGAACGTGAAGCAGAGATTAAAAAATTGCTCAGGCTGGGTTCTAAGCACTTCACCCTTGTGATATATCCGTGTCGTAAGCTCTGCACTGAGCAGCACTTGACTCAGCCTCAGTTTGCAGTGGGGAGAAATTAATTGCAATCTAATAGGATTCAAATTGGTACAAGGGATCCCATCATTACGGGACAAGAAAGAGTAAAACCACAGTACATTAGCAGCCAGCAAAGGGCTTCGGTCAATGCAGTGGAACAGGCAACACCGTGGCTGAGACATGATGAATTGATACCTCGATAATTGTAATTTATTAGTCGCTGGTGCTGAACTAGCATACGAACCAGGTGGGAACAGCCTGAACCCTACGCAGCGTTTGCAGAAGGAATGACATTCCCTTTGCAAGGTCTAACTTGAAATAATTTTACACTGAAGTGAAGATGTGTCACAGCTTAATTCAAGCAGCAGTTATGTGTACTGGAGGATGAAAGTGTAAATCAGCAGCAGACTGGGAAACAGAAGGCTCCTGGTATCAAATGTCAGCGGAGTTGCTCCCTCACTCTGCAACCTTTGACAAGTCACTTGACCCCCCCAGTGCTTCAATCAAGGCAGCTACAGCACCGGGTCAGGAGCAAGGTTCCCATCACAGGCCACACTCACCCTCTGTGCTCAGACCCGGGGTAACTGCAGCCCTTACCTCACTGTATTTAAACCTAGCACTGGAATTAGTCCCTGAGACTGGCCCGTGGATATTTAAAGTCATGTGTGACAAACAGGCTTTATGTAATGAATTACAGTTAATCTGCAAGAGTAAACTTGACAGACATGCACATGCATTCACGTTCACACAAAGCCCAACTGTCCCACTTCCACATGAGCAGCTCCAAGGGAACATCTACAGAGCAAAATAAAGGTTCAGTTGTGGCATGGATGAATGCACCAACAAGGCTTTCCTTCCAGGTAGCACACACAGCCAGGGTGGTAGAGCCCAAGGCAGCAGAGGTGAACAAGCTGGGATCCCCATGGGCTCACATCCCTGCTCCTCCTCTCTGCTCAAGCCCATGCCACTGAATACTCATAACTTGTTGCTAAATTAAGCAATCATTCACAGGGCTAGTAATGCCTCACTCCCCCCGGATTCTGCTGGGCAGGCAGAATTTTAGGAATTTGGAATATTCTCCAGTTAATTTCAGAAAACAGAATGTAAGCCACCAACACTGGAGGTGCCAACACGGCCCACCGGCAGCTGCTACTTCCCTCCCATCTTGTGTTAGGGAAAATCTTTTGGATGCCAAACCCCCTGAAGCACAGATCTGCCACCCTCACACCGGGCTGGAACTTCACAACTCCTTCTGCCTCCTCCCACCCGAGGTCAGCGAGGAGAAGCAAAGGGCTCCCAGGGAGGGCTCCAGGGAGGATCAGATCATCACATGAGAGGTGAAGGCCTGGGTCTCTGAGCTAAGGGTAATACAGAAACAAATCCCACTGCTGGGAAGAATAAAAGGGATGAATTAATACTGAATTGCTGAGAGTTTTTTTCTTGGCAAGCCTTTTTAGCCCATTGCAATCAGCTTTACGTACATTTATACTCTAAGCTGCATAATCAAGTGGGGCTATTTCAGAGTAATAGATACCTCCTTTTTCAAGCTTCCATAAGTGGATCTATTCCTTCCTAAAGCTACCCGAGAAGCCAGTTACTAAAGACAGAAAACCACAAAATTACACATTCAGTACTTCTAACCAGCTCTTCACCCCAGAAGACCTCTGGAGGGTTTATAATTAAGAAAAAGAAAATGCTTAGGCTTAAAAACTGGCCCAGCGAGTTTGCTATCAAGATTCCCTGGATTTGTACTGTGGAAACACCCTCAATACTCACACCTAGTTCTCAATCATGAGGTGATGATTAATACCAGCATTAGATCATCCTCGGCAATTGCCAGAGCCTTCTGCAAGGTTCTTGCTGGATTAGATCACGGAATGGGGCTCAGCACCTCTCAGTAAACTCTTGAAACCTGAAGCTGGCATCCATCCTGGGCACCTGGCACATCCACCTGGCATGATGCAGGAATACCAGCTTGGATGGAGTCACTTCTCTCACGTCCTCCACCTGAACCGGTTCTCTGTGCTTTGGGTCACTCTGAGCTGAGGTGTCAGTGCTGCTTCCAAACCCAGCCTAGTCTGTGTCTGATGTTGCACAACTTAAGGCTGGTCCCTTACACCTTGTCAGCAAGAGCAAGACTCCCACAGCAGTGACCTCCTCCCTTCCTTTGTCAGGTCAAAAACACAGCCTTGTATTTTCCTGTATGGTAATAAAATAACCATCATGTCCCCTGCTATTTTCTTTCTGTGTATTGCAAGCACTTTAAAAAGTAAGTAAAAATTATTTCCTCCAGGTTACAGATAAGCAATCAGACAAAGGATGGCTAAGCAATTCACCCAATAATCTAGTGGCAGAACTTGGTAGTAGAAATCCTTCTACCTCAACAACTTCACAGATCAGCCCTACTGGTAAGAATATGGTCTCTCCTCCTCTTCCATAGTGATTTTTTGAGGAGGAGGAGAAGGGTTTTCAAGTTCTGTGTCTGCAGTGTCTGGAAACAGAAAAAAAAACCCAACTCAGACACTAACTACCATCGTGCCAGAGATCAAGATTCCTATTCTACACAAAAGTAAAAATATCACATAGCTGTTGATTCCTTTTGGAGTGACTACCAGGCAAAAGCCAGTATCTGATAGTGATAAAGACTGTATCACTTGTTTTATTTTTATTTTAACATACACAGTTCAGCATTGGAAACAGCTCATTTTTTAGACAGGTAGAAGGAAAAGATTGACTTTTACTGATTAAATCCTAATCCTGTTAGAACAAGCTTCAAGTCAACAAGTACAGTCAATACCTAACTAGGAATTAACTAAGGGCTCCCATTTGTGTAGTTGCATTAACAGCCTTTGCTGCATAAAAAGACTAAAAAAGCCTTTCAGCTAAGCTGGTTTAGCAGATACACCTTAGGCCACGACAGCACTGGAACACTCTCATAGAAAAATAATCATTAGTGATGACCAGTTATCACAGGACCCTAAATAAATTCTTACTCTTACAGTACACTGGAAGGTCAGTAAATGCTGAGATGCAGAGCAGTGATAACTGCATAACTGAGGAAAAGTTAAGAAAAAAAAATTCAATTCAAGCAGCAAGGATTTAAAAGCTGTAAGAATAGAAATGGGTTTTTGAAAGAAATCATCTTTACAAAGCTACATGATAGTTGGACGAACACAAAGCACTATAAAAATAGCCAATTCCTGAAAAATAGTATTTCCTTGTTCCTTGGGTCAGTAAATCCCCTATTAACTACCAAAACCTCTGCTTTTGGCTTTGCCTTAGGCTTATGCCTATTTGAGGTGACCCAAGGTTGTCAGACAACAATTCAGTTCCTACTAAATAACACACACACACACACACACACAAAAGCCCCAAACAAAACAAAACAAAATCCACAAAACATACTGCTTTTTTTCTCTAGGACAATTCTGGCTTTATTACATCTGCTATTACAACGTGCCTATAACAACGCTCTCTAACAAGCAGCCCTAAGGTCAAATATGTCCCTTGATCAATTTACTAGAGGTCCCTGGTGCTGCTGCTGCTGCTCTGGAGAGACTGTCTGGGGAAAAAAAAAATAATCCTTTTATTCCTCTGCTTCACTGTAAGGGGAAAAAAAAAAAAAAAGCTGTCACAAAGACATTTTTCTTCTCCCTCTGCTCTTGACAAGCCAGGTAAACAAGGGAGGGGGGGATATCCAGCTGCAAAGGATTGTAAGAGACCACCATTTGTACAGGCATATAAAACCACAGGTTATTTACCCAGCTACTCAACACACCAGGATGATTCAGAACAAGGCTAAGGGGATTGGGAAGATGTCTTAGCAAAACACCTGCAGCATTTTGCATGAGGACAAACAAAAGGCACTCTGGGTGTGAGTGTCCTGTGGTCGTCTCTGTACAGGAATTGAACAGCACATTGCTGCAGTCCAAGCACTCTGCTGAGCAGTAACACTAATTCAGAGATGCCCTGAGCAGCACAGTCATCACGAAAAACCTCTCCTAGTTTGTCAGTAAAGCTGTGACTGTTTGTCTGGTTTTGCTCAACACATCAGTATCCAGTAATAAAATTCATCAGTATTAAGTAACAGCTATACCCAGAAAAGCAGACTTGATACTGGCAGACTTGCTACAGAAATCGCTCCGGGCTTGTAGTCAAGCAGCAGGGAAGGAGTTAAACTCGTCTGCCACAATGCCCCAGTACCACTCTGACTCATGCCTGACTGCATGACTTTTGTTTCACATGTTGTGATTTATTTTCATCTCTACCTGCGGGTTTTAGTCACAGACTGGCACCGACCCTAACCCTTTAACGGGAACTGCCCCATCCAGCCCGGAAACCTGGAGCTCCAGGTGCCTCCAGCTATTAGTAGACAATTCTAGGGATTGTCTTTGCTTATTCCCTATGCCCTGATTCCCATCACTTCTGGTTAAATATGGTAATTCCTGCAAGCAGCCCCTTTAAAAGACCCCCCTCCTCCCCCCCAAAAATTACCCTTTGCTAATGACCTATAATGGATCTAAATAAAGCCTGAGCTGTTCCTTACTCATGCATAACTTCATTGCTTCTGTTCCCTACACACCCTGCCCACTTGGCGTAATTTGCAGAAGGGTTTTGGCATGGACAATTGAAACACCCACATGCTGCCTGAACTGAAAAGCTTAATCCCCGAGTCCCTTTCTTCCTGTGTGATAGCTAAACGTGGCTTTTATTTTGATAACACAGGTCCCATCTGCACTGCCGGTTTCAACCCACGAAGACTGAACTCCAACCACGTTCCCAGATTAGGACAGCTACAGCCTACAGCATCTCACCCCACACGATGGCTGGAGAAGGCTTAAAATCTGGCAGAACTCCAACCTTCACATTTCACATGCCCAGAATAAAATTCCCCCTAAATCAGCAGGCTCCATCTCCAAAAACCCAGAAGTCACCGCAGATGGTAATCAATTGGCACACACCTTGGTGTGGTCCACAGTCAAGACAAGGACAAAGAAAGAGCACAGGCCACAAGGAACAGTTGCCAGCTTCTTCCAAGAGCACGAATTCCCATTCGGGTGCCATGCCCTGAAACAATTCCAATCCATCTTTCTCTTTAAGCAGAGACAGCACCGCCACCGACGATGATCCGACAGTGACAAAGGAGGGCTGAAATTCAGGCCCAAATTGTTATTCCCCTCAGCTAGGCAGTTATGCACAAGAAACACTGCTTGTAAACACTTCTTTGTCAAACACTCAATTACAAGCTGCTTTATGAACAAAACGAGCCAGTCGCGAGGAAAGCGAGAGACGAAAGCGGGGAAGCAAATCTCCAGTGGCACGGAGCCAACCCCACTGCCAGCCCCTCTGACAGGAGGGCACGGACACACCCCAAACCCAGCTCTGCAGGATGGCTCCTGTGCAGCTCAACTTTGTCCTCTGCTGTTATGATTATTTCCTACGTGGTAAGCAAAGAATAACAGGTTTATTTTTGTGTTGTTGGTTTTTGCAGTCTGCACCCGGGAGAAAAAGAGCACATGTACAAATGTGGAGCAAGTTCAAAGCCCTCAATGCAGGCAACACTTGCAATATGACCCTCTTTCTTCTGTGTCATCCCCATTTACACCTTTACACACTGAAATTGCTCCATATGAGCTGAAATATAGCTGGAAACTGGAACATTCATTTTTTTCATGTTAAAGCTGCAGATGTACTCCACAACAGAGCAGCTGAGCCACCTCCATCTCCAATCCTACACAGACTGTGGCACTAAGTCCAAAAAGATGCCTATGACTGACACTACAGCAATAAACTTCATGTTAAAGTATAAAATATTTCCCTATGACCACTCAAAAGTTTTGAGAACCAACGGAAAGACAACTTTATGAGATCCAGCACCACCTTCCAAGAGGCTGCAGTGTCACAGCATCAGAGGGCTATTCATATTCATCACAGCACTGTTTTTCTGGCTTCCCTGGACAGCATCCACTACTTGATCCATTACACCTCCTCCTTGGATTCTTTTAGCAGTATTATTCCAGTGGATAAGATTTCCCCTGGAAAGGGTTTTTTCCTTGTTTTTACTATTCGGTGTCAATGAGTCAAGCAGAGTTGTAAGAGGAAACATTGGAGAGAGTAAAATGAAACCTGTTGCTAGTCTTTAGCTTTAAATGGCAATGGATCTGCAGCTGAAGGAAGAATCCAGCCTGTGCTCCTTTCCCTAGTGCCAAAATGAAACCCTTTAACCAGAAGAAAGTGGAACGTGGAAGAGTGAAGATGGAAGATTTGTTTTTAAATTAAAAAACCCACATATTTGCATAACTGACTTTAGACACCAACATTCAGAATCCAGCAGCTACCCAAAAAATACTTTGTTTTTTTTAATCTCAACAACTCCAGCTCCAAAGAAAGAAAATTGAGAGAAAGCCACCAGAAAGAAAAAAAAAAGGCAGCCCTAACTTTTGCATGTAATGATAGTAAGAGTTTACAAATTCAATTCCTAAACTATCCTCCTTGCTGGGATCTTTTTTAAAGAAATTAATTTCAAGGCTCAAAAAATTTTAGAATCAATTTAGAGTGCTAACAGCTGGAAAAACCTACATACAGACAGAGCATATTTCAAATCTTGAGTTAAAAGAGACATAGACACCTGACTATGCCTAAGGACTCCCTCAACTGGTAAGTTTGGAAGAGCTTTAAATCTATCACAACCCCCTTCAGGCTTTATTTCATTCTTAAGTTTCTTTTACAGAAAACATTAGAGAAAATAGACTGACTTTGCCCAAACAATGGTGCAGCAGCATTCACCTGAACAGCCACTAATAACCTGGCTTGAAGGACTAAAGCAAAAATGCAAGTGCTTATTTTACCTAAGAGATGTCTCCAAACCAAAGCTGTGCTTGCTCAGGCTGTGTATGTTCCCAACAGCTCATGCAAACCATCCCCCAGGCAGGAGCATGGAAAAATCTCCCTCAAGGACTCAGCCAGGAGGCCAGGGGATGTGGGTAACACCACCCCAGGCTGCAGTTTGTGAGGCAAGAGCAACTGAGGGGTGGAAAACAGCCCCATCTCTGATCCACTTCCACGAGGAAAGCCAAGGGAGCTGGACCAGTGCCACCGAATGACTTCAGGCAAAGACTGGCAGCTGCCAAAGCAATCCTGCTGCAGCTCCTGGCACACTGATCCCAGCAGGGATCCAGCAGCAGCAGGGACCCAGGGCCAGCTGTGAACAAGGACAAGTTCTGCATGTGGACAGTAACAGCACCTCATGAAGAAGGTATTCATCCTGCCTCAACCACGAGTGACATTGGGATGTCATTTTGTTTGTTTTAAATCAGCTCAGATTTACACTGCAGCAGCACAGATGGTTTAGATATTACACTGGTAAGTGTGCTAGAGGAAGAATATTGGCTGTCTGCACCCACTAGGCTTATTTCACACTGAAAAAAAAATACCTGTGATCATCCCAAAAATTACAGGGATGATGATAAGGAACTATACCATTCAGAGGCCTTGTATTGCACTGCAGACGTAGTACAAGCCTGAGAACAGGAGCTACAATTAGGTAACAGATCCCAACCTCTTCTCCAAAGTTAGCTAAAATATCAGGCAACTAGTGCTTTAATCAAGATGAAGTAACCATTGAGACACCTCTCATCCAAATCAGAAAAACAACATCCAAAAAGACTGTGGCTTCTTCGGGGTCCTCATCCCTCCTGCAGCATCAGCACTGAACCTGGGAAAAAGGGCTCTTCACACCTCAGAGGACACCTGGAACAAGTCCTGTCTCAGTGCCCTGAAGAGATGTACAAGGAGAACCTCCAGCCAAGGCTCAGAATCTCTTCAAACAGCCCACACTGCTCCATTGTTCAACTTCCTAAAATCACAGATACAACGAAAGTGCTCCATCTTGGTGCCTTATCTTCTCCAAAAGAAATAAACAAATAAAACAAAAAAAGGAGAGGAGGGAAGAAGGAAAAGAAAGAGGACTTTGTGCATTGTGTCAACCAATTAAATTCAACAGAGAAAAAGATACAAGCGGTTATAGCTTCCTGTAAATTACTTCATGTAATTAAATCCCCTTCTTTAAATTACAAACCATTTAGCTCTTCTTTTATAACAATGTAACCAATGACCACCAACAACCTTTTTTATAGTGTCTAATGCCACATAAGTTGACAGCAATGAAATTTCCTTTTTATTTCTCCCTTTCAAAAGAAGCCGCTGGAACGAGATTCATTCACAGCTACTTACAGACTGTCAGTGAGAAGAGGGGATCGCTTTGTTTCCCTTTATTCTGCTCCTGTCTGAGGCTGCATTTAAGCAAATGTGACCTAAAGTCCTTATCAGTCATCTAACTACAGGCAGAGAAGTTAAAGGTGACCCAAGCTTATACCTGGTTTGACTGTTCACACACATACAACATCACTTCCTTACACTGTACCAGTGGGGCTTAATTGTCTTCCTACTGCTTGAGTTTTCTGACCTTTTTTAAGTCTGAAACCTCCAGGAATGTCAGATCAAGGCTTGTTTGCAAGTCCCCGTTTGCTGGGGACGAGTCTGGCCCGGTGAGAGCTGCTCTGAGAGGCTTCCTCTGGATTGCTCTGCTTAGGCAGTGCCTGTGTGTGTCTCCAGGCACAGAGGTCTGTCTGGCCACACTTCACTGGGGCTGCAGCCACCACATCCCCTCCGAGGGGGAGCTCAGATGGAGACAAAAGGCCCCCCCAGACACCACGGTTCAGCTCCACTGCAGGTGGTGCAAGAAGTCCCAGCACAGAATGCACTGGTAGCATCCAGTGCTTTCACCACTGTGCTCTCTAAACCTGCTCCAACACATCTTAAAAATGCCAGCAGCCATCTGGAGGCCTGAACACATCGCTGCTGCCCAGATGCTGTGAAGTGGGAGAGGAGAGTGGGAACAGTGGAATTTTGGAGAAGAGGAGAAGCAGGGACAAAGAAGGCAGAAGGCAGTGCTGCAGGCTAAGCCGTGGGGTCCAGTTCTGAACCCGGCAGGGTCGATGCCATAACAGCAGCAATATGATCCTTGTATACAAAGCAGGGAGCAGAGTGCACGTGGCAAGACACTTCATCCCCATCCTCCATGGCCACCCAACCCCTGCTGGCTCTGACACCCACCCCAGCAAAGCCCGTGGCAGCAGGAAGGTGCTGGCCAGGGGAGAAGGCTCTGCCCAGCCCAGCATGGGCACACTGAGGAGCTGCACTCAGGGGCAGCTGAGCCTCTCTGGGAGAACCAGGAGAGCCCTACAAAAGCAGGGACAAGTGGGGCACATGGAGCAGCAATACTGGCAAGGGAGGGTCAGCTACAACAGGGGAACTCTGAGGTCCAGATGAGCAAGTATTTCACTACTCACTGAGACAGACAAAGCCACAATCTCCTACACAGAACATTTTCATCAGCCAAAACATGCTTTACATCACTCTGTTGAGAAAATAATATTTGTGGTGTAGTAAAATCCAGCATATGCTTCTGTTTCATGCTTCAGCATTAGTCTAAAAATAGTTGGACACCCCCCAATTCTAATAAGCGTGATCTCTTCAATTTATGCTTCCCTACCAGAACTGCAGAAGGTTTTGAAATACATTTTTTCCAGCTTAAGCAAAGGCTGCCTCCTGTCGTAGTTCCCAGAGGGTTTATGGTATTATTTTGCACTAGTCCTGAAGCACAGTGTGTTACAGAGGTCCATTATGGAAGCTGTGCTGTAGCTCTAAGAAGGTGGTTGCAATCCCATGATGAAGTTACCTGTGTCACAGCTATAATGCAGACTTTAATGGCCTAATGTTCCTGCAGCATTTTAAACAAACTGAACACACTGCAAAGTTCTCCCTCTGCTGCAGAGTGGGCTCTAAGGCCACTTCAAGAATCTTGATGAATTCCTGGATAAATTTAGCAAAAACAACAGCACTTCTTCGTAACAGCAGGGTTTCATTTGGGAAATAAACATCCACTTTTTATTTACAAAGGATTTTTCCTCCTCCTGCCACTGCTGTGCTATGCCCACTGCTTCCCCTCTACTTTGATCCAGAAAACAGAATACCAAGTGCCTAACCAGGACTTAAAGCAGATTTTTAAATTAGTTCCTGACAGTGCAAACAGATTGCTATTGATTGAAATGAGGCTGATTTTAGGCCTTGGATTAGCAAACCTAATGCCTAAATGCCGTGTTGCCCATTTCAGTACTTTGCACCGTGCTCCCCAGTGGTTTCCCAGGCAGCTGGGAAGTCTCTGCTCCTGCAGATTAGCGGGAGAGAGCCAGGCAGGGCCATCTGCGGCTGTGCCGGAAAGGACCCCTCCAAAATCCCCCGGGACAGGGCCCGGCACCACAACCTCGTTAGGAGCTCTGGAGCCAGAGACACCTCTCCCAGGGGCAGGAGCCAGTCTGTCCTCGGGGAGGCTCTGCTGGAGCCCAGCACCACAACCTGCAAGCTGGAGGGAACCAAAGCTCCAGGTGAAGGCACCTCCCGGGCTTCCAGCCAGCCTGGCCACGCTGGCTCAGAGGCTCCAGGCAGGGAATGGCACTGCCCTAACAGCCCTGCCCTCCCAGCCATCAGGAATGCCCACCTCAAACTAACCTGTGCAGAGCTTCCATGGCCAGACTGTAAATTCTTGTACTTATAAAGGTAGAAATGGACCCTGGTTTTAAGCAATACACCAAGCAAACGTTTTCCTGATTAAAAGAAAATGGACTGTTTTTCCTTTTGCTTTGTTGTTTAGTTTCAAAGGACGTTTAAATAACAATATCTGCTAACAAAAAGGGTAACATCAATTAGAAACAAAGAGAGACAAGTTTGTATAATTTCAGTGTTCAAAAGCAGTGCAATGCAAACACCAAAGCAGCACACACCAAACCAAACCAATCCCCAAAACCCACATTAAAGGCAACTTCTCTTTTCTTTCTCTCTTTAATTTTTTTTTTTGTAAGCTGCCTAGAATTCATTTGCTTTCAGTAGCCTGAGATACTGCAGGTAACAGAATAACCTTCTTAGACACAATGCAGCTTCCAAACACTAAATTACTAAGACACAGAAGGACAGGCATATCTATGTCCTCTGGCATACAGACAAAGATTCCAAGGGTTATTTTTCAGACTCACTCTCCTATGTGGCTGCTGAGCCTCAGCTAAGAAAGAGACATTTCAGTCTCTGAACTCTGAACTCAAGCAGCTACATGCTCCTATTGCCCAACCATCAGCATGAGCAACGTGATGCCAAAGGAAATTTTCCACACCAAACACCTCATTAGCCAGACAGGCTTCTAGACTGTTTCTCTCTACCTTGGGAAAAGCCCCACAGCCTTTGGGTACCACCACCCCACACAAACGGGGCCAAGGGTATGTAACTGGTTTGAAGATGAGCTATCAATTTTCACCGAGACATCAGAGGAACGTGAGAATCCTGGACGGCAAACGAGTCAGTGTATCGCCTTCAGCTCAGCAGGAACCCAGAGCACTGTTCCCCTTGGGGCAGGGAGGGTGTTATATCCATCACTGAATGTTGGATAACGAGATGATGAGCATCACAGAGAAACCACATGAATAGGTAATCAAACTTGTTAATGCAATTTAGCAGTTCCAGTCCAGCAAGAGCCACAGCAACAATATACATTAATCATCAATAATGCTCAGCAGTTTGATGAAGGCCCGGGAGTGAATGAGACAGGGGAATTAGCTCTGCTTTCCCTCCCTCCAGGAAGATCTGCTGAAGTCACAGAGATGTCACACCTCCAGAGCAACACGACCCCGTCAGCTTCCCTGCCCTTTCCTCCCATGCTCCAAACCCAACAGGCTATTTATGAGCACTAAATACGTGCTACACCACCCTGTTTTCCTCAGCTTCTCTGAGACTCTTCCTCATCTCAGGTGATTTAAACAGTGGGTGAGAAAAGGAAGGAGGAGGTGTAAGACACTAATCTTCGTGACAAATGACTATTTGCAGAACAGAGTGCTACTGCAGCCACATTTAACATCTAAATATATTCAACACACCCTGATGCTCCCAAACTGACTAACCACGGAGCCTGAGGTTCAGGTAACTGGAAATACCAGCAACTCTTTCCTATTAGCCCCAACTCTTTTCAGGCAGAAAGATCAACGGGTCCTGGAACTCAGAAAAAAAAATTAGAAAATAATTTAAAAAAAAAACAACCAAAAAAACCAACAAAACCCCCAACTGTTCTACATCCACTGTGCTCAGATGTTCACAGGAATAAGCAACTCCAAAAATGACACCAAGAAAGAGAAGAACAGCCCAGCTAAGGCTAATCAAAGGCTGACTCCAAGTTCAAGGGGTGACTTCTCTAAAAACTAGCAGAACAACAGAGGACACACAGGGAAGCACTGGAACTAAAATGTTTCATTTATACCTACCTCTTACTTCATCTAATACAATTATACCCCCAACCATAAAGGAGCCCTTCCAAAGAGGTGAAGGGCTGCTCTCCCCCCCCAGCACTGTCTGCAGCTGTGGTGAGGATTCCCTTCCACAAACCACAGGCTTAGCCCTGGACACGGCTTTTTGAAAAGGCAGTGACTTAATTTCCAAGAAATATTCCTGTGTTGGAGGCAGTTACAGACTGTCAGAGGGCTTGGCTTTCCTGTAGGCCACTCTGGCTACAGGAAAATCCACCCCAGCTTCCAACACTTCCCCATTCCTCGACACAGCTGATGGCTGCAGGAGGTTTTGTTGATCCCCATTGCAGAGCAGCAGTTTCAGATCAGCACCTTTCCCTGTGTGCATGTGTTGAGAGCAGCCCCAACAAATCCTGACAAATCTTTGACCAGAGGACCTGTAACTATTTGAAATGCCCTTTTCTCCCTCTGCTGGGTTACAGCAGGAGATAAACGTGTTTGAATGATTTCTATACACGGCTGGGAGTAATAGGCTGGAAAGGACAGATTGGTTCTCACAGCCCTCTCCCCATAGCCTGAGGTACAGAACTACCAAATATTCAGGAGCAAACGGCAATCTGGATGCTTTGTCAAATGCAGTGAAGTATTAATCTAATTTTCTAAACAAAGCAGACAACCTGGCACTCAAATCAGCTTACCACTTTGCACCTCTCTACAAGGATTAGCAGAATACCATAATTATAATGCCCAATTTGATTTATTAGAGGAGGCTGCGTAGAAGAGATGACAATTCAGTAGCATTGTGAAAAGAAGGGATGAGAGTATAAGGAAAGCTTCAAATTGAACAGTAATTTCTAAGCAACATCCCAATATAATTAGCATTAATTACAATAAGCTTTCCAAATGAGGTATAAACCTATGTTTAATAACCCTGAATTGCAAAAATCATCCCCCAAATTCCAGGAAACTTAATATTACAGCCAATTTGTCTAGACAGCTTGGCAGGAAATGCCAGAATTCTAGGTGTGAACTTTGTGGTTATTAAAAAAAAAAGGAAAAATTATTGAACGTGTCTATATCATTTGCATAATTAGTTTGAACTAAGAATAGCCTAGTTTATGTAGGTTAGATTTGGCTGCTACTTTCATCAACCTTACAGACCCCCAGACTTGTCTGGTTTTCAGAACTGTACCAGTTAGGATAATAGAAGGCATTTTAAAAAACCTCCCTTTCCAATAAAAGATAAATTCTAAGTGTGACTCCTTTAGAGAGGCACGGTGTATTAATGAGTCACTCATCACAGCTTTTATTTCATACGCTTTGTGCAAGCTCCTTGCTCTTTTTAGAGTTTGTTACTTATCCTCACAGGGGAAAACAAAAAGATTAAACAATGAAAGATGAATTCAGGTTTTTATGAATGTGGCAGCAAATCCCCTATTTAATCACTCATGGCAGCCAAATACTAGCCAGAAGAAACAGATAACCATGTCCTCATTTTTCAAAGCTGAAATACCAACAATCTAAATTGTTTGGTAAACTAAAGCAGCAGTGTATAATAAAAGAAATTGGAGTTTGCCAATGCAACAAAAACTCCTACCCCCAAAGGTTTCTGAAGAAGTGTCATGAAATCCCTAGTGGCCAGAACTACATGAAACTGAGTTTTAAATTTCATGTAGAAGATGTCACTGCTAACAACCCTTTCCTCCTGCAGGAACAGGGAACCTCTCCCCTGCCTCTCACATCCCCAGCAGTGCAAACCCCTGCCATGCACTGAAGTCCTGCAGCGCAATTTTAGACCAGAAGAAACAACTCCAATCAGTAGAAAAGCAGCATTTACTGCAGCCAAGCTTCCATGTGAGGGAGATTTTGGTGGCAACTGAGACCTAATGAGCTCCTTTGTGCTCCCTGTCCCCATAATCTGCTCCACTCCCAGTTGCATCAACATGAGCATTTGTTTTGTTACTCTGGGGAGCAGAGTGGCAGGGGAGACAGCTTTATGGATACTCCAAGGGTTGCTGGAGTGGTGTTTGGGGCCTTTTCACTTAAATATAAAACCTGACAGAGCAGTAGCTTTACAGAGGCAGAGGAGCTGAGGAAGCACAATGCCAGAATCCTGGTGTAAGTGTCAGGCAGGAATACCATCCAGTACTCTTGCTTCTGAATATTTTATATCAAAGCCAGGCACTTCTGGTGAAATACATGCTTGGGTTTGTGGGTTTGGAAGCCAAGAAAAGCATCCTAGTTGTTCAGACTTTCATAGAAACTAAAATGTGCCTCTATTCATCCATAATCAGAAACCATTTCAGTTGGCACAGAGCACAGTTTGTGCACAAGCTCATTGCACCTGTAACCAGGGGGGAATTGAAATCCTATCACTCAACTAATACCAAAACCAATCAAGAAACTTGATATATCTTAACTACACAGACACTGATGAGTCTAAAACCAAAACATTTGGTATCACTATGGGGAGTTAAAAGAAAACAAACCTGGCAAATATTTTCCTGGGAGTGCATGATTACATGATTTGCTACCCAAATGTTTGCAAGCAGAAAAAGTACTAACATCTTTACATAAATTATTTGCACTGAATTATTCCAACTATTTTTTTTTTTAATCAAAAGGAAGAAAACAAAAGTCTGCTTTAAAGACAACAATTAGCCACCACAAGAGCAGGGTCATGAGTAGACCATGAGAATTTCTAACTTTATATGTGATGAGCCCTTCTGAACCAATATGCTAAAATGCAATCCCAAAAGACTGTGTGTGGTGGAGAATCATGTGGGGGGTTACAATAGATAACCTTAACGATTCTTTCAAATCCTACAATATTGCAAGTCTGAAAAAACAATTCCAGTAACTGGACAATTCAATCTTTCTCTGTCTGGCACAGGTACAGGATCACTTCCACAAAACAAAAGCTGTGCCTGGGTTAAACAGCTCTTTTTCTCTGCATCACAGAGAATAAAAACCAGTTTTTCATTGCAGTGTGCTTCCTAGCTCAGGACAAATGCTGGAAGGACACTGGTGTTCCCACTGGCTCCCAGTTAATGGACAACTGGGAAAGTGCCCACAGATAGATGCTGCTGTGCCATGGGGATTGCAAACCAAGGAATGCTCACAGAGTCACCAGCAAACCTCCCTGCTGAGCAGCAGTGAGGTGATGAAGAGCCTGCCAGCCCCAGTGCCTCTTCTTTGTCACCTCTGGGCTCTGCAGGTGCTGTGGCTCAGACAGGAGTCTCTGCAATCATCCCCTCCCACATGACAACTCCTGATTCATTCATGCTCCACCACATTATAGAAGGGCACAGAGAAAAGACAGCCCACAGCAAGCTCTCTCCAAACTGACTCTCCACTTCTAAAATACTTGAATAGTCTCTCCTCCTCAACACACTGTCCTGGGGGTACTTGATTCCTGAGATGGACATAGCCATGTCTGCAACTTCCAGGTGCACATTAACAAGCACACCTTCCCCAAAGGAGGTTGTGATCCAGCTGATGATTTCTCTTTGTGTCTAAGACTGTAAGAGCCACAAACCTATGGTATGAATCACCACACTGCCTCAAAGCTGCAGGATACAAGGGAGGTCTGCTCCTTCCTTCCTACATTACCCTGGACACCTGATCTTCCATTTCAGCTTATGAAACCTGCCCTCAACACAGGGTTTGTGCACTTGGCCAAGAGCCTTCTAAGAGACGTTGTTTTCACCAGCACAAGTTACCAGAGAAGCCATTTACATTAACAACCTCAGCCTACCAGCAAGGACAACATTTCACAGTGGCCAGTGCCATGACATGGTCACTTCAGAGGAGAAGTGATCTCCTACCTGTTTGGACTTCAGGGGGAGTTTCTTCTTCATCCGCTCTTTGCCTCTCTCTGCCTCTCTCTCAGAGCTCCCAGCATCATTGTTATGGCCATTTTCACTCGGCTCAGCAGACACACAGTTTTCAGATTCTCTGGGTTTCTTTCCTGGATGCCTCTCCCATTTCTCTTTCCTCTCCTGAGGCTTTAGCGACATGTCCTTCTGTAAAGGAGGAAAAAACCAGGACTGTAAGTTCTTCAAGTTCTTTAAGGCTACTTTTAAGCATTAAGCCGTACAAACAAGACAGCGTGTTCCTTCCAGAGATGACTTAGGATGAATAATTAGGCACGCACAATGCAAACAGTAATTTTAGATTAGATTAGGATGAATACTCTCCAGGCTATGTGTTTGATTCATTTCAGAGATGCTGGAACTGGTTATGAAAATGAGTTCACTCCAGATTAATTCAGAAACCACACGTCAACAGCACATGACCAAGTCAGGATCCTGAAGGGAAGCCTTTAACTGTTCAACTGAAACAGAGGTGGGTTTTATTTTGTTTTGTTTCTGATCTCAGAACGAAACACATCAGACCCCCCCTTGGGGCTGATGGTGTCTGATTTGCAGCAGCATTCATATGGAGAAAGGCACTTCTAAAGCCCTACCACATTCCCTGAGCCAGAGAGATCAATGGCATCCAAACACACAACAGAGGTTGAACACTTCTAAGTGTTAAGTGTCTGCCCTGAATCAGGGCTCTAACACACAATCCAAGCACAGTTTAAAAGCGGGTATGTCGTGTCATAATGATTAACATCAGAAAGTGAGATCAGAGGAGGGAATTACTGCTGCTATCCCTGGCATCTCTGAGGACTGAAAGCTGAACTCCCAGTGACAATGTACCAAACTCTCTCCCCACACACATCGCATGGAAAAGGAGTTAAAGAAATAATATGTCAAATCACTATGACATTAGTTCACTACAGCTAGATAAATTTCTCCCCAATGTCTTTTATTAACTGCTCAAGGATAAAAACCGAACTCTTACGGGAATGTTTTGCAGAATCTCTATTCCAATTAATTTTTTATGTGAGGTAAATACATCAGATTAGGATATACCTTAAAAGCACTGCTTACTATGCCAAACTTCGTCAACTTCACCCACAGATATTTCTCTAAATGCCTTGCTTCCAACTCAAGCAATTACATCAGGGATATTTGTATCCCGTGTGAAGGGAGCTCACAGTGCAACTGCTCACATCAATGCACGCACCTTCAGTACTGCAAAAGAGCTCATGAAAATCATTAGCTCTCTAGTCTTTCAAAAACTGAAGCCCAACAAAAAAGAAAATTAGGAACTGGGATGAAATGCCCTGCTGATTGCTCCAGATTACTTCCTCCCCCTCTCCTTTAATTAGTGAATTGACTGCTTCAGTGTGCAACATGCTGATTCCACTCCAAATCACTCACTTGTTTTAAGTTACCCTTCCCTGGGAAGGGAGATGATGTGCTGACACTTTGGGGTCACAGAGACATTGAAATCAGAACCACAGCAATAAAATACTTCGAGCTATGTCCAATTCCAACCCAGGCTCTGACACAATTAGCCAGCACCCAACCTCTGTACACCTTGCACAGGGGTCCTGTGGGGCTGGAGCCTCCTCTTAAAGCACACAGAGAGACAGCAAGTTGCAAAACCACCGAGGATACAACCCCTCCACCAAAATTAAAATAACTAGCACTGTCTTGGAAGCCCTAGAACACACCAGAACACAGTTCAGCTTGCCAAGCCCATAACTGGGGAAAGAGCAAGGAAAATGACTGTCTGGCATTATTCTCCATGAATGGTAAAACGAGGAACATAAAATAGTGTTTAGCTGCTCAGTTTGGTTTTTAGTTTAAAGGTAACACTTTAAAGCAGCAGTTCAAGATGCCACTTAAAGGTCACAATGTCCTGTTTGCTGGGAAGCTGCTGAGACAAAAATCAAAATGCTAATCTTCAGCAACTGATCAAAACCTAGTGACGTGGAAATGATATGTTAACTGATACCCAGCAAAATACTAGAAACAGAAGTCACCACAAATGTGCACTTCTTCGCAATTCAGATGCAGGTAAGACGTGACAGTAGGCACATGGAAGATGCTGCATGAGGTGACACGGGCCCTGCTGAGGGAGAAAGGAGGCTGGGGCAGGGAAATGCCACCACCTGAGAGCACCAGCAAATCTTGTACTCCTGGCTCGGGGTGCAATATTCACTTTGAAGGATGCCTTCAAAGCCACTAATTGACCGTTTTGGTTTAAACTCATGGTGATCGGGCCCCTGTTAATACTTTAGGGGAAGTCTTCCCTCAGTACCCACAGCACCTTCACTGCAGTTTTAGATGATTCACTTCACCACAGAACCAGTCTGGAAATCTGTGATTTTCTCCTGAGCAAATCCTACAAAAAACTCCCTACTTGGAAATTTAGCCTTTTATCCCTGTTCCGTTTGGAGATTTAAGGTTTGTCTCATCACCGAGCTACCAGCAAAATTAATTCAGGGAATACAGTTATACCTGGATCAAAGCCAAGGAAATAATTCATTCACTTGTAGTGCCACTTGGGTGCAGGAATCTCGAGCACTTCTCAGACAGCCGTGGATGAAGCCCCAGGCCCAGGCAGGGGAGGAGGGCAGGGGAGGCCTCAGCTCCACCACACACCTGGGGCAGCCCCGGGGGAAAAAAGCCAAGTTTCTCAACCCATGACAAGAAAACTACTACTGTTACTCCACAGTCCTGCTCCTCCCCAGTCCAGCAGAGGATGCAGCTCACGGGGCTTTATTCTGGGAAGGCAGGACACTGAACTCAGCACCTCCCTGCTGACAGAGAGGGACAGCGGGGCTGTTCTTTGTGCTGCTCAATGCAGACCTCTGCAGCCTCAGGCAGAGAGCAGGAGAGGGCTAATGGGGTTTCTGTTCTTGCCTCCTTTGTCTCCTTTCTATTTACCCTACTAAAAGAGCCTTCCCAGCGATTGCTCTTTTGCTAAAGTTTATTACCTCCAAGTTGGGGACCTCACTTAGCACAAGAGCTTGCTATTTTTGGATGTGCATCTCTGCTCGTGCTGGAAATCCAGAACATCACAAGAGTGAATGTTTATTGATGCATCTTGACTGACTTCAATCCCGAAATCCCAGCTGGCGGGAGAGACTGGCCTCCTGACAAACTGCCCCACTGGAGCCTTCTCCCCAGGCAAGCCCAGACCAGCAGATATTTTCACCTTTGCACATCACACAAAGCTCAGGGATTCACACAGTGATAATATCTCAAGTCAGGCACCACAGTCAAAAGGTCTCCACATCCACCCTTGGGAGTTCTGTCCAACCCAGACCTGACTACCTTTGCTGTCACAGGGCCAGTAAATCCCTTCTCCAGGGAAAGCTGGTGGATCCAGGCCCTTTCTCTCTTCTCTGTTCCAGAAAGGAGATTGCTAAATCTTTTCCCGGAATATAGAAAATTATTTTGTTCCTTACTACTCACTGCTTCCAGGGCTGTCTCCTACCTGTCCTCACTTAGGAATTTCTCTCACACCTTCCAGGGCAGGCTGCAGCCTCTCCATCTGCAGCCCCTTGTCTGTCTGGGCTGCAGACTGAGAGCAGATGGTTCTAATTGGCTGCATGGTTACAGATAAGGAAGAATTAGGCCTTTCTTCAGAGCCTCCTTCCTGGCAGTTACTCCATGAAACACACAGATTCTATCTCCTCATTTGTTTATTTGGATGTACAGACACCAAAGAACACTTCAGCTGAAAATGGGATCGAGGGGCCTCCTCCGGCTCCACCTGAAATACCTCCCACAGGAGTGGTCGTGAAGATCCACTGGCAAAGGACCTTGGCACAGGCTGGCAGGGTCTGCAACACGTTTTGGGGGTCCATAATAAAAACCTGTGTGATTTTTTTTTCCACCACTATTCAGCCTGAGCTAGTTAAAGTTATGCAACTGCACCCCTGCTCGTGGCGTCCTTAATCACTCGGAACACTCCTTCCGGAAAAGCCATTTTTCTTCTGTCACCAAGGCACAGCTGCAATCTCCAAAGGCACTCAAGGTGCACAGTGCTCAGTTTATAAATAAAGCTGGGAATAACAGGGGTGCACTGCCCTCAGTTGTGGAATGAGACTCTTCTTACCCCCAAAATGCCACAGCGAGAGCCTTCTGCACAACGGACTCCACATTTTGATCAGGAAATAATGATCAGCCCTGGAGGACCCTGGCACAAGCTCAGATCCACAGCCATCCTCTGGCTGGAGTTATCACTGCCTGTTTGCTCAGCCCAGCTCAAACTCTGCCTTAATCCTCTGAATTTACACAGCTCTGAGATCTCAGGAAGCATAGAGGGGAAGGCTCTGGTTGTAAATACCTGTCAGACACAGGGAACACTTAAAGAACCTGAAGGAAATGCCCAAACCCCACACGGCCAGATGAAAACCCTCAAGTGTGCTGCTGGGATGCAGAGGGCGAAAATAACACCTACAGTTAATAAAATAACTACTCTCAGCCCTCAAGCATCAGTTCAAAACGCAGCCCTGGTGTGAAATCAAGCCCATTACAATCCCCTGTCCCCAGGGCCCATCGGACACTGCAAGGCTCAGCCAAGGACTGGTTACACTCTGCTCCTGCCAGACTGCCTCTGCCGACTTCAGGAGATTATATGGGCTGATTTCCCAGAAGGGAAACAGCCTCCAGCTTCTCTCTCCACAGCTCGTCACTGCAGCACTCATTCCTTAAGCTGGGGAACATGAAATATCGCCCTGAACATCAAACAGGAGAAGGATCCACTCAAAGGAAATAAAAGCCATAGCTGTCTCTGAAAATGCCCCTGCTCGTCCCTGTTTCTGCCTCCAGCTTCTCTCAAAAAATTGCAATGGAAAAGCCCCCAAGGATCTGAGCACCATCTATCCTTATATCAACTTTATCATGCCATTAGCAGCAGGGTTGTCAAATGTGTTTGTTGTTCAGGGAGAGATCCTGGCTCAGAGAGCAATTGAAAGAGATTTATTTTTGATTAGGTTACTTTTAAAATATTTCTATTGACCTGATACTCGGTTTGTAAAACAGCAACACAGAAACAATCGCTGACCATGTTCTCATACTTTCTAAGTAGACAAAGCACATTACAAATACAGACAGGAGCACTACTACAGCAAATCTACCATCCATTTAAGTTGCATAAAGGTGACACAGGAGGCAGTAATTCAAATGGAAGGATAATATTGGAGATATACATGAGAAAAGTACACGAAAGACTAACTTTAAAGCAGGGATTTGAAGATGGGTCCGTAGAGAGAGAAACCACTGCAAGGACAGGAGCCTGCACAAGAAAAGATGAATAGCCAACAGGCAAATAAATTAGGTGAATAATAAGGAAAGAAAAAAAAGGGATGAAAACGGAATGGGATAAGAGACAACTCCACTGAAGGGTATCAGGTAAGAGTATACCCAGGTGACTGAATTTGAACTCAACAGCCCCCAGGCCTCTCAGCCAAAGCCACCAAAGCCGTTTCAAAAGGCAAAAACTAGAGTCTAGATTTGAAGTGACTTTCTTGCTTTGACCCTACATTCAAGCAACACAATCAATATCAATTAAAATGATTGCAAATGAAATCCTTGTTTGTTTAACCTTGGACTGCAATTCTCCTTTCACAGCTGACATATTCCAGATGAATCTGGGTCTTGCTTTTTAAAATGCATCACATTTGCTCTGACCCCGTCACATGTTGAGCTCGAGAAAAAGATGACTTTTTGACAAGACAGCTTTGGAAATGTTAAGACATTTGAAGCTGACACTGGTTTACAGGTTTATGATACATGATTTAACTTAAAAATACAAGTGGATGAACCAAGAAACTCACTGTAATTGAAACAGTCAAATTTATTACCAGAGGTTGCATTCCTGTCACCTAGGAATAGCTGAAGAGCAAGCTGCTGTACTCTGCTAAATGCCCACTTGTTATGTCCCAAGAATGAAGACCTTGGCTACCAGGACCTTGAAGGCACCACACCAAGTAGAGATCCCTTGGACAAATGTTACCTCAACACAACATAGCCAAACACTACAAAAGAGAAGGTCAGTTCACTCTACTTTTAAATGCATTTCAATCCACACTGAATTTACAAAGCTTTGATTGCTCTTTTTCCCTGCACGAGACCTGAGTAAATAATGATACAGTGCTGAGCAGTAATTATTTCAAAAAGCTGTGGAGAAAGGGGCTGGTGCTGTTCCCTTCCTTCTCAATTACTTGAGGGAGAAAAATAGTCCTCTCCCTCCATGGTAGTACCAAGCACCTGGAAACAGCGTTTAACAGTCATTCAGGGCACAATGAAAGTAAGAATGTACACAGCAAACACCTTCACTTCAGTGAGAGGTCAAGGAAATCTGCACCAGTGTGAGCATATGGTTGACCATGTTTTTGGCATAAACCATTCTCCACCATCACCCACTGGGGAGGTGGATACACCAAATCTCCTGTTGTGAGCTCCACAGGAAGGCAGCCGTGGCTTTCTCCCTCTCCCCCAGTTTCCTCTTCAGAGCTGCACTGCAGAGAACTGCACCCGTCTTCCCTGCTACCTACTCAGAGACACTGCACAGCTATTAGAACTCTCACAGGTGCTTGCTGTCCATCAGAAAGGAAATGATCCCACTTTAAGCCATCAGTATTTCCTCCAGTGATGGCAGTAAATGCCTGAGGAGCGCTCACAGAATTACTGTCAGCGGAAAGTGTGTCAGAGAGCAAGGGAGCTGAAATGATTGAAGGGAAGCTGGGGCACCATTTCAGGTGGAGGAAATGAGGTGTACTGCAAGCCCAGCCTGTCCAGCGTGTGCAGGCTGCAGGAGTGCTCCAAGGTGCTGCTGTACCTGCACTGCCAGCCCATTCTGCCCAGCCCTCGCTGCAGACAAAAGCACATTTCGGCTGAAGCTGCTTTCAGCCAGGACTGGGAGCTCAGCATGCTCAGTTTATGTGGTGTGTGAAAGAGCTGGGAAGAGCTTGTGCCTGCCTGACAGCACCTACTTGAGCTGATTTGAGTGGCAGTGCTGCACTTGCCGGGTGTGAACGCTGAGCACAGAGCTCGGCCCTCCTGCAAATTCCCAACCTCCCAAGGGAACGATTAGGAAAGGCAGCAGCACCACACACTGCCCAGCATCTCACAAGTGACAGACTGTGCATAAACATCTCCATCTTAAAGAATGTGACCCGGGGCCATCAATCTCAACTAACTTCCAAAAGTATCCAGCAAGTAAGTGGCAAGGTCAGGCACACGCTCCAGGTCCAGTGCTTTGGGAAGACATTCCTCAAGTGTGCCACTGCTTAGCCCACGCTGCTGATAGCCAGCAATCACAAGCTTCTTTACAGAGCAGCCTTTAAACACTGAATCTGAACTAATTTTTCCTCTCCCCAGATTATTCAAACAGGCACTCACATTGAAATCAAACATTTCCCATCGAGTGGCAGAATTAGGACCTGAAGAAGCAGCTCCTACCCTGAAGCCAGATGTGGCTGTTCCATCACACATTTCCAACCTTGCCAGGAAGGTAACACAACCCCCAGTCTCCAGCTGCACCAGCTGGCCCCAAGCTGCCAAAGGAAAAGGCACAAGGATCCTGCCAGCACAAACTGATACATCAGCTGGATGCTTTCACCATTACCAATTTTCAGCTAAACTAGTTAGAAACAACAGGAAGACAATGCTGAGTAAAAATGCCCCCAGCCTATTCATCACTATAGACAGGAATGCTTAGAAATACTCCCTCTCTCTTTAAAATTAATAACAAAAGGAGAAGACACAACTGTTTCCACTTCTGCTGGGAGGGGGATGTCACGCTTCCATGAGCTGGACTCTGGAAACAGAGTTGAGCCAAGCTTAGGCTGGGCAGATGGACTGGACACATGGCTCATTTACTATAGGCAAGGGCCTAAATTGCTCTCCTCCATCTATACATCTGCATTTAAAATTTTGATCTTCATAGTGCAAAGTACACAACAGCCACAGTATGACTGTACTGACTACCCTGTGAATAGCTTCATCTTGAGACTGAAGAGACACAGCTACAGCCTTAGGTAGCTTGGTCATGAATTAAAGAACCTCAGCCTGATTTCTTAAGTAGTTCAAAGCCTCCACCAGCTAAATACGAAGTTTTACTGTATTTTTTAGGATTCAACCACACGTGTTGTCTCCACTCACTTCATGGCACGTACTTTTAAAACACAGCCATGAAAAATGTACAGCTCTTCAGGCAGTGGCACCCACAGCATGAAAGTTCCAGACGAATCTCCCACGTGGTGACAGCCTCAAACACGTTCACTCTACAAGTAGCTGGGGGTGTTGAGACTCTGCTTCCAGCCTACACTCTTTATTACCACCCTCCAAGGAAGGGTTCCCAACGCTGCTGCAGAACAGAGGGATGACTGTTCTCCAGCACCAGCAGAGCAGGCTGCAAGCTCCGCTTCGCCTGCAGTTTGACACAGCTTGCACAAAGCCAACTATGCTGAGCCGAAGGGGACAAATGCTCACAAATTCACTCCTGCCAACTCTACTGCAGGGGTGAGAGTCTCCAGAAGAAAAAAACAGCCATATTCTGATCCCTGGTGCTGCGTTGTAAATTAATTTATGTTTTAAACACTATGACACTAGAGGCATTTTTTACCAACTCTGCAGTTGCCCTCAGTGGTAGGCAACAATTTTCAGCTCAGCTGTCATGAAGTCTAGAATGTGTATTCAATAATTAGTCCTCTGGTAGTTTCTTTTGGCCGAGAAACAAATGACAAGAAATATAAATGGTTCAACAAACAAGAAATATGTAAAAGCCAGCCTCCTCCAGAACCAGCTGCCCACAGCACATTACTTCAACCTGAGGGGAAAGCTCTGAGTGAGAGGACTGCTGGCAGGAGAGAAACTCCTTTTTAAATACCTCAATGCCACATGCCCTGATGAAGAGCCCAGGTCAGTGCATCTGTGCCACCCTGACCACCCCTGCTCCTCCTCAGAGGAGAGACGTCCTGTGCCACGGAGGTGCCAGCCTCGCCAGCAGTGATGAGCTCTCACACCGAGGGGCTGAGCACACCACGGGCTCGGCAGCAGCTCATCTATAACTGCTGTGCTAGAACAAACAACGGGCAACCAAATGTCTCACTGTATCCTTGGGGCTTCCCAGAATAGTTCCAAATAGTCAGATATCCGTGTCAGGAGCAAAACATTCATTTATATCCTAGGCAATTGCTGAGAAATGGGAAACGTGCACGACAGTAGCAGGCAATGTTAATGTATTCTATGTTACAAAACATTTTCAGTCAGAGAGCTCAAAGGTCATTAATAGATTTTCATATGTTTACAGACAGCAGCAATTTCAAGCTCTGTAATTTTAAAACTGCATGTCAGTCTCTCAACTTCCAGCTGTTATTTCAACATTAGATAATGAACACAATGCAAAGGTTACACAATCACTTGAACCAGCTTAGGCAGTAGATCCAGTCACACAAATCATTATTAAATTCTAATTACACATATATTATTTTATAACTCTTATTAGAACAGCAGGGCAAATCCTCTTTTATAAAGAGATCAACTGTTTAGAAAAAGAGGCCAGAAAGGTTATTCTTTTAATGTTACAGAGTTGGTCTCTCTCCATCACCTAAAGCACTGCTGATTTATGAGTCTGAAACAACACTGCACCTTGTTAACACCTCACCAGCCACCAGCCCCTGTTTTGCTTAAATCCTTTATAGGTCCTTAACACAGATACTGATGCCTACTTAAAATAATTATCTTCAATCAGAGGGACAAAACAGCATTTAGTGGTTACCCAGTGTCCTGCCTGAATATGCTCCTGCTTTTTCTTCATACAAGTATTTTGAAACTGAGAAGACACCCTCCAAAACTTGGAGATTATTCCTGAGGAGAGTGCTGTTATCTAAGCTAAAGCTTTGCAAGACATCAGGCTTCCCTACTGCAGATTTTTATTTAATTTTAATTTGGTACCAGAAGAAATAATTGTAATCATCTGATCTGACTCTTTTATCATGCAGCAAAATGAGCAAAATCGCCCAACTGTGAAGTGGTCCTACTGCAATTTTGGATATGCACTAGAAAACTATCCTCTTACCACCTAATCAGCCAATTATGTTTTGCTCTTGTCTAGCTTTACTTTTTCTCCCTCTCTGTTCCCAGGCAGGGCAAAGCGTTACTCGCTCTGGTTTATTCCGCCCAAATCCAGCTGTCAGTCACACAGCGTGCAACCTCAATGGGAATTGAGGAATCTCATCCCAAGGATTTAGCTTTGAAGCAGGACAGACCAGCACTGTCCCTTTGTGCGGGTGAGGGCTCCTGCAGTGACAGCAACGCTGCCCTGGCAAAGTGATGTCTCTCTAATCCCCAGCGCATCCTTAGCCAGCCATGAATTTCACACTGGGAAATTCCATGCTTTGACATTAAATAATTCCAGCTGGGATTTTTCAAAGGATAAGAGATAGGCGCCCAATCCCATCACATTCCAACAGGAAGGTTTGGTTTATTTTCTTTTTAAAAAGGAAACCCATATTTCCTTCTTCTTTCCATCCCAGTTTCCTCTGGGAGATGGAGCTGAAAGCCAGAAACAGAGGGCGAGTGCAGTGCTGAAGGGAAGAGAGGCTGCTGAGAGTGGCAGACAACACCACCAATTCCTGGGGACATCAGTGTGCAGCGTGTGACACGAGAAGGAGCAGACAAATCAGCACATCCATTCCTGTTCCTGAGAGACAGGAGGCTCTGCACTTTGCCTGGTTAGTCTCACTCGCCACGAGGGAAGAAGTAACCAAGCAAACACCCACCAGGGCAGCAGACAATTAAAGCTCGAGAGTGAACAAACCCAGCAAGCTCCCAGCAAGGGGAGAACATGTGCAGAATCAGAATGATGTGATCCCCTCACCCCAGCATGTCAAATAAGGCCTGGGGCAGGTAGGGCTGCCAGGACAATGACCCACTGCAGGGACAGACCTCAGCAGAGCAGGTGCTGCCACTCACTCTGGGCTGTCCCACCAAACCCAGGGACTGCAAGTTTGCATTGGCTTTGCCGCTCTCTTTCCACTACATCTGGAGGATCTTGGTCTTCCCTCATCCAAGTGGTGATAAGTTGGGCCTAAATTACCCACGCTAAATTATGAGTTTCATTAATGCTGAGTTTTCAGATACAGAAACCTCTATCTGCACTTCCCAGACCTGAAGCTGGAGGCTGGCTGGCTTGTAGGACATTTTTCTTCCTATCTGGAACAAGGCTTTACCAGTCAGAGACTAGAGAAAGGAGCGTTCATGCAAAGTCTTCCACTTGCTGCCAGCCCTCAATGTTGAAATGCAACAGGGAATTAAAACATGATACAGAGCAGCAACTTTCATCACTGCTGACCCCCTCAAATTAGTTAAGAGCCCTTGTACATCTCCTGATTCATTCTCTGAGAGTTTAACTTTGCCTCTTTGTCTACTGTTCACAGCACCTTGTCAACGGTAAACCTCACAGATTGAGAAATACAGATGCAGCACACAGCATTTCTTTGTTCAGATGGGCAAAACCCGTTGGCAAGAACCAAAAAATCCAGTCAACATGAGAAGGGTTAAGACAGAACAGATGCAACCAGAGACTCTGGGGAACAGCCTGCATGGAAGCAGGGTTTCTTGTGATTACTTCTGTCTTGTAGTTCCTAATAAGCCACATCACAGCTGACATCTCCACCAGCTATCTGCTGCCTCATGTAGATAACCAGAAACAGAAAAGCTGACACGGCAATTATATTGTACACACACACACAGACACACCACCTAACAACTCTCACTGCTACAGCAGCACGAGCAGCAAAGCACAAGCACATCCTGAACTCTCATCCAGGCTCAGACACCAATCCTCAATGCAACCACACGTGAGATGCCTGCTCTAAAAACTGTTTTAAAAAGCGTCCATAAAATCAGGTAAAAGTGGCAGCACAGCTCACATGTGCAACGACACAAAGAACTTTCAAGATGAGAAAGAGCTATAAAAGTATTTTGCAACTACTGTTCATTAGTAAAGCTCTCATCTCCAGCCCAGTTGTAACCCAGAGGACTCCTGGTGCCCACCTAATCCCACGGCACACCTCAGGATGCCAGGCACGAGTAAGGAGACGCCGGGCAGCAGAGCAGGGAGATGCTCAGACAGGGCAGGGGGATCCTGAGGTGCAGCAGGCCCGGGAAAGGCCAAGGGCAAAGGGAATCAGCATCCTCTGAGCCACCTCTGCCTCGGGAGGCTGTTGCTAAGAGACGAAGCCCCGCGGATGTCTGGAAATCCTGCGGCTCTGCCCCATCCCCAAACACGGCACCCAATGGGTCAGGCTTTCCTCCTGCAGCCTGGGATAATCCTGCTTTTGTGCGTAAAGCAGCTCCTGTCAAGGAATTCGGGGAGCCCTGTGCTACTGAAAACTGCTGATAGAAAGATAATATCAAGAATACTCCATTTCAAAAAGCTGACAGAAGGGCAGAAGGGGAAATTTTACACATCGGACCAGAAGTGCTTGCTAAAGCAGAACGGGATTTAAAAACCCAGGGGTTTTGAGGTATTTGTTTCCAGTGAAGGATCTAGATTTCCCAAGTTCCCCACTGTGACCGAGCAAAATTGTAAGCATTAGTTCTCAGGTTTCAGCAGAACCTGTAAAAGCAAGTGACTGAGAAACCAGCATCTTTTTGCAATGCTACCAGAGGCAAATATATTCTGAAACCTCACAGAAAGAGAGTGACTGTAAAGGCTTTAAAAACCAGAAAGACCAGCTTCAACATGCACCCATCCCACAGAAGGCAGCAACTGGAAGAGTGCAGGGCCATGTTAATTAACATGCACTTAACGGCACTTAATTCCCCGTCTCTCTCCACCTTATTGATACAGATGAGGTTTGTGGCTTTCACATCCCATTAGCAAAAGTCTTCCTCTAGGAAAAAAAGACCAATAAAGCATGCCGAGGAGGTGAGGGAAAGTTCTTTAACAATTTATAAATAATATCATCATTTGACTTTTATCAAGCTTTTGTCATTAGCAATTCTTAAAGCACAACACAAAGGGAATCAGAATTTTGACCTGTTTTGCAGAATGAGACATTAACAAATGCAAAGCTACTTGTCTCAAATCAAGCATCAGCCCTCTGGTAAATCTAGGATGAGATCTACGTCTCCCAGCTCCTAATCGTGCTGTGCTCCAGAAGAACCAACAGCCAAAAACCACTGAAATCTCCTTCTGGCACTGGAAAGGGTTTCATGTTGGTGGTAGAAGCAGATTTTTCTAAGACACACAATATATGCAAAAGCAGGTATTAGCTATGGAGTGGGCAAGAGGTGGGATCTGCACAGCTTCAACCTCATACCCCTTTGAGTGTCTGAGATGAAATCAGCTTGAGGATAGCAAGGACAACATGATCAATATATTAAGTCAAGCTGTTTGTTACCAGAAGAGCAGAACTGGCAGCACTTTTTGGCTTTTGAAATATGACACATAACCTGGCCTTTCTAATGCTCTCCTTTGGATGGCACCCAAATCCAGCACCATCTGGCCAGCATGGGCATGTGTGTACAAAGAGGACAGAAGAGACTCCTGGCTGACAGATAAAGTGACATATCAGTGCAGCAACAAGGACTCCAAATCTCTTCAGCATTTGCAAAGCCAGCTCAGCACACTGGAAACACAGGGCCAGCTAAGAGACTTCAGGGCAATAACAGGGCTGAGAAGTTCTTGCACACGTAAGAACCAGGTAAATATTTGTTTGGTTTGTAGAAATCAGTGCCAACAGTACAAAAAAACCCCCAAACCACAAAATGCTTTTCCTGGGGTAGATTTGAAGCAGAGGGTATCTCATTTCTTCCCCTGCCCCAAAACTAATCCCTACATTCAAAAGCCTGATTTGTCCACCTCTGTTTTTACATTCACTCTTGCATGACAGTCTCCTGGCATCACATGGCAAACAAAACCAACATGTTATTCCATGGCTTAGAACTTCTCAAAGCTTGGCTTCCCAGCTATGGCACAGGCCACTCCTTCCTTCTCTCCTGCACTGGATTCTTTTAGTTTCAATTTCTAGCATTTCAGGGATGATTTGGCAGTAAGGAAGTGAGAATACTTAGGTAACAGCATGAATTGCAATCTGTCCAAGAGAACAAGTGGGATGTCTCATATCACATCTACCATCCAATTCTGCATTCACCTACATGGTTTCATGCAGCTGTGAACTCCACTGAGACAAGTAAAGTCACAGTGGTGAAGAGAGAACCATCAGAAGCTCAGTTTATGCCAACTCAAAAAAACCCTCCAGGAATCACCAAGGAATGGTGCAAAATGGTTATTACAGTTTAAGAAAACACAGACAACCCATCCACCTGCTAAATACCCAGTATTTTACACAGAGGAGTCAAATCTTGTTCTGAGCCTGACCTGTTTCTCATTGCCAGAGATCAGCTGGCTTTACAAAACCAGTCAATCACCCCTTCCTCAGTTTTGCAGTTTTCCCAGTGCAATGCCTTCTCCCAGCTCCAGCCCCTGCTCTCTGGATTCAGAATCCACCACTTGCCTCAAGCTTGAGCCATGACATGTGGTTTGGTGGTGCTTCCTTCAGAGCCAGCAGCCCCTGCTCCCATCCAGCTCACCCCGGGCAAAGGTTTCATTCAGACAACTTCCACTGGCTCTCAGCACACACTTGCTACTTCCCCTTATCTAATCTTACTTTCTGGTACTTGACAGTGTCACAGGTCTGGCATTTAAAACATTTGGAAGAAAAACAGCCTGCAGAAGCACCCGGGGAGATTAGAATTAGGGCGCTAATTGTCTTTGCAAGGAGGTGCAAGGGCCAGCGCTCTGCAAGGCTTGCCCGGCCCCCATCCCTGCTGCCAATGCCAGCTGTGCCTGGACCTGCTGAGAATGACCTTGAGAAAGCCCTTTTCCTTCCTTCCCAGACGAAGGAGTGAGGGAGTCACCCGTGGGACAAATCCAAATTACTTTAGCGGTGCCGCTGCAGCAGCACGAACATCTGGGCAGCAGCTCGGGGAACTGGACCAGTTTGCTGACCCAGTTCACCAGGCAGCAGCACTGACACCACGCAGAGGAACTTGAGAAGTGGAGGACAAGCTGTCCCTGACTGCCCCAGTCAAAGACACTGACAAGTTTTCAGACAAATGATACCCCAAGCTTGAGTTGAAACACACAGTGTGATGAAGGAACGGAGAGAAAACAAAGAGGAATTGAAAAAAGAAGCAGTAAACCCCTCCTCCCCTTAGCACAGCAAAGTAAAAATAATCATAAAAAGAAAATATTTAACATTTTAAGAGGACGCAAGGGATCCACATGGAAAAAAACCCAAACAAAACAAAAAGAACACAAACCAAACCACTACATTCTATTCAGGTTTTGCACTTCTAAAACTTGGTAGGTCAGGCTACTGATATAAAAATACTCCCGATTTATTAAACTCAAATAAGTCATCACAAAGCCCTTTACTTGCATGAAACCAACCCCTATTACCTTCTGTACCTTTACACATCTAAAATAATGCACTTCAGTAATAGAGGATTTTAAACTCCAGTGTCACCAATGAAATACCAATTCCCAGGACCCACTTTCACTTTTTGTTTCTGAAGAACCACTAATTCTCTAGAGCACTCCCATTCTTTGACATACCTTCCTCAGCTGGTTTCCCTGTCCTTTTCTATTTACTGCATTACAAACAGTTTGGAGGATTGGAAAGCACAGTATTTAACATTTTATAGAAACATCTGCCAACAGAGCTGCTAAACACTCTTGTAAGAGAGACAGAGATGTTTATTTAGACATGCTGCTGACGTTTCCTGTTGCATTTTGATCCTGAGGCATATGTAGTCCTTCCAAACAATTTAACATGTACTGTGGAAGCACAGTTCTCAGGGAAGTGCAGCTGAAAGTAATTGAGATTGAAATTCCAGGACCATCGCAGGAAAACCATTACCAAGGCTCCTCCCAAGGCTCCAGGGAGAACGTGCACCTGGCACAAAGGCAGGCACGAGGCTTCTGGAGAACAAGCCCAGTCTGGGGCTCTGTCAGGACAACGTCATGACTGGCTCGAGCAATGCTTGTTACCCTGGCTGGTACCACAGGACTGCAAAGGGCAGTGACCTCCTTTCAAGGTGGGCATCCCCTCCACAGCCACAGGACACCACCCCAGCAGCCTGGGGGACAGCAGGTGCAAAATTCACACGGAAAACTGACACCTCTGTGGCACCGCAGCAGCCACCCAGGTGCCCTGGACTGGGTGTTACTGCCATGGGCAAGCCACTGGTCAGTAGCCAGCTGGGGGATGCCCTCAGCCATGGGAACCTTGGCACTGAGGGATGGGGAATGCCCTCAGCCACGGGAACCTCGGCACTGAGGGATAGGGGATGCCCTCAGCCATGGCAGTGAGGGATGCCAAGGTGTGTTCTTAATGCTCTGGCTCTGTGACCTCGCTGAGATTTACTGACAGAGGCTGGAGAGCTCTCATCTGACTCCTCCCTGCCCTTCTGCTGGAATTTCCCACTCCACAGGCACAGCTGACAGCAGAGAGCTCACCCAGCCCATGGCCCCTGCAGTTCATAATCTGGTGGATTACTGTAAACTATCCATTGAGCACAGTTAAGTCACCTTTAGAATCCCACAGGGACAATGAATGTGCATCCCTTGTCTCTCTGCCTTTACTTCTTCTGTGTTAAAACAAGAGAAACTCTTCATTATGAACTTAAAACCATTATGTTGGGTTACAGAGTTTTCAAACAGGCTGTTTAAGTGCTTAAGCAACAGACTGATTTACACCCAATGAAGAAAAAAACCCCATAGATACACCAATCTGAAGAAAAAGAGAGAATCCCAAACTCTCTGCTTTAGACATCTGATCCCTGGAAGCAAAGGATAATACTTGCAACAACAGATTATGTATCTGTGTATACAGAAAGGATTAATGCAGCTTGTTGGTTACAGAGATGAAGGAAATGTAAAAAAAAAAAAAGGGTAGAAAAGGAGAACTGTGAATTCAAGCTAACCACACAAAAATTAAGGGTTTATTATGGGTTGTAGACTTTAGCAAGCAAGCAAAGTACTGGTGTGCAGCAAAGGAAGAGGAAATAATCTACTCCAGCTGAATTTACTCACTGAGAAGTGGGGATTTCATTCTCCCTCCAAAGAACACTTTTGCAGAAGTAGCTGATTTACCTTGTGTTTGGGCCTAGAAAACAGTGAGGAAACAGCATTTCACTGTTTTAGGACCCCAGTAACCTCTTCATGGGGGGGAAAAAAAAGGATCTTTGCCTGCAAAGATTAATCCTGCAAGGTAATGCATGTTCCAACCCTGTCTTTTCTGGTGATGCAAGTTATTTGTGTAAATAACCATGCTGGTTACCCCCACCTGGCTTCCAGAGGGTAGCATTTTAACTGTGAAGAAAATAAAAGACAAAAACTGGTATATTGTGAAAACTGAATTTTCTGCAACCACTTTCAACAAGAACCACCCCAGGAATTTTTCTTTCCCTTGAGCCTCCTTTAACAGTGCTCAGATCTGCACGGATTCATATAGAGCACATTACTCCAATTAAAAAAAGAAATGGCACTGCCAGATCTATCTGTATACTTATAATTTCTCTGAAAGAAGTAGATTTTTTTTGATTCTTCTTTTGGGTCCAGAGGTTTTAAATTCTTGATAAAGGTCAAACCATCTCATTCAGAAATGATGATGAAGTTCCACCAGAGTTTGACTGAAAAAAGGTCACCAAATCCAAACGCTCTCACATTCTTTAAATAAACTCACAGGCCTTTGCTCAAGTGTTAAGGATATTTAAGGACACTGCAGTATGAATGTATATGTTTTATTTCCAGTCACTCTTATCAGACAGAGGTTGCATTAAGTGGCTAGAAATCTGAATAAGAAACTCCTATCCCTGCAACTTCTTACAAGTTCCATTTATGAAAAGGAACCAAAAAATCCTGATGTTCTGAATATGCTACGGTGACTTATGATTTCAGTGAACAGAAAAATGTTCATTTTAAGGGGGGATAAAAGAACAACAAACAGAACTCCATGTCTGAATCTCTTCATAACAGATTAAAAGGATTAACTAATATATTAGAACAAACTCAGAGGTTCATAGCAATAACTAAACACGCTGGTTTAGAAGCAGCAGATACACTTGTTGTACAACAGCTGATGCACTTGTCTTTACATTATTCAGTTCAGATATACTCCTGTGTTTTCCTTTTTTTGATCCCAGACACCACCCCAAACAGACAAATCCACGGAGAATAAATGATCTGTTAAATAAATGAACCAGTTGGTATCCAAGCTCAAGAAACACGGGACTCAAATTCATTCTATCCAACAACCACAATTAAAAACCCAAGCAGGTCAGTTCCTAAAGTTCACCGACACACAGCTGAGGTGAACCTTTGCCACAAAGACTTGCAAAGACTCAAGGCAGCAGGCACAAAGGACAAGGTCAGAAATCAGTGATATTAAAAGGTTACAAATTAAATCTGACTGAACATCAGCTTCAGATGACCCTGATCCCAGCACAGAGCCCGAGTGAAGCAGCTGCAAAACTGCAACTCAAAGTTGCCCACAAGCCACTTCCAAAATCTGCTTTTTTTCTTCTTCCCTGCCCAGCACCAAGTGTCTGAACTCACAGAACAAGGTTAATTTACCAAGTGACATCGTGACAACAGCTCTGGGGTCACCTCCCTGCAGCAGGGGTAGTGGTACCTCAGAATTTTGAACAAGTTACTCAGTCCAACATACCCTCCCCTTCCCTCCTTCCCTTCCCTTGCTGCTTGATCCCGAATATTTCATTCAGGACCTTTTATAATATTGAAGTATGTAATTTGAGGCTGCCTGTACAGTCACACACACACAGAGTTCATCTCAACCTTCAGCCAAGGTAGAAATGGGTAAGTCCCATCACCTCTGCAAGGAGGGGTAGCAGCAGCCCTGCAACTCAAGGTCTCAAACATTTCTTGTCCCAAAAGCTCTCTCTGGCACGAATTATTTTAGGCACAATTCAAATACCTTCCTCTGAAATCACTTCCAACAATTCAGAGCCAAAAAGCCCCAAGCAGGCTCTCAGATAACCCACCCAATTTTGAAGAGTGAGAGGAAGCACAAGGGTCCTGCCAGCCGAATTATTTCAGAGCCATGTGCACAGGACTTTCAAGCCTTAGTTATTGCTGCTGGTGCAGCCCCTTCACCTTCAGGACAGACAACTTGGTGTCTGGCTCAGATTGACACAGAAAGAAAGATGTCTTTGTGCCAGAACAGAGTCTCTCTCATGGGGCAAAATTCAGGAGCTGAAGAGCAGAAATACAATATTATATATAACAAACAAGATGGCACAAACACCATTACAAGCTCGTGATGAGAGACTGATTTCTTCTACAGCAAATTATAAATATACCACTGCTAACAGCTTGTGTCCTCCCCCCCCTTTTTTTTTCATAATTTCTGCCAAACTTAGTGTTCATAAAAACAAGTGATACCAAATTGTTCAGCCCTTCATCCAGACACATTTCCCCACTAAGCCTTATTAAAGCACATTCTCTAACTCAGCCTTTACTCCAGGAAGGTTTCTGAGTGCCAGATGAGCCACACATCATTGTTATGTGGACAAAAATCCACTAAGAATTAGTCTAAAACCAAACTCATTTCCTCTTCAGGCTTGGGCCAAGATTGCATCAAGGTCCCTGGAGGCGAAAAGCCCACAGCACTCCAGAGCATCACTGGCTGCCTGTTTGCCTTCCCTGCCTTCCTTGAAATCCACATCTGCGTAACATTAAAAAATTAGTGGCATATTTCAGATTATAATTCAAGAGACAAGAGCAAATGGTTGCTTTGAAGGTCTGTGAACTAAAACTTTTGTAGTTTTCTTTCGCCAGTGGATTTGTCATAAAACAAAACAAAAAAATCCTGAAATTAATTAATAGTCTTTTAGTCATGGTAGCTTTGATTCACCTCTCAGTCACAAACCAAAGGCATGTCACAATTCTGTATTTTGAGGACTTACAAAACATTGAAATTCCCAGATAATACACTTTTATTTCACTAACTGAACAAGTAATATCACAAAGAAAATAGTCACAGGTATAGTTTCACATCTCTATATAATGTGTTTATGAGAAGCAAGGGCACTTGCCAATATTAGCAAAGCAAGTCCTTTTGGGTTTTTTTTTAGGTTCAAAACTACCCAGGATATACACCAGATAATAAATTTTAATAGTTTAATCACTTCATGTGTTAATCTCACACCTTTCCTTTATCCTGTAGTTTCTGATAGAACTGAATCACACAGTCAGACTACACCTGAAGTTGGTAGGCAAGTCAAACCCAGAATCACAGTTTGCATCTTCCAGTCTTGTTCCTTGGGGCATTCTCTCTGCCAAAACTTGGCTTACATTTTATCTGTCCTATCAACCTCAGGACAGAGGGCCACCATCAGCAACAAAACAAAGCTCAGCCATTGCTCTGCCTGGACGAAGCTGCTGAAGTGAGGATGATGTTTAAAACACTGCTGAGGGGACGCAAGGAAAGGCCCTGGTGAGTTCCCAGGAAGGATGGCCAGGAAGGATGGCAGCACCGGGATGGGCCTCGGGAGACAGGGTGGCAAACGGCAAATCGAACCCCAGCCAAGGCCAAAGTCCTCCCCGTGATCCCAGCGCTTCCCAAGCTGATCCCAGCGCTTCCCAAGCTGATCCCAGCGCTTCCCAAGCCGATCCCAGCGCTTCCCAAGCTGATCCCAGCGCTTCCCAAGCCGATCCCAGCGCTTCCCAAGCCGATCCCAGCGCTTCCCAAGCCGATCCCAGCGCTTCCCAAGCCGATCCCAGCGCTTCCCAAGCTGATCCCAGCGCTTCTCAAGCGCTTCCCAAGCTGTCAGGGCCGGGGCTGCTGCTGTGACTCCCCCTCCCTCTCCCATCAGACACTGATAACACGCCTGTCACAGCCATCGCCGAGCGGGAGGCAGAGATGACAAATCACAGGGAATACGTGTCAACACAATCAACTGGCCTGAAGACAGACAGCTGGTGTGCAAATTCCACCACAGACAGTATCGCTTGTGAAATCAGTCCAAGGCATTTTTAGCAATCGTGAGCTCTCAACAACAGCCCTGACTGCTAAAAATAGCCTGCTGAAGACTCCAGCATTAATAACAGCGCTGGCTAAATTTGAGTCATGACCCACTTGGTGGCATGTAAGCAAAACAAGCACAAACCTAATAAAGCAGTAAGAGATTAGAGTGCTTAGGGCCCCAGCAATTTTAATGCACCTCTGTCACAGTGTCTTCTCCACATCATCAATGACAGTCGCTCGTATATTCCCCCCAAAACGCTGGATAGGGAGGAAGCAGCCAAGATCCTCGGCAGCCAGGTAAAAAGCAAAGGCTCAGCAAACTCTTCAGCACAAAACATCAGTGTAGTTCGACACAAACCCTCCTCACTGCAAACAAAAGGGACCAATGCATCAAAGGTGCCAGGTGCCCCCGCCTCTCCCATCTCAAAAGCTCCTACTGAGCATCCATCAGCTTACAAAACATAACTGCAATCTCCTGGAAAAAAAACCCAGCAAACTCTGCTTCCCCAGGGGTGTTGAATCTTGAGAAGTAGCAGCACGACAGGGAAATAAATCCATTTCCCTTTGGTGTACAACTGAAAATGCACTTTTCCTAGCAAGAGCTGTGGCAGCACCTGTAAGCTGGAACCACCCAAGATCTTTGAGAAAAATGTAGAAAAATGGTAAGGGCACAAAGAACTCTTAAAACTCACACACTCAGGCAGCAGCATTGTCTCTTTGGGTATAAATAAGGAGTGAATCAATTCCCAGAGTGTTTTAACAAAAAAAAAAATCTACTGTCTCAAAACTCCTCATTTCAGGTACACTGCCACAACACAGGCCACCAGACTTGTCTGATTTAATCCCAGACTGAAACACAGTTTAGAAAGATTCAGCTCAGAGACACGCAGAGACGAAGGAGTCATCACAACCCTCGGTAAACTGCTACAGTCATTAATTATTCACCCCAGTAAAATTTTGCAGCTTATCTCTCTCGTCTAAAAGTATCAGTGTTAGAGCCTTCCAGCCACTGGATCTCCTTACAGTTTTGACTGCCACACAGAAGAGCTCTCTATTATCAAATTTCTCTTCCCTACACAGGCTGTTATAAATTGGAGCCATGTCACCCCTTGCCCTCCTACAATAAAACAGGCAGAGCTCCTGGAGCCCTTCCCTGCCAGACAGATTTTCTGATTCTTTAACAACTCTCATGACACTTTTCTTGAAGTCTCTCCAATTTTTAACCAACGTTCTTAAACTGCAAGCACCAGGATGGGATAGAGAAGTCAGGTTACACTTGTGTCAATGCCAAATACAGGGCTAGAACCACCTTGGACCTGCTCAGCTCAGTAGTCCCCTGTCAAGGATTTCATCTTGGGGACAGCTAGGCTGTGAAATCTCCAGTTCAGATGGTTATCTGCCTTGACACCCAAGCCTCTTCCAGCATAACCATTTCCCAGGAGACAGCTATCTTTCTTCCATCTCCTCATTGACCAGAAGGGCCCTCATTCTGTCTCCAAAGTATGGTATTTTATTGCATCAGAACACATTGTTCATGGAGCAACCCCAGTCATTCAGCTCCTGCCTTATCTTGCCCTCCACCTAATCTCCCTGTTATCTGAGGCTTTTATGAGTAACCGTTTTATTTTTTCTCCTCCAGGTCACTGATTAAAAGTAGTTAAATAGTGCTATGCTAAGGATCCAGTACAAACATACCTCTGGAAGCTACTTTATTTTTGCCTGCCCGAATTTGAAACCCTCCAGTTGGACAGTTTGGAACCCAGCTCTCCTGCTGCTTCTGTTCAATATCTGCATTAACAAATAACAGAGCTGGGACAAAACCCCTCAACTTCAAAATACATTGAACAAGTATCTGGGGCTGTCACAGCTGACTGCAGCAGATCTCAGCGAAAAACAGAGCTACCAACTATCACATAGATAGCTCCAAGCTTATTTGAAGTGTCAAAGGGTCCACATCCATCTGCCCACAGTCCCTCTAAAGAGAAGAGCTGCACATCTGGGGGTGCCACAAACCTGCCACATTCATGGGCCTGGAAGGGGCATTGTCAGCACACCCAGCAGAGGAAGGGAAAGCTCCTGCTCCCAGAAGAAAATCCTCAGGGTTATGTAGGGTGGCCTTCTCCAGATAAGAGAAACCAGGGTTGTGCCTTTGAAGCACAGAGCAGCTGGTCCCTCTTAACTCCCCTCAGGGGGGTCCCCTAATCCCAACATGACAGAATTAGATTATCTGTAATGGAAGGAGAATTAAGTGCAATGAGAAGCAGGCTCTCCAAACCAGCAGAGCTCCAAGGCCATGCATGATGTGCTCCATCTCCTGCACAGCTCAGCCAGTTCTACCCAGCAGCTCCCAGCCTCACCCACCCACAGCAGGGCATGGGACAGCCACGCTCTGCAGCCCTGCTGGAAGGAAATTAGGTGTTCTGAGAGTATTCTTGCTGATCTGTAATACTACAAGTTATTTTAAGGGGTTAGTCCATTGCTTCTTCTAAATCTTGGAAAACTGGAGCAGGAGGTCATCCAGACTAGATGGTGAGACCCAGCAATGAAATGCACTCCCCTCCTTCTACATGTCCACAAAACCATCTCTCAGGAGATCAGCTGGTACCTCCACTTGCCACCAACTAGACCTCCCACTCCCCAGTTTGTGCTTAAGGTGCATTTCTCTATATCACAGCACCATAACTGCAAACTCTTTTGGCTGCTCTGCAGTCTTAGAAGAGCCACAACCACGGTCCACACCGTGTTTCTACAAGCCATGCTAGAGGGAAGTCCCTGACAGACAGGCAGACAGGAGAAGAGGGATGTGAGGAACGCTCTGAAGAAACAGCACAATATCTAAACACACACAGTTGAACCCCCTGGGTCTAAAACTCAGACTTCATCCCCATGACAGCAGTGCCTGCCCCTGCAGTGCTCCCAGCAGCACCACCACGCTTGCACAGCACAGAAGGCAATGCAAAGTTCTACCATTTGTCTCTTACATCACTGCTAGTTCTCAATCAAAGCCAGTTTTATTCTTTCAGAAGTGCTCCTGATGGCATAAAATCACACATAGCTTAACCTCTCAAATAACTCTGATCTCGAGCCACTCCAAGCCTAAGATCTGGAAACCACACACTTGTAATGCTGCCAAAAAGCCAGTGCAAGGAAAAAAGTGAAATGTATTTTTGCTGCCTCTGTGTTCTACATAGAAAGATGCCCATTTTCCACACTAGTGAGACATTTTTAAAAGGATTGTTGGTCCACTGTGAAGTCTCACCTGCACACAAAGACAGGGATGACTCAGGAGAGAGGCACATCCTTTGTCTTAATGGGGTTTGTCCTTCCTTGTGATGACTGATGACCCAAACTGGGTCCCTGGATACTTACAGTTAACAACCCAATTCTTCAGTAGCTTTACAGCACAACACAAAACCCCACCTGATACAGAATCCAGCTGTAGAAATGTTGTGCCTTTGAAGGGTGAAGTATTACAGCTTCAAGGTAACGTTAATGAATCAATGGCACCAACAAAAACAAAAGCAACTTCACCAACAAAATAGTGAGGTTGTGACTGACTGTTCCTTGTCAGTGCTGAGATTCCATACTAAGGATGAAAATAAAAGGCACAGAATTAAATTTAAGCAGGAAGAAAACCTAAGATTAGCTGCAGAACAGGTGTCTCTAATTCCCCCACATCTAGAGAAATTAAATCCCTGCTTAGATTCCCCTTCTCACTTCCCAAAGCACTATAAAGATAGCCCTGGATAAACTTCCCAGGGGTGACAATCTGGAATTTCCCCACAAGAACAGCATGCTAAAGCTATTAATGATAAATTCATGCAGAGGTGTAGGAAATCAATATAAAATGGCAGTTTCATGGGCAGCACTGCCTATTACACAGCAGGGAGAGCCTGAACAGCACCTCATCCCCACCACTGAGCACACCCTGAAGGAGGGAGTTGCTTTTCTCTGTACTTGGCAGGAGCAGCCCGGGGTGAGGCAGCAATCCTGGGCCAGCAGGGACTGGGAGCTCTACCAGGACACCCAGCCCAGAGAGGCTGACAGCTCTCCTGTCAGTCCCACACAGCTCTGCAAGGAGCTTCTGTGCTCACCACAGACTTCTCCTCCTTCCATTTGCTCCACCAGGACACCGAGGGAAGCGCTTGGCAAATTCGGTTGTGTCATTTTTGAGTGGGTTTTGTGTCACTGGAGCTGACAGGCCCCTTATCCTGCTTGGCAGGAACAACCACGAGGGCTTCTTGAAGTGAGTCTGCAATGCAGACCAGGCACAGCTCCTCATTTTCCTTTTAGCTCCAGTAACAGCTCTGGAAGTGCCATAACTGCACGCCATGCAAAGTTTTTGTTTAAACGCTCCTGCAACGATGATTTGATTCATTTTGCAAAATGAGGTTCTAAATATATTCATAAGACTTATCACAAAAATTACATAAATGAGCTTTCTTGATGCTTGCCAATGTTTTTAGCCACGTCAGTGTAAAGCCTGTATCTTGTCTAGCAAAAGCTGGCAGGTTAAACCCAGCCTAGAGACTTGAGGCTGCACAAATGACTGCTGCCAGTCAAGAAGCCAAATCATCAAATCACTCAGGGCAAGCATTCTCTCTCTTAATCATTTAACACTTCAAGGCAAACAATCACTGTGCCTTATTTTCTCACAAATGTCTCCCTGAAACTTCACCGGAATTTGGACTAAAATAGTCATAATTTCATTTTCAAAGAATCTTCCTTTCCCCTCCATCATCCCTTTCTGCTTCCCTCAATGCCTTTTTATCATTCACTTGTTTCACAAGAAAAAAAACACCCAGGTCAAAGAGTCCTCTCACCTCATACTACTTTATTGTGTAGATCCACAATAAATTGAAATCCACACAGTAAATTGAAAATATACTGTGTGGTGAGAGTAGCATATTATCTACATAGCATAGAGAAAATCCATGAATAGAAAACTTACTCTGAAGAGAAGCAAGGGAAAAGAGTATCAAAAGCAGATAAAGTACAGCTCAAACAAGAAATACAATCTATTCAAACTTCGGAAGAGAATGGGAATGGCCATAAATATATAGCTAATGAGGGCTTTAATGGGATCTGTGCTCCTGACTCCTTCAAACTGCTACAAAAAAATAATCCCTGAATGTCAATAGTGCCAAAATCTTCAAGAATTTTATATTTGCCCTGCTTATACAAACCCCAGAAATTCTTACAGCCATCCATTCCCCTTGCTCATAAATATTTATCTAGTTGGAGCCAAGTGCATAAATGAACCTTCCATCCTGCTTATGGCTGTTCTCCCTTTAATCCTTAATCCCTTTGCACTATCTTTCTTGTCTCTAACCTGCAGAGGACTCTGACTGTTTGCATTTAATTCTTCTTACACATGCCCTGGAGCACAAATGGCTTGTCAGGTTAAAGATAAAGCAAACGTACTGCCACCAGTAGAGTAACCAGCCTTTTTGATATCAGAACACCTGCAGCCAAGGCAGGCCAGGAACCAAGGAATGAATAAATAAGTGATTTGGCTGAGATCTGCCTACTCAGCAAATACACTGACTTTTCCAGGTCAAACCTCTTGCCCACTGCTCACCCTCACTAATTCTGAGGGTGGTCCCTTTCCTCTTTTTAATCCATTGCAGCAATGCCAGGGATGGCACAGCCAGAGAAGAGCCAGAGAGATTATGTCTAATTTGCATCTTGAACAACTGTGCACAGAGCAGAGAAAGGAAGGGTATAAAATCTAAGCCAAAGAGGTCAGCAATGAGAGGCTTGAAGCCATCTAGAGATGAGAAAGACCTGGACAGTGTTTCATCAATACAGGCAGAGAGGTCAAGTCACGGGGGGCACTTGGAAGAAACACCAGTGTTTAGGCACGGAGAGGGTCAGTGGAACAAAAAGGCAAGGCTTTGTCAGAGTCAAGAGCTTTGGTTCCTGAACAACTCCTTTCCATTCTCCTACTGATCCACACTTCCAACCACAAAAGCCCTCCACTTTTTTGGAGCTACACTTAAATTAGTCCCGAATTTTAAACCAAAGGCACAAATGAAACCCCAGCAGTTTTGTCCAGGAATAACCCCCTCTCATTAGTGCTGAGGACTGTGAGGCTACTCACCTTCTTCTTCCCTTCCTGCAAAGCCTCCCCTGCACTGTGAGCAATGACTGTGCATTCTGCCAGCCAGAGCTGCTGCTGCTGCCTCTGGAACCCTGACAGACCCCTGCCCCTGGCAGCTCGGGGGGAGGATGCTGCCAAAGGGAAAAGTTGCCAAGGCCCTGCCCACACTCACTCCTGGAACTGAGAGAGCATGGAATTTTTTAATGGGTGTTTCTCTCTGTTGTTCTTTCCAATCAACTTGTTACCACTGTTCCTTCAGAACAGGAAAATTTAAGGTCTTGGAAAATGTATCTAAGCAGGCAAGTGCATCATCTGGCACATCAGGCATTTCAGGGTAAAGATAATGTTACATAGATTGCTGTGATGAGCCTGTGGAAGCACAATGTTTCCATCCTGCTTCTATCCTGAAATGTCAGATTGACAAAAAATGTATCAGATTTTGACATAATTTGGAAAATATTTATCGTTATTTCTTTCCAAAATCCTCCTTTAAATCATCACACCCCCACCACCGCCCCTTCAGCCACAGAGAACACCAACCAAAACAAGACAAAAAGAGGGAAAAGTGGTGATGGGAAGAGAAAAAGTGAAACCCCTTCAGTAGCGCTGTATTTGCAAACAACACCCCCCAGTCAGTCTGAGAGCTCTCAACTGGAGATCTGCAGTGAACAGACACTGTTGAGTCTTTGATATAATTAACATTGTTTGTCTCAGCATCAGTAAAAACAGGCTTTTGCCTGCTAGCAAGATTTTTGGCTGTGCCCACTATTGTTTACTTGAATGGAAGGCTAAAGAGCTAACTCAAGCTTTTTTCCCCTCTGTTGTGAAAATTTCAAATACTGTGGAAAAAGTATCACTTCGTGAACAAACCTTGTGAATGGACAAATACAAACCATATCCCTTATAAAAATAAACAAAATCCCACAAAACCAAGCCCGACCTAATTATTTTCTTCCAACATTTCTCAAAGACTTCAAAACAAAGCACACAGCTGTCGCTCAACATCTACTTAAAAAGTATTTTTAAAGTTTTTATGAAAACCTATCGATTTACCACAGTATTACTGTACATTATTACTGTATATACAATACAATCCAGTATTGTATATTTACATGCATTCTTGGAAGCCTTAACCTTGAATAAAAAAATACATGAAAATGTCCTATTTCGGCAGAAATGCTTCCTGGTGGTTCAACTGTAACAGGAAGATTTAGCTGTGATCCACTGCTAGCAGGTAGCAGGGAGGGACAGAGAGGTGATGCCCACAGCAGGTAAGGCAAAGGCTCCAGGGAGCTCTGCAGACTGGCAAATAAGTGCTAGAGCAGGAGGGTGTGTGTTGCTCTGATTGCTGCAACAAATTCACTAAAAACTGCTAGAGGTGACCCAGGAGCTGTATGTGCTCCCCAAACCTGGGTAAGGACCTAAATACAAACGTGCTGAGTTTTAACTTCCTCTTTTCTTGAACTTCTGTTTGACAGCTGCTTCCTGCTGGAAGGTGCAGGTTCAGGACCAGAGAAACCAGGATGAGAAATGGCTCAGGAAGCCCCAGGGAGCACAGGCAATGGATCAAGTGCTCTGCAATCCCGCTGCTCACAGCAGAGTTTATCACCCCAAGGAAGAACAGGAGCAGCAAACCCTCCCTGCAGTGCCCCCGGGGCTTGCAGGGCTGGCACTGAAGTGCCCAGGCTAAGCCCTGTCTCCTGTCTGACACTGATGGGCAGCATCAGAACCCCAGTGGCATCCCCTGCAAGCTGCAGTGGTTGATGGGCAGGCAGAAGCAGTCGGGGTTTTTTTTACAGAGGCAGGACCTGCATGGAGAGAGACTGTAAAAGTTGGTAGTTCGGGAAAGAAAAATACCCACAGAGCAAAACTGGGATTTTGCAGAGGCCTTCTTTCTTCTTTAATGCAGTATTTGAAGTTACCAGTAACAAAATCAAAACAAGGGAGGACTGCTCAAAGCTTATTATAAACCCTGACTTCACACAACTATGCAGCCTCTAAATCCTCTAACGTTTTCTAGTGGAGTAAATACAAAGCAGTAACTCCTCTCTTCTCCTCGTGCCTCAGACAGCTGACACGGGAGTTCTCAGGGTTTAAGCTTCCTCTCACATAGCCATGGCCCAAGTTTGGAGGGGGTGGGGAGGGTTTACACTGGTTTTTCCCCCCACTCAAGGTAGAAATACTTTGCAAAAACACATGTCAAATAACCCCAGTGAGCATCCCCTCCCCACACCTCATTATGGGCTGAAACAGTCTGAGGGTGGCCCGGCTACAAAGTGACAGGACAAAGCTCTGCTGCTTCACCTACTCCCCCAGACTGGTTATTAGAACTGCCCAAAGCTGAGAACACAAAGGTCCCAGGACACTGCCTGCCCATGGGAGCAGCCAGTCTTTATGTGTTTGAACACCCTGCTTTCCACTTCATGCCTCCACCAGCTGCTTTCATTTACATGCAGGTCACATTCACACAGACTAGAAAGCACCACAGACCCGTACAAATTGCTAACATGGGAATTCAGGTCCTTGAAACTCCTGCACTGCAGCCAATGGACAGTTTATCATTTATCCATTAAATATTTAAACAATACTAACAATACTGCTATTAATAAATGGAGTGCCCTTCTTTTTTAGTACAGGTTCCTGATGTCTAGGATAGCTCTCCTATAGATTTTTTTAGTATTTATTTTGAACAGACTGAAAAATCTATTTAAGTGGCCATAGAATAATAAAGTTCAGTCTTCTGAGGAGACATGAATTTTCTTGTCAGTCCAGCAGTCATACTTCAGACATGCTTGCAACATTTCAGGAGTGGGGGAAGGAAATCTGGGGAAGAGCATCACTTGAAACTGGTTTCCAATGGCAGACCAGAGAGCACACAAGGCAGCAGCAGAGAAACATATGTTTGAACCCAAGCCAAAAATCTGGCTTCCTTAAGAAGTGTAGGATGACAAGCCTCTTGTAGCAGTAATAGCAGGTTGAAAAGAGGGGGTGGAAAAATTCCCTCTCTTCATGCAGAAGGCAAATTCTGTAACATCTACCTAACAGTATTTAATTTAGAACAGCTGGGGTTTGGAGAAAGCCATCAAAATGACCCATTAAAGACAGTCAAAAGCTTCACACTTTATGCTATCACTGTCTCTTCACTCACCACCACTTTATGAGATATTTGAGGAATGGTAAATAACACATTGGTTTCAAAAATCTAAAACACTTTGCAGAACAGACACCTGTACATTACTTGGTTGAGAGCTGATAAATGTCTGTGCCTTTGCTACCCTACATTAACATTTCCATGGAATTAGGCACATAAAAATTGATGGTGATCAAACCTTAATTACAGTGTTTTTGTCAAAAATCAAAAGAGCAGAACAGTGACTTTTAGTTTGGGTATTCCCTTCACCAAGCTCAGCTACTTCCAGCAAGAGGGACTCCCAGGGAACAGCATTTGCTCTCACCAGCAGGACTGATGGTCTGGTCTGTTCTGTCCACAGTTCACAGGAGACTAATGGTACCAGCCTACAGCTCAAAAATATATTTATGATAGCAGTCCCTCTGTTATCACCAACAGAAACTCTGGGTGCACCTGAGTACTGGAAAACTGCATAGTCAGAAAAATATGTGAAAAAAATATTCCAGGGGGAAAAAAATCCCCAAACCCAGAAAGACCCCCTGCCTCAAGTTCCAATGTTTCAGATGGCTGCAATTCCCCAGAGGGCCAACACAAACTTTGGCTGAGGGCGTCTCACATCTGTAGACTTAGTAAAAGTTACTGCTTTGGTTTTTTTTCTGCTGTACGTCCTCCTCCTCCTCCTCGAAATAGGCTCTGCTGATTTATCAGTTTTGTGCCATTCGATGAAAAGATACTCCAGCAACTGGCTCGCACAGCTGCTTATCCAGCAGCAAATACCATGTTAGTGGAGTACACGGGAGCAGAAAGACATCTGCCTGCCTGCCTGCAGTAGGTACAAGTGGCTCATTCTTCGGGACACTCTTTGCTTTCTCTGCTCGAGCGTTCGCTGCCCGCGCTGCCTTGTCTCGGGTGGCTGAACCCAACCCGCTCCCTCTTTGCATATCAAAGGGCCGATTCGAGCAGCAGTGCGGGCGATGCTCAGAGGCTGCTGTCCAAGCCTCGGGAGATGCTCCTTTGCACCTGCACACAAACCGTTTGCTGCCACAAATGAACATGAGGAGTATCCACATTCCGGTTCTTTTAGCTGCTCACCCAGCCACACAATTTCTGAAGGGACTTCAGAGCAAAAAATAGTCCCAGTTCTTTTAAGAAAAAACTAGTGGATTACAGCCACCTCTCCAGTCCTGAATCCAGTTGCAGCTGTTGTGGTTTGTCATGGATTAGCATCCTCAGGAAAAAAAAACCCAACACTGAAAGCCTAGAACAAGCAGCTCCTCGGGTGGGAGGCAGTGTCCCGAGGAGAACACACTGCTCCTCCATCCCAAGGATCATTGAGCAAGGGAAAGAGCTGCCTCGAGTCTGCTTCCCTGCCTGTACATTCCTATTTCATCAGCCTGAGCCACGTCAAATCCAAAGATATGCTTCCTTAAATATGAACATGTTACTGGCTCACTGTTCCCTGGAAGCTGCTGCTCCATGTACCTTGAAGAACAAGCAGCATCCATCTCTACCTCCAGTTCAACACTGCCCCCAAAAGCAGACGAGTTCTCCAGAGGGAAAGATTCTGTTTTCATGGACATAAACAAGCAAATGGAGAGAAATGCAGAACTTGTATTTTTTTCTAGATAGTAAAGCTTTCCACAAAGTGTGAGCAGTACTGGGGGTTTGAGGGCTGTTGGGGAAAAAACAAAAAAGGGAAAAAAAGGCAAACCCTTCTTAACATGTTTCTTCTTGGTCTCAGTGAAAACACACATGCAAAATGAGCCCAGAACTAAGCTTGTCAGTGGTATTTCTCCATCCAAAAGATGACCAGATTGGAGCCTGAAAATTAAGTCTTCATAAAGGAGCATTTTCCAAACCTGCCAATTCCCACTACTTCACATGACAGCAGCTCTGACAAAGAAAACACTATTCTGCTTTCCTAGTAGGCAGAGCTACTGCCAAGAATCAAGAGAACTCTTTTTTCTGACATTAAAACGTTTCGGCTCCTCACGGTTTGTCTGGGAGTGAAGGGAACGCAAAGAGAAGGTGGGTGAGGAGTAAGAGCTCCACTTTTTACTCAGAAAGGTTTTTTCTTCTTTTTTTTTTTTTTGCTGACATAAAGGCAATACCTCTGGGTACAAAATATATACGTATTGATTCTTAGAGGGTCCTCCTGCCCAAGAGCAGTGCAAGGAAAGTTAATTTACCTGGGGTTTGGATGTGTTTTTCTTTTTAAACACATAACATTTCATCTGAATTTCAGCTTGCAAAGCTCAACTGCTGAATAATCCATGGATTTAAGTGTCCCTAAATACACAGTGAAAAGATGGATTACCCATTAGGATAAAATAATATACACAAGCCCCTAAATACACATGTACACTGTAATACACATTTTAAATAGTCTCTGTGTGTGAATTTGAATGATAATATGCATGCTAAAAAGTTTCAAAAGACATCTTTACAAAGAAGCCATTACCACTGTGTAAATAATACATCATTTAAAATAAATTCTCTGAACTCCCATGAAAGATTCTTTTTTGGTCAACATAAAAAAGAGGAAAAGAAATTAACACGTATATAAAATACAAATAGCACTACGGGTTCAGTTTAAATCTGTAACAGAGTTCACGTGTGAGGGGAGGGGGTTATTTAGTTCCTAACACAGCACATTTCATATTCAAAACTTCAAGACTGGTCCCATGGTCCTGACACAACCCCAACCAGAAGTGGCTTGTGCTTTTCCAAGTCAAGAAGGCACCTGCCAGGAGACCTGCCTGTGCCAGCTGTTCCTGCTGAAACCTTAAGCCTGCAACTGTTTTGCTTCATTTCCCCCGACTGCTCTCAAGTTAGCTTTTGATTCTGCCCTTCCAAAATTGGTCTAAAGGAGAATAATACCAATAGAAGCAGGCAAGAGCTGGTGTACCTTCTTCCAAGTGAAGCTAAAGACTGAAGGCACAAACCCTATATTCTAAGCAATCCCTACCACAGTCTGCACTCTAAATTCTCCAGGATAAGTTTCTGTGGTGTAACTCCAGACTATGCCCCACACCCTCCACTTGCTGTCAAGCAACTCCCTCTGTCACTACCAGAGTAACCACCAGGAGTTACTCACATTTCCCATGGGTTGAGGGTGGAATCAGGGCAGTCCCACCTGACCCAGGATCAGCATTCTTTGCCCAGAGCTCCCCAAAGGGCTGCAGCACCCCAGAGCTTGGTGGGGAGACAGCAGAATGCAGCCCACTGAGAAAGGCCCTATTTCCAGGGGTAACCAAGGATGCCTTGCCTGCTGCCCAGGTGAGACAGACTCACTTAAACACAGGCTAATATAACGTGGCCTAATAGTCAGCTATTGATTTTTTTAAGTTGACCTCTCCTGAGCGCTCAGCCAGAGGAAGACTTGTGTTCTCAAAAGGCAACGCTAAAAAGTAAAAAAACAACAAAAACCACACCCAAAGACCCAGAAAACTTGGAGAGTGGCAATAGGAAAAACTGACACAAAGTGTCTGCTCTGCGAATTACTTCTTCCACTAGACATTTCCCCCTGCCCCTCCCTGAAGCCTCCCATCCAGTCGGCTGCTATTTGGGTTACTGGAGGAGCCAAGGAGCCCCGTTCAAGGACCTGGTCCTGGCCCTGCTCTGCCCCACAGCCAGGATGATGTAGCTGTCTGGGCTTCTGCAACCAGCCCTGCAACCTGGGACAGAGACACACAGCTCAGAAAAATACTTTATTCATAAAAAGCACGTATTTACATCCCTAAGGAAGCTCTCTAAAAGAATGTCTTTGCCCACACAGTGCCTGAGAGGCACGCAAGGAAGTGATTTTAAGAGCTCTTTAAACTGGAATGTAGATGTACCAAAGGTGAGCTCAGGCTTTAGATTCAATAAGCTGCTGCTCCACTCTTCGCTCTTGACAGTTTGGCCTGAAACAATTCCAGGCAATTCCTCTAAACCTCGAGCCCAATTACTTTATGACATCTTGCTTCAAGCTGATTAAGGTTGAGGAAACTTAGAGCTTCACTTCAGGCTTATTCCAGAGGGGAACAGTCAGCTCTCCAAGTTCCCTATCAGCACATGTTTGGGGTGGGGGAAGGAGCAACCTCATCCCCTTTGGTGTTTCTGCTGCTGAGCTGGGAACAAAGTGCTTTCCTCGCCTGAGCAGGGAGGATAAAACTGCTGCACGAGGCCTCTGCCACACACCAGGCAAACTTTGCACCTTCTGGCACTACAAGCACTGGAAAAGTGAAACCTTTCTTAGGGGTAAAAGGGCAAATGCAGAGCAAACTATTACAAACAAGATTAGAAAGTAAAAGGAAAAACAGATGCCTTAAACCTTCACCTACGTTAGGTCACGAGCTTCAGCAGTATTTTTGTCCATTGAAAAATCAACCTATTTATAAACAAAGTTCTAATATATATCATTCATATTCTAGACACTACCCCATGTGCTTCTAATACAGTGATACCTCAAAACCAAAAAGCTGATGCTTTTGATAAAGCAGCATTCCCCAAGAAATTCACATTTTAATCAGGTTCTTTCCTTCTTTTGCTATTATTCAAGTTTAATAACAAACTTCTGTAATTCAACTTTAAAAAAAAAAAAAAAAGACAACAAAAATTTGGTAAGGGAACTAAAAAAACCATTAAGGAGATCTCTAAATTCCTATTTTAATGAAGCACAGAAGATTGGGGGGGTGTCTGTTCTTGGCTTTTTCGTAAGGCAAAAGGGAGTTTTGTTTTTTACAGTTTTTCTGTTGTTTCCATAATTTTTAACACAGCAAAGATTTACACAGAAAAACTCAGACTCCCAGAGCATTCAAATTGCTGCTTTAGCTGATTAAAACTTGAAGTGCGTGGGCCTCACTTCCTCCCACCCTGCACTGCCAGGACCAGCCTGGCTCTGCCCTGGCCTGCAGCCCCCCAAGGGATGGGTGGGGACAGGGGTGACCCCTGGGAGCCTCTCCTGGGGCACAGCTGCTGTTCCTTCTTAGGAGGAAGCTCTGAAAAATCCTTATTCCCTCCCTCTGCCTTCCATTAATGTCTGTGCAGGCAGAGCAGAAGAATAGAGTTATCTCAGTGTCACAGCTAAAGACCTCAGAGGATGCCATATGGCTGCTCCTGAAATCACTTTGGTCACCAGTTTGCATTAAGAGATGATGCCAACCTGCAGCATTTCAGCTAAAGCACAATTCCTGCTGCAGCTCTAGAAGCACATATTGCAATTGTGAAATTAATAATAAACTGAATAAGAGGGGGGGGCAGGTTACACATTGCTCTACAAGCAGTATTATTTAAATAATTAAATTTTTAAAAATCATACTTTAAGTATTACATACTTTTGTTATGGAAAACTCAAACAGTTTCTGCAGCCAAACTGGTGAGTTGACAAAACTAATAAATTATGAGCAGGCTGAAGCTCCAGCCTACAGGACAAAAATTATTTCCATTTTCCATGAAGACAGGAATTTGCCATCTCTCCTCTCCAGCAATTTTGACTTTTGTTTAGCATTGGAAACAAATCTCACTCTATATTCTGCTGTCAGTCTTTGGCACTCAAAATTAACCTGCTTTCTTGCAGCAAGTGTTTGTGTGGATACTTCCCTCTTTTGAATGGAAAGCACATAAGAAACTCACTTGATTCAGAGCTTGTCTTGTGCTGCTTTTCTTTATCCCTGGAGTAATGTATTGGTTTTTTAAGCAAAGCAAACAGAGAGGATTTAGAGGAATACAATTTCTTTTGTTTTATTGCTCCATTAATTTTATTTATGTTCAAATATGTTGCTTTTATCAATTTGGTATGAGGGAGAGAGATGCATCAGGAGGAAGGAACATGATTCTACTTCAAAATGAGGCATTGGGCAGAACAGGAGCAGGAGATGCCTGAGCCACCTTGCATGATCAGTCATATTAATGCAACACAGCTTTGATAGGTAGCAATTACAGGGTAACAGATAGTCCAAGCATTATTCTGAAGTCTACTGCAATCATATGTTTAGAACTCTGCCTTTACATTCCTTCCTGCAGATATACATGACAGCTGTCATTATTCAAGGCGAAAAAGAAAACCAAAACAAACCTTTCTCAGCAGTATATTTGGGGTTTCCTAGCCCGTGTCTCTTTAAAGTGACCCGTTTCCCCAGAGTTAAATCCTTACACTGTTCATTTCTGATCACTCAACTGCGCCTCAGTCAGCAAAGCAATAAATACTCTTAAGAAATTGTAACCATGATAACACCTCGACAAAACCTAACTGAAGACTAACTAAAAAAATTTCAGAATTACAAGACGCTCTTGCTGACTGAACTCACTACACAGAGTACTTCTGGATTAACAGAGTTTTTTCTTATGTGATACAAAGGACAAGCTGTTTGGTTTTGTTTTTTTTTCAGCAGCATCCTTTACAGTGTGAATTGGATAGAAAAGGCAAAGCACTTGGCTACAAGAAATGAATGATGATGGAGACCCCACAAAAGGCCTTTCCTAATGACAAGATATTACTCCACCGGTTAATGAAAACCAAATACCAATTTAACATGCTAACCTTTGAGCAAATTGAGTTCAACTAATCAAGAGCCTTCCAAAAGGGTATTTTGAGCTAAGAGAAAAGACTGGAAAAATCATTTACATAAGATGGCTGGTAATGGTGCATTTAATGGCATTGGTGATAGGGAATTATACTAAGAAAATGAACACATCATGTACGACCTATTCCCTAAAGCATTTAATAGGATGTCTCCAAAGAGCCAAATTCTGCCCACTGGTAGTGAAGCACAATTCCTGTTAACAAGGAAGGCAATAACAGGCTCTTCCTCAGGACACCTCTCTCTCAGAACTTTAAAGAGAAATAATATCCACCATTGAACCCACACTGGGCAACTTCACTGCATAAAGGACTCTCTAGATCAATTTTGATAACTAAAGGACAGTCCACCTCTGAACTAGAACTCCTCCAGCAGAGAAGGATATTTATCACCCATGAACTGCTATTTCTTTATGGACCCTGTAAGGAGGATGTGACACCAATCTCTGAGTACCTCTGCCCGAAAACTACTGGGTAAATAAATCCTCACATACTTCTTTTTAAGAGATTACCCTGACAAACATACTTGCAAAATGTCCTGAGTTTGTGCAGGTATACACACAAGGCTCTTACATACCTGCCCTCACCTTGCCCCAGGAACCTCCAGAAGCTATTTTTGATGCTCACTTAGCATGGCTCAAGGGCAAGAAAACAAACCTCCGTGATCCCTCTCTAAAATCAAAGGCAGTGCAATTCTTAGGCTTAAGCAAAAGAAAACAAACCTCCCTCATCCCTCTCTAAAACTGAAGGCAGTGCAACTCTTAGAAATTCATACAGACAGCTAAACACAAAGTGGTATTATCTTAGGTAACAAAAAAGTAACTCCCATAAAGGTGAAAAGAGGCAGCTGGCTTTCCAGCCCCTCTGCACACACACGGGAATGGCACTAAGATTTTTCCTCTGTTGTTTCTCTCCTGCCCCCAACCAAGTCCCACAGCCCTCAAAAACAGGTTTGAAAGTCTGCTTTGCAGCACCACCTCCACACACTCTAAAGATTACTGGAAACAATCCAGCAGTCCCCAGCTAAGCACCACACCTGTGATTTATCACTTACCACTCACACCGTGGCAACTGTGAGCTACGTATTGGTGTTTGTCAAACAAAACAGCTTCAAATTACACGGTTGGGAATGTGTCCAGCATCTCATAACAATTCCGGGTCTTGATGGATGCAAGACATTAAGTTTCAATAAAATTGGGACACATCATCTTTAGGAAATATGCTTTAGAAGGAAATTAAGCTCTTCAATATATTATTTTTAATAGTATCAGACAATGCAGCCCTTTTTGAGGAGGAAGAGGAGCAGGCGTTTCTCTCCCAAAAAATTCCAATACAGCAGGGAATAGCTGGCAGCTAACAAATGCTTGCTTTGGCAAAGCATGTAAGGCTGCTGGTTTGTACATTTGCTAATATTTCCAAACTCTTTAAAAATTACCTAACCCAGCAGGCACCTCTGGCCTTGCTGCACATCACTGCTTTCCTCAAGCACTCTCACTCTGCCCAGATAACTGCCCAGTGGGAAGACAAAGAGACTGTCACCTAGATGAACATTAAAACAGCACATTACAGGAAATAACCTGCACAAATATAAGGGAGGCTACTCTAATCGAGCACATTTAGTAAGACAGGAAAGCATCAGTGAACAATGGGCCTTAAACCTAGGACAAAAGCACTGCAGATACTCCACCCAGCAGGCACTGTGACCACAGTTCAGTGACACTCCCGGCTAGGGTGGCAACTCACTACATTTTAAGCCTTTAATAAACTGGATTTTTTTCCAATTTTAAAAATGTCATGTGCTGACTTTCACTTTGGAGAAGTCCTGAACTATTATAATAGCCACCTAATGGATGCACTTTAGGCTTTCTTGAATTAAAGATATTCAGAAAAGTCATTAAAAAAAAAAGACACTAGTCACAGGCACATTAAACTACTTAAATAATCCACTTTAGTTTCAATATATCATGCTGTAAGTTTATAAGTCAGACATCCTCCTCCCTTTCAGTTCAGCTTAAGTTTAAGTACTGTAGTTCTTGATGACTACACTGAAAGACCAACTCAAGATTTTTTTGGCCAACAGCTGCCCTTCAATCCTTTCATTCTTCTCTTCATTACTCATTCCTGTTTCTCTCTCTGAACGATAAGAATCACATTATGAATCTAAAGTTTTCCAGTACTGGAAACCCTTCCATTCATCCCGTGGAAATATGTCTCCAGTTAAGAAATGACCCAAACCTTTTGTGGAACTATACCTTGCAGTTAAGGGATTCCATAATTAGAACGTAATTACTGAGCCATATAATGTGTCAAATTATGGAGAACGATTATTTGTAAAACTACAGATAAAGAGAAGAATGAATAAATCTGGAGCCTCAGATAAAAACAATTAAACTGAAGTCCTTCCCTTCAGCATTCCTCTAACACTTTGGAGACCATCTCTGTACCCAGGACTAGTTTACATGCACAACTGCTGTGATAAAACTTTTACACTATATACACAGCATAAATCCCAGTAGTAAATAATTCAGCACAAGAAACGGCTGCAAAGAGGGACAGCTGGTGCTGACAACACTATCAGCATCTCTGCTACTACATGACACACAGTCAGTTATGAGTGGAGTAAGACTATGGAGAAGACAACACAAATTTCAGGTTAAGCTTGGAGTTGTTAAGGGATTTCACTTATTAGTTGAATGGGAGCCAGCATCCTTTAGAGCACTGTTCAAAATGAAACTACCTGTCTTCAGAATACACTGCCAAGGTCTTTGCATACAAATTCAAAGCATGCAAACAGCACACCAAAAACACGCCCAGAAAGACACCACTCATCTTTGTTTGGTGTAAATCCTAAAACTCAGCTATTGCAGAGAATACAATCTGACTAATTCAGTCAAACCTACCTGATAATACATGGAAGGGTACAGGAGAGGGCAGGAGGCCAGAGGTGACCCTGGTGCCCTGCAGGGTGAGTCAGTACCACAGACACCTCCTGCACCAGCTCAACTGCAGCTTCCCCTAAAGGCACTGCCTGCCCTCAAAGTTCCAGCAGGCCTCAGCAGAGTGAGGACATCGAGGAAAGCTCAGCAGAAACAATAAGGTATGATAAGAACAAAAGCTTTAGAAACAGTCCCAGAGGAAGCACTTATTTCAGATTAAAAGCCACGCAGGCTCTGCCTGCACACAGTTTAAATCATCATCCCTTCGTTGTTCTGCTTTTCCAGTTCAGGGATTTCACCCCATAAGAGCTTTGCCACCTGGACATTTGGAATTAGAGTTTTTTATTGGACTTCCTTGCAAGGGCACCTCTATTTTTTTCCTACTCCCCCGAAGCTCATTCAGTCACAATGAGAAAATACCACTTTTGCTGCTTGGTTATGCACAGGGCAAAGCTTTCCCTCCCCCACTAGAGCAGAGTCACCAAGAGTTCTTGGTACTACAAACGAAACTCAGACCCCAGGTCACCTGCTTTTCTCTGCCCCTTCAAAACACAACAGCACCACTCTTGCCTCAATACAACTTCAGCAATGCACAGTCCTTCCACAAACTGAAGGGTGACCCATAAGAACATATTCTGTAAGGCACAGGCAGAAGTCAAGAAAGGATTTAGGTAAAGTACATGAAGAACACAGCTAGTGATAAATTAGGGATCCACCATCTAAATCAGTACCAATAATTACATTCTCTTTCAAAGAAACCAAGGTGTAAGAGGCACTAATGTCATCTTTTCCTATACAATAATATAATATTGACTTTTTTAACCAAAAGAAAGCACACTGTCTGACCACATCAGAAAATGAATTACGGCCACTTTAGAGGCCCTGAATGTAACATCAGGCCACACTGCTCACATTGTGGCAAATTTAAATAAAGATAAATCCATTCAATGTAATCTTTTAACTGAGCTGTAGGATTGGGAATCAATGGAAAAGGCTCCTAGTCTCAGCACCTGACCCAGAGGCCTAATAGCAATATTTATCTAACTTACCAAACGAAACAAAAATATTGTGCAAAATGTATGTATGCGAAATCTAAAGTTTTATCAATATCACTTCTTTGAAAGACATCAATTCATCGGTATTTATATACTGACATTTCAATTGGAGAAAACCTATGGGAACCTCTCAAAAAATCTGAATCTGCATTATCAAAACACTGATCTAACAGCGATAGGAAGCTTCGAAGACATATTCAAAGTGAGAAAATAAGAACCAACTTGTGCAATAAATGTCCAAACTAGCTAGAAGAAAAGAAATCACTGAAAGCAAAGAACTCCAGCCTTTAAATCCCTGTGACAGGAATGAAACTCTCCCGATGTAGGATCCATTACTCCCTGTACCACCACGGGCTGACTCCTCCAAGGCAGCAGCTGCAGGACAAGCCCCTGTGGAAGGGGCTCATGGGAGCAGTTCTGCTGCTCCTGACAGACCCCACACCCCACTGGAGTCACTGCCAGAGCCCTACAAGGGGCATTAAACCCTCACTGCTAAGGAAAATTAAAAGCCCTTTATAGAAATGTTAAATATAAAAGCGGATTTTTTTTTATCTCCTGCTAAGGAGACATTTGACTGCTGCTCTGGAGACCACTGCCACCTTCCCACACCCAAAACCACCAGCAGAGATTCTTGTTTTCAGAGAAGAATTGCATCTCCAGAACTGACAAACAGCATGGGACATGTTATGAAATGCTGAATAATTTCCAGTTACTTCTAAAGAACCTTAGAAAACTCACGTATCCAGGGCCATAAAAATGCACTTCTCATCATTCTGGTTAGTACATCATCAAAATACCATTTGCCTTTTTACAAGCCCAATTAGCCCCCAGATCCCTCTAATGACTCTCGCTTTCTTTGGCTGGTATCAGAAATCATTATGTTGAAATCTGATCAGTTCAGAAGGAAACCAGAATGGCTGAATTTTTATATTTATTATTGTACAGAGACAGCAGTACCTCAGCAGCACATAGTTATCTAAGATTATCTGTTACCCTTATGCAGAATGCAAGTCTGCACTACACCAGAAGTGTCCAAACTGCTGCTGAAATTCACATTTCGATATTTTACTTAATGTGAGAAAAGCAGCGTGCTACAAGCTAAAACAGTTAAATGTCTATTACACAACTTGTGCCATAATATAGTATCAAATTCAACAGCGCTGAGCACACCCATCCAAGTTTGATTTATTGCAGCTAATTGCTAATTAGGGTTATTTTTGAAGCACTGCTGTTTGCATTGCACCAGATTTGCACTTGGGGAGAAAACAGGATTTACAAGGTCAGAATGAAGTTTAAACATTTGTATACAGACTGTTTCCCTCCCCTCAGTATTGCTGAAAGGTCTCAGCAATCTGAAGACAACAGTATTTACACATGTGATGTTATTAAAACCGGGCACTCCCAACTCCGTACAAAGCGGTTATTAACATGCAAAAATTCAAAGTAGGATTGCAATGGTTGCCCAGACAACTTTCTAATTAAATAATGGCAGTAATATCACTATGCTTCCATGTACTACATTAAAAATTGAACAGTGCCTCACTAATAATGCATTGGCCATTTGCATAATCTGAGGGCCCTGGCTGCCGTACCAGCTATGGACCATCACACCATTAACCACCAACACCCACAGCCCCCTCCACGGCCAGCAATCCTGAAGGTAAACACAGCAGGAATTCCTGGGGGCTCCTGTTTCCCACTCCTGCCTGTTCAGACCCATTTAAGCACTCGTGGCAGTAGGATGATCATCAGGATCAAAACTTGGCCGTTTCTCTCAGCTATCAAACCCCCCTGTAGGCTGTACTATCCCCAATTTTAGAATCAATCTTCTCATTCCCCTAGCAGATTTCTGACTGGTGTTTCAGGCACCACAGGAGCATGTCTCCACCCAAAACACCCTCACAGTAACTACAGCCCAAGCAGCCAGCCTGCTGTGCTGGATGGATTGCCCAGTGCCTCTGCAGTGGCTCTGCCACGTTCATCTGTGCCGCACGAGAGCTGTGCTGGGTAAGCTATAACAAAGTGAGGAAGTCTAATCCACCTTTCAAAATTCAACTACAGCTGTCAGTAACTATAAAAGTAGACTGTCAAGAGTGCTACAAAATATAATCCCTTGACAAATAAGGCTTCAGTTGGGTTAGACCAGATACAAGACACTAACCTGCAGGCTGGACAGAATTAACTGATTACTGGGAGAAAGTATGAAGGCTGAGTGACCTCTAATCAAGAAAACATGACATGCCTAGGCTTACCAAAGGTTCCTCTTGAATTATTACCTCAGTTCAGATTTATTTTTATGATTTCCTATAACTCTTTCCAAATCTTCTCTAATCATTAGCTGTATCAGCAGTATGAGAGCCCTATGAAAAATAGCACACTGTTATTTTTGGTTTCAAGAGACCAATTGCATTTCCAAATATACTGCTAACATAATCCAGCCAGGCTGTGGTTTCATAAATCCAGAGAGTTTTCCTGGTATATTATCCCAGAGCTGAAGACAGCTAGTAGAAAACCTCAGGGGAGTGGGGATTCACAGCTTTGGCTTCATGAACTGTAGCACAGGGTCACGCTTAAATTTTAAAAGAAGAAACAAAAATGTGGTTCTTTCTATGCCTGCCCAAGGAGACAGTTCAGAGAATGTGTTTTCAGTAGGAATGAAGAACTTGAGTCTTTCCTATGCCCCTGGAAATATATTCATATTTTGGCAGCATACAGGAGCCTGAATGAAGGGGCTCCCAAAGAAGTGTGATATGGAAACAGGATAAAGACACTTTTCCAGCCCCAAAGCATGTACACTACAGCATGGGCTCTTCCCTGAGTGTGGATACATCGTTCCCAATTGTGTCTTAATGGAAAATATATTTGCATCAGTAGACAGCTGCTTACAGACCAGCTGCTCCTTCCTGTCCTCCACTTTGTTTTTAAAGGAAAGCCGCACTTCTCCTTCCTATCCTCCCCCCCAGACTTGTGCAAGCACAAAAGGAATGCAGCACACGCCAAGGGTCAGACCTCTTCAGCACTGGCTGACAGGAAGGGACTGGATGCTGCAGGACTTGGTGTTTTCCTCTGTATCACACCACATACAATACAGACACGTTGCTATTTTGAACAATCCCCTCTCGTTCCAAGATGCTCCCAGAAGAACTCTGCAATACAGCAAATTTGGCCTCCACACTCTTCACAAGGTGTTTTGCATCAGTAACTTCAGCTATTTCCAACGTTGATCAGGAGCTCAAGGCACAGAGATCCACAGGCATCCTCAACAGGCCAAGCCCCACAGTCTCCATCACAACCACGCTGCCCTGAGGTGGCTTTGGACACCTGAAATGCAGAGCGTGGTTTCAGCCCACTCTCAACATGGAGAAGAACTGACTCAGTGGATTACCCAGAGGAAGTACTAGGAGGTGGGACAGGTAGAGAAATACATTGTAAGAAACAGTTACTCTCTGGACTCAAAGAAAAAAAATCCAGCTCTGTTTGGAACTTTAAGAAAGATCTTAAAACTCATTCATTTTTGCTTACTCCACCCCGTTGTCATGTACTGTTTCACCACTGCAAACACCATCCCTGAGACAGGCTGCACATGTTCACACAGCATCCAGCAGCACGGACCTTTTTTAAATCTTGCGGGCTTTGCTACAACGTAAATGTTCAGACTGGGAGCAATTACTTCTGACTGCACTAATGAGACAAGCATGCTGTTTCTGTACTATATATATACATTATACACAAATTTCATTTAACAACTATCTTGGCTGTGATGTAAACCCATCCCTACTTAATTTATGTTTACAAACATTTGGACTGAAAATTAAAATTAATAGAAAGCTAAAATAAATAAAAGAGCTCCTGCTGCTCTGTGTGAACACTCAAAAAAAGCAAAGTGCTGAAAAACTGCTTTCCCCCCCAACCCTAGCACAGGGTTTGTTGATTCCTGATTACTGAACAGCCCTGTCAGACACCACTGACTGACTTGGTGTGGGGGGTGACACAAGGGGTGCACAGAACAGAGGAATTCTCTCCATTCATCAGGCAGTCTTCCCCTCTCCGTACAGAGTGGGGACTAGGGCACGTAAATCCCTGGTTCATCAAGAAGTGAATAGACCTTTTGTTGGAGTCTGTTACAGTTATAAAGATTCTGGCCACGCTTCTCTTACCACCACCATCCCCTCCACCAAAATGAAAGGTAGGGCTTAAAAACACAGGAACAGATCAGGATTCCAAACACGCCAGAACAGCCCGGCTGCCCCAAGAAGAATCAAAAAAAGCCTGCTGGCCCCCCTTTCAGGGCCTTACGACACCACTTTTGAGAAGTTTTGCTCAGGCAGCTGACATCCAGTTTTCCTCTTCTACTGCAGATGTGCGGCTTTCCTGCACAATAGGCGCCTGCAGCCCTGGCTCTCTTCCAGGTCCCACTGTGTGACAGTAACAAAAGGCGAAGCTGGAAGCCCTCAGCTACAGCACAGCTCTAAATGATTTAGTGACCACAGCGTCCAGACCTTGGCAGCAGCTGCTGCTTTAAAGGGACATTACCCAAGGAGTCAGTAAACCACAGAGGCAGGCGGTTTTTCACACTGGATTTGAAAAGTTCTGGTCAAAACTGAAACGGCCCTGCCATATTTCTTTAAGAACCCAAAGCAAAGAGCAGGGAGATGGGAGAGGACAGGCAGGGATCGTTGTCAGATGTTGTTAATGCAACACCACAAAGCCTAAAGACCATCCCTTATAGTATCCTCCACTTGAGGATTTCAAGGTACTCTGCAAAAATCAGCGATGGCAACCTTCCACCTCCACGGCCGTGTATTATTTTCACTTTAGAGGTAGAAAAATAAAGCTGTGAGATTAAACCGGCCACTAGTGACCAGGACAACTTACACCCAGCATCACACTACATGGACACCTTTTCTCCAAAGTGTGTGGAGAAAATCACCTCTTCACATGTTAACACCACAGGAACTATGGATTTCCATTTTTTTGGTGCACAGTTATACACCACTACATGCCCTAAAAGGGCTTTTACAAAGAATTTTCCACTGAATGCCATCTCCAGTTTGTGGAGAACCATATTGTGAGTCTCCTGCCAAACTCCACAGCAGTTTTTGAGCTCCTGTTCCAGAAAGGCATGGGCTGGAAGAGCTGGGTTGTTTTTTTACACGGTACAAGACCCAACCAAATCCACAAATCCCTTCGAGCCCCGTGAGACATTTCACTTGCTCTCCAAGCTGCAGAATAGCTGAGCTTTTGCTACAAAACTTCTCACGTGCATCAGAGGATTAATGAACCATGCCACTGCAAGCTTCCAAAAACACCCAGTGAACACAAGGAGTGCTGTGCTCAGCATTTAAGTCCTTCTGCCCATCATTTCTTTTCTACCTTCTGATAACACACCGGGCTGAGGCCCTGACAAAAATGGGTCCCTGTTTAGATCTGCAGACATGTCCTGCCACCTTCTTTCTTTGAGCCCTCCTTGCAGCCACGTTGGGTACAGTAACATTATGTTCCTCATCAAGGGCTGCTGCTCCAACACTCTGTTGGGTGGAGCTCCAGAAACAGGTGACCCCATTTTATTCCCAGAGCTCAGCTCTCCTGCTTCTGTACCCTAAGTACTGCCTATGGGAACCCTGCAAGCCAATGGAGGGCAAATGACTGACCAAGTGTCTGGTTGCAAGAGAAATCAGTAGCCAGCTGTGCTAACTTAGTGCAAGAAATAAACATGTAAATTAAAGTAAAAAGAAAAATTTATATGAACAGTAACTACTGTGCAGCAAATACTCAAAATAATTTCTGTCAACAGAGCGCTAATTAAGATGGATAAACACTCATTTCACTAATCTTCCTCCTCCCCCCAAAGTAATTTAGTTGCCCAGAGGGAAAAAAAATGTACAAGAAGAGACTGGTAAAAGAAACCTATCAAAAAGGTGCACGTAGTTCTACGTGGCAGAAGCAAGTAACCCAGCACTGCTAGAGCTCTATTGGAAGGGGAAAAGGTGCAATTTTATATTTCTTCGTGGAGTCTGAGAGTAATTTTAAAAGGATCTTTTAAAGCCATCCTTCACCACCTGCAGTCAAGTGGTCATTAGAGAAGACACGCTGTAATCAAAGCACCCACTAACTGCTGAGAAACACTATTAATCCAGGGAGCAGCACTGCTCCAGCCATTCCCTCCGCAGCCATTCCGAGCGAGTAAAACAAAGCTCCGCTCACTCGGGTGGGTTTTCAGCTCCTGTGAGAGTGCCGATGGTGAGAGGGGGAAGTGAAGCCGTTCCTGTGCGAACCCACAAACAACGGCAGGTTTCAGGGGCACCCAGGATGGCTCCCGTGGGTTCCACCTCTGGCCAGCTGCCCTGCCCCACATTTTGGGCTGCTGAGACAGCAGTGCACAAACAGGGTTCAGTTCTGCATTCCAGCTCTGCCAGTTTTCAGTCCACAATATTGAAGTGGTGTCTTTTTCAACGACTTTAACGTGCAGGGAAGGGAAACGAGCAGGAGCTGTTACATGTTCTGTCAGATCTTTCCTGCTTAGAACGGGAGGGAGGGAGGGAGAAAATACCACTGCAAAACATATGGTTTGAGCTAGTAGGGGCAGTAAGTGCTTTGCTCTCCCAGCGTGCTGCTACACACCAGAAGACATCAGTGAGAGGCGGGCAGCACAGGAGCAAATCTGGTACCAGGAAATGTTGTGCAATATCAAACACGTCGAACAAAAGAATAATTTCCTACTCCCCCAATGGAATGTGGTCCTATCTAGCCTTACATTGTGCTCTCAAACACGACAGCTGCCTGATCAACCCAAACAACATAAACTTGGTGGGATTAGAGCTATTTTTTCCACCTCACTGTAACAAAGCTCAGGTAAATGGGAGCAGCAAGATCAGGAACACCAAGCTGGAAATCAGAAATCACTGCCTCCTGCTCACCAGATGCATCAGGAATGTAAGCAATGGAGAGCTGGAATGGGGGAAGGGAGAAGGATTCACAGCAGTTGCTGGGCAGTGATTTGTCTTTTAACAGTTCTGGATGTGGTGTTGACTGACCACGTCAAAGAGGGTGCTCCCCTAAGCTGGAGAGGCACTGACCCCTAGGAACAGTGCAAGAAATCAAGAGCAAGGAAAAAATAACCCAGATGAGAAACAGCAATTCTTCCTTGCTATATAAAGTAATTTTTCTGTTGCACAGGTGCCTGGGACTTCAGGTGGCCCGTCTGGGTGAGGATCCAGCCTGATGCTCCTAAGTGACAGTGCTTGCAGCAGTGCTGACAGCAAAGCTGCTCCCTGCAACACATGGGCCAGATCACCCAGTTGTCCGAGCGGGCTGAGCCTGTGGGAGGAAAACACTGCTGACCATTGGGATCAGGGACACTGCCCACCTGCTTCCAGCCCCCCCCGCTGTTTGATGGGCAGTGTGGAACAGCAGGGACATCCCTGGGATTTCTGCGCAACATGAGGCAACAGACAGGTTTATCCAGGATAATTTCACAGCATTCTCTTGCTCCATTTCCTGGTTGTTTTCCAGGTCCATTTTGTTATGCTGTAAAAGCATTATTACGTGCCTGTGATCGTGGTGACAAGACATACCCTGATGGTAGTGCAGCTCAAGGCAGCAGGCTCTGCAAAAACAAGCAGACAGGTCTGCTTTGTTCTCAGCAGTCAGCTCCAAGTCCACACAACCAAGAGACAAAACAGGGGTATCCAGGGATAGGGTTCTGGGTATCCCATGTCTTGCCAGTGACTCAGTTATATGTTAAAAGAAAAATCACTATCTGCTTTGCACCACATTTACCCTTGGTTTGCAAATGCAAAACTGGTTCTGAGGCCCTTCATGTTTACATGGAGAAAGGTAGAAGAGGCTTGTTTTAAGAGACTTTGAGCTCTTCAGGTAGAAAGACCATGACTGTTCCTGGTCTACAATATTACGAAACTCCCAGATTTCTAGCACTTGCAAGGATCCCAGCCTGACTGCAACAGCTTAAACCCAGCCTGGAACACATGCAGAGACTCTCAACTCACCACCCACTCCCCGAGCTGAAAGGAGTGAGGACTCCAAAAGGTTGAACTGTAGCAGGCAAATGTATTTTTAACAAATTCTGTTTCTATAAATATTACAAAGCTTTCTGCTCTTTGGAGGCTGCTCTGCTCCCAGTGCTGCTGACATTACGGTGACATTTAGGAGGCCTTCACGTTGCCTTCCTGCCTTTCGTATGCTGGTTTTGTTCGAGGGATCAGAGAGACATATGAAGACACAAGGGCTGCTTATTCAAACCCTGCTCACTCGCTGACCTGCTGCTCGGGAGCACAAAGGGGCTCTCCATGTCAAGTGTGCTGGCTGCCGCCGTCTCCACCGCTCTGGAATGCATATAAATGCAAAGGACACTAACCCCGAGGTGCCACCAACAAGGCACAGGGGTGAAGGGATGGGGAATTCATTTCTGAGGCAGCATTAGTGCTCCACGTAGTCCCAGCCAGTACTGTACCCTGTCCACGCAACATCAGGATTCCCCTCCATTTATTAATGCCTGCATTCGCTCTCTCCTCTCCTCTATTTCCAAAGCTATTTTCCCCTGCATTCCTTGTCCTCCCCCTCTATTTCTTCACTTTCTTGCCCTCTCTCTGGGGACGGCTGCCAGCACACAGCATGAATGGCACTGAGCTGGCACACGCCCCAGATGCTGACATCACCTCCTCTCCTGCCCTCAGCTCCAGATCCCACACCCAAACCCCTGAGCATCTAATGCACTGATTGCTGCTTTCACCAGCTCCATCAGCAGCCCTTCTGTTGTTAAAAAAACAGGGTGGTTACACAGCAAGACACAACATATATATGTAGATATATATATATATGATATGTGTATACATATATAAAATAAAGGAAAAAAGGGTCACAACATATATATGTATATGTGTATATATATGTGTGTATATATATCTATATATATTAAAAAAAAAAAGGAAAAAAAGGGGTCTTCCCAAATCAGGCTAAAAGAGACAGTAACACTTGGGTTAGGATCCTTTAGATACCATTTCACAGACACTCCAGGCCAAGAAGCACCCCTCCAATAAGGTGGGAAATGACTCCTACATACCTGAACAGGTGCTAAGTGAGCAGTTACCAAGATTCTATCTGTACATCAGCACATTTTTTAAAAAATGCTGCAACTATTAAAAATCCAGCTAAGAAAAGGTAGGTAAATAAATAAATAACAGAAACTGTTAGTTATCTCCAGAATTCAGCTGTTCAGTCTCATTCAGGGTGAGCTGCAACTGGAATATCCAGTAACACTTTCAATTAAATTTAAGACTACACGATCTCCCCATCACAAAAAAATCTAATATCACGCACACACTGTACTTTCACCTTCTGGTTATTCTGAACAGAAATTACAGTGATACTTAAGGTGCAGAACCCATGCTCTCACTTAAGTAGGTGCTTAATTTCAGGGACAGAGAAAGCTCTTAAACAAGCACAACAGATCCAGGACTCACTGTACTGCGTGTTCTTTGGACTGTGTTTTATTTTACAGAGATATCTAATGTTTTCTTAACGGGAAACTTCCACAGACTTTCTTTTCTCCTTAGAGGATATGAAAGCCTTGACAATGGTGGTGTTACAGCTCCACCAGAATTCTCCCAGGAAAAATAACACACCTCGCTTCAGTTTGCACCTGCAGAAATGGTCTGAAGATTTGTTTGAACATGTAACAAGCCGTTTCTGGCCTCTGCTGACATTTACCATAGGTATTGTCACGCTAAGAGGATCGTGATTCACAAGAACTGCATCCTTGAAAAGGATCATTCCACAAAAATTTCCATCTACCCCAGAAAATTGCCCATCGCTTTTTGCAATTCAAACCCCGAGCACAACCATAGTTATTTAACCTTTCATCAGAAACTGTGAATATCTGATAATAATAAGTACAATCTATAAAGGCTTCAAGTCAACACTTTTTATAAGCAGATTTGTAAGGTAATAAATTTTCCATGACTTAACGATCAGCTTTGCCTATGAAAGCCAATGTTGTAATTCCCAATTGATTGTAGATGTTAATCTCACAAGACTCTTGTTCTTACGCTGTGATTTATTAGCTGAATTAATGACAGATTGCACTGTTTAAAACAAGCTGCTGTTTTACACCCTAACCCAGGAAGCTCTGTCCAACTGAGTCACAGCAAGGATGGGAGGAGGGTGGTGTGCAAGGTGAAACTGCTCACCATACCTGAGCTAATTTGTCTTATTTTCTTTGAAATGCAGCACTAATTGTTTAACAATTAACCCTATGACTGAACACCAGCAGAGCTGAATGGCAGCAGCTATTCAGGCTCTCTGCAGTTTGGGATTCACATCCAGTCTCTGCAATTCATTTACATTGAGACATTCTGCTTTCTCATGGAAAACAAGAGAAGATTCCCCCACCCCACCCCCCACCAAACACTCCTCTGGGTTTGAAGACATTGGAAAAGAAAAATCCCATGTGCTTTCTGTACATATGTATGTGACTAGAAAAGGAAAACTACAGAATAAGGACAGACCCAGTTCCTCGGGCCTTATCTCACTGCTACCACAAAGCAAGTGCCACTGTGTGTGATAAAAGTCAGACTCTTCTCTCCAGATTATTCATTCTCTACCTCTTCAGCAACAATTCTGGTGTAGTAGAGAATGTGCCACAAACATGCTGGAACAATGCAGTCACACAGAGCCAGTACTGGAGTGCAAACAATGCCAGTTCCTCGGATGGTCTGAGTCTGCAGGTTTTATGAATTGCAGTGCTGTAATAAACTCAGACCTTTTCCTCTCAACTCTGCCATCGAGACACAACACAGGAGATGCGAGCAGGAGCTCGGAATTGGAGGGGACGTGACACGGGGACCAAACCCTGTTATCCCAGGGCAAGCACTCAGAGCGATTTAATCCTGCTGCAGGAGCCCCATGTTCTGCAGCAAATGGCTTCCCCCTTCATTTGCTTTTTAAAAGCTTGCCTCTGAAGGGATCCCTCTGTTTTGCCACGAATTTGAACTTGTTTCTGTGCTTTTTCGCAAGTGCCTCTGTGACGGGAGGCACTTCCTGAGCCGTGGAGCGCCAAGTGCTGCCAATTCCCATGGAGCCAGTGCCTGCAGCTCCAGAGCCTCCCGCTCTTCCCTGCTCCTCCCTGCCTGGCGACAGCAGCGGCATATGCTGCTCTGTGGTGCGGCTTCGGAGGTGAGCAGGGACTCCAAAATAAATACGTAAACTCAAATAAAGGAACCCAAAGGATGGAGCCTTGCGTGGCTGCCTCTGGACAGGTGTAATTCCCACGGTCACCTCAGAGGAGTCACCCCGGATCCTGGGACCACTGCTTTTCAAACCTGGCCCCAGCCATCTGCTGGTGGTCAAGCTCCATGATGTGGCAATCAATTACAGCTGTTATCTTGTCCCAGCTTTGACAGATGTTCCTCTCTTTCATTGTACAGTAATTACTAGTGAGCTGCCAGCAGGCTTCACACTTTAATTGTGCCGCTAATTTGAGACAAAGAGAGGAAAAAATAGGGAGAGACAGACAGGGAAAGGCAAAAGCTAAGACAGCTGTGGCAATTGGAGCACCCATGCATTAAACATTTCTTTACAAACAATAGGTGAAGGCAACCAGTTACCACAGTAAGACTTTAGAAAGCTACACAAGCACCATCCAACCACACCATAGCCTGCAGTCCTTCTTCCTTTCTCAAGGGGAAAGAGGGACATGTCTCCTTCCTTGCCAAACAGGCTATACTAAAAATACCTGCCAGCCTTCTGGCAATGCAGGGCTTCCCACTGCCACACAGAGTGGTGCCAACTACCTCACAGTAGTGAAAATTGGATGGATAAAGACACAGGGTGGGGTTTTGATTTGGAGAGGGGGTGTGCATGTCAAATCTTCTTGGAGAACAAGGAGCCTACTTAAATTAAAACACAGATGAATTACTACTGCAAAACACAAGCAAAAGCACTCCACTGCCTTGCTAGAGAGCGAAAGTCACATAGCACCTGCTCTGCAATCTGGTGTTCATGGAGAGCCTTTGGAGATGGGCAGGAGAGAACAAGTGTTGATGAGACCAGGAGCCAGCAAGGTAGGAAACCTGGTGACTCATTTCTTATGTAACCCAGGGCTCTAAAAAGTCTCCAGAAAAAGGACTCAACAAGGTTTATCCTTTTCTTCCTGCCTGGTTTAGATGCAGCATTTCAGTGTAATTCCTAAAGCCACAACTTGTCTTAGATTCTGTACACTCCCTAGTGATGTACACCCCGTTTCTGTACGGCCCCTAACGATGCATACCCCACACCCCCATGAAAGGACTCTACAATGGTCATAACCACAGGCAAAGCCCCACAGTAAAATCCTCAGGAGCTGCTTTTTAATGACAATAGTGACAGAAGTGTTTATCTCCTCTGTATAACAGGCTGCAATGGAATTTTTTATTTTAAGGTGTTCAATAGTCAAAAGACTCTCTTTAAACAGGTTACAGAAACCAAATATCAAACTTCCACCGGAAGTCTGAAGAATAAGCAGAAAAACATTCAATTGTTACAAGCAATTCTGCAGCAAGCTACAGGCACCCTCCTACCGGATGTCCAAATCTGAATTAACTATTTTCTTTTCAATTTAATTCACAATGGACATATTTCTTCTGTTGAATATTTATTGAATCTTTCAGTAGCACTTACGCTGCGGTCTGGTGATGTGCTTGGCTGTAACAGTGGCTTACAGCAGTTCCTGTCTGCCTTTCCTCTACTGCCCACCCCATGCCCAGCCTCATGCCACTGTGTGCTCCCTGCTGCAAGCTGTGGCAGCTCAACTATTTCAACATCCATTCAGACCAGGAAATGGAGAATGGCACAAGGAATTAACACCCTCATTTCACGTTAAAAAAAAAAAAAAGAAAAAAAAAGGGGAGGAGGAGACTGTCTTGTGCTGGCACAACTGACACTGAGCAAAACAGCTCATGGTCACCCAAAGATCAACCAACTGCCTGAACCGGCGAAGGGGAGGGAACCAGAGAGCTTCCATCGGTGTGGAAGAGCTCAGCCATCTTAGAAACCTTGTACAGCACATCCCAACACGTGTGCAGGAGTGAGAAACACAAAACCGCTCATACCGGTACGACTGAGGACTCCTTCCCGAGGAGACGTGCCCCTGCTTTAATTGGACACAGTCAACTGCAGGCATCTGGACTGGAGCTCAGATTTCTGGCGAGTTCAAATCCACTGACATTTTCTGTCCAAAAACTTGTTCGTTTTTACATGCTCTCAGATTTTACATTTTAATGCCTCTTACTGACCTTTTCATTTTTTTTTTAATTTTTCTGTCACGACCTCAAGCGGTGTTTGTTGATTTCATATTTTATTATTACTTTGTTGTTTGGAGAACTTCTGAAATCAAACGGTTGGAAAAACATACGAGGTTTTGGTGGTTGCTGAACACAACCAGCCAGCTCCTGCCAATAATGGCAGCACAAGTTAACTGTCTGGGATCACCACACAGCAGCTGGCAAGGGAAAAGAGGGGAAGGGACAAAGCTGTACATTTTTAACATGTTTCTAACATTGCAAATAGCAGAAGCTGTGGTTTTACAGGAGCAGAACTATGTGGTTCACTGACCAATGATTTGAAATGGTTTCTCTGCAGGAGCTGCCATTTATCTGGATTACTGCTTTTAGAAAAGGGACTTTGGGACAGTGCTGTAAACATCTGCCAGGCAGTGAGATGTTATGCAGATGGACAAGAAAAGCAGGCTGACCAAAACCCACTAGAGTCTTGCTACCTGATCAAGTAAAGTCAATGACTTGGAAAATAGTATCACAGGAAACATAACTGTACCTGGAATAAGCTTCATCATCTGCTCACCAACTCATCTTACTACTCGACTTCTACATGTCCTACAGGCAAACTGTCCTTTCCCTTTTGTTTCAGTGCACTGGTACCTCCTCTTCAGAGGCATATTTGGGAGAGAGTTTACAAAACATGTTCCCTATCAGCTGGAATTCTGGATTATATCCCCCATGCTACTTTCCCAAATATGAGCAAATATCACCTTTAAATCTCCAAGTAACCCAAGACATCAACTGACCATGACCCCACTATTTCTGCTGGATGTACTTCCTATGATGATGTTCTAGCCAAGCAGCCAGTTAGGATCACACCACTGCCATTCTTCCATAGGACACCACAGCAGTACAACAATCAATACCAGTTAAACCACACTGCTGTCCCCCTCTGTATCCCCCAAAAGAGAGACACATGTTCCCCGGGGAATGGATCCCTGGAGTCAGAGGGTGCTGACCTCTCAGCTCTGTCTCCACCAGAGAAGCCTCGTTAAATGCAAGGCAACCTCTCAACTGTCCTCTGTGCTAAACAGGCAATTACTATGCTGACTGATTGATTACAGTTCCCCATCTAAATTATATCAGGAGAGAAGGCAAATCACTCTGAAAACTAGAAATATCACGGCCTAAGCTCAGGCAAGTGCTGAGAAGGGTTTTTAGTAGTACGAATAACAAGCAGGGGGACTGGAGTCAAATCGTTGCCCTGAGCAAACAGTCCTGCAAGCAGAAGAATCCACAGCCCCCCTGAGCAGGGAAAGGATGGGCATGGATCGCAAATCAGCCGTGACCACGTCAGAACATGACCTTTCGTGGGGAATTAACCGGAGGAAAAAAAGAAAATAAAAAGGTTTCCTGAGCGTGATGATCCCCAAGTACCACAGGCGTACTTACTGCTGTGGAAGCAGCGCCACTCCAAAAGGGACAACACCTTCTCCCTCTCTCGGCTGCATTTCTTTCCCCTCTTCTATTTTTTCCACATTGTACCAGTGACCCGGGTGCCCTTGTGCTTTTCATTTATCAACCGTGTCTTAGCACCCCCGGTCAGCAGCTGGCATGGGTGTGTGACACAGGGTCCAAACCTGTTCCCTGTTGGGAGGCAGCACAGCCTCCTGAACCCACATGGACCCCACCAGCTCCCAGACGAGCTGTCCTGCTGGGTCTCTGCCAGGGGCACTGCAGCCACCTGGCCCTGTGATCTTGGCAGGGCCTCGCCTCACGCTCCCACCTCCACGTGCCCCCCGCCACGTTTCCAGGCCTTCCCCTCACGCTCCCACCTCCACGTGCCCCCCGCCACTTCCTTGGGCATTCACTTCTCAGCACTGCTCACCGTCCTGCAGGCACGTCCATGCTCCAAGTGCCATCCTCAAATGTCACCTGGCAGTTTTCCCTCACGGACTCCTTGTTCCGCGTCAGACACCGTCCCAGCGCACCTCGCACCTCTTGCCTGCTTCCTGCCCACCACTGCCCTCAGCTCTCGGCAGGTGAGGGGGGACCCCGGAGCCACAGCACTGCCAGGACACGGGATGGCCAGGGGTGAGGGATGGGAGTGCTGGGGAGGCAAAGCCCCGTTTGCTGGGGACGGGGACCCACGGGCCACCCTCCGGAGCCAGGCTGGGGCACAGCTGCTGACGGGCGGAGATGAGGGTCAGGCTGAGCCCTCGGCCTCGTCCCCGGTCCAAACTGACGCAGAGCTGTGCAGACCCCGTCTGGAGAGGTTTCCTCAGCCCCTCTCTGCCTGGGCACAGCTGGGAGGGCTCAACCCAGGCTTTTCCTCCTCTTTAGACACGCTGGTCCTGTTGGGTGCCTAGCCAAGCTAACCAGACCATCAGAGCCCTCCTCCGATCACCAGACACAAATGCTGAAGAAAACATGTGTTGAGCGAGCCCTTGGGGCCTTTCTACTAATCCTTTCCTCATTCGAACACCACCTAAAGGGGCAACAACAAGGGGACAGGGCACCCCCTCCTCCCCTTCCCCAGTGGCTGCCATTGCACGTGTCCACCCCCCCCAAAACCCCACAACTGGCTTTTGAGCTGTGTCCATAGAGAGAATAAGCTTTCAGTTCTTATTAAGGGCTCCCTCACACGCAGTAGGGAATTCTGTTACAGCTGCTTCACCACAGGGCACTGCCACTGCCACTCGCCCTGGCGCCGCTCAGCCCCGGCCACCCCGCGCCCAACCCAGCGCCAGGGATGCTGCAGACAGGGATTGTGGCCACAGCTCCACAGAGGAGCGTTTTCTGGGGGAGGGAGGGAAGGAAGGGAGCAGTGGATGAAGCCCAGCTGCCAAAACTTTTAATTCCTTCTCACAGGATCAAGGCTGAAATGTTTGAAACAATTTCTTAACAAAAACAAAAGAGGCTGTAGAAAAGAATAACATTATGACAGCTGCTGGGAAAGTCACCAGTGGGTGAACACCAGTCACCGGCCGATCCCGTCCCTGCACCACTGCTTACAGGAAGGAAGGGATTTTTATATCCTGAGCTGCAGTCTGCACTTTTTATTTACTTTCCCCTTTCTCCCAAAGCCACCTTGGCTCAAGCTCACTGCTGTCCTGTTTCCAGCCTACAGGATGGCTTTTACAAGTTGGAAAGGAGACAAATTCGGCAGCTATGATGCTATGTTTGTACTTCAGCATGACCATCCAGTGGCCACAGGAGACAGGCACGGAGGGGCTGGCCTGCACCCCTCGCCTTGCACAGGCTCTGGCAGCAAACCCCAGACAGATGATCTGTTCAAGTCCCTTTAAAGTATTGCTACGGGAATGGGAAGTTTGATGGGATCAGACAAACTTTGTGACACGAAGAAATCTTTCCTGCCAAAAACATGTTATCAAGTGGAAGGTGTTTTCTTCAGAAATCTTCACCCTCTTTTCAAGGCCAAAAGCTTTGCTGCTCTTACATTCCAGGGCAGACTCGCTTGCTCCACGTATACTCCTCAACAGTTTCCCCACAGAAAACCAGCTCGTGCGTCATTATAAGAAATTAAACAGAGTTTCAAATGAAATTAAGTTAATTATGTACACTTAATGACAGGTATGTGCTTTTAAAACAACAGATGTTGCACAGATGTGGTTCGAGGTAAAAACAACAACAAAAGCTCTCCCGGTGCTGTAGAAAATGTTTCCACAGAGCACCCTGCATTGCACCACCTGTGTCTTTAACCAGCTGTCAGAGTTTGTTTCTTAACCAGGTACAGCAAAACCTCCCTTGCCCAACACACACACACACCACCTTGCTTAGGTCTGTCTGTCTGGGGGGTGGAGGTGTTTGCTTCTAAAGAGGCAGCACTGACAGATTTCCAACTGATAATTTCCTGATCATCCCCACTGCCGAAGTTGCCTCCAAGGTTATTCTACAAGCTTCTCCTGCCTCATCACCATCCACCTTGTGCACAGAAAGCACAGCATGTCAGAAATCTCTGTCCTGCCTTGCATTTCCCCTTGGTCAGATATTTTTCAGGAAGTAGTTGATCTGGCCTGCAGGATATGAAAACCAAGGTCAACCACATCACTAGATGGCTGGTAAGAAAAGAAAATAATAGCATGTCTGAAAGGGGGCCAAGAGAATTAATTTGAAGGGGAAGCTATTTAGGATGAAGCTTTACAAAATGGGAAAAGCAGCGCTATTATGTCTCACAAGACCATTGTCAGAATGAAAAGACACTGTGGCACTAAGATACAAGCTAACAAGGGACATACACATTCCTAATAAACACATTTACATACTGTTGCATGTGATAATTGCTTTTATTCTACAGTCACTGGCTACATTTCCGGATCCTTTTGATTTCTGTCCAACACAAAAACCTAGCTTGCCCTTGCTCATGAATTTTGGAAGCCAGCATGAAAATATTCCAATATGCAGAACAGGAGCTTGTACAAACGTGCCAGCAAAACGCAGCTCTGTGTGATCTGACGCAATTACGAACATAATGCTTGCATTTTTGTCATGCACAGGAGCACAAGGTCACTTCATGAATCACAGGAGAAGGAAGAATAAAGAGGAGGAAATACTGAGGGTGAGAGCCTTAGAAGTCTGTAGTTCTCAAAAAAAAGGATTTGAGAAACATTGCAACATTTTAACTTGCATTTGGCAAGATCAAGTTTGATTTCAGTTTATAGCAGCTCTCAGCAGTGCACTGGGAAAAACAGAGCCAACTGCTAGCAGGTGAAGAGGAGCAAAAGAACAACATATCAGGGCTGTAACTCTCCCCACTGTATCACAACTCTTCTGTCTCCCCACTGTTTCAGTTCCCTGCTCTGTCTGACTCAATAAATTAATCAAGGGGCCCAGGCTCCAATCCTGCAGGAGCTCTGGGCCCCGAGGACCATCTTCACCCCACATCACCCAGACACCCTCCAGAAGATCAGGCAGCACCAGGTTTGGAACAACGTGCTGGAATGTGCGTGGGGAGGAGCTCCCATCCCTGCTCAGTCTCCCACCCCGATCAGAAGGAGTCTCTCGCCAGACCCTGGCTGAAGTTTGGCACCTTTGCCTCTTCACACACAGCACAGATGGCAGGATAGACGCGCCTGCTGGCGCAGGAAAGCTGTGCCAGTTCTCGGGAGGTGGCAGGGAGGGAAGGCGTTTGCAGGGAAGGGTCAACCAAGATCAGTGCTCGCTTCCCTGATCTCTGCCTCCTTCCAGAGACTGCTGGAAAGACTTGGGAAGAGGGGGTGGTCGCTTAATGGGTGACACTATCCAAGTACTTAAAAGATCTCCCCACAAATCATGTGTCCTGCTTGATGAACTGCTTTTTATCTCCTCTCTGAACAGCTGTTTATCTATTACTCCTTTCCCTGTCCATTCCTGTTAATTAATTCTCCTCTCCACATTCTCCAAGGAAACTAATGGCTTTGGTGGTCACTGAGAGGTGCTGAGTAATTTGCATGGCCATTTCCAGTTGAGATTCTTTGGAACGCTGCTGTCAGTCAGCCTTGTTTTGCAACAAATTACTGAGGCAAGTGAAAACGTTCACCTACTGGGATGTAAATAGTCCAAATGTGCAATCAGGAAGAGATGACACCCTTCCTCCAACACCACTTGTAGTGCACGGCCTGCAGTCCTAGACCACACTCTTGTTCCACCAGAACACAAATTAGACTGCAGTACAAATAAACAGAAAAGCTCCACATATTTTCCTTTGTTTAGCCTCCGTAACGTCTGCCAGAGCCAAACAGAAAGACCAGGCTTTGGTTTCGACTGAGATACCAGAAGTCCTTCAGATGGGAGAGGGATCATGCAAGGGGAAATCAGATTTTAAGGCACAATAAACATGTCTTCATGAGATACTATAAACCTCCGCAGAATCAAAATAAATGTTCGTGTAAACCAAACACCAGACATGGTGCATCTCATCAGCTGCAGGCCCGCATGCCCAGGAGAAAAAACATATGTGATCCTATGGAGTATCAGACCGGGTGCTCAGGCAAGGCAGTTGCTATTTGTGCCTCCATTCCCCAGCCCTGCTGGAAATGTAAATTACCCCTTCTTTTTCTCTCCCCACTCCCAGTCCTAAACAACTATTTCCCAGCTCCCATTCCCTCCTCCTGTCTGTAAAATGAGGAAAATTAAACCAAATCCTTACAAAGCCTTAACACCCAGAGACAAAACACACCAGTAAGATCCAGGTATTATCATACAAAGTAAGCTTGTTTAGGTGCTCCAGGATTATTTTTGTGTAGATATAGTCACATATCAAAAGCAGTCTTAAGAGAGCCTTACACTGCACACATGCTGTGAATCTGTAAACTTTTTAGTAGCCATTTGCACATAAAAAAGCATGTTTTAAAAGTCCTTGAAGATCAAAGCGCATCAGAACAGAGTTTTCAGATAAAAGGGAAGATAACATGGTGTAGAGATCCCCAGAGTCAGCCCAGCGGTTTTCATGACATTTTAGTCGCATCTTTATTCCTTTCTATCTCAAAAACCCCAAAGGTCAATTTATTTAAATTGGTCAAAGATCAGCTGGAAAGTGAGAAAGACTAGAAATAAACAGGGATCGACACACAGTTCACCTAAAACATGCTTTTCAGAGAAAATACTTTTTCCTGTATTTGTCAAGCACATCATACACTTGGGGCACTAAATACTATTTCAAATAATTACCCAGGTAGGTTAGTAGAAGTCAGCTCAGGTGCAGCAGTGACCAAGTGCTGCAAATGAGCCTTCCTTGCTCTGTGATAGCGTGTAAAATTGCTCACATGAAGCAGAACTCTCACTTCATAGTGGAACCAGAGCATCCTCATGCCCAATATCCAAGGCCATCATTCAGTAGAAACAGCTTCCAGCAAAATAATTCTCAGGAACTACAGAAATTACATCTATACACACAAAATTTGACTGCAGCCATGCAACTGTATAACAACATGCAAAGATGACATTTCATCACGTTCTTGGTGCTCTATACTTGCTTAAAGTAAGCACAATTCTCTGTCTAATCTGTTTTAATAGAGAATACTGTCAGTTTACCAAAATTAGTTTATTGAGCTCTTTAGAAAATCACGAAGTTCCTTAGGAATCCAGACCTTCTGCTTCCTTAACAATTAACTTTGCTGCACTGAAGACAGAATTACTGCCTCAGTCTGGTAAAATAGAAAGTAAAATCACCATGACTTCCAACATATTTGGCCAAGACACAAAAGATACACCAAGAAAGTTCAGACATATAAACTGCAAATCAGAAACTGAACAGACCCATCAGCTGAGGATGCAGTGTTTAAGAAAGCTATTTTAAACACCAGCTGGCTATTTTCACCAGTTTTAAACCTTCTCTTTGGCCCTTTTTATAATCTGGGATCCAATTTACTGAAAATTCTTCCTATGTAGATCAGCTTCCTAAAATGCATCACAAATTGACCACCTAAATAAAATGCATGTGTTTGTGAACCATCTGTCACGGTCACAGGTCACTTCACAGTACTGGGTAGGACTTCAGAAAGCAGATGCCTGGAGGTCAAGAGAGGAGCTATTGAAACAGGGCTGGGGAAGGCCCGAGACATGGCAGTAGGAACTATCTGTGTATATTTAGGCTTGTCAGCCTCGAGGTGGAGGCAGCAGGAGAGACCTCTGTGCAGTCTGCAGAATGTAATCCACTATACATATCATCAGCCATCTCCTGGCTGTTAGCCACCTTGCATTTTGGTTTTTTACTGCAGTAAGTAATACTTAATTTTGACCAGATGTTCATTCATCAATATCCCCAGAGGCTGCTTCAAACACAGTCGCTTCTCCCTTCCCCTTTTCAAACCAGTGAAGTCTATCAGCAACCCTTTGATTCCTCCCAGCCTGGTCACAAACCCAAAGTTGGGATGGATGAAAAGATGGTAGGGACAGCTTCTCCCTTCCTGAAGGTACCAAAGCCATGTCACTGCAGCAGTCATCCAAATTTCTACAGTTTGTAGTATTTTGATTACTTCTAGAAGAGTCTGTAAAAGATAACTACGAGCAACACGAGCCAATCACCAAGAAAGGCTCAATTCCCTCCACTGGGGACCAGCACCCCAGTGATTTCTATTTACCTTATTTTTCTTAAGGGAACACGAAGAAAAAAGTTGAAAGCGATTCTGTTGTAAAAGAAATTTCAGGAGGGCAGTTCTGCAGCCCCAGGGGAGAGACTACAAAAGACAGACCACACGAACCCTTTTCCTCTCTCTGGTTGTAAAGGTAAAGTGGGTGAACACACAGTGTTTCTCTTGGAAGTAAGACCAGTTGGCTCAAACTCTCCAAACAAAAAATTACTGAGCTTGCTTGGGAAATCTATGCAAGTTGTACTATGACTTCAAATGCTAACAAGATGGCTGGGGTACTGCAAGCCAAGTGTGTGGGTCATGAGGCACTTTTATTTGCTAATGAACATTGAGGGTGGGTTGGCCCTGGGAACAAAAATCTGAGAAGCATCATAACTTGGCTCTCAGCTTGCTCTGATAAATGCTGGGAATATGTATTTTAAAAGTCTGCCTGGAATAAAACTTCTTCTCATACCAGCAAGTCAGGCAGAGTTTTTTTTCCACCTACTACCGCTTTGAAACTGGGGTACAGTTTCTATTTGCAAGTTCATTTAAGAAATTGGCCCTCCCCAGCACATATGGAAGTCAGGATCTTTGCAGCCCTCAGGAGGCAGGGGACGCACCAGAACACACAGGCTTTCTCCCAGGGAGGCATCAACTATTGCCACAGCAGCTAAACAGCTTTGCTAAGTCTGAAACCTCTGTTTTGCTGCCTGGGCTGGACACACAACAATTCCACCCCACCTTGGACTGTCAGACCTTCACGTCCGTGCTGCTGAGTTCACATTCTCACCCTCCAATCCCTTCACTGCACCCTTCCCTCTTTCAACCTAATTTTTTTTTTTTAAACTACAAAAGGTTTTTTCAAACAGACACTCCTGGCCTCAAAGATACTTTATCTTTTTTCCCCCCACTCCCTCCTTTTGCCCCTTTCCCAGAAGAAATCACCCTCACACGTAGTGTTTGTTCCACACAGAGGAATATCCCTCTGTCCTGGCTCATCCCTTCCCTTCAGGGCTTCAAATCACGAGTTTTATGCTGCCCCTTGCACTGCAGCCAAGTCTGAAGAAAGGAGGATCAAAGCAGCTGTGAATAAATAACATTAATAGCAATGGTGGTGTTATGAACGTTCATTATTAATACATTTTATTTCCAAACCACCATGACAGTCTAGACCACCCTGCAAAAGATGAGGTACATCTGTTACACACTCTCTTCCCTGAAAGCAGCTCTGGAGGAGTTTGGGAATTTGAGAGATTTGAATGGTGTCAGCAGACAGAAAATGCCCCACTTTAGATAAACTCAACAGGTTAACATCCCAGCAGCCAGCAACTGGTTCAGGCAGTTCAGAGTCCAGTAAATAAAAAAGCTTCCTCCAAAGCATGGGGGTTCTGAGTGCTCTCTGAACTGAGAGAACACATTAAGTCTTTAAGAACAAAAATTTAGGCAGATGTCACTAGCCTAGTTTTGCTCCACTGCCGTGCACAAATACGTGACTCTGCTGTTAATGTTTTCAAGAGATACTTAAACTGTGAGTGTTAACATTTCCGAGCTTTCAAATGCTCCTGTAGGTAGATCAGGCACGAAAGGTGAGGCAGGAAAGCCCTGTGATGGCAAGGTTGATAATTTTAAGGGGTTAACCACAACCAGGTCTCAGCACCCTGGGGTACCCTGCTCCTGCTCTCCTGGCTGCACCTCACAACACTGAGCAGCTCTGTGGCAAAACCAGAGCACCTGAGGGCACATTGGACACAAGCCTGTGTCAAAGCTGAAAAGAATATGGATTCAAACTCAAAAAGAATATGGATTCAAACCCGACCACGGTGTTTCTGGGCTCAGGGCATGCCCACTGCTGGCAGGGATTTGCCTGCCAGAGGTTCAGCTTCCACTGCTGTCCTTCAACACTTGTGTCTCTCTCGTGACTAATCCCCACGTGTGTGCAGCTACAGACTCAAGGAGAAGGGTTATTTTGCACTTTCCTCTTCAGTACCAGAAACTGCCTCCTCCATTAGGGATTCCAGAACCAGGACTTAACAGCCCCGGGTTCTTTGCAAGGAATATCTACTGGGAAGGAAGGAAGCAACTCCACTCTTGCCTTTAGAGCTGAGGCAGATCTGGGCTTCCAAGCCTCACTCAGACACTCCTAACAGGCAAAAAAACCTCAAACAAAAGCGAGAATGAAGGCCCCAGGAACATGCAAATGTGTAAGCTGTTGGGAAAAGCTGTGATGTTAGTCATCACCTTACACTTAATTTACAGAGAGGCAAACTGACATTTAAAAATAAAGTCTATACAGGCAGAATAAATTAGATAGAAAATATCTTTAACACTGTTTATACCAAACATTAAAGGAAATGTTTTTCAACACAATTTTAAAAACACCTCTACTGTTATAGAGAAGCAATTAAGTTGTATCTTCCTTCTCTACAATTCAAAGTTAAAGACTGCTAAATTGATTTTCCTGAATTTTTTTGATCTGTGACTCGTCAGTTAATTATCAATGGATATGGTGAAAATGCTTCATATATCTGTAGGACAAGAAGCCTTTTCTCAAGTACCAGAGACAAAACAAATCCCAAAGAGCTTCAGACTCTAACTTTGTTTGGACACAGGCATTCCTGACAGGTGGAGGATAACTATAAGGTGAACGAGGTGGGGGCAGTAGGGGGAAACTAGTGTTAAATTTCAGTAATTTGGTGTAACAGTTGATTCCAGTGACATCATCTTCTGGCTCTTTTTGAGCAACAGGTTTTCACCAGAAGGAAAATTAAAATATCTCTGTGGAGAACAACAGTGGAAGCAGTCATGAGACTTTTTTTAATTGTGAATTCTGTTCACTGAAGTCTTACCTGAACTCACAAGGCTCCTGGTAAGAGACAGAAAGTCTTGTACTCAGTGTAAATATCACTGTTGTGTCAGTGGATGTTTGAAAATTATGTTACCTAAACTAAACTTTCTATCACTGAATATTAAAGACAGTTAAAATGCAATCTGCTTGTTCAGCACACACACACTCCCGACTGCACAAAAATATTCCCCTGTCCTTTCAGAGCATCCCATGGCCTGTGCTTATGGCCAGCTCAGTAGCTGCTTTTAATCATCTTTACCCTTCTAGGCAGTGCTTGCACTAACTCAAAGCACACTATCTTCTTCACTTCCTTTTCAAGGGCAGCAAGAGGGATCCAGACAAGAACAGCTAAAATATGAAACAGATGCTTTAACGTTTGTGATACTTAATGTTTCTGAGTTTTCACTACCATGTAATTTTAAGGGCTAATTATGAAATTACCGTCTATGTTCAAAAGAATTCTCCTCCAAACCAACATGCAAGCTCCTTTACCAACATCCAAGTCACCCACAGAGACATTTTAGCAGGGCTAACAGCTCCATGTTGAGAGGGCTTCTTGGTTAACCCTTCTCCCCATATCTCAGCCTCAAAAGTACAATGGTTTTTTTGGTAATTTTCAATCACTAAAGCTGAAACAAAACAGATGCCAGCCCGTGTTAGCATTACAGTAACTGTTATAACCCCAAACACAACACAGCAATAATGTGGTAGATGACACTGGTTTCTCTTCCTGATGCTCACATTTGAAAAAACCAAACTAAATAAAAATCCTCTTTTTTTAAATGGAACTTGACAGACTGAGTTTTCCTGACTGGTCTCATCTTGCACTTTGTGGAGACACAGTTTATGAGTCCATGCCAAGGGAGGCAGTGGAATGATTCACAGTCAGGGGGAGCAAAGGGAAGCAAATTAAGTTTTATTTTCAAGAAAGGTGGGACATAGAAAAGCTTGGAGTGGAGGGGACAAAGAACCTGGCCTGCAACTTCACTTTGGGCTAAAAGACAGTTCATTTGACTTGTATGCTCTCCTTGAGCACTCCCACACCCTCCACTGCCTGCCCTTGAGCTGTGATTTACTAAAGGCTTTACACCAATATTTATCAGCCTTCAGCTGCAGATGAATGATCCCACTAAGAAATGCTCAAAATCAAACTGTTCTGATTAGGGACATATTTATTGCCCTTTTAGTCAACTCTTAGAACCAGTTTGTGATCTGTACTCATAGTCTTCAGCTAAAAGTTTTCTCTCTCAAAATACTTTTAACACCTCTGCTTTAACCAGTACAACTACCAAGTTAGCCAGGTATTTGATACCACAGCCTTCACATTTCTGCCATTGAACCCAAAAGGCCATTAATGCAGGTACAGTCCAAAGATAATAACTTAAAAGTGCACAAACCACTCTGTGATTCTAGAAACGTAACGAAGCCAACCATTCTGAATCCTCAAGTAAGTAAAATAAGCTTGGGGATTGTCACAGGCACTCCTACAGAGCAGAGCTCTGCAGAAATAAAGACTCCTTGGTCAAGTTCACTATTACAATCTTCTTTGGGGCTCTGAGGCTGCTCTGTAATTACATTCCACCAGACCTGCGTAGCTTCACCATCACACTCACCCTGCGAACCAGCTAATTGTGTCAACAGAGATAAAGCTCATTCCCAGCCCTGGAGAGCTCTCACAAATACAGACTGATGGAAGGGCGTGAGGGGAGAAAAGCTCTGAAAGCTCAAAAAGTAAATGAATTTAGAAAGAGCACACTTCCCAGTCTCAGGATGCATGGCAACCCACGAAAACACGTTTAAAAATTCAGCCAAACACACTGAGAGGGGAGCAAAACTCACCCAGGTAAGGCAATGTGTCATAAAATGACTAATGGTACCACTAAGACTCAATTGACAGCAAAACGACGACAAGCAAAATATATTACTTCATTTCATTTTTCCCTCATGCTCCCTCAATAAATCTGAGGCAGGGAAAACAAGCTTTGAAAGCGTGGAGTGGTAACAGAAAACAATGAAAAAAAAAACACCAGTAAAACCAGAGGAAAACACACAACAGAGCAATGGAAATGAATGTCACTTCTATCTCTGCAAGCCCACGGCTGTGTTCAGAAGGATGCTGTGCTCACTTCTGCTTGCCCAGGGAAAACACCCCCAGTATATCCATCATCACATGGCTGTGAATGTCCTCCCCAAAGCCAGGCTGACTGATCTCTGCAGCTGAGGAGGATGGACAGGCTTCCCTCTGCTCACTGCACACAGCTGGTTATGGAATGGGAAAACTGTTGAGGCTGGAAGAGACCTTTAAGATATCACTGGTATCTTCCAAGTTCATGCCCGTGTTGATTTACTCACACTCCCGTGTCTCAAGTTTCTTCTTCCCCTTCTCCCTGACAGGATATTTATGATCACTGGTCAGTTTTTGCTCCATTAGAGCCCCAAATTATTTGCCTTTCAGACAGATTACTCTCTTTCCCACCCCATCCCAAAGATGAGGTTGTCCCAGTGAGGTATCTACGTGCTGCTCTTTCCATTACAATTCTATTAAAACTTAGAGGAACACACACAGCAGAGTTGGGAAGACAGTCACCTGTGGTTAGTCACGTATCAAACTTCTCTTTGCCACTCCTGTTGCTTTAAAATATTAAAAATGCTGCTCTTGCACAGTCTGCCACGTAGAAGAGGGAGGGAAAAAACCACACAGAGCTTTTCAATGGAAATTGTTTCAGCGGATTTGGCACGCAATGTTTTTGAAAGGGTCACAAAACAGAGCTAATCCATTGATTTCAACTTCAGTCTAAATGTTTCTGTAACAAATGAGTGGTGGTTGAAACTCCACATGAGCTCAGAAGTTAGGAGTCCAAACTGCAGGCACTACAGTGTCATTTACTTCCACTCCAGCCCAAAGGACGAACACCCTCGACCGCTTTGGCAAAAAGCAGTGAAAATGCCACGTGTGTTTCCCAGGAGTGGTTAACTGAAAAGGTTTGTGCTCCTCTGTTTTCTCTCAATCTCTAGCAGCAAGGGGAAAAAAAAAAAAAATCCTACCTTTTACCTGCTCATCAATTCAATAAAACGTCAAAAACACACAGGATCACTTGAGCATGTGGATTTGACTCCATTATTATACCATATAATTTCAACAGCCTGTGGTTTTATTGTCCACAAAAAGCAATAACTTACTGAAGTGAAAACAAGAGCGGTATTGCATTTGTGGTGCAACACCACAACACACTCACAACCTTAAAGCTGAAACTTGTTTGTATTTCCTTATGTGCAGAAGTCATCAAGGCTTTTTAAGACAAACTTTTTTTCCCCCTTTAAAAAAGTGAATAAGTGACAATACAGGTTTATATTGAGTTAAATAAAAATGTAAAGTCATCATACACATTACAAGAATTGCTTTATCTCAAATGACTCAGCTATGACCTGTTAGAGGCCAGCCAGCACTGATACTGCTGCATCAAAGCCAGATTTCATTCTTTACCTTCCCCGTCCACATCTCTCTAATATTTACGGGCAGTCTGGTAATGGAGATTAGGCTATGACTTATCAAGCTGCAATAAGACATGTTAACATGGAATTATGGCCCTTTAGCATAACCAGTAATGATGGGTAATGTTATTTACCTGAAGAAAGAAACATCGCTGTCACAGCTGCAGCTCATTCTACTGAGTATAATTTAGTTCAATCATTTATAAATGCCTGCCTTGCCTATGCTTTCCATTTTAATTTCCTTGTACTCCTTTAGCACTCCTTGTACTAAATCTGGCCATATTCAGGAAGACAGTTTGGATGTCCTACATAATCACCTGTGAAGGTAACCAAAAGGAAAGCCTGACACGCTCCATTACTTTGCCAGAGTGGGTTCCATTAACCACTCACGGCACTGGAAGACTGACCCTGCAAAGGCAGCCGGGCACAGCCGGCCCTGCCACGCCGGGACCCGCCCGCTCGGCGGTGTTTGGAGAACAGATGGACACCCAACGTGTGTAAACAGGTCTGAGGTCACACTTCAGGTCCCCGAGGATTTTTTTCCATCCCTTCCCCTTCCCTGGCACAGCCAAGCGACGCGGCTCAAGCTGCGCGGGATCCTGCGGCGACAGCAACAACCCCCCGCCCCACTGCACACCAACCCCGCCCGCTCTCTCTCTCCTCCTGTCCCTGAGCTAAACTCAAGACTCCACGTTCTGCTCATCCCTCACAAAAGCAGTGAACCACCACTAGCAGAGAAGACATTCCCAAGCAGGTACAAGAGCTGCTAAGTCATCCTCCCGAGCCCTCCAGCTCTTCCCATCCCTCTTTTCCAATGGATGGTTTCCCTGGGCCTGATTTGGAAAATGAGACAATCACAGCAAATCACAATGAAACAATTACGTTTCTAACAAGAATCACGATCCCCCTCACTCCTGTGGATTTCCTCCTCTCAGGCAACACCAACGATTAAACAAATCCTACTTATGTTTCCACAGCAAGCACTGGGGGCTGCCCCGCAGCACGGCCAGGAGGGAGATGGGCAGGGCGGGCAGGCAGGCCACAAAGAACTTGTAATTCTCTGGCATGATTAATACAGCAGTGCCACAAACACCTCTGAAGAGTTGACTATATTTTACTTAACCTGAGCAGCCCTCAAGACTGCAAACTGTCAAGCTGCTATGTGCATTTAGCCAGCAGATTTGAGGCCCAGCACGAGGGAGCTCACGGGAGGAACAGGTGGACCACAAGGAGCTCTTACACAAAAAAAGCATCCTGATGATGAGTAAAAGGTAATAAAAATTCTGAAAAACGTCCATTTGATTTTTCTTTCAAGCCTTTAAGCTCTCTGACCAATTTTGCTGGTGATTAACAAAAGAAGCCCTTCAAAAGGCTGCTCATTCACCAGCCCACTCATTTATTCTCTGTATGCACGATGTGATCTTGGCACGTACGTAGACACTTGAGAAGAGATTATTTTCATCCGCCAATATAGTTATGACTTTGCTAATATGTCTTCCCAGTCCAGGATATTTTTAAGCAATCTGAAGACTAATGAATCATAAGGAAGAGGAATGTTACTGGGCAGAATACGTGAGGCATGAAAAAAAGATGACAGACATCTGAACAATTAATTTTCGATTACAATTAAGTGAGGACATTTTCTGAGAACATTTACTCAGAAAAGACATCCCAGGGACTTTAGTCACTTTGTGTGACACGAGCAACATCCCTCAAACTCGGTAGGTTCATGTAAACAGAAAATATCTAGTGAATTTACAGACTAAGCAAGTTAATCTTGCACATAAAATATGAACATGCAGAGAAGAACACTTAATTCTTAAAGCTGAATTAATTGCAGACCTTAAAGCATGGGTATAAGTGTCTGAGCTGGAGCTGCTCATTCCATAGGCCTATTCAGCTAAAGCATAATTATCATCACACACCATCATCTCATGGGATTGCCCTGATATGTTCTCAAAGTGGTTACTAAAACTCTGGCTGTGCTAAATCATTTTCAAATTGGTGCTACTCTTACTTCTAAAAATACTGAATCAATAACTTATCCTCTGTTTGGAGAAGGGGAAAGTGAGATGGGTCTATGTGACAATTTCCCATTTTGCTTCAGTTAATACATGGAGAAAAGGACAATTCAAAAGCCAACCAATTTTAAAGAAAACAAAAACTGGATTACACCCATGAGATATTTAAAAGACAATACTGGACTTTAAGCTCAGAATTGCAACATTCAAAGAAAAGAGGGCTGGAATAAACTGGGAAAAAAAAACAACCATGAGCCATCAAGTCAGAAGTAGCAGAGAAAAAAAAAAACATTTCAGAGACCTTTTCAATTACAAGTATTAATCTCTATTAGGTATTAACTAGGGTGAGTTTATTTTTTTTTTACTGAAGTGCAACACAGTGTATAAAATATTGTCCAACAAGGCTACTCTTGGGGGGCAGGGAGGGGCAAGTTTTGAATAAGGAAAGAAAGCACCTGTGTGCAATCTGCCAGGTTATCCCAGGCTGTTACTGTGTTTCAGTCCCCAGCCCCGGTGAACAGGTACCTGCTACAACATCAGGAAATGGAGACCCAGGGGTTCTGCTGATGAGCTTATGCAGGAGAAATAAGCTTTACAGAAAGGCACTGCCTTAGCTGAAAATAAATTCCTCATAAATGGGGAAGCTGCTAACTTGGGATGAGAGCTCTGCACTACCTGGCAATGCTGCACCCAGGCTTTACAAGTCTGCATATGAGAGGACAAGCTCTCCCCGTTGCAATCTTAATTATACAAGATGGAGGGTAAAGATGCTCCTAAAAGAGAGGAGTAAACACCCACAGGAGAAGGGGCATTAGCAGATTTTTTTTTTATTATTGTTATAGGAAGAGACTTTCAGCGACTGAGGGATTAATTCATCTGCTTTATGCATTCAATTTATTCACATACACATCATGTTTGTTCATTATACCACTGTTTCAAACCACGCACATACACACAAAATTCATTTGGAGCCTGAAACAACCCACCTCTGAGCAGATGCAAGACTTGTAAAAGATTAATAGGCACAACAAGCAATCCTGGCTGCAGGGGGAAAAATATCCTAGTTAAATATTTCAGTGCTTTCATCAAACATCTGTCCCCTGTGCTGGGCTTGACAGGATGGTGAGGGAGCTTCTCACTGCGCTGCGTTTGTGAGGTGAGGTTTCAGTAGCAGGGAGGGGTCTGGGGGGTTTGCAGGGGGGCTACAGGATGGTCTCTGTGAGAAGCTGCCAGAGGCTTCCCCCTGTGCAATGGAGCCAATGCAGACAGCTCCAAGGGGGACCCACTCCTGGCCAAAGCCAAGCCCATCAGTGATGCTGGCAGTGCCTCTGGGATAACAGATTTAAGAAGGAGGGGAAAACTGGGCAGGTGTTTTTAAGATTTGGTTTTATTTCTCACTACCTTACTCTGATTGGATTGGTAATAAATCAAACTAATTCCCCCAGACAAGTCTGTTCTGCCCGTGATGGTAACTGGTGAGTGATCTCTTCTCTTGACCCACAAGCCTTTTCCCTTCCCTGTCCGGCTGAGAAACAGAGGGATAGAGTGACTTTAGTGGACACCTGGCACCCAGCCAAGATTGGCCCACTACAGTCACAAAGCTTAACAAACATCTGCTCAACCAAAACCAGCTTGTTGGTGGAGTGCTGGCCAAGCACCCAGAGCAGCACCTTGGAGTAACTGCACGTCCCGTCTGTGAGCCCCTGATGACGTTCCAGTATCAGCCACCTGCAAAATGCCTCCCTCAGAAGGGAACGGCACGGGTGGGGCTTTATTTAATACAAAATACATGCAAACTACACTAGCAGCCTGCTTCCCAAGGGTGGGAGGCAAAGGGAGACAAACACCCAGAGCTGCAGACGGGACGGCTCACTCCTTGCTTTCAGAGTCACTTGTGAAGGCAGCAAACTGCAAACCACAGTAAGTCTCAGTGCCAGACAAATAAGGTTGCTTTGGAAGTGGCAGTGGCTTGATTTTACTCCCCTCTCTCCCAACACTTCATTACAGAAAGAAGAGGCGAGTTTTGGAACACTTTACACACAATTCCAGTAAAAGGGAGATAGGGACGGACGTTGACATTGGAGGGAGAGGCTGCAGGACGTATTTTACACTTGAAACAAGTACAAAGGGATCACCACTCGGGCAGTTTTGCTCTGCAAGAGGTTTTTGGGCAGCACACAGGCTGCCACTGCAATCCATCCTCTGTCCTGTGAGGATGTCTGCTCACACCATGCCCACCTGCCTTTAGCACAGCAACACTCCCAAATATCTCCCAACCCCATCACACTGGGAGTGCTCAGGACTATCCCATGCCCCTAAAATACCTGCAAATACTAACCAGCTCCTCACCCAGAGTCCCTGGGCAATGCCAGCCCGTGGTACAGCTTTGGTTTGGGAGGAACATTCAAAGCCAAAGATTACCAACACACATCCTCATCCCCTGGTGCCTCTTCCCAAGCACAGACTGAAGGGATTTCCCTGAAGCTGTGAGCAGCACAGGAGTACAATTATCCTAACAGCAACCTGCCTCTCAGAAGAATCTACCTGCTTTTCAACAGGCACTAAAAATGAAAATAATTTTTAAATGAGGCACCCAGTAAACAAGCAGACTTTTTTCTCAAATGAGAGCAATGAAGTACTTAAAGTGTGTAACATTTAATAATATTTAAGACATAGTGGCAATAGCCAGGCTTTAACAGCTCAGAGCTGCCATTAAAATTAATAGGGCTACCTACTAATTACCTCTGAGGATCAGACCACTGGGTGCCTTGAGGATTTGCACTCCTCCAGTTAGAAACAATGGCCTAATCTCTGTTCAGTCTCCCTCACCTTATTTTAAATAAGCATACAGCACACAACATAATGCTCTTTCTTTGCCTTTTTTTGTTTTTAAGCAGCTATATATTTCATATTGCCATCCATGAAACAAAGAAACAGGAACACAAATTTCACGCTGGTTGGACAAACAGCAAGTCAGTAAGTCACCAGCCACAGTGATGTCTGGTGCAGAGACCAGCATCAGGTTACATCAAAGGCCACACAAGGACTCTTCCTAGAAGCTCAACCTGTGTGAATATTCAAGCACTGCTCCTCTCCCATCCCCCTGTGGGGAGCTTGAGAGCCCACTTCATTAACTGCATCAAACCCAGAGCATTTCCTCAACAACACCCGGACATTGCTGGAGACAGCAGGTCTGAGCAGCAAGAGCATCCCCAGAATGGTGAAAAGGTGCAGTATGTTCATATAAAACAACTTCAAAATCAAAGAACATCCCTCCCCAACCCTGACAAACCACACTGCCAGCTCCAGAGGAAGGCTGTTGAAGGGGGAAAATTCCAGCACAGCCACAAAGGTTGGTGGTGCCAGCCCTGCACCCTGCACAGAACTCACAATTCACAGCTCATGCAACTCAACACGCAACAAGCGTCTCAGTGCCAGAGTGCAGACAGGTTCCCTTCTCTGGGAACTTTCAGAAGAGGTTCCATACTTCACTCTGAGCAATTTCACTGAAAATTTAATTATATCTTTATCTAGTTAAGGCCTGGCACTTCATCTACATGGAAGCCATATGTCAAAATACCCTGTTGAAAGTTCCCCACAGAAATAGTACGCAAACTGGATTGCTTCACGTCTGAGTGGCTCTCCTCCTGTTCAGGAGAGGGCTATCATGTTTTCCATAACTCGCTCAGTTTATTGTCTGCAGTCAGACAGCACTGCTAGCATTGTTACTGCCAAGTAAACCATGATATTATTATTCTCCCGAGAGTTAATCCACAACCCACTGAAGACAATGGGAAGCCGCCCCTTCGCTTTTCCAGGCTGCTCATCAGCTCCCTCAGCCACGCTGCTGCTTAAGTACACACTGAGACATGAAAGGCCTCACTAACACCAGCCAGGAGAGGTTTGGACACCCCAGCCCCCAGCCCCAAATGCAGCTTGGTGCTGCTCCCCCAGCCCACCCATGGATTTCTGTCTGGCGCAAAAACTACGAGCTCCCTCTCTTCACAGCAGTGATATTTGAGCATTTCCAGCCCTCACACATCAAAGCAAGCCCCTCAGCCAACTGAAGGCCTGTGGGTTACCCTGTGGAGCACTTGTCAGGGCTGTCCCACCCAGGGAGGGAGGACTCTGCACCCTCCTGGGGACCAAATGGCTCGGGGTGTCCCCAGAGGAGCACCACAGGCATTTAGCAGCATCACTGGATTCATTAATTAAAGCCTTTGTGAAGATTCATAGGAGAGCAAAAATAAAACCTTCCAAATTTTGCCACTGCTCCTCACTTTTGTCCTGCTGAGAGGTGTCCTGTTTGAAGTGACCAGGGAATATGCATATTAGCACCCCAAACCCTTTACTGGCCATGTCTATCTCTTCAGAGCCACTTTTGTTCTACCAACCATCTTACAAGCAGAGAAACATAAGCTTTCCCTTTCAAACACAAGGGCCAGATGTCTCTATATCTGAAATACACTTTCTTCTGACTTTTCCTACTATGTAAAAAAGGAGCAAGGAAACATTTAAAAGGCAGAAAACTAAAGACTGCTAAAGGAAAAACTTAATCACCCAATGCAAAGCAAGCCCATGAGATCTGATTCAGAGCCCAGAAAGTTTAGTAAAAAATTCTTTAAAGGCCAAATATTTATATCAACAAGAGCATCCAGATTTATAGTGGCAGGAAGAAAAGAAGAGGGGAACAGTATGGAGCAAGGCTTGGAAGGGACATAAATCTGCCTTCTTCAAGAGCAATTTAAGCTCTGAACTGTTATATAAATATAACAGTTGGAAACTTTCTGTGTCAACACAGTCACTCCCTTCCCTCAGTCGGTTTTATTTCTCCTTCAAACAGCATGCAGCAGAGCTGTCCCTCCTCCTCTGCAGTCCCTGCAGATGCTCACACCCGCCCAGGGGGTCCAGGGGGTTCAGGGGATCCAGGGGACCCCAGCTCCAAGCCCCAGTGCTGGCCCAGGACACCCCAGGCTCGGACCTGCAGCAGTTTCAAGCTGGCAGCAAAGCTGCAGGGTCAGGGCAATTTTAGCCCAAGCTGTGATTAACCCCTGGGCACACAACAGCCAAGGGTCTGTAACCCCAAGTTCAGCACGGAGAGGGAAGGAGTGACGGCATTTCAGAAAAATACAGCCATGCAAAATGTAGCAAACTTACTGACATTGGCACCACCCAAAGGTGGGCACATCAGTGCCCTCTGGCAGGGAGGCAGCAGGGCAAACACCAAGGAAACGTCCCTGCTGCCCAGAGTCTGATTATCAATACAGCAACTTCAGGGCCAACACCTCCACACTGCATCATCATCATCTATTTAGTCCAGTCACAGATAAGAACTACCACTGCCAAGACTTCCCAACCTGGAAACTAGGACATGAGAGACTTACCAGAGACATTATGTTTTATAACAGCAGGGATTTCCCAATATTTAAAAAAAAAATAAATTAAATTTTAAAAACATTTACTAAAAAAAAAAAAAAGAGGTCCTTCTTCAAGCCCCACCATCAGACCTACAGCCACTGCCCCTCCACACACACACCTGTACATTGTACAAGGCTGTGTACTTGCAGATGCAACTTTCCAGAAAATTCAGTAAGACTACAATGAAAGGATCGTTTTCAAAGCTTCAAATCCAGGTGCTTAGAGTTAATTAACTCCATTATTTGACTTCAAAGGGAAAAAATATATTAAAAAAAATCAAAACGAAAATTATTTTCTTTCCACAGCTAAAGCGCTACAAAATCCATTTTATCTTTACATATCCACATCCTCTTTACAATGCTTTTGAATGCTGTGCATGAAATCCTATTAATTTATAGGTATTATTAAAGGCATCTGAATTTAATATTCAAATGGCCAAGTCTTTTCTTTCCATTTTTGTATCTTAGCATAAAGCAAAAGCTCCTCTCATCATGTGTGCCTAGTGAAGAAACACAGTTAAGGAAGGCCAGCATCCATCTAGCACTTTTTGGGATACTTAAACATCCCTGACAATGTTCCATGAACCCTGAAAATTCACATCATCTCTGCCTTAACCACCTCCTTTACTGAGCCATGCAGTTGATTATCTTTTCCAGGGAAGCCAAGCTGCTTCCCAGAACCTCCTCCATGCTCCCTAAGCAAGAGGTCCAGGTTTCCATGTCCCACTGTGGCTCAGCTGCTCCACACCATGGATCAGCCCTTTCTCCCTCCCAGGGAAAGCTGAATCTCCCTCTCCCAGCTGAGCACCACGGCTGAATTCCCCATGACCCATGGATCCTAAATTCCTGTACTATCCCATGACTGTGTAATTACTGAGAGAAGATAGATGGTAAAAGGAACCCATAAATATTTCATTTTTCTCAGGAAAATGAAAAACAACTGCAGGCAGTTTCCACTGATGTTTTGGTTGCTTCATTGAAAGCAACTGTGTGTTTTCTTCAGACAGTTGTCTTGCATGATTCATTGTGAGGCCATTAAAAAACTGTACTCTTGCATTTGCAGGCTATTTGTGCTACCACACACAACCATTCCCACTTTTTTCTCTCTGCTCAGCACCAACCTCAGCCCTCTACCTTACTTGTGCCTGAAGAATGAAAGAAAATGAGGCACAGGAGAAAAAGCATCCATACTGTCCCACCCATGAATCAGCCTGGCAGGAAGGGAGGGGGGGGAAAATTCAGCTGTTGGCAAATTTTCAGCAGCCAATATTCCTTAGAAACATATAGATTTGATTAAAAACGTTTGTTTTCTGTCCAAATCTGGTAGGAGAAAATGAATGGTGCTCTTTGTTAGCCATCAATCTTCCCCACTTGTCCGTGTGCCAGATGGCACCGCACTTCATAGGAGGAGGAACAATAAGCAAAGAGTCAGTTGTGCTGTAAGTTTGCTTATAATCATTTAATCTCAAAGAAACAAAAAGGAGAATAAAGATGGAAAAAGGGAACGGAAAATATTAACTCAGCGTTCATTCACTTTATTTCTTTTTCTTTAATAAATGAACCCCCACTCCTGACAATGCTAATTGTTTGGTGACATTTCTGAAATTTTTTATTCCCCCCTCGGCAGATTTTGCATTTTTAGGAGGGTTTTGAATGGAGCGTGACCAACTTGTTATGATATAGGGAAATGGAAATATTATAACCTGCAAGGGCAGCCAGACTCCTGTGGCACTGACAAACACCCCTGGGCCAGGGTGCACAACCGAGACACCGAGAGGGCAGGAGAGGAGCTGTGAGACACGACAGCAGCCAGAAACCTCCCCCAGCCCTGCTGACACGCCCCTCAAAACCAAACCCAGCTACATCAGCTCATCCAGATGACTTAAAAACAAAACTCAAAACCAAACCAGCAGCATCTTTTACTCTTTTTAAGAGAGAACTCCACGTGTGAGCCCCTGAGGCACCCGGGAGGAGCCCCACGGTGCCATTTCACAGAGTCTCACTTCAGAGCAGAGCTGCGCCTCGAGATTTCCTACTGCTCAACAGCATCTGCTGGTATTGTGCCAATAGCATATGCTGGGAGCAGATATGGAGCCCAACGCCAGCAACAATATATATTTGAAACCTCGCTACAGAACAACAGAGCAAGGGGAGCAGCGAAGGCTCCTCGAGCGAGAAGCACAGCCTGGATGAACTCCCACAGCCCAAACTCGAGCTGCAGGTTGATGATTAACAGCGAAGCAGTGCCATGGAAAGCTACCTCATGATCGGCTCCCCAGGAGCTCCGAGGGAGTGGAAACTGCGGCGCTCTGCCCGAGCACAGGCAGCGGGAGAGAGGGGAGTTTCCTGGCTCTCACCACCCCACAGGATGCACAACTGGCTGCCTCCACTGCTGATAAAGCTGCAGAGCTCCAAACCCACTGCTGCTCCTCCTAGACCTGCTGCAGAAGACCACCAAGGGGATGGGAAAAGCAGCCAGCACCCTGAGCTGGGGTTCAGCAACAGTTCAAGGCTCAGTGAACTAGATCTCAAGTGTGCAAAGAAACATTTTGGTTTTGCTCTTTATTATAGCAGTAGGTATCCCAAAGATGACACGTGCCAGATTCCAGCCTGAACCACCTGGAAAGTGCTGGACATACACTCTCTCTCTCTCCAAGGATCTCATTCAAAGTCACCCACATGTTACAGAAAAAAAAGAATTAAAATAAAATAAAATAAAATAAACCCCTTGAAAATTTTGGCCCTGTCATTCCTGGCAGATGAAATAATCCTAGGGGAAACATTATTGCCTCAGCTCTAACAGATCGGATTTAGACAGCCTGGATTCATTCTTTTGGCTCTGCTGTTGACCTGCTGCTTGAGCCTATTCATCTCCCCTCTGTACTTCTGTTTGCTCATCTGCAAAATGAGCAAGATACTAATCTCCTGTTCAAAGCATTTTAAAACTGTGATGGAATAGCTAAGTGCTGCTGGTGTGAAGAATCACATCCCTTGCAACCTTTTTTCCAGCTGTTAAGTAGTTAATTGCTCGATCTGAAGCGATCACATGGTTTCCTTCTCCAACCAGTCCTTTCTATCAAACTGAGATCTTGATATATCACTAAAAACATCTTGCGGAATTAATGGTCTAATTTCTCTACCAAATGTATTCATTCCTCATCTGACAGTTTGGTGAGGTACAAAGCCAGGCAGGGAAAGAAGCTCCACGAAAAAAAGAAATAAGTAGCAGTAGTAGCACACACACACCAAAAAAACCCCCACAAAACCCCCAAAAACCCCAAACAAACCCACAGAAACCAAGCCACCAGAACACCAAAATGTCAAGAGAAATTCCACCTGCCTAATACATTAAAGATAACGGTGACAGCCCCACGGTTACTGTCTCATCCAGCACCAAACAATGTCATGCTCTCCAACTACATCCCAGGGAGGGGGGAGGAAAAAAGTCACAGTGAGTCTTGGCAACATCTGGTGAAAACCAGCCCGAGCTACAAGGCGGGAGCTGTTCAAAGTAACCTAATCTTGTAATTTGGGTGTGTGCTTTAAATGCCCAGGGGGAAGGAGCTTTGAGGCATTATCTGCCTCCTGCAGCGGATCCAGGGTAAGCAACACTTGGCTGAGCACAGGGCTGGTCCAGGCTGGCAACAGCTGGACAGAGAGTCACCTGAGACCGAGGGGCAACGTTTTGTGCTGCCTTACAGGTTAAAATAAATCAGTACCTGCCCGAATTTTAAGGATGTGAACGTTGACTCGGCTCCCAGGCTCGTTGTACAGCCACGGTGTGCAGATGCACTCAGTGAAAACACACAGATAAACACACACACAGAGCACTGCTGGGCTTAAACATCTTAAATGGAACAGGCGGGACACATGCGAGCGGCAGGATAAGTTTTTGTTATTCCTGCTGAAAACCTTGGGAGGGGAGGCACAGGGAGATTAACCTGGGAAACATCAGAGCTGAGAAGCGTTTCTAAAGTCCCAGTCCTGTGCATGTAACCAATTTACCTCCAGTCTATTGAGTCTGAAACTGAGAAGTGCTCAACAGAGATCATGAGAGAGATTCGGTTTCCCAAGATACCAACTCATTTTCTATCCTCACACCAACAAAGCAGCATCATCTCAGGCTTTCATGAGAGTTGCAAGCATTCCCATGAAGGGGAAACTTTTTTCTTTTTTATACTAATTTGGTTTTAATGAGCTCAGTTCCCACTTCGGTTGCTCTGCAAGACACAAAGCTATCACAGGAGGCCTGGTAAATTATGCACCTTTAAGGATGAGGTGAACTTCAGACTTTATCTTGGTTCAAGATTATTTTATTTTTTTTTAAAGCATTTTGCAGAGAAGAACTGCTGAAGACATTTAGTGTTACAGTGGGACCCCCTCCCTCCTCCTGGAGCGTGAAAAGGGAAGTATCAAAGAGTGACAAACAGAGAAGAAAGGGAGTGTGCCTATCAGGCTGTCAATCTGCCAATAAATCCCAGCGCTGTGCTAATGCCTTCAGTTCCCAGACACGTCTCACACTGTTTAAAGACACTGTGATGTGCACTCTGAAGAATTCAAGGAGGTGGAAGCAAAGCCCAAGGCCTTTATGCTTAACTGTTGAGGAAGAAAAGGGAAGAGAAGAAAACCCTCAGCTACAAGGGTTTCATAGACTGCAGCGCTGGAAGTGCACCTGCAGCCTCTCCTATTTATCACCTGCCTCTGTAATTTAGAGATTTGCACTTTATGCTGATATCCAGCCTGACACTGGAATATCTGTGCAGGGCCCAGGCTGAAGGAGGCAGAGAAGAACATCTGGCTGCCCAATATTCACCACCTCGTGAAAAAAAAAGAGGTGATGAAAAAAGCCACCGTGGCATCACAAATTAAAAATTCGGCTTTATTTTTCCCTTGAGTAGAACAAAATGCATCAGATCCCAAAGCACTGAACCCTTGGGGTGAAGCACTGCCTTGTGTAGATGACAGATCCTGAAGGTGGCTTCAAAAGCCCCCCAGCTCACCCAAGTAGATTTACACAGAACCTGCACCACGGCATTCCTGCTGTTCCTCTGTATCCCCACAGCTGGCTCCCAGTGCCCAGAGAGGTCTTTCATAGCATATGTTAACTATCATACATACTATATTTCTTTGGATTCTTAACTAACTTTTAAGAATCTTGGGAAATATTTCGGATTTTTAAATTTATTTTCCCTTTATTTTGAAGTTGTATTTATGTTACTGTTATTCAACCTAAAGTTTATTTATTTTTCTTTTTAATTTATTTATAATTTTTAAAGCTGGTTATTGACAGCCACCCTGCACAACTCAGGCTGTTTAAAATGTGTGCCATGCTGTGGATTCTGCTCTTCACCCCCCTGAGCACAGAGGCATTTCCTGCAGCACTTCTCCAGCAGCTGATTGCTTCCCCTGCACACTGCAATCAGCACTGCTGGAATGTTCTCTTAAGTGCAACCCAAGTTCTGCCATGGAAAGTCTCCAGAGCAAGAAAAGCCAGGCAGTGATCAAACATCATTACAGCCAGACCCTTTGATATTTGCGCTCTGTATCGAAGCCAAAGAACAATTCATTTAAAAATATTCACCACAGGCTATTTTAAATTAAATTTTAAATTTATAAAACCACGATAATAAATTGAGATTTCCATTTTATGAGGTGTTTTTAAAAATCATGGAAGCTGGGGAGGGGTAGGGAAAAGAAATGTCTCCATTTTAATAAGGATACAACTGTAACTGCCAGAAATGCACTGCATTTGCCTGATGAGTCTCAGAGCAACCCTTAACCATCCTGCCCTTCCCGACATTGATGGATTGTGTAATTCCAGGAAGTAAAATATAATTATGGAGACAGATGAACAGACACCCAAGAAACAGCATAAAAAGGTATTGCGTGGCCATAAAAAGCAATACTTCATATATAACATTATTAAAACTAAGAAAACGTTATCTAAGAAAGTCTTATCTGCATGAAGACTCTTTGCCTATTTAAACTCATGAGGAATAGATTGAATTTTGTTCCAAGTATGGTCTACCCAGAATTTATTTGTACAGTCAATTTAGAGCAGTATTTTAAGATGCCTGTATCATTATGCAGGTACACTGTAAGAACTTCAAAAATATAATACACAGCAAAGCCCCAGCCCACATCAGAACATCTTCTGTATTACCAATCTGAAAAGGTGATCAGGCTCTAATTTCCAACACTGAGTAGCTGCTTTAATCACCAAAAGAGTGGAGGTTGGATGGGACTCTCTGGACACCATCCAGTCCCAGCCCCACTGGACACAGCGCTGGCCAGAGCAGGGACCACATCCCCTCAGGTTACCCTGATGGGTTAGTCAAGCTACACACAACTGTGTCCCCCAATTAGTCAAATACTGCTCAAGAATCTGACAGTAATTAAGATACCATTTAGGATCAAGTGGCATTTCAAAATGTTTTTATTTCTAGGACTAATGCATGAAGAGATGCCACTTCCTTTCCATCCCTAATTCATTCCCACAGTGTTGCTTTTCCAATCCATTTTCCCCAGTCTATAGCAACAGTTCATCAACCAAAAGCCCTCCAAAAAAAAAAAAAAAACAAAAACCAAAAAACCCTTCCTCCAGTTTTCTTCACCTAAAAACCATGGACTGAGCCCTTTGCAGATCAAAACATTCACAACAAAAGCTCTCCCTGTGCCCACTCAGGACACAGGGGGGGAAACAACTCCAGGGGCTGAGGCTGATCCATGAGGACAGATAATGCCTTGTAAAAACCAGGAAAGCCCATGGGGAGCACATCTCAGGCTACAGACGCCTCCCAAAGGTAATTCCTGAGCTAATTTCTAAGCGGTGGCACACATTCCTTGGCAAGGCAGAGCACAAACATTTCCTGCGTGCCCGAACTGCCAGGAGCCACCAGCAGCCTCCTGCTGCTCACGGGACCCGTGGAGTTTACAGACCTTTCATCCAGACTGTGAGCACTTTAAAACACAGACAGTATTTGTTGCTCTTTTCCACTCCTTAACACAATAGGGCTAATCCTTGTTCAACATTTAAGGGTGCTTCCAAGAGGAATAATCTCCTCCTCAATGCTCGGTTGATTTTTACCCTAACACTGGAGTTGTTCACTGTAAGCAGAAAGAAAATTCCATTTCCTTACTGAAGAATTGGTCTAAAAGGCTGAACTGCAAAATGCATTTTGCTGTCTACATTTTTTTAATAACTAAAGGGTGGAGGACCACCGAAGAAGAAAAAAAAACTTTAAACCAAAAGACCCAAGCAGCACACCAAGCAACATGCCCATATATCTTACATACACAGAGTCTCCCTTCAAATCACTTAAGAAAAATGGTTTCTAGACAGATGGTGTTTTCCCTGTCTTGACTCCAGTTCAAATCTCCTTTTTGGAGAGACCAAGTTTTCCACTGAACTGCACATTATACACCAACAAAGAATAAATAGGCTAAATATAGCTTACAGCCAAATTGCTGCAGTCTTGCAATGCAGCATATTTTGGAGTCCTTTGAGGACAGCCAGCATGCTGGCAATGCAGCCTGCACTAAGTTTAGGTTCTCCACTTTATAAATCATTACCTTCACATCAGTCAGTGCCATCCCCTTCAGAGCTCACTTGAAGCACACTGCTCTCCAACTGCAGAAGTACTGGGATATGGAGCCATCCCTCTGTAAGCTGCTGGTTCCTCTGTTATGTTCTCCCAGTCAGCAGGGATTAAAATTCTTTATCCCACCGTTGCTCTTTAGCAAGTTGTATGGAGTGGCTATCAGGCCATGCCATCAGGCAATGCCCCTCCTCTTTTGAGGAGACATCCCACTGATGGGGTGATGAGCCGAAGGTGGGGAAGGCAGCTGCTGCTGATCTCACCTCTCAAAGCACCTGAGTAGTGACAGCTGAGGCTGCCAGACACCAAGGATCAGCACTGCTGCTGAGAACAGAAGAAAAATCCCCAAACAACCACTGCATACACTCCAAACCACTGTTGAGGGAAATGCCGAGTGTCCATGGGCTTTTTGTGATGCTCCCCAAGAGATGTGTGTTTTTCTCCCCCCTCAGGAAGCACTGCTGAATGTGTGCCTTCCAAAACACAGCACTTCTGCTCCACAAACAGCACACTGGGACATTCAGAGGTTTGCCCCCCTTGGTAGGACACGGGGCTCCCGGCAGGATCCAGGACTTGGGCTCCACCAGCCCCAGGGGGAGAACAGCAGAGTGCATGGTCATATTTAGCTCCCCTGGCACCAAAACCCCCTTTGACAGGGAAGCAATTTGGGGCTGGGAAAGCCCTATCAATGTTTTTCAGGAAATCTCTTAGCAAAACTCACTCCATTTTATGTGCCTGCTGCTGCACAGGCTCCATGACGTGTTACCCTCAGCAGGAGAGGAGCCAAAACGCAGAAGAAAGATTCAGTGTTCAGGTTCCTGGGGCACTCATGGGAGCCCTGCCGTGGGAGCTGCCCCTCTCAGGCTGCAGCTGAGCCCAGGGGCACAGCGAGGGTTTGGTTTTTTTGGGAAGCAAAGCCTGTTACCAGACCCACCGAGAGCCACCTGGCCCCAGGTGAGCTGCTGCCTGTCTGCACGTTGATTTAGGTTTTATTTCGGCGGGCGAGCTCCCTGTCACAGCAGCAACGAGGGAAAGGCTTATTGTTTTACATGTTTACAAACAGCCCCTTCAGATCTCCCTTCCCTCCCTGTCCCCCGAGGTAACGTGCATTGTAATAAATTCATAATTCGCATTACGATGATTTAAACAGCTCTGGAGTGGCATGTTTTAGTGCCTTGATTCAATTGTCTGCCTCGCAAACTGACAGCCAGCTCGCTGCAGCTCCCACTCACAAACAGGGATAAACATGCAGGGAGAGTCACACCTTCCAGGAAAGGAATTAGTAACAACATCTTTTGAAGCCCTTCACCAAGGAGATGGGATGAACGCTGCTGGCTCGCCCCGAGCGCATCGCTGGGCTGCAAAGCTTTCTTTGGGGCTGCTTTTGGACAGTGACATTAAAGAGCAGCTTCTTATCACGTTTATTATAAAGTCCTTAGCAGGCTTATTCCCGCCAAACCTCCTTCAATCCGTACAACATCTTGCCATGCACGTAAAGGAAGGAGGGCTGGATCACCACAAGGGAGGAGATCAAACTGTGTGTCAGAGGGGACAGCCCAGGAGTCCCCTTCCTTTAGCAACGAAAATCCACCTACAAGACACCAGCACTTCTGCTGCTGTCACAATACATGGGAATTGTCTCACAATGTGACAGCAGAAGTTAGCTTTTAAATATTATAATGACTGGCTTGAAAGGTGGGCAGCTCCTTGCAAATCCATAATGGACCTTGGATAACTGCTCAGTGTTTTCACCTTGTACCAACCCCAAACCACTCTCGTAAGTATTCACCAGCTGTTAGCCACTACCTGCTTTTCCTACAGATGCAAGAATATGCAGATGAACAACAAAAGGATAAAAATCAATGTCATAGCTTTGCTTTGATGTTTTTAAAACTGCAAAACTTAGTACACCTCCTTTCTATGTTCATATCGCAATTTTTTTAGACGTGCTGGTGAAAGCATCAAAGCATCAGCAATTACAGTTATGACAGGAGAACCATTATAAAAGGGTCACACTGTGATTAAAGCATATTTTGCTATTGCAATCTGGATGTCTTTGTTTGTTGTTTTTAATTAGGTGCATTCTAGTTAAGACAAAAAAAAACCCACTAAGTTTTGTTTTCTTTTCCTAGCACCAAACACAGAGGATGCTGTAAGGTGCAGTTGTTGACAGACTTGTTGGACTCAATGATCCTAAAGGTCCTTTCCCACCTAAATCATTCTATGATACCATGATACCTACTTGAAGAAACCGAATCATGAGGCTCATTAATACTTGGGGTTAGAAGTGCCATGTTCCAGCTGCAATCTCCCAGCCCAGATACTGCCTGGTGGCATTTGCTGTCTTTCCCACATTCCTGCTATCCCAGAGGAATAGCCATCCCTGATCCACTACCACCACATCCCTTTCTGTCTTTGCCCCAATCGTAATTCCTCAGTTTGTTTCTGTTTTCAAGCTCTAATCACAGCAATTGGTGCTCTTATGTTTTACCCTATTTCTGGTGCACTTCTTCTCTCCTCCAGATCAAACTGTAACTTCAAACAGCAATAGCAACAAAATTACTTATTGTATTGCAATCAACCAACTACACAAAGACAAAACTAATCATTTATTAAGTCATCCCAGGGATTTTCTCCCTCTGTAGGAAAGGGCAGCAAGATACGAGATCACCAATTAATCAGGTTCTAAGACATCTTCATCTTTGCTCCTCTTCTTTCAACCACGAAAGTCTTTAGAACAGCAACAAACTTTTCATCCTCAAATCTCTGACAAAATGCAAGAGCTTAGACAGGGTAGACACTGTATTTTAGCACAATCCTCCAAACCCTGCAGCAGACTGTCAAACCATATTAGTACAGATCTGTCTCATAACTCACTCGGGATGCACTTTTAAAAAATTCAAACCTCAGAACACATGTACCCATTGAGATAGGGCATAAAATAAAATAAATAAAAAAATTCAACAGAGAAGTCAACAACAGTTTATAAAGAAGGATTATGGATGCAAAGAGATTTGCATCTGATATATAACCAAATCCCAGTGATCTGGATTAAAAGCAGGAAAGCCTACTTCAGACACCCAGAAAGTCAGGAAAAAAAAATATTAAAATTCTACAGGGGCATAATTTAGTCCCTAATTCAAAACACAGTTTCATCATTCCAGAATGAAATGCAGTGGACATAATGACTCCCACCAGTTAGAAAAAGGTGCTTGGAAATGCCAGGAAATGAGAATCGGTTTATGCAAAGCAAATTGAGGAGATTATACATGAGGTTGGGGAAAAAGGAGAGGCCACACAGCCCTTTCTCCTTCCACCTCCTGGCATCTTTCATTCCCAGAAAATCAAGCCACAGCAGTGCAGAGGATAGGGAAGAAACGGCCCTAAATCATTCCAACTGGAGCATTCCACCACAAATGTCAGCTTTTCTCAAAAGCTGCTTTTTAGGCAATTTCTCCACTAAAAATTCAGTCAGGGTGGTCAGACAGCCCAGCAGAAGGAGGGCCAGGACCAGCAAAGCTCCCCAGCCCTTCATTGGCAGTAGAGCCCAACCTGAGCAGAGCTTTGCTAAGGAAACACGATGGCACTCACCACCAGCAGCTCCTACAGCAAAGGGATGTTTTAATTAACACAGTGTCAGGCAACAGAGAAAAAGCATATTTCGGCCTGGATCAGCATATGCTTCACTCAACAGCAATCACTGCGTTCCCAAAGAGCTTGACAGCTGAAGCACACACTGATCCGGGTCTAAACAAGCTTCTGACATCAGCAAAAAAGGTATGAATTAAGAAAAATATTGTCTGTAGCTGACTTCAGTGCCTTTTAAAATCATGTTGTTCCTATATCCTATGGAGAAGAGTTCTCCTATCCAACTCTTGTGGTGCAGACCAAGACAAGCCCTCACTTCCCTTTAACAAACTGCATGTTCTCTGTGACAACTGGGGTTTTTTGTTTCCTAAACAGAATAAAACTAGTTCCATCTGCACTTTAACGAAGAAAAGACTGAAGAGTTGTTATCCAAGGATGTTAATGGAGACTTTTTAAAGAGACAAGGCCCTCACCCTCTCCAGTGCCTGAAGAGGACAGAGCTGTACGGGCCAGCCGAAGCAAACCCGAGCAGCCTGAGCTCCAAATGCTCCCCACTGCTTGACCCAGTACTTGGTTACCAACCAATTCATGAGCACAGTGAACTTACAGAAAGGAAATACACCTATTTTCAGCTTGGCCAAACAGTGAATTGGAGAAGAGTTAGAAGTTATTTGATAATGGCAGCAACCAGTGCAACGCTCAGCCACTGTCAGGAGGTAGCCAAGTGAGCACCTGAAACAGGGAAATTCCCAATTCCTCACAGAGGAGAGGGGAGGGAAAAAAAAAAAATCAATCACAAGCTGTCATGATATCCCATTGTTCAGCACTGTTAGCATTAGAAAACAGTGGCTAGGGATGGAGCCAGCAGAGTGTGCAGTAGTTGCTGACTGCTAAGCAAACGCAGGCTGCCTGGTAACCCCCGGCACGGCCGCGATTAATCATTACGGTGCGACAGAAGGCAACCACTGCGAGATAATGTCAGGGACTGAACTGTGCCCTGCCTCTAATGACAAGTTGCTTATCCTAACATGCTGCACATTTGTATGACTAAGAAAGCATCCCCCAGCTTGCTTATTGCCTTCTGACCCACGGCCAAAGACTGCAGGATGCAGCCAGGGTGGGTGGAACGCTCAGGGTTCGATCCTTGCAGGGACCTGCACTAAAAGCATCTTTGATGGGAGCTGGTGGAAAGTGTTCCTCCAGGAAACCACTGAAAACCATCACCTTTTACACCCACATCACACCATTAAAGGGGGTCCTCTGGATTTACAGCAACAGGTTTTTTCCAGATGAACTGCAATCCATAGCAGTCTGTGGTGAAAACAAAGCTGATATTTTTTAAATCTGTTTTATATATTACCAAAAAAAAATATCAAGAAGGAACCTAAGCTTCAGAACTTCCAGGAACCAATGTCCACCTTCACAAAATATCTTACGAAAACACCTTCCCTGATATTAATTGAAACTAAAATTCAAGTGACCTCTGAAAACTGTGCAGGTGGTTCAATCTATTCCCAGAATTGATTTTGTTTTGTTTTGCTTGTGTCTTAAACACAAACAAGAAAAATTCAAAAGCTCTGTACCATCAGCAAGGGAAGGAAGGAGAACCTACTGCATCCTTCGTCCTGCCCACTGCTGTGGGCCATTAGTGAAGTTCTACACTGCATTAAACAGTATTTCATGGCAACAATTATTTATTAAGGGTATGGACAATAGCATTGATTGTTACAAGTTTGATTGATTAAACAGACAAATTGGCACAGTTTCTCCCTCCCTGCCTGCCATATGTTTCTTCTTAAACATCTGGTAAAGTCTTTGTTTTTCCTTGAGTAACCTAACAGGTGTTGAACCAAATCCTTAATGCTTCAGTTTTCCCATTGGAAGCAGATGGGTGAAGGAGACAGGAGAATATTGCATTTCCAACATCTCTCCTTCCTCCTCCTCCTCTGTGGTGGCCTCACTAAAAGCCTGAGGTTAAAAATAGTAAAGAGAATTTCAATTCATCATTGAAGTGCTCTTTTGATGTGGAGAAGACTCTTTACATTGAGACAAGGAAGTCAGACCTTGCTCCATTGCTCCTAACAGTTTTTCCCCCTATTACTTTTCACAGCACAAAGGATAGGGAGAAAAAAAAAAAAAGACTTTTATGTCAGCCCTTCACATTCCTGTAATTAAAAATATTTAACATTCTGCCTCCCATCTGCAGGGGGTTATTTGTACCTTGTGCTTGGACCACTGAAAGCCGTGGTCCCCTTTCCTGTGCTGCTGGACTGGCACAGGATATGCCAAGTCATATGTTGGGCACTGCACCAAATGTGTAATTCTAGCTGAAAGCACAGAAACACAGGTGCCTAACACTGAGAGGGCACTCTTTATTTTGAAAAACGCAGCACCACTTTAGCTAATTAGGTCTTATCTGTTTAAAGCTACAGGATAGTTTGATAACAATTAGGAAGGACTCCCAACAGGCTGCTGGGATCAAAGGCCCTTTCTGCTACGACGTTTAACAAGGAAATTAACACTTTTGCCAAGTAATTTGCACATGCTGCCAAAGTTGTTTTAACTTGCCGTAATATTTTAGTTTTAAATATGTACCTGCAGAGATGCTGCTTTAATTCAAGTGTTCTGTGTGCCAGCTACGGGCTCCCTACCACACCACCAGCTCCCATTTACTGCTGGAGGGAAGCCTCCACAAACTGGCTATCTCAAGTGTTGGCTTCCAGTCACTTAAAGAAACAAAAAAGAAAACAAAAAAAAAAGAGAGTTTGGAGGCAAAAATTCCCTTGCTGTTTTTTAAAGCATGGAAACCAAATATTTCCAAAAGACTACCTGTGGGGATCCCAAGCCTCAATGTCACAAAAATTAATGAGAACTGTGATGCCAAGATGCCATGCATGCTTGGGAAATTCCAACTGGACTCTTCTGATGGGCTTTTAATATTTGAGACTGGGGAGCACTCACAGCTCCAGAGAGCTGTAATGATGAATGGCTGGGGGACAGTGAATGTAATAAGAGAAAACACAAATTGAACAGCTGTATTTCATAAAGAAACAATAAAACCACGCATAGCAGTTTTTCTTTTTTAATTCAGTGCAATGTTTAAAGAGACCTTCTGATACCCAGTAAATTATGCTCACATATCCTCTGCTGATTACTCTTCAATAAAATCAAGCTTCCAGCAGAGCAGGGTACTTGTCTGCTGGTTCCCTGGGATGCAGGGCAGGGCTAAGCAGCAGCACTCCCAGCTGGGCTCTCCTGTTCCTCCCAGTCCAGCCCTCTGCACCCTGACAGAGTCACCCTGTCATACCCTGAACCACAAACGTGCCACAGCCACTGCACTCTGTGCTGCTAAACAAACTGCAGGATCAATCCTGGAAGCAGAGCCCTTCCCCAGCTGCTGCTGCCCAGAGATGATTCATTCAGCATTACTCAGCTCAGGTTAGCAGCCAAGAAGCCAGAGTTTATTGAGTGCACCAACTCAAAGCCGAAATTACATTTATTTCTTACAGTAAATCAAGAGCAGACTCAACTAAGAGAGAGAAAAGCACTGTGGCCAAAGCCAAGCAGTGAAATTTGGAGGGCTGGGGACAGCCTGACATTGCTTTACTTCCATGTCCTTCAACGAGGAGGGCAGTGGTGGCTTTCACTGGGTGGTGATGGCCAGTGCTGAACAGGACAGTGGCCTCCAGCCTTCACCATCACCTCACCCATGGCTACAGCATCACCCACCCAGCTTCTGGACAGAGACCACGCTGCCCAGCCACCGAGATTTCAGCTACCCATTGCTCCTAATTAAACACTGCTGCTATTTCATTGTAATTAATGTGTGGATTTGCCCCCACCACTCCCTCGGTGCCCCTGGGCCTGCCCTGTGGCACTGCCAGCCCTGAGCCGGCAGTGGGTGGTCAGAGCCAGGAGGAGTGCACCTCCTAGAGCACATCAGTTTACAGAGGGAAGATGAAGTGCCATCCTTGGATCTGGAGGCAGAGGATAAACTGTTTTTAAATCTGGAACCACTAAGTACAGACTCTCACCGTGCAAACGCACCGCTCTCACAGGCTGGACACCAGCGAAAAGCACTTTATTTTTACCAGTGCTTCTTTTGTTCTCTTCAGCAACTCAACCACATCAGTCAGTGCCCCACTGCAGCACTGTGCAAAAACACCCAGGTCAAACCCAGACGCCTGTGACTCAGTCAGACACTCGCCGTGCCGAGAAAGCCGCGCGACGGTTGGAGCTGCAGAGCCCAGGTAGGATCAGCACAGAACCACATCCTGCCCTGCAGCAAACCCCACGGCACTGCCACAGGCTCGGCCCCTGCTGCCAGCAACCAGCCTTCAAAGCCACCTTCAGATTTTATGGCCCTTCAAAGAAAGCCTCAAGTTTTCTAGCACTTTTAATTAGAGCTCGCCAAGTGCAGCAGGTTCTCGAGTTTTTAATCACATAAGCTTTGAGAATTTATTAGCACGGCAGCAGACAGCAGCAGACAGCAGGAGAAAAGGAATTAAGAGTATTTGTAATCCTTTTTGCTACTTCTGTTCAAATGTTGATCGTTACATGCCAAGAGAATCCAAGGGCTCAGCGTTACCATGTTACAGGAGCTCCTGTACTCTCAAATCAAAGGCTAAAGGCTTAAATCAAAAATCAGAGTGCTAGGTGCTGTAAAAAGGTTGGGGAAAAAGACCAGCTTCTGACAAGTTCTAAGCAGACACTGCCAGCAAAGAATAAGGAGACATCAGTAGCTGTCACATATTTGTTATTTGACCTCAGGCAAATTGTTTACTTTTTGCCTCCATTTCCTATCTGTAAAATCTAACTGATAATACTGACTGCAGCCAGAGCTCCCAAGCTACCAGACTTAGCCAATACACTCAGTTTCTAAAGATGAAAAATGTTTCAGTCAAATAGTTATTCCTATTTTTGGATATGAAAATATCTGCTGATTAGTCACTTCAGGGTAATTCTTGAAGCGTAAATCAGTGTTTTGTTAGAAGGATTTTCTCCTTGAACTTAATTATTCAACTGGACATACTAACCAGAATTAATATCTTAATTCAGAAGTTACATTTACTATTGCATATGAAGTGCAGATACCTTCCCCAATCATTAAATACAGCTGCATCTCTGACAAAACCAGTGTGCCTCAATCTGCTATTATACAGAAAAAGCTCCGCTTCTAGATTTGGCTCAATACACACATCAGGAGGCAGGGACTCAAATCACCAGGAACCTCACTCTTCAGATGGTTTGCTGGATTTCAGAAACTGAAGAGCTCTTTCTGGCTCACACATGTAATAAGCAAAGTATAGCCAGGAAATTACTCACTTTTGAGGACAGGTCTTTTTTAACCCAAGCCAGAGGAGGTTTGGAGCCTTATTTCAGATGACAAGCAATTAAAATCCAAACCAAAAACCAAACCATCCCTCCCTTCCTCGACAGTAACAAGAAGCCAACCCCAGAACCCCAGTAACTGGAGCCAGTCTTGCAAGATGCTTTCTGAAAGGTGGAAATTTGGTTATGTTCCCAATCTAAGTTTTTTCCCCAAGTGCTCATATTATAACTGCAGGGCCAGCCAGAGGGGTGCCCCCACCCTTGCAGGGGAAGGTCATCTCCAACTCCTTGCACAGATACATAAGTCTACAGTTAAATTAGCAAATTCACTCCTCTTCAGTTTTCTCTTGCTTCACTCAGACAGTTCCCAACAGTTTCTCTGACATCCAGAACCACATTACAGAAAACATCTCCTTGCAGCCCTTCCAAATTAAGGATTTTGTGCAGGCATTAATTACTATCATGGACAGCCAAGATGGGTCCAGATAAAGCCACCACAGGGCAGACTCACAGGTCACCTGCTGAAGTGGTCACAGGCCCCTTCAGGGCAAAGATTAGAGTCAGTCAGTCAGAGGAGGATAAAGGTTGTCCAAAGTGAGTTTGATTGACATTCTCCTTAAAAATCCTGGCTTAATGCCAATGTTGAAAATAGCCTGGATTAATATAACAGAACTGTTTGAGTCAGGTGTACTAACAAAATAGTTCAGATTTAACAGGGTGAGGAATACTCAGGTACAGTCAAGTCCCACAGACTTCCTGAACCTATCAGTGGAGACTGAGCAATCAGGTTCAGCCAGCTTTGGAAGCAGGATCCAGCAGCACGAGGTTTTGAACCTCACCTTCCGCTGACTGTCTGTGAAAGGGGAAAGCTGCAAAACCACACAGAAAACAGACTTCAGGAATAAAAAGGCAGTGGGGAATCCTTCTCCCCCTGCCAAGCACCTCTGCTTTCCCAGCTAACCAGAGCCACGAGCATATCCCAAACAGCTCCAACTCTTCCCTGCCGCGCTCCCACCCCGTGTCAGATAAGTGCCCTGTTACTGCTCCAAGAAACACAAGGAAGTTTTACAAGCACGAGAGTGGTGGCAGGCAACGGAGCAAAGTGAAAAGCTGCTGTCGTGAGGCCCACCAGGCCCCTCAGCCTTTCAATTTGTGCTCGTGGGCCAGAAAAAACAAGAGTGTAGACGAGCAGGCTTGGTGTGGTCATTAATCACGGTCACCGGCCGAGCAGGTTCCACACCAGAGGGACAACCAGCGAGGCAGAGGGGGGATTGCACTTGGGGAGAAAGGGACTGCTCAGACTGAGAGAGCAAGGAGGTGTGAGGCAATGTGAGTAACTGAAATACAAGTGTCATGTGAAAAAGAAAGCTCAACAAAAATGCAAAGCCCACCAGAAAATATAAAAGCGCATTTTGAGCTGGCAAGACCACAGAATGGAGCTGAAGGACTGTGTGCCTTGTTTTCTGCTCGGTACAGAAACACACGACTCATCCCTGCATCTGACCTGGGCAGCATTACTTTAAAACTGCTCCCACCAGTTAATTCTACAGCCAAAATCTCACCAGCCTGTTCTAATCCTTTTAAATGGTGGGGGATTTCTGCTGATCTTCTATATCTAGGGATCAAACCAGCAAAGCAGGAACAGGAGAGGGAAAAAAATTGAGTTTAGTTTGATTTAGCACCGGGATATTTTGAATTGAACAATGAAGTAAATGTGACATAGCTTTAAAATAAAATCCATAATGCTCTTCACTGCAAGCAACTTGGGAAGCTTCCTCTAAGCATTAATAAGAGCAAAAGGATCTTATTTTCCAGACCTTTCACTTTAATGTTTCCTAACTCAGGCTTACACCTGCTTAGGAAATCCCTGCTGCAGATTTGGATAAAAGGTCTCCTTTTCACGCCATCTTCTACCAAGAAATGGTGCTGCCACATAAACAAACCCATTCTACTCCTATTTACAGTTATGAACACCTCAGAAAGGGAAGCTCTAAGGAACATGATGCTGCCTGCCCAGGGCTGGGCAGGCTGCAAAGGGGCAGGTTCCAGCACTGGCCATGGTAGTTTCATCGTAGACATTTTAGCACCAGATGCAGCAGAAACAAAGCCAAGTCTCTCCCCTTAAATTCCTCTAGGATTTACTGACAGATACTTCCAGATCTGTCAGTAAATTCTAGACTGGGCTTTTTTTGCAGAGATCTCTGGTGCACTGAAATGTCAAAATTGAAAATAATTGAGACCATGTGAAATAAGTAGGATTTAATAACAACTGTCAAGAGAACAAAATTAATAGTCTTCCATTTTCACATTTCTATAACAAAAACTTTAATTTCTGGAAGACCAGAGCATCCCTGGTGTATTTGATCTGCTTCCTTAGCTGCCAGTTCGGGATCGATGAGATCAGCCCATGGCAGGTTTTGTTATTTAAAGATGTGAATCAACACAGCAGAGGATGGTCCTCGGGTGGCTACAAGAACTCTGAGATCCCAGGCACAGGAAAACACACATTAAGCTGCAACTCCACACACTTGTCTCGTGGGACATTTGGGTCATGCTGGTGACGCAAGCTCGGCTGGGGCTGTACTTTGCCACTGATGGTTCAAAAGCCGACTGCCAAGTCACTCCTGAGCTTTATTGACACTGCAAACTCGAGTGAAATCTGATGTAGAAACACTGCTCAGCAAGTTGGGGATACACTCTTAAGTAATTACACAAACAAGCCCGTGGACTGAATCTAAAATTCAGCTCCACGGTCTGAATAAGTTTTTTTTTTAAAAAAAAAAATACAGTTCCAAGAGCATGAGGAGTTTGATGCAATTCAGCTGTGAGGGACAGCATGCCAGCAAAATACATCTGTCACTAATAAAAATAACAAAATGGAGCCTGGGTAAGGCCTATCTGTACTACTGCATCAACTTCCACTCATTCCAACCAAGTTAGACTATTAATAGCACCATCAATGCAGCAATAAACTAAATACTTTTAATGGCCGTACTAGAAAGTTTATCAAACAAGTAACAAACTGTGCAAGAGCAGCAGCCCACACTAATACACCAGAGCTGCAGAAAGAAGCCTCAGAAAACACACATATTGCTGTGCTACCAACTCTTGTGTCTTTCTTGTCATTAACACAGCTCCTTCCATCACCGAAATCAGCCTTGGGATGGGTTGGGAAGCTCACTCTCCCTGTCTCAGGCGTGAAGACTGCAGAAAGACAGAGTGGACCAAGGCAAGGGAGGGGACAGTCCTGGGCTGAGTGAAGCCAAAGCTCTGAGCCATCATGGGGCTGCAGCAGCCAAAATACCCCCTCTGAGATCCAGCAGGAATAGAAACACTGGGGATGTTATTCATGAGCAGCAACCTTTCATGGGCTTTACCGTGGCTGCAGTCAAGAGGGCTCACCATGTCTAACCTTTGGGGGAAAAAGGCCAAGTTTCTCACCCACTCTCCCTCTAACCAGGCTGTGGGATCAGGGCAACACAAGGCAGGGAAGTATGGAGGTGCAGGAGGGGGTTGGAGGCTGTCACACGGAACACGACTGCTCGTGGATTCCAAATCGATTCCTGATCCGCAGCCCCTCCTCTGACATTTCAAATCCTTATTTTTGCATCGTGTGAAAAAGGCCAGTGATTGCACAAGGGATGCTTCTCAAGAACTGTGGGCATGGCAGGAAAATCAATTAAAATTTTCTAGTTTCACTTAGGGAAAAAGGGTCATCTCCCTTAACCATGAGTGAATGCAGAAACCAAACTAAACCAAGCAGGACAGACTGCCTTTAGGACACGCCGATAGCACAACACAGCTGCCATCCAAAGCACTCCCAGTGGACATTTATTTTCTTGTAAAGAGGTTTGGTAGCACACAAACTGCCAAAACATCACCTTCTGCATCCATAACAATTATTTTTTGTGTCTGTGAGCTGGATTCCCTAGTTCCCACATCAGACTGATTTATACACAGTAAATCTAAACAGACTGAGACTCATGCCTGACAATTCCACTTGCCCTCTCAATCTCTATCCCTTGTGATATTCTTACTTCACTAGAAATACCATGTCTCTCAGGCACACTTCCACCAATTTAGCTTCTCCACCATGAACTGCAAGCAAAGAAGTACATTCACTCCCATCTGAAAGCAAAAATATACTCTAAGAGTTGGTGGTGGGGTTTTGTTTGGTTTCTGTGCACACACAGGTAACGAGGCCATAAACAAGAGATCAGGTTCAGGCCTCTGGGAAGCCCTTCACACAGCTTTAGAAAACTGTTCCCTGCACACTGAGGACCTGAAGCACAACTCCTGCAGTTTGGGTTTAATCATCTTTCATTGCTTTTTGTCCACCACCTTTGCTCTTCAGACCCTTGGGACACAGCTCTTGGGGCAGTTGAGTAAAACAGGACTCAGTCAGCAGGATTTAGCACAGCACTAACCTCAGTGGGATCTCCCTGTGCAACAAAATACTACAGTGTTTATTTATCCACTTACATGTGCATTTTGAGCCAGCATCTGCTTTAAGAGGTATACACATATGTAAGTCAGCAGCAGGAAATTGGGTCTTCTGGGAGATCATTATCTCCTGATGCTGGCAGAGAGAGGATCCCTTTGAGAAAAGCACCAGCTCCTACAGCACTGTGCCAAGCTCTGATGGTCCTGGGGATGCACCTACAAAAGGTGCCTCGTTCCACCTGCACAGCTGTGATGTGGGGTAACTAATGCAGGCTGCCCCCAATCCCATGTAAACATCTCCTCCTCCCCAGGCTCCACACTCAGGATTCATTATCTGTGTGGAAACAGCTCCCTTCTCTCCCACTGCTTTGGATACAGGAACTGACTCATCCATAGGGGTTTTTTTTTTCCCCCTTTTCCTCATTCCAATGCAGATATGAAAAATAATAGTCTTCATTTCAATATTTAATCATATGCTTCATTTAATAATGAGTCCAAGAATAATTTAATCCTGGCTATCGACCTAAAAGAGATATTGTTCCCTTCGCTTGACTGTGTATGAAAATAAAACCCCCCTCTGCTCTCTGGCTCCTCACAGGCCTGGGCTTTGCTCAGTCTAACTTGAAATGTAAGCACAAATTACGCTGCAGATTTGATTACACACACGAGACCTTGACCCACACTAGGAGGGGGCACGGGATGCTCCTCCCAGCAATCCCACCTGCCTAATTACAAATGCTGCCTTCCCCCTGCAGTGAGCAAACTTGCTTATGAAACAGGGAGGGAGCTGACATTTCATGGCACATCACCTCGTGCCTCGGTGAAGAAAAACACATCACGTGCCACAGATCTCTGGAAGCATCACTGCTCCCTTATGGTACGTGAGCTCCTGCCAGGAATAAATAGGACAGAGTCCAGCACTGGAATCTCACATAACATTTGGCTCACACATCGTTTTTCTGTTATTGTGTGTTATTACACTAAATGCACTGCTCAGGTACTGACCACTCTGGAAAAATCTCACTGGCTATGAAAAGCTTGGACTTAAGTAAAAGGTGATTAATAATCTGGAATGTCTTGCTTCAATGCCTGGTGTAAAACTTGAAGGGAGTCCAAATCTCTGAAAAGGGCAAGTGCTTTTGCACATTACCTTTATGTGATTTAAATGATGCCCCAAAATGTGGGCTCTTTTGTGGGCAAATGGTGCTTGTTTTCTATATATTTGTTAACTCTTTTGGAATATCTCCAAGCATTTTGTCCATCTATAAAGCAAAATAATGAAAATGCTGTTATTTTACATTAAAATATTTTAACATAAAATTACTTACAACTTGGCAATATTCATGCATTTAAACTCTCTGCTTTTGTTTTTCTCTAGAAACCTTTAAATTCAGCTCCTCCATCTTTTTCCACCTAAAACATTTCTCCTCAGTATTACATGTGTGCACTCCCACACTCAAATCCTTCTTCCTTCTCTATTTCTCATTGTGCATACTTCCTTTGGAAACATTAAGTAAAATTTATCATTTATGTCTGGAAAAAGAAAAGAGTTTAAAATTTGAATACAAGCATCCCAGGTTAAATCTAATGAAGTCCAGGGGAATTCTATGCAAGTGATGAGCTGCCTGCTAATATGTCAATGCTTTAGGGAAGAAAAATATCAATTAAATTTCATAGCATGCAACCACATACTGACCTTGAAAGCTATCTGTAACTTAGTTTAAACTTGAAAATTCAAAGTCTAAGTCAGAACTTCTGCCCTAATTGGTTTTAATGTCGCTCAAGAACGGCACAGCTCTGCAGAGACTACAGAAAAATTAAGAGAATCATTCTGGAGTGAAAAAAATTCCCCCAGGTACTACTAAGTATTTAACTAGGACATTTGTGTGTCCATCTGGTCTCCCCACACTGGGTTTTGGCCATTGCTTCCAGAGATACTACTGGTTCTTTTCTCTTTCAGCCTTCTGAGACCGCTAAAGAAAAACCCCAAAAGTCAAAGTCACGACAGGCACAGTTGCAGCTCCACATCACTCTGGTCTGTGGGGAGGTTTCTGTGATGGAGCAATTTATTACTGAGATATGGACACCAAGGGCAAGGCAGGGGAAGAAAATCCACTGTTATCAACTGCTCCACAGGTCAAAGGAAACCCAGAAGGTAAAACTCTCACCTGATCTTTAAAGCCTCTCCCACAGCAATGCCCTTCACTAAGCAAGCTACAGTTCAGATTGTGCCAGTCTCCCACTGCAGCTCTTGTGGCAGGAGGTTGTTTGGGGGGGTTTTAATTACGATTTTTATCTGCACTGAACTTATCTTCTGAATCTAGCTGAGATTTCACCATCAGAAAGAAATGAGAGTACAGTATGCACCCACCTTTCCCACTACAGAGTTCAAGCAATATACTTATTCAGAATAAATATACTTAATTTCATCAGGTATGTACAAGCTGGACATCCAAGCCACCAAACAGAAAAAGAAGAATGAAGTCATACTTCGTATTTCTTGAACATGTCTAGAAAAGCTCCTTATTACTACAATCCAACTTGCCTTCTGCAGATGTTTCCAGACCACAAGCAGCAAGAGCAGGTCCCAGTGCATGTCTCATTGTTAGAGAACAGCCACACGTGCCTTCTCACTGAAGCTCTTCTATCAGTAACAGAAGATTTCAAAATTTCTCCAACATTCCTTGGAGGTTGAATTAAAATTTGTGATGCCTGAGCTGATGGAAGAGCAGAATGTTGAAGCAGCACTGCTCCTTCCTCCTCAGCCAACAGCAATTATTCTGAGCAGATTCAGGTGGGATCCATTTACTTTGCCTGAGAATTAACTGGTAACTTTTTTCAGGTGAGAGGCTCATTTACACAATGACTGGCAGCTGGTCAGACCACCAGGTCAAGTAAGCCAATAGTCAGAGTCATTAACCCCATCAGTTAACTCTTACAAGGGTGGTTTCCTTCACCTTGTAGCAAGAGGAATATAAACCCCTGCTCAATTAAAGAGTTGTCCAAGCCAGCTCTGAAATCCAGAGCTCTCTGAAATCAAACTCACCTGATTTTGAAGTTAAAAGAGGTGAGAAAATACAAGGTTTCTTTTGATCATTTTGATCTTCAGACCCATTTATCTGAAACACTCTGCACACCAGCTCAGCCTGTAGCTCAGCAAACCTCTGCCTGCAACTTTGCCAGCACCAGACTGTGGCAAATTCTGCAGCAGCCCGAGGCACCTGGGGCATCCACATCCCCTCAGACCCACAGCTATACACATACAAACACACACACCCCTCTTTCCTCTGCTTTGAAACATCCTGCAGGAGCCAAAGCATGAACTACTCCTGCAGAACAGCCTGGGCTCTGTGTAACACATGAGGTTCCTTCATCACGAAATTTGCACTCAGGCTTCTTAGAGTCTGAGTAATTATTTGAAGAGCCAAAGACAAATCAGACAGCTCCCAGCATCGGGTTAAGGATCCCAGGCAACACAGCAGCTCTTTATTCCTGGAGCACGAGCACCGGGGCTCAGCTCAGAGGGAAGCTTGTGAGCAGACAGAGCAGGAACCCATTTGACTGGAAAGAAATGCCAGAAGTCCCCACCAGAGGCTCGGGCAGATCCTCCCAGAGCACCCCTCCAGCCCAGTCCCGTGCTCCTGCAGCACTCAGATGGCTGGATCTTTCTTAAGTCTCTGTATAACGGGATAAAACGAGATGCTGAGGTTCAGTGACACAGACCGAAGGGAATTAAGGTCTGACACGTCCCTGCTTAGAGGGGATAGAGATAAGCCTGGAGAGAACTCTTACCTAGAGCAACACCAACAGGCAAAGCTCCTGCCCACGCTTTTGGATTGCTGCAGCACTTCAGAAACAGGAATATTTAAGGTGAGCGGGACTGGTGTGGACACCCAGCGGGGCTCTCCTGCTGAGTCATGCCTTGCTCCCCAGGGATTTGCCCAGAGACCTGCATCCTTCAGGCTGGCAGCAAGAACACACTTATTGTCACATGGCTGTTCCCTCCAGAAGTCCCCCCTGGCAGCTCAGTGACGATGGAGTCCAGCTCTGCTGCCCTTCCAAGCTGATGTGCTGCAACCAGCTGCAAATCCAGAGGGGAAAGCAGCAAGCCTGGAGAGGAGGGGGATGCTGAGCACCAACAACCCCAGCATAAGCCATGTTTGTGACAAAAATTCTTACAATAAATTATCTAATCATCTCGAGCTTCCATTCCAGGATTGTTTCCACTGCCTCTGGCTCCAGGGAACTAACGTGGCTTTGCTCCACTGCATGGACCATTAGCTTCCATGCAAAGTTCATTCCCTCCTACTCCAAAATTGCTATCAGGAGGGAATTTCACAACCTCCCCAAGGCACCCACCAAGTGGATCAAAAACCAAAAGCCTCCCTGCAGCAGGAACTGGGTAAATCACACCGGGTTTCTTACACAGCTGCTTGTGTCTGGGATCAGACACTGGCATCTCAAGGGGACATTTCCTTGGAGACCATTTAACTCTTTGGAAGGGCTTTGGTCCAGGATGTCTGGGTCGCCCTCATCCAGGGTTTCCCTCAAAAGGTACCAGCCTCACGTACTTTTCTGGACTCTACACAGCCCAGGAGGGGACGGACCTGGACCCAGCTCCTCAGCACCTCAGAAGTACCACTTTCACCTCAGCAATAACACATCAAAAGTCTGGGTGCTTCTAATAAACTTATTCAAGTTCCAACCCCTTCCCTAATTTCCCCAATCACATTAACAGTTTTACCACAACAGGAAAAAAAAAAGGCCACAAAAAAAAAAAAAAAACAAAAACCCCTTTGAGCATTTCATAACTGGGTGGGGGTTTAGTATCACTAAAGCCTCTCACTGGTTTTCAATACAGCTTTATTTTAAGAAAGCATCTATTATATGAAGCTTGGGCTTTGGCAGGCACAGTAGAAGCCTGGCCAGTGTAGAGAAAGAGGACAATACTCAAAGTGCACTATTATTGTGTCACTTTTTCACATTTCTTAAAATCAACTTAGTGAAAAAGTTTACTACTTACTGGAAGTTATTTATTGTATGACTTCTGCATTATTCTACAGTCAGGATACAGCCTCTCCCTTTCTATCCTCCTACACAGATTTAGTAGAAACATTTTCTAGCAGTTAATCTGAGCCAGCTATTTAGTTTTTGCTTGGCAATATTTTCAACTAGAGGCAGGTCCAGCCTCCAGGAAAACAAGTTATGCAGCAAGAGGGTGGGACACTATCAGAGAACACATAATAAAGTAAATACCAACCATGACCCATGAAAGGAAAACTAAGAGATCTTGTTTCCATAATATTGTAAATTACAAATCATTACACTGATGTAAAATGTGAAATTCCTTATGGGTTGTTTTTCATTCTTTGGCCATAGAGGTGGAAGGCCAGAATCAATTCCAAAAGAAAGTACACTGTGAGAGGCCAACACCAAACCCAGCCATGACCCAACATCAAAACAGCAGCCCAGAAGGATTAAGGAAAAGATCCTCAACCCAGCTCATAAACCTTCCACCAAGTCTCTGAGGAAGAAAAATTCCATAGCATTTTCCCTCTGCTGCACTCAGAGTTCAGTGGACCCAAAACAGCTTCTTCATCAACCAGGGTCCTGCCTGGTATGGATGGAAAGATACTGCTGTGCATCTATTGATTAACTTCAACACAGCATTTTCCAGTTGCCTGAGAATCAATTTAATATCATTGCTGAAAGCAATAAGGATAAAAAAATCCTGATGGATACCTTTGATCTACACAGTTTTACCAGGCACCAGCAGCTAAAGCATTGCTGAGACTCTCCTTAAGACATTTTCCCCTCCTCAGAATTATTTTGCTGCTCATTCAATAAAGCAGCAAAACAATTTCCTGACAAACTAGGAAATGAGTGTTGGACCGAATTCAAGAACTTCAGAAAATATTAGAAACAGAGATTTAACAGAAAGCACTTGGATCCCACTGACCTTACAGACAACTCAGACTGTCATTTCCTCAGCCATCAAACCCAACCTGCACAAAGACTGGTGGGAGGGAAATAATCCTGGCTGCAAGGCACGTTCCACTGCCTTCCACCTGAGACACACTTCCAAATGCAAGTCTGGATGAGCCACATACATGACAAACCTCATCCACTACGACTCTGCCATAATATTCTGCTGCAAAAATAATGCAACTGATGAAAAAAAAATGTATTAAAAAGTCCACGTTGTGCAGGGAAGTCACTGTGGAGCAGGTGGGCAGGGAAATCCCAACACCAAGTTCAATCTGCAGTGGCAGGCAAGTTACTTCAAGTCCGTGCCTTCACTCTCCTTCTGGAAGCAAGGGCAGGAACAGCAGCTCACCCACACACTGCAGGCTCCTCAGGGGAGAAGCTGCCCCGTCTTCAGCAGCAGAACAAGCACAGCAAGGCCTCACTCACTGCTCCAGTGGTGCAAATAATAATTGCACTTCCCTGCCTTGGCCCAACACCCTCTGTTTTCCCGAACACGTTGTACCATCCATGGGTAGTAAGATGCCCTCCATAAACAGCTCAGTCAAAAGCAAAGCTGGGGAAGTTCCTCAATTATTAATGCTCCCTATCACTTCTCCACAATGCACACCACTGACACCAAAAGAAAATCCCCTACAAAAACCAAAACAAGGACCCAAGTGAGAGTGGTCGAAGCTCTGTTCTACCTGCTGCAAATTAAAAATAACTGCTCGTCCTTATTTCAGCTCTAACAGCTCAATTCCAATCTACTTCTGACTCGGAGCAGTGCCAGACAAAGCAGCATTTCAGTGCCACCCAGGCTGGTTTGGATTTAATGCCCGATTATGAGGTTGGGGTTTTGCTCCTACGTAGCTGTTGGACGTGTCTCTGCAGTCGTGGCATGTAACCCTTCCACCCAGAAATGTGAGAGAGCTCGAGTTCACCAGGGTTCACTGCTCTAGAACTGGGATCTCTGCTAAGGGAACGAGGTGGGGTGCTCACAGAAAATGCAGAACGTCATTGTGTGTTCCCTGCCAACAAACTGCACTATTTCTTAAAGCCTTAATTCCACTCTGAAAAGGCCCAAGAGTGCTTTGAGCAGTGGCCAGCACAAACCCTCCCCGAGCCTTGCTGGGCAATCTCCCATCTGCTCCAAGGAGTGGGTGAAGCTCACTGAAGGGAATGAAAAGATTACCCGGGCTCGTTTATAGGATGTAATATCGCAGGATGGTTTATTTCCCTTCACAGAATAACTGCAATATACGGCAAATTGAATTTTTTTACTTTTTAAAAAAAGCTGGCACCTCCTGAAGGCTGCACTCTAGACATTGTGCAGGAGGATGGGGAAACTCCTGACTCAGCCCAGACGAGCAGAGATGAGATCTGGTACAACACCCACACAGGGAGAACAGGCGGCTGCACGGTGACACTTCGGGGTCAGCTGGTGCAGGGACACCGTGGTCACCCATCCAAACACTGGGTAAAGCACATTCTTGTGTTGTCTCACTAGCAAGGTTTATATTAGCAGCAGAGAAATGGGAGCCATTTCAACAGTTTACCAGAAAATCTAGGAGTTGCTCCAGGGTCTCGTGAATAAGAAATCAACTAAAAGCACTGCTGTACAGTTTTCTTGCAAATTTTAGGGGACTTTTGGCTAGGAAAATATTAGTAGAACTTAAAAAAAAAAAAAAAGTAATACAGCATTAGCCTTGATCTTGCAGAGAGCCACAGCATGTTTCCAAGTATTTCCCCCAACTTCCCTTGGGACTTCCCGTTTCCTTAACTGTAAACATGTGAGAAGTCTCTGCACCACTGAACTAAAAGTAGTACATCTGCTTTCTCAACAGTTACACTTGCCCATTAAAATTTAAACTCAGCTCCTAAGTACGTGAATATTCGTGTGCCCACTTAGAGGAGCATCAGATTCCCTCACAAGGCCTTTTTCCCGGACAGAAGCTCCAAGAGGAACAAATGCAGCTACTGGGAAACTGCTCAGCAGATTGGTTTTTTCCAGAAACACACACCAACCATTTCCACCCAGAGCTTCAAAGTTTCCTTTAAAAAGGAAATAACCCAAGATTTTTTTCCCCTAGAAGTGAAGAGCGGCTGTTTCAATATTTAAATTCTCAAGCCAGTGTTCCATCCCACCACCTGGGGGGCACTGCCAGTGTGTTCAAATTAAGGGAATCAATTTGATGAGCTGCAGCTATTGGAAACTCATCTCTGGCCCAGGTAAGTGTATTGAAGGGCTAACTCAGCAATGCTGTGAGCACCCAGAGACTACAAGGAGATAATTTAATCAAACACCAGTTTCGTAGGAAGAGGGTCATTATTGATTCTCATCAGACACAGCTAGGCAGACAAAGAGAATAACTTGAGCCAAATACATCCTTAATTTTCCCCCCACTGAGATAAGATTACAATATCCTTCCAATCTCTAGCTGCTCTCTTTTGCGAGAGTTGCACATATGTGCTTTTTATTAGTTTTGGGCTTAGCAATTAGATGGGTTTTCAGTTACTTCCAGAAACGTTGCAGGATGGCTGAGCTGCAGCTAATCTTTGCGTCTCGGTAAATGGGAATATGAAAAATGCAGCAGGGCTCTCCAGCACTACAGCCAATGCATCTCAATTCTGCCCTTCCACACAGAAATGGAACGCTGCATTTCGCAGCTGAACTCTTGCACGGGAGCCAAAAAGGGAACCATAACACAAGGAGAAAACTGGTTATAATCATTGATTCGTAGGGAGGAGAAAGAAAAATAACACAGATGGACGTTCCCTGCCAGGAGATGACCAATTTTCCAATAGTTCTGCCACACAGAAAACAACTTTGTAGAGATGTGGGGGTTTTTTTCTTCTGTTTTGTTTTAATGGCTTTAAAAAAAAAAAAAAAGATTACAGCTGCAACAGGCTATCCATTAACTCTAATTAGCAAGTATTTGTTGTCTGGATTTAAAACTTCCCAACTTGGTGTTAATGAACTGTAGCACTGTAGCAAAAGGTATTAATAAAAACAGCAGACTGTGGGCTAGATAACAGATCTCTGCTCGCAGTTCAGAGGATGCTGGTGGGGGGATTTTCTTTACTGCTTCAATCCAGAAACTGCAAAACGGGGAATACAAGTATTTAAAGTGGTTGCACTGGAAGACTGAGGGAAACTATTTACCTTGCAAAATGATATTTAAACAACTACTCCATATTCTGTTTTGAGACAAGTGAAGTCTCTTCTAACCTACAAACATACACAAATTATGCTTTGGGTTTTTTCCCTCCTTGAAAGAAAACAAGCAATAGAGCAATTGAAGGGAGGGAGACATGAAACTTAGTTTCAATATTGTTTGGGTTTTTTTGTTGTTGTTTGTGGGTGTTTGGGTTTGTTTGCTTGGGTTTGGGAGGAGAGTTGGTTATTTTTTGTTGTGGAGTTGTTTTTTCAGTTTGCCTTTTATCTCCTTTTAAGATTCCAGAGAGGAGCAAACCAGAGTGACTTGGAAACTGCTGCATCCTGTGGTAATTTTAGAGACCTTGTCCTGGAGGTCAAGTCCTTCTGTCTTGACAGCAACACACCTGGTGTCAGGTCCTCACCTGGCCAAGCCCACAGGTCCAAAGGTTCCCCTGTCCCCACTGCCCACCCCAGCCATCCACACAGGATCCCCCACACAGCTGGGGTAAGGGATCCCTGTGCAACCCCAAACTCAGCATCCTGGAAAGTCAAACCTGCCCAACGAGAATAAAGCCACCTTATTTTAGGTTTACATCTGCAGGTGCTTCTGGCTGTGCTTCTTCAAAGGCCACCCAAGATCTGGCCAACTGTAACAACTGCAGTAAAACCTCCTGAGAGCCCTCCCTGGTGTAGCACTGACCTAGACACCCCAGGATACCCTTCCTGCAGCACTGGGACACTTTAAAAATGACAGGCAACTGCAAACCTGGGTGGAAGAGAGCTCATAGTACAGCCTGAAATAATGCATTTGGGCCAGCTGCAGAAATGGGAAAAATCACTCCCAGTGCAGAAAAGGTATCCAGCCCTCACGTTCTGATGCGAGGAACCAGCTCTGGGGTGGGATTAAAGTTCTTCCATCACTATTGGTTCAATTTTGCTCCATGTAAAGCACGGACCCCTGAGCCACCACAGGTAACAGAGGGGTGAGAGGCACCACTGGTGCAGAACATACACAGGGAAAGGAAGGGGCTCTTTCCACCCACCAGCAAATGCATTTTCTCTCTCCCACCAGATCTTTCCAATTGTTTTTCTCTATTTATCTTTCAACAGGGTAATTCACTCCTATCAAAAGCCTTCATTTCTGCACATTGCTGTGATCAAACTCTGCCATTACAAGACATGACCTGTTTAATATTCTGTATGCATGCTGACTGTGTACCTGCCAGCCTGATCTCTGCACAGACTCTGCATCTCACTGCCCATCCAGCACCGTTCAGCCACTGCTAGAAGCCATTTCAGCAGCTCCTGCCCCCTCTGCCAGAGCTGTACTGGCCTATTTAACTGTACTGGCCCAGTTTGGCTCTCCCTGTAAAGTTTGGTGCTGCAATGCTTTGAAATACAAGCAGCACCCTCGGTGTCAGGAGCAGCACAACAGGCATATTCACATCTCTCGCCAATGTGCAATAGCTACTAAGCTGCTGGGTTTATTGGAAATGATTTCACCACCCCAACATCTTCCTCTTAGGGCAGCCAGGGCCTGGGAGGAACAGAGAAGTCCTCCAAAGGTCTGTGCAAAAGGAGGAGAAGGGGAAGAAATGAGCAGAGAGGAAAAGGGAAACCGTTTACTGGTCACTGAATCCGAGCAGTAACCTGACCCCGGCTGCGCCCTGCCACCGACAGCATTAACTACAAGCAGCTTCCATTCAGCAGCTCCTGCCAAAAATAAACAGTGCCGGCTTTCCTGGCTGCTTGCTTGGGTTTGCTCTCAATGTTTTTCTTCTTGCCTCTTCTGGCTAATTGGGATACGCTACGTTTCCTCCAAGTAGTTTCTTAGTTTGTTCCTACCCACTACATTACTAAAATTGGAGCAGTTTCCCACAGCACAGAATGAAAATTAAAGCTGTTGGATCAAAGATGGACACAGCAGGCTGCCTGGTGTTTTAGGGGAGACATAAGAGGGGTTAGAACAAGCACACAGCAACATCCCCCTGAAAGCACTGCCACTGCCATTGTCACTGTTACTCTCCCCCTGAGGCTCTCCCCTTTTTACTGGGGAATCATCTATTTACAAACAACGTTGGCAGCTTTTTTAAATATGGGCCAAAATATTCAAGTCACCCATTTTCATCAGGCACTAGTGGCTTTTTTTGGGGGGTGGCATTGCTTTTTATCTCACTATACAATCCACACAAACACAGGTGAACCTCAGATCACCTCCAGCCCACAGGTACCTACACTGCTCAGTGACAGACACTCAGGTCCCATAAATTAAGGGCTATCTCCCTGTTTCCTTTGCAGACTGCCAGGCATCACTCTTGCTGATATCATCCTGAACCCCTTATCTCCTTCAGCTCTGCATAAACCTCCTTCCCCCCAGCTCCCTGTGCCAACAACAGCATCTCACCAGTTTTGGTAGGACACCTCCTGCAAGGCCCCAGAGCCAGCAGAACTGGCACGTCTTGGTGAGCAAACCCCCTCCTCACACTTGCTCTACACTTTCAAAATTAGCAGTAGGTATCAGTGGACAGAGGCAGAACTGGGTAACTGAATAAAACCAGCAATGACAAACTGAACTACAAACTGCTGAAGGTGGTGAGGATGCTCCGAAGGTGTTACGCCAACACATTTACAAGCACACACTGGACCTGCTTTGAATTGCAGCTGGCAAAAGGATTTAATAACCACCATGGCAAGAATTAAGCAATACATGACCGGTGCTAAAAGTGCTAAAGAACATTTAGGAAACCCCAACAACAAACCCAACTGATTTAAGCTTTTGGACAAGGTTGCTTATATAAGATCTCCTTTTTTGCTTCCCCTAGACCCAGCAATGCAAGCAAACTAAAATAGGAAAGGGTAGTTTTGTCAAGCTAAGCAGCATGTGTCTGACCCAGCCTCTGAAAAATAAGTTCAAAGGCCCTTTAAAACTGTCCTATTTTAATGTGCTGTAAGAAGCACTCTCTGCCTTCTAATTTGTTCAGTTCTTTTAAACACCTAATTTCCTCTGCACTGTCACCACACAGCACTCTGAAACCTCATGGAGCCCTGCCACTTGATTCAACACCAACAGTCACATTTCAATAGGCAATTCCACTTGAAAGGCTATAAATGAAGGGAAAAAAAAGATGTCTTCAAAACAGATAATGCAATGCAACACCATTTATTTATATCCAAGTCCCCTTTTCTGTTGCTGGCTACTGTAGGCAGGCACCAGAGAAGGGGAGCTTTAAAGCCTAGATAATTAATTCTAAGTGGTTTTAAAATGGCTAGAGATTTAAGGTAGACAAGATGCAACACTGGAATTAGAGTCAAGCTGCTGTGCTCTTTGCTCTGCTCTGGAATGCACTGTTTACTCTGGCACCACATAAAATACATAATTGATTTCTCAAGGAAAAGAAGCGAGAAAAAAACAGCCCCATAAGCCTCATTATTCTATAGAACAAAAGTAAAAAGGTGTGTTACAGGCCAAATCACAGTTGTATTTCAACAGGGTAAGAGAATTGCAACAGAATCATAATTTCGTATTTATTAAAATTCATTTACTACAATTGCCATCAACAGGACCCCCAGGCTGTTAACAGGAACCTCCCCAGAGTCAGAAGCATCAACTTCTACAAGCATATACATATTTAAAGAAAAATTAAATTAAAAATAAATTTAATAATATTACTTTGGAGAACATTCATCATTCCTGAGTGTGGGGTTGGTTTTTTTCCCCCTTTCCAAACTTCCTTATTAAGATTTTGTGAAATTATAATGAAACTTGACAATAAACCACATGGTGCCTGAGTACACTCCCAAATTAGTCAGTTGGTAATTCCACCAGCTGCACAGCAACTATTTGTGTGTCTTCAGACAGCAAATGCTACCCTTCTTCCAAAGGCTGAGCCAGACTCCAGGGGTTTCAGAACATTCCTGAGACACAGACAGTGCAAAACACCAGAGAGTTTCTCTGCACCATCCCACTGCTCAGGGGAGCATTTTCCACACTTCCTGTGAGCCAAGGAAATGGTATTTAAGATGCTGCAGTGAATTATAGGCAACTTGCCCAAAAGTGAAAGACTACAGCGTCCAGAATAAGCCTTCCAGCTCCATCCATCATTCCTCCTTTCTGTTTCTGATTCCAAAGCTTCAGGGGTTTGGTCATCCTTTGCCAGCAAAGCAAATACAGGGGAAAAAATTACTTTTGGGGCAAGAAATGCACCATGCTGTTCAAGCTGGACAAAAAGAGCAAATAGCTGGTGGCACTCTGAGCCACGGGCAGGGTGGCAGCAGCCAGAAATCTCTCTCTGCTGCACATCTGACACACCACCACCACCACCTCTGCAGTCCCAGCAAAAGGCAGAAGGGCTGATTTCTGCCCTGACAGGAGCTGGAGCCCGAGGCCATCACAGGCACAGCCTGGAGAGGGGCTGATCCCTCTGGTTTGGGGCACAGCTCCCACTCATGCTGCCACCACTCAGTGTAGCACCTCCAAAGCGTCCCAGGGACTGGGCAGCCAGCTGGGCATCTCACTCAGGTTTGTCACAGAAACTCTCTCATGGCTATCAGAAGAGACCCACACACCACCAGGGTACCAGTGACACAGGAAGAGTGATGGGCACCATCCACATCTTTGTCCCTAAAGTTTCCACCATCAGCAAGTGACAAGTCCAAACGACAGGCTTGGCTTTCTCCATCCCACAGACAAACAAACAGAACAAAACCCACAAACAAACAAACAAAAAAGAGAGAAAAAAAATAAACACACTCTCAGGACTCACTGCAGGCCCTGCACCTGTTGGGTCCCTCCAGACCCAAGGGAGGAAGGGCAGCTTATAAAGAAGGTGAGGGACCCATCTGTGCTGCACCCCACAAACTACCCCACAAGAAAGCTGGGACCCAATCTGCTCTGCTTTCACAAACAGAGCAAGAAAAATCAGTGTCTGTCCCCCAGGTGAGCCTCGGCACTATGAAGTGAGCCAGGGTCTTCAAACATTCAGAGAAGAAAAGAAAGATCTGTGAAAAATGCAACCAAAGAAATGCCACCAAAAACCCTACTACAGTAAATTAAAAACCAAATAAAAGCCACAAATAAATACAATTAAAATACAAAGTAATTATAATGCTAGCAAAGGGGGAGGGGTGATGAGGAGAGGGACTTGTCACCAATTCAGAGATAACAGTCTTTGTTTTTCTCATGTGTTCAGGAATAATAATTAAAGGCAGAACACAATGAGATCCAATTTGTCACACAACACCTGCAATCAGCTGAGCGAGAAAAACTACATCAATAAAACTCCAAACCAAAATTCCCACTGTTTAACTCCTGCATTGCAAAGCATACTTCATGATTGTTTAATTAAAGTCATTTTTAGCGTTGCATGGCTGCAATCACCAAACATTGTCTCCCTGTCAGCCTTTGAGGGGCTAACATACTGTTGCCAACAATTAGGACAAATCTGTCTGACATTGTTTTCTCTAAAAATAAACCATGCATGTTAAGCAGCTTGAGAACAAACATGAAAACAAGATTTTAGGATAACATTTTCCTTCTCAGTGGAAATGCAGTCCTGCAGGAAGCCCAAATAATCACTCCAGGACCTACTCAACCACCCCCACACCTTTGCTGCTGGCAAAGTACCACCAGGACATGAACTGGGGGTTCTGCACACCTGTGATTAACAAACCTTTCTACACAGAGGGAAAACATTAAGTCCAGTCTCCTGAACAAAATCCATTTGGGAAAATTCCCAACTTCCCTTCTTTACCAGCAATGGTCTGAGCATGGGCATCACAGCAAAAGAAGAGTGTGCAAGAAAACAGCCTCTGGGAATTTCTTTCCTTTTGGAAAACTGACTTGTCTCTAACTTGGCCCATCAGGAAGAAAATCCAACAACACTGGAAGAACACCACAAGCATGCAGGTCACTCGGCTTGGGAAGGGTGCAGTCCCCTGAATCAGGAGCATCCCAGAAGCAAACATGCCTGCACTTCCCAGGGCTGCTTTGTTTGCCACCCATCTACAGTTTCAGGACCCAGCTCTCACCCATGTCACACCCCACCCCAGATGTGGTTGCCCAACAAAGATGGTTCAATGTGACTCAGAGAACAGAGATGACTCTCTAATTCTCCTAAAGAAAATACTGTATTTAAATACAGACTGAAACTGCCCAAAAGGGAAGAAAACAGTTTCTTATTGTTGTTTACAGTCAGGACTGTTTGAACTCCTACACTGACAGTGGAAATCATGAACCTAATCCGAGGATTAGAAGCAGATACATACTCCAGTTTTGAAGCCAATCCATCTTTCCAGCCCTCACATGACACATGGATTAGAAGTAAAGGTGGCCTTGGGTGGCACAGGAATAGGCAGGGGCCTCATCCACACTGACTATTCCCTCTCACACCAAATACACTATGCCATTACAAAACTAACACTGGGAGCCCTTAACCAAACTGAAGAAGTTAACATTTTCTACTCAGTGGATAGCAAGTCTATAACTGCTCATTTTATACCCTGTTCTCATCTCTGAAGGCTTTTATTCTCCAGAGCAAATTAATCAGGCAGCTTGCATTATATGTTCTTTCTCCAGGCCTGGCTCCCCTCGGCATCTCTATTGATCTTCACTCAGTAAGCCATTAGCAAGAGGTTTTGAAAATTTGCTGGTTTTACAGTTCTCAGAGAAAGCCAAGTCCAATTTAGAGGGATTGCCAGATTCAGGTTTGAGAGCTCAGTCCTTCAGGGGAAAGATCATCATCTCTCAGCAACGTTCGGATCCTGTTCTGCCATTCCCTCCCATGTGCCTGTGTTTCTGCTGCTCAATGCTCCTGTCTGCCCAAGGAGGGCTTTTTCAGATGTCCAAAGAGAACAGAATTGAGAGAATGGACAAGTACCACATACCTACAGTCAGCAAATAAGACAGGGGGAAAGCAATCTACGAGATTGATGCACAAAAACAACAGGAGGAAGACGTGAAGAGAGGGGGAGAAAGGTGACAACTTTTAATACATAACTGTAAGCTTTTGGACAAATCCTTTTTCCTTTGGACTCCACAAGGTCATCTCTCCAATATACCTCCCTCAGGTTCCCATTTCCTCTCTAAATCAAATAAAGCCATAGTGGTAAAGAAAAGTGGTGCAACTGCAACGCATTTTTGCCACACTTTTTGGTGCCTGTGCAAGACGACCTTTGTTCCACCTCCTTTTGTAAATTGTTTTCTCTACATATGCACAAAAGCAACTTCGACTAAAATTGATCCTCCCTCCTTCCCATAAAATGTTCTATTAGATCCTGCACATGTGCTGACTCGAATGAACTGACGTGGACTTGCTGAAGTGTGCCTGACCCCCACCCAGGAGGGCAAGGGCCACACCAGAGGAGGCACAGGCAGGCAGCAGCACTGGCTGTCCCGAGGGCTCCACGCACCACGTGCGTGTGCACACTGCAATTCTGTTGTGTCAAGTCTCCAGCTGACTTTCACACTGTGCAGACATTATCCCCTGGCAAACAATGGTGCTCATTCTCCCCCAGCCAGCAGTACACCGTGTGTCCTGCTGCACCCAGGGAACACAAATGCCAGCCTGGTGTAACCTTACCCCCAAAGCTGGGCTGGCTGCTCAGCCAGGGCCTGTTACACGAGCTGAGCCCAGCTGGGCATTCCCACACTCAGGGAGGGAGCCAAGCAGTGGAACGAGAGAAAAGAAAATTCTGCAATGAAAGAAATCCTCAGTTTTAGACCTGGACTAGCCCAAAGTCCAGGCATGCAGGGATTTAAATCAACAAGTAAATTTATTTTTAATTATTTGCCCTTAGAGACCGTGCACATCTGGGATTATCACACTGAAGACAACTTGCTATGTTACACCTGTGCCAGCTGCTCCTCTTTCCCCTGTGTCGTACCCCAGTCCTGAGTGCTGTTCTGAAAAGGGCACAATTCTAAAACACAGCCTCAAATTTGAGGTTTAATTCCTTTACAGCTGCTGCAACAGCAACAGAAGGGCCAGACCTGTGTACCCCAGCCAGCCAAGCCCAGCAGCACAGCCGTGGCCCCAGCTCAGCCCCCTGGTGCCCACCCACCCCAACCTCTCACACTGAAACTTCTTTGAGGCCACAGTGCCAAGAAACCAGGACACACAGCCAGAGGAGAGACTGACTGACTGCCAGCACTGAGCCACACACTGGAGACAGAACCACTCGCCTACAGCCCAGCCCAGCCCAAGGCACAGTGGCTGAAGGGCCACGGGGTGACCAGCCCTCTCCTTGGCTCACTGGAGCTCGCAGAACTCCAGCTGAACAACTGGCTGGCACTGTGCTCCCACTGGGAGGGCAGGCCAGAAGCTTCCCTGGAGCACGACCAGCTCCCCTTCTGCTTTTAGCCTGCAGTTGGAATGTTTTATTCAGGCTCCTTCTTCTCCATCCCGCTCCCTGGCAGTGGGAACCAGAGGTGAGTCAGCCCTCCTGCAGGCCACTGACCTCAGGGCAAAGGCGGTGACGGTGGGGGGGTGAAGCACAGCTACTTCTCTAGTCTTCCAATATTGACTCTAGTTCTGCTCCCTGCCCTTGTTTTCAGTCCTGGTGGGTCTATGGGTGCCCCAGCACACCCACCCATCTCTGAAGCCACCCCAGCCCCAGGCAGCACAGCCCTGGGGGAGGTGATGGGGAGGCAGCAGTGGATGGAGGAAGGGCAGCCCTGCCTTTTCCTGCACTTTGCTAACCTGCAGCTGCACAGCCCGGGCTGGGGCACAACCCCACAGCACAGCCTGGCCAGCCCCGGGCTGGGGAGGCAGCACTGCAGCTCCTGCACCCAAGACAGGAAATCCCAGCCACAGCTAAACCGTGTTTTTTCCAGCTCTCCTCAGAGCAAATAGCCTGGGCTGCGATGCAAGCCCAGATCAGTCTGGCCGTGTTGGTGACTGGCCCTGGCTGGTCAGCTCTGGAGAGAGCAATTCATGTGGTCCAGAAACACCTCTGCTCTGCACCTACTCTTCCACTGAAAGAAGGGAAAAAGAAATAAATAATAAAGGAAGAAAGAAGTAAAAAGGGAAAATATGCTCCCTGTCCTCACTGCAGGCAGCTCCCCCGGGGCAGTCATCGGGTGGGAAGGAAAGGCAGAATCAATCCCCTCCTCAGGGGTATCCAAACTCACTTGACAGCGGAGACAAATCTGTACCCAGGAGGAAATCAAGCTCTCTCCACTACAGACCCAACATAGATTGTGTAATGAGGTGCTTCCTTGCCCACACCACCACAAACACAAGCCGCCTGCATGCAGAAAAATAAGTGCATATAGTTTTCTTTAGAAATCCACCAACCATTTCACCTCCCCCTCACTTCAAGCAGTGAAAACAACTTCTGTCCAACTGTCACGTGAGATTTAAGCAGAAATGACAAGAAAGGCAGCTTTGTACAACTCTCCCTGCAATTTTCCCATCTATGATGTACATGGAAAGCAGAGAGAGAGATGGAGGATTCAACAACATGCAGAGGACAAATAAAATGACCAACAGCAATATACTGCACATATACACACCTTCCCACTGACAGACATCACTGCTTGCTTCTCTGTATCTGGGCATTCTGCTGCTCTTCGTTGCAATTTATTAAAAAGGTACTGGCAAAATAACAGGAAAAAAGTCCCAAAGAAAATTTTCCCCTGATGTTCCTCTGCCACTGCAGGATTCCCTGTTCAGGCAGTGATCTGGAGCTCTGGCAGGGTCTAGAGACAGTGCCCTAGCCCAGACTCATCCTGGTTTGATGCAGACATGTTAATACCATGCTAGGGATGTAATTTTCTTATGAGGGATGCAGACCAGCCCTGGCAGCAATTATTATAGTAGTTCCATGCATAACTCCCCTGGTTATTCCAGCTACAACCCATTAATATGGCCCTCTGCTCTTTTTAAAGTAGCCTTTCACACATCTGCCTAAACTATAATTTGCTCATTTCGCAAGATCTAAGGCCTGTGCTAGCACAACCTCTCTTATGTGTATTTAACCCACATCATGGGTTAAACACTGCACCAGTGTGAATTCTGGGAAAGCAAACTGCTCACAATCCTAATTACATTCATTACGCAATTTGGGTGGGTTTGGGGTTGGGTGTTACTGGTTTTCTGAACTTTATTTTAAGTTTTGATCCACCATTGAAAAGCTTTCCAGGACATCTGCCCCCAGCAGTCCCACTATTATTAAAAAAATCCCCCAAGCAGGTATGAAAAACTTTTGAGGGCTGGGAATGAAGAGCAACCCACAGATACACATCCAGAAACATCCAAGTGTACAGTCTGGAGGAGAAATGGTCTCTGAAGAGACATCTCCAGCTATTAGTTATAATATCATATCCCAAGGCCACCAAGAGCAAATTTCCCCCTCCAAAATCCTTCAGCATTCACACAAACCTCACCCCCCCCCCCAATATTCCCAATATTTACGCAATATCCAGACGAGCTGGGGGTGGGAGAAAAGCCAAAGTAAAGCCCTGTGCATGTACAGCAGGGTTTCCACTGCACTTGGCAGAGCTCTGGAAGATGAGAGGCAGAAATCCCAAAGGCAGGATGCACGGGAAGGGATCTGCTCTGGGCAGCTCTGCAGGGCACTCTCACGTGCCTCAGCATTCCCAGCGTGCTTCCAGAGCTGCTCGGGAGGAAGGCTGAAATCAGGAGCATTTCACAGAACCAAGAAGAGGCAGGGAACAGTTACTGGGGAAATATTATCTTTGAGAGCAACCCACTGGCTTGCTGAGCTGCTGTCTGCACTTTCCAACTGATTAAGCCGAAGGATTGGGGGGAATTTCACAAACTAAATCCTGAGAATATAGAAAAAGGAGGGGGAGGAGAGAACACCAATGGCTGATGGACATCCAGCAGCAAAAGATGCTTTTTCCTATTAGAGTAGCAAAAATTCACAGTCACTAAACAAGTGGAGAGAGGACCCTTTAACAGGAACAGCTGAGAGATTGATTTGAGAATGAGAAAAAGACCGTTTTTACAGAGTGAAAAGCTCTACCCCATGCAGCTATTTGTAGCAGCTAGAATACACTGGATTTCTTGCCTTTATCACCACAAACAAGAGGCTGTTTGTATTGTAAAGCTGCAAGTTACACGGCCAGTACCAGTGTCTGTTCCTTTATACTTCATCTCCCAATTTTATCATAAACAAACATGCAGCTTACGGTTGCCTATAAATTTCATCCTCAAACTCTTCAGAACAAAACACCGTGTACTTTAATCTTAATGTACTTCCTATCAAAAAGATCCTGCTTGCAGGGTTTACAACTACTAAGCAGTAGAGTACCGTGAGATAAGTTATCCTTATTTTACAGAAGAAACAGAGGGACGGAGATTAAATAACTTATCTAGACAGGGGGAAAAGTGACATGCCCCAATTTTCAACTCTGATTTTTCCAGCCCCACCCCAGGCTGTGCTGAAAGTACTTTGGAGGGGCTCTTGAGCAGTTACTGTGAAGAAAATTATTCGCAAGAATTAAATTTCCCAGCCAGTTTTAATAAAACTTCCACACTGATACATGAAAAAACTCACAGGTTTAAACAGCTCAGAGAACTTAAAACTAGGTGCCTGTGAACCTGTAATTATTTGACCTGAAGGCTTTATGCAAGACCAGGACACTTCACAGGTGCTGCTCTGCTCAAAATAAATATAACAGTGCCATCAGTGTTCAGTCCAAAAGAACAGGCAAAGGAATGAGCAGTTTACAAGAAACCTAAGACAGGTCCAACTATTTTAGGCAGATGGAAAAAACACATATGCTCCCACATGGATGTGCACATACATACACTTTATCCCAGCCAGTATATGCTCAGTATATGATGGAAAACAAGAACCCCCTTCAGCTCCCAGTGAAGGGGATGACACCAGGCAGGTGGATACAGCTGCCTCCCTGGAACCCACCTTCTAATGAACACACTTTTCAGTTTAACATGAACCTGTCACAAGAAAATAAACACGTAATTTCCTTAAAATACTTCTTAACATACAATCTTCAATCCCTGAATCCTAAAGGCTGCTGAATGATTGGCAAGGCATTGTTCCACAGACCCTTGAAAAGGTTATGTTTATAAAGACTTCTACCTCTCACCAAAAGAGGAAACACTTCAGCAGTTTAAATTTGGTGTAGCAAGAAACTTGCATACAGATGAGCCAATTTATTTATTATGATGTTGCGAGATACTGTTTTATTAGCTTAATTTGTCTTTAGCAGTGCTGGAGACCAAGGTAACTACAGCTGCATTGCTGGAGCCTGTATGAAGAAAAACCAGCTTTTGAAAAAGTATCTTCTTATTCTGGTACTTGCAACTTGGTTTTGTTTGTTTGTTTTTTTAAAAAGGCTGGCTTATTTGAAGCAAATGAAGCTTTTAAAAAGCTTGCTGGCTGTTGGCAAATATTTTATACCATTTCTCCACTTCAAAGACTGTTCATATCAGAGATTCTGCAAAGTCCACAGCATGCTAAATTGACACAAATCCCTGACAGAAACAGCTTACATGTAACCTACCAGCAAAATTCAGCTACTTGAATAATTAATATTCTTCAAATTAAGACTTCACTTAGCTCTCTAGGTGTATAATATTAAACCTATTACTATTTGTTAATATTCAGACTATCAGTGGAGTTAAGATCAAAACTGGAGAGCAGACATGGAGCCAGCAAGGGCAGAGTTTTGCCACTGGCTTCATCAAGGCACCATTTCACCTTTGGTCACTTCTTCCTGCTTCAGTTTACTTTTCCTTGTTTCCTCCAGCTTTTTTTTTTTTATTATTTTTCTCCTTTCATGTCTCTTCTGAAATACACTGCAGCTCCAGTGAGTTCCCACCCCTCAAACATTGTGTCCTCAAACTGCACAGCCAAGAACACCAATACAAATGAAAGCCGCTGCAGCTTCTGTGGAGCTGAGACCACCTCACATTGTCCTGCCTGATATTAAAAAAAAAAAAAAAGACCACAAGAGTGAGCCACCTTGCTTCCTTCAAGCCTGAAGAGGCTTTAAGAGTGAAAAAACACAAAGCAGCTCACAGTAAGCACTTACACAGAATCCCTCATCCGTGCGTTTCGCTTCCAGGGAGCACCAAGACACAACACAACATCAGATCCACGTGAAATTCTGCACCTAATCTGCAAACCAGTTACCATGACTGCACATGCAAATTGGTCAGATAAAAGCCAGTCAGAGAAATAATTGGCTATTTGGAGGTACAAAATGACTAATTTATCACAGCCACCACATAAGTGTTTTTTTCCTCTGCTTCATAATTGCGCCACTTAATCCTCCGAGTCCAACCTAGCATTTCAGATGCAATATGGTACAGTAAGTACTGAAACAAAGTGAGAAGCAGAGAACCCAGGCTCCATCCAGAGGCCCAGCACTCCTGTGACACAGGTCCCGACTTTCATTTGTGCCCCACAGCTCTTGGCAGGACGTCAAGGCACAACTTGTAAAGGTGACTGTAAAAACACGCCCGTTCCCAGCAGTCTTGAACACATCTCAGCAGGAACTGTGTAACCTCTGAAGAAGTCTCAGAAGCCACCAGCACTGAAAACCCCAGCGTGGGTTGCATCTCTGTAGTGTGTGTCACCAATGCCACTTGTGGGCCCAAACCTCCTGAACAGAGAACCTTCAACGAGCGACCTTCAGCATCGTTTTCCTGACACTGTTCAGACAGTACTTTCTACAAATCATAACTTCACAAAACTCTCACATTTTCCTGACAAGCAAAAACTTAGCACAACTATCAAAACTCATCAACGCTTAGTCTTCTAGTAACTACAGCCAACTACAGCTTCACTTTAGGTCCTCACAATGAAGGTCAGAGCAAAGCATTAGTCATTTCTCCCCTCATCCAGGAGGCAACAGGCATCAGTGACAAATGATGTCCCTTATTGGCAAATACAAAGACTAGATAGCTTCAACTTCAATGTCACTTTTGCCTACTAAGATAACAACTGCTGGAAGCATTGATAATTTTCTTTTAATACCTTCTTTGTGGGGTATGAAATTAATTCAACTAAGGCAGAATTGTAGAGGAATACAGGAGGCAAAGTAGAACAGGTCTGTATAAAATCTCACACTCCAGTGCTTAGATTTCCAGGATGCCATGCCAGCAAGCTTTCTAATAAACCCTTTATTCAAGCAGGAAAGCCATCCTTAAATATTCTCTCTTCTAGGCACATGGCAAATAGATCCATTGCTTGTAACTATCTGGGTTTTTTTCCACTCCATACATTACCATCTGTGAAATGGGTCTAGTATCTTCACACAGTAATAGTGAAGCCCTACATAGGAGCTGATATACCAATGCCATCTCATTTCTTCTGAGACTTATAATGTCATCCCCTCTGTCTATTTTCAGCCCAGTAAATAAGCACATCAGCCTCCCTCCTGCACAAAGCTGCACCTGGTCATACCAAACCAACAGCTGTAGGCAGGATGTAAAAGTACATTTGTATGTGAGAAACTGTATGGGAAATGTAGGCAAAAAGACAGTTCTGTGTCTAAAACTATCTAATTATGAGATTACCAAGGGAAGCTGGTATGTTCTTCCAGTGAAATTTCAAGTCCACCTTCTCACTGGAGTGGGAGTCCACAGTGCAGCCAACTGCTCTTTCTCCTGCAGCTGGGGTCAGGAAAGCCCCTGGCTCCAGACAGGTTTATCCCCTGCATTTCTGGCAGGTGCTCTCCCATCTTCTCGCTCCTTGTGCTCTCTGATGGGTCCATATGTGCTGCTGGAGATGGGATCTGGCGTCCATGCTCAGAAGTAAAAACCCTCTGCCCAGATGTGCTAATCCCCTGTGGCAACCCACTTCACCACACATGACCTCCAGTGGCATGATTTGACAAGGTCAATGACTACTGTGCCACAGAGGTTACTTATGCTCACTGAAGTCTCCCATGTGCACACAAGAGAGGGGGCCCTCCCCCTCTTTTAGTGCAATTAAATGCTTTTTATTTAGAAATCTGCACAATTTACACGCAATTTTCTCCCCACACAACCAGGCTCCATTAAAGCCATTTTTGCACAGCAGAGCCAGCGTTTAGCTGGGCTCAAACACTGATCTTATCCTCCCAACACTTTCTTCAATCCCTCTGTGGGATTACAGCTGGGGAAATGACACTGATGAGAAGAGCTGCTTCTTCCCCCACTCTCTGGGTTTAATACTCAACACAGGCTTCTCCTTTATACAACACATGCACAGGATACAGCACAGAAAGAAAGACAGGAGGAGAAAACAACAACAGGAGGCTAAAAAGAAGGAATTTTTGAGTGAACAGAGCTACAAATGCTATTTACAGACTGAACTGCTTTTAACTTTCTGCCATCAAGAGGGTTAGATACCTCATCCACTCCAAGCACTCAACCAAGCACAAAAAAGCTTGTCTCTTCTTTCTCCCTGTCACATTGAAACTAATCAGTGAAAACAAGGTAGAAACTGGGTTCTGAGAGCAATTAAATTGCAAGTGAAGTTTTATGTTTCCCAGTAATCCCTCCTACCCTCAGACTACCCCCATTGCCCCATATACAACCACATCATCCCAACTTCATGAGCTTAACCAAGACCAGAGTCCCTCCAGCACAATCATCATTTTACACCAGGCCCCTCGACTTAGATGACCTAAAACACAAAGAACATGTAGCTCTAATCCTGCTACAAAGGCTCAGGCCATATTTGCAGGGTTCCTTTAATCAATACACATCTGCTCTGCATCCCCCACTCCCCTGCATCCTGCCTCCCCTGTGCCAGAAGGGCATTTGCATGGCTGTGCAGTGAGCCAGATCAGGGAACCAGGGAATTAGTTTTCCTGGCAGCACAAATGCTAGTCCTGGCACAAGGGAGGTAATCAGGACAAGCAGCCAGGGCAGGAAAGGACCATCCCCTTCAGCAAAAACACGTACTTATGTCAGATTAAAGTGGTCACAGCCCCAGCTCCCTGCTCACTCTCTCCCTATTTCTTCAAGCGTGGGAATTACCCAGCAGCACGGAAGATCAAGTTGTTTAGCTTTGCAAAAGGGTGTCCATCTAAACACAGAGCTATTTTCACAGCTTGCTTCTTCTCTCACCAGTTTCCCCTTCCTTCAAAATGAAAAAAAAAAATTGACTAAAGGGATTTGGATGCCATCAGTCACAGGGCAGGGAGCGAAGGACACAGCGCTGGGTTGCAAGGGACTGAGGACAGAAGCCCTGGGCTCCTAAATGGAAGGGTGCTAACATTTTCCTCTGGCAAGGTAAACAAACCCGGCAGTACAAAGATTGAATGACTCCACGGAACAAAAGGGAAAATAAGGTCAAACCAGAAAAAAAAAAAAAAAAGAAAAGAAAAGAAACAAGAAGCAGCCAAGATGAGAGAGATATGACAGATACAAACACACAGACCAGAACCCCCAAGAGGCTGCTCGTTAGCTCTGAAGCTGAGCACATGGAAAAAGAGAAGAATTTACTTCTTCCTCAACTGGAATGTTTGCATAATTGTCGCTTTAAATTCTACATAATTCCCTTTTCTACACATTTGTTTCGTGCCTAGGCCACCATGCATGAAATAAATCCCTGTCTCGGAGCACGGCCTGTCTGAGTGACTCAGGGTGCTAAGGAGATTGGGTTTCCCGTTTATTCCTGTATTACATTCCAAGAAGGTGTGAACAATGCTTCATCAGACTTAAAATAATATCGACCAGACAGATACCCACCCTGGCCAGGAGGAGTTTGCCCAGGCACATTTTTCTAAAACCACAGCTCTTAAGTGTGTGGTATTACTGAAGCACTAATTAAACACCATTTCCCCCCCTTCCCTCCATGGGACACACTAAACACAGGACATGCACTTAACCAACAAATAATTCAGTCTGAAGTTTTAGGGTCGTTTCTTTCCCCATCCCCAATTAAAGTTATATGCATTCACTTTGGGGATTGGTTCAATTTTCTTCACATTTAGTGCTGATACCCAGGTGCCCTATTAAAAAAGCTAAGTTATAAGCCCAGATATTGAAATATCAACACTAATTAGGTCTTTTTGAACACGTTTTCAGATGCTGTTTAGAAAATCTACATTTAAAAGAGTGGGGGCAAAGGATGAACTTTCAACATTAAAAAGAGTAGCTGTGGGTAATTAGGCACCCAAATTCTCATTCTTTTTTAACAATAGAGACAAACCATTTCAGTGACTATGGTCTAAAAGAGAACACAAAACTATTTCTTTTTTTTCAGGCTGAAGAAAACAGAAAACACAGAGTTTAAATGCTGTTAAACAGAGGTGATACTTAAAGTTCATTAAACTTTACAGCTTCGCAAAACATATCATTATAAGAACTAGAAACTTTAAAAAAATAAAAAATTTCTGTCCATCACAGCAAAGGCTTTACTCTGTAATTCAGCTGCTACCCAAATTCTGACCTTCTTGAAAAGGTACCTGCAGCCCCCAGACAAAGACATTGGAGTGTTTCTGGTTTGGCAGCTGCCTGGGAAGCCTGAGCAGTGGGATGGGGATTCACCATCACAGGGGAAACCTTCACAGCCTATTTCTGCTCCTTTCACCAGCATCAGGAATCCACTGCAAGACACCAGAATTTATTCTTTTCGAAAAGGCTCGATCACCATGAAGACACCAAGCCCTAGTTTTTCACTTCCAGAAGCACACCAGTTAAACTGCTCTGCTGGGAACTGTCACTCTCCCCAGAGAGAGCTTCCCACAGTGAAAGGGGGATCCCCACACTCTCTCCACCTTCAGCTCCCTGACATCAGAAATGCCAGTCACACACCATGATTAATCTCCTCCTAACCTCAAAGTAAGCCCAAGGATGCTCCAGTAAAATCGGTAAAAGAAGCTACACTTTGCAATTTTCCCCCATGTCTGTACTCTTATTGACATGCTTTATGTGTCTGAGTTTGTGCTTTAGGCACAGACTCATTATTCCTACAGTATTCAGCAGAGACTCAGTGAATAATCACATTTTGCTTACGTTTGGAACATCACAAAGGTAATACCAGGAAAAACACCAGTGACTTCATCTGCTAAACATTCATAAACAGGGAATGGGAATTTTAACACACACATGCACAAAAAAAAAAAAAGAGAGAGACGTAGAAGAACAAGAAGAATTCACCTACTGCTTGAGACAAAAATCTATTCCCTCTCTCAGCAGCTTCCTCTTTTTGCTCAGGTAATCGCACCAGAACAGTGAAAAGTCACTTACTGTTAATTAGCATTAAATCAGAAGTACATAAAAACCAAGCCAAGGAACACCCCAAGGTGACAAGGGAAGACAAGCTTTATTTGCTTGCAGGAAACACCACCAGAAGCTGCCCATTCAGCAGCCCTAATGCTGACACACACTCCACCTTACAGCTTCTCAAGACCACCCCACCCTGCTGCCACCCGGGACGGGCGGGACAGGGAGGGAGGTGCCCACCCAGAGGTGGGGTGGCACCCGAGGTGACACAGTGCTGGGGACAGCCAGACCTCCTCAGCTCCTGGCACCCCAGCAACACAGTCCTCCAGCCGCCTCCTGATGGTTTTTGCAGCCTGTTTCCATCCAGCCCAGATCCAGCCCTTCCTGAAAACCAGACTCGGTTAAGTCTGAGCCCAGCCTGGGAGTTTACCCGTTTCACTGCAGTAACTCCACGTTATTTGATCATTTCCCAGTGTTGCCACACATGAAGGAGTTGTCTTTCTGTCCTGCTGGTACAGTATATGAACCTCTCCTCTCCAAGCAAGCAGTGGCAACAAAATCTGCCAAGAAAAATCTGTAAGTCTTAAAAAGAAAGGACCCATCTTTCCAGCAACACACACACAAACCATTGAGCAAACCAAATTAACTTGATTTTGGATGACCAACACGCTGCACTTAAGACAGATAAATACTTGCAGCTTATACTCTGTCCTTTTTCAGGTCAAAAATATCCTTACAGGTTGTATCAAGCTTACAAAGAGAAGTATCATCAAACATGCCCCTGTTTGGGCCACAGAGCTTTATGCCAAAACTACACCGAAAACAGGCAACCAGATGTGGGGTATGAATGCAAACAACATATTAGCAAACAGCTATTTAGTAGCAGTCACAGCTAGCTGACCTTCAGGCAGAAACTCAGTAACCTGATGATGATGACATTCCTGGCCCTGGACTGTCTGCAGCATTTATTTTGGCAGTGGGAAAGAAAATCCACGGATGTGTTTTGACCAGGAAGCGCTGATCAGGAAACCAGAGACCCCACTCCTGTCCAACAGGGAGGCTTGAACACCCTGCCCTGGAAACCCACACACCCCTGCTTCATCCCAGCAACAAACTGAGTCCAATAACCAAGAGAAACAATATTAAGCTCTTACAACCCAGTAGCATGGCTTGCCTCAAAGCTGCAGCACAAGAGCAGCACCTATTTAGAGACCAGCAACTTTGTAAACCCAGAGATGATAATCCTGAGCTCCTCCTGGGCAGGAGGAGCACACCCAGAGACTTCACAACCCATTTATGTGTTTCTCAGGACGCAACAAAGCTGAAGTTAAGAAGGGAAAGATGCTCTCTCTGGAAACAGCTTGTGTAAGCTGTTTGTTTGTGGGTTTCGTTTTTTGTTTGTTTGGTTGGTTGGTTTTTCTCTAAAAAATAAGATCAATTTCAGAAATAATTCTTGGGAACCTGCCAAGAGAGCAAACTGCATATAGCTGTTTATCTGAGGTATCACCTGGGAGTTTACACCAATTTACAGAAGCCCCACCGCAGCAGTTCATAACCTCTGGTTTGGAAATGGCATATCCAACACCTGCCAAAACACAAGGCCATTTTCCAACCAAGCCAATTGAGTTTGGTGGTAACACGGGGCTCCACACAACCTCTATCCAACAGCTGCTAAAAAAAATCATCTTTTCTTGCAACATGCCTAAAACTTGCACAAATAACCTAGTAATGAGCATGGGAATCTTTTCTGACCGAGTCCTGCGAGCACTTTTGCCCAGATGGAGCTAAAATTTTAATTTCTAAGTCATATACCCTATGTGACTTAGTGTCACCCAGTGATGTGGAAGAAAAGTCATGAGCTGTGTGAAATCAAGTTACAGGCCATGTGCAGCCCAGAGGCTCTCATTTCTGTTTCATTAACCCTCTTCCCAACACAAACAGCATCGGAAACGCCAGTGCCTGGATCAAAGTCATCTCAAAATGGTTCTCCCCACACAAGTTACATCGACCCCACAGATGCAGCACCTCCACAGCAACGGACAGGATCTGAGAAAGCAGCTCAGCCCATCAAGTTCCTGCAGGGACAGGCTGCAAACAAATCCCCCACTGTCAAACCCATACCAGGGGCTGCCCAGAGGATGATAATAGGGCTTGAACAGGGTTATCAGTTTGTCTGATGTAATCAACAACATTACCATGTGCACATTATAACAAACACACAGACATCTGCAGAGTTTGATGGATGAGCTGATAGCAGGCGAGTTATAAAATCCATCTGGTTGGAAAACCATTGTCATTTTCAGCTAAAAATCACATTAGCAACTCATATCACAACTTGGTACTATTTAATGTCAAACTACAATACCAGAGTAAATGGTGTTGTTCTTTCCTGGAGAGATCTTGCAAAATATTCAGTAACTCAACACTAACACCACCGTGATGGATTTTTTCCCTTTTTTTTTTTTTTTTTAAATGCACCAAGTGCTTTAGTTAAGCCTGAGAAAAAAAAAAGGAAGGAGGTTTTTGCCTACCTTGCAACAAACCCTCTCTTGAGATACAGGTCTGTTCTGCATCAGGAGAGCTTCCTAATAAGTGCCTGAACGAGTGCTCCTGTGAGAAGCAAGACGTCCCAGGGTTGAGACTCAGCTCCCTTGTGTCAGAGGGATGACTGAGTTGCCCTGAGAGGCAAATCCAGCCTCCCATCAGGTACCCAAACAACGGCACTGGCAGCTGAGGTGACACAGGCAGCGATGAAAGGACTTGCCAAGAGCTCAGAGAGGAAACTTGTGGCGGAGTCAGAAAGAAAACCCCGTTATCTCAACTTCCGGACCCCTCTGCAAACCGCCAGACCACAAAACACTTTTATTGTAGGATAACATTTCAACAAATAGCTGTTTTCTCTTAGCAGAAAAACCTACTTTGCAGTTCCACTTTTAAAAATTCCATTTTTACTCCAGCTCTGTAGGACTGCAAGCCAGCCCTTTGACGCGGCATAAACAATTTCTCCCTCCTTTGCATGCCCCAGTTTTATTAAGTAATCCCCATAAAAGCAATTACCGAGCTTTGGACGGAAAAATAACTAGAGAAAAAAAAAAAAAGAGAGAGAGAGACAGCAAATTCTGCGTATCTTCATTTGCATACGGATTCCCTCCCTCCCCCTTTCTAAGGTTTTTGCCATGAGGTCTTTTATGTCTCTTTCAATAATCATATAATTATATGATTCCTAAAGTACACGCTGGCAACACTTCAGGGGATTTTAGTCATTACAGGTGACAAGACTTTTCTCTCATGTCTAATGCTCGCTAGGATTTCCTTCCACTTCATTCACAGATAAGACGAAGAACCGAGTGACACCCAAAACACTCTCACAGACAGATTTTGGAGGAATCAGCCCTTTTCCTTCTCCATTACAGACACAGGGAAGTGGGCAGCACTGAACTGCAATGAACTTCAATTGGAACGAAGCACTTTTTCAATTAAGCCACCCATAATTTTTCCCAGGCACCGCGTCCAACTCTTTTAATGGCTTTCACATTTTTTCTTCAATTTTACAGTCTGAAAGAAATGCCAAGGTTCCATCAAGGACCAAGAATGCCATAATTCCATTTCTTCCAATGGCTGCAAGTTATTAACAAGCTGTCAAAACATCATAATTATTTTATATCAAGTTTGACTGATTCCATAAACATCTCTTAGCTGCATATTATCTTGAGTCTCGCTCCCCCTGAGTGCAGGTATGTGCTCAGACTAAGTGGAGTAAAGAGGCTGCACGTCCTCTTTGACAGCAGTGCAAGAGACATTTATGAGCCACCAAAACATCAGCAGCAGTAATGCATTCATTATCTGATGCACTTGATGTCATTGTAGGGTTTGAGACACTGCTTCCCCTGCAATTCTTCAGGGATTTTGCTCCTCTACAAAGAAGAGCTCCCAGGAAAGAAACTGCAGCCTCACCAACCAACAGGAGGGGTTAAAGAAATGAGCTTGGTGCCTGGCAGCAGCCACCCAACAGCCAGAAGCTCTGAATTACCATTTGTTTCCCAACTTGGGCTGCAAACTTCCTCCTGACTTAAGCATCTTGTCACTAAGTACAGGTTAGATCCAGGATACCCTAGCATCAGAGTAAATTCATCTATATTTAAAATTGGGGGGAAAAAAAGAAAACCACCAAACAATTATAGTCATATTTTTATGAAGCTGGAAGGAACATCTGTTGGAGAGGAAAATTATGTGATGATATCCAGCCACAAACACCATAAAGTTCACATTTAGACTACAGGCATTAGTGCATTACACATATTTTCTTAACTCCTTTCTATCACAACCTGCGCAGAAGAGAGAGCAAGCAAGGAAAAGGAGAGGAGCCCAAGAACAGCTCCCTTGCCCTGCCAACAATGCACAGCAGTCCTCAAAATAGAACATTTAACTTCAAATTGCCATGTTTGTGTGGCACAACTATAGATAGCCAGCACAAGATTAAAAAAGCTTTGCTCTGAGCACAAAGGGAGAGACAGGAATGGTGCCATAAGCCCATGTTTTGCAGCCAGTAGTGCAGGGAAATAATTTTGATCCCTTCAATCCCCTTATCCATGCCAACCACTGACCTTGCAGATGCAACTTTTTGTTCAACTTCAGCCCCTTTTTGGCTTGAAGCAAGGCAGAGCTACAAAGGAAACCGTCCCCATTCACCCTGGATCGTGCCAGCGCCCTGCACACGCTGCCCCTGTGCTCCTGTTCACCAGGTACTGCCCAGCTTCACGTCCAGTCACTCTGGACAACACAATTAAGCTACAAAAATTGACAATACACCTCTCTGCCTGTCAGCAGGGCTCCACACACGTGTGGGCTGGGCTGGAGCAAGCGGGGGAGCCCCGCAGTGCCGTCCGTACCTGCCCAGCTTTCACAATCCCTCGCACCAGAGGAACTGGACCGACGACTCCGCGCAGGTCGGCTGTGCCCGGGCGGCTCGGAGGCTGCTCAACCCTCTCCTCCATTTTAAACGCTTCAGATTAATAGCAAAGACTGATTCTTCTTTTCAGCATCAGAGAAGTATTCTTGATAGCTCATTAGTTTTGGAAAAGAGCTTATTTCTCAAGGAGATGGACCGGGGCCGGTAGCACAGTGCTTCAACTCTTTTTTTCGCTATGAAGAGCAAGGCTGGAGCAGTCACAGCCCCCATTGTGCTGAACACAGCAGAGCCAGAAGATATTTAAACAGCAAGAGCCACTTCACCTACATAAAACTCTTTTATACCTTTACAGTGATAAACTGGAGGCATTAAAGTGCAGTGAATTGGAAATTGTTCTCACTTACAACTGGATGTTCACCTACAACTGGTACCAAGATGCACACCCCACGCACTGTATTTCAAATCTTTATTTCTAAAAAAACTTGCATCGAGCAGGAAACAGCATTTCAGTTCTGCTGATACTGTTTGCTGTCGAGTACTTGCTGCAGCACTGCAGACAAACCACACGATATTCCCACAACCTGCATCACCAGGACAAAGACCAGATACTGAAGAAGCTGAAGCAATAAGCACATGCCGGGAACACTCGCTCCAGCCAAGGTGCACACAGGTTTGGGATCTGTGTGCATGCAAAGCCCAGCAGGTCTAGTAAGCATGATGCAAGGGGAGCAGCTGCCCTGGCTGTGCCTGGAGAATTTCACACCTCACCCAAAGAAAGCAGGAGAGCAGGAGGATACCAAAAGGGAAAGAAAACAAACCACCCCAAAGCATTTCTACTGATGTGTCTCCAGCCTGTAGTGTATCTCTGCACCTACAGGAATTTTTACAGGGGTGCAGTTGTGTGACCATCAGCTCTCCTGCAGAGCAAGCAAGGACCTACCAAAGAAACAACGGGAAATACTTCAGGCTCATCTCACCCCACCCAGCTCCCTTCTTTGCTGCTGTTTGCCCAGAAAGTAACACTGTGATAGTTAGTCTCATTCTGTGAAATAACTGAGATAAACAATAAAAAGTGCATCTTGTCAGCACACTGAGAGGACAGTAAGATTTTCTGTTCTTACTAGACAGGAAGTCAAATGCACTACTGCAAGAAAGCATTAATTTGGATACAATATAATTTAATAGCGGGGTGAAATGGAACACTACTTTTATTTTATGCCTTTTATTAAAAAAAAAAATCTTACCTGTGCAATACAGAGTACCTTATACTTCTTAAATGTTATAGATTATAATTAATTAAAAAATTGAATATATCTTCTGAATTTCTCTGTGGTGGTTGTTCCACTTGACATTTCAGCAAACTTTACCTCATGTTTTACCCCAGGTTTCATAGTGCTGAAGAAAGACTGAGTAGTTATACTACAGGAAACCAGTTTTGGAGAATTGGTAAAATATTAAGAGGTACTTCAAAAAACCCAGACAGACTTGGTCAAATGCAGTTTGAGTTAAAAATGAGACCTCAGGTAGGGATGAGGGTGACCCCTGAGCTCCTCCCTGTTCCTGGCCCAGCTGAGCAGATACTTTGGGCTTTCCAGAGCTCACCCCTCTCCTTCAGCTCTGCATTAACCATCTCTGATTCCTCAACAACAACAAAAATACCTTAAGTACCTGTTTCAGACAAAATGGAAAAAAAAAAATCAACAGCTCAGAGAACAAATCAATGGAGAGTAGCAAGCCTCCAGGAAAACCAGAAGGAATTTAGAGCCTTTAGAGCATCATCCAGAAAATCATTAGCTTTCCTGAGGTTAAATGCACTTTTTAAAAGGAATAACTGGCCATCAGAAACACTAGCTTGATACACCATCACCTGACAATCAAGTGGAAGGAAAAAAACTTTTAAATATCCAGAAACTTGTTTTAAAATGTAAGAATAGCTATAGAAAAAACTAAGTTGCACAGTACATATAGAGAGAGATGATGACAAATCAGAAGTTACATAGCTAGGTCAGTGGAACTAGCACAAAACCTTTGGAGCAGGAAGCTGCAGCTAAATACACTGGTTTTCTTATCAATGAGAGATCAGAGTAACAGTAACAGGACAGTGCACAGCACACATGTGAAAACAGCCTTATCAAGATGACAGCTGGAGAACTTATGGATTTTGTCCAGAAGTCTCCTATCACCAACAGGCTTTCTGAACTCTGCTACACTCAGGCACAAACAGCAGAGAAGGGACGGGGAGTCAGCACTGCCAGAGCCCTGGGTGTGAACACAAGTGAGAGTGGGCAAAGCTTTCATCTCCTCAGGGTCTGCCACCAGGCACAGCTGGGCCCCAGCTCAGCTTGGGAGGGCAGCACCTCCACTTCTCCACCACGTGCACCCAGCCAAGGTCTGACTCCTTCCAGCTTGGGGATCCACTTCTGCACAACACATCACGACATCCGAGCAGGGATCCTCCAATATATTCCATAAACAGGTTAAACACTGCTAAAAAACCCATACACACACACACATCATGAAAGTTAAAATTTCCATTCAGAGCTCCAAAGCTTTGCTGGAATCTGTAAAAATGATAAACAACCGCCAAAAAGAAAACACAACCCCTTGTCTTTTCAACTACTTTGGGAGAACAATTGCTCTCAAAGATCGCATTCATTAACATTCTGATGAAGTTCCCTTTTAGCGCTGTTTTTCATACTTGAAAGGAACAGCTATGATCAGAGAGAGCCCTCAACTACCGACTCACTCATTTAGATTCTCTCGCTCTGATTCACCAATCACCTTCAAGAATAATTAGCAGCTTCATCTGAACGTAATGAATATACACACATGCTCCCATCCATACCATTCATCTCGGGAGGCCGGCAGAAATCCCCCGGCTCTCAGCCCAGCCAGCTTTCCTGACTCCTGCCACAGGGACCATCTCCTGGGCAGCACCATGTCCTGCTGGTTTTCCAGGAGCTGCCCATCTCGCTGACCACCTCAAGCCAACAGCTCAGAGCAAACCAAGTTCCCAGGTTAAGTCCAAAGTCGTGATCAGCAACTGGATATGAAAAACCTAAAACACCACTACACACACCTCAGCTTTAACCTGTGTGAAACCTGAGCCGGATTTATACAGGAAGATCCAAGGAAAGGAAGGGAAAGGGGAAGTTTTAACTTCTTATGCACAGAAAGAGGCTGTTGCTTGTTTGTCTGTGGGTTTTTTTATTCTTTTTTCCTTAATTTAAAATATATATATAATCAACTCAGTCTTTATTTGGAAGATGGTAGGATCAGAGATACGTAAGTCAAGTCACAAGTAAGGCCAAAACAAGAAACATGATTCTCAGATGACAACTGCCAAAGTAAACATTGCCACATGAGTTAAAACAAAATCCAAAATGTTTGAAATTCTCACCAAAGAGCTAACAGAGCTCTCAAAGCCACCCCTCAGGCTTAACTCCCCACACTCCCAGGTCAACACAAATGAAGAATATGTGTATTTATTCTACAAAGCACCCTTTATTTACAGGAACACCAGCAGTGAGAATTTACTTCAGTAGGGAAGGGGAATTCACAATATTTTGAGATATAAAGAGAAACAAACCAAAAACCACCTTACCTCTCCCAAATGATTCTACCCTTAAGTTCTACCTAAATATTGACAAATTTAATTTCCAAGGGGAAGCCCAAAGCTTAGTCTACTGCACGTAATTACAGATCACTGTAACATCAAGCAACAAACCAACCTAGAACACCACAATGAACCACCACATATGCAACAAAAGCTCCTTTTAGGATTAAAAAGTTAAATAAAATACTTTCTTCATTCAGTACTGTCCTTAGGTTGTGTACTCACTTTTATACTTTCTCCCCCCTCACGAACACAGAAGGCTTCAATTCTTATTTATTTTTAAAATATCATTACAGCAGATTTTAAGTCCTCTTAAAAAACAAATACACACCAAAATACAGATTTCCTCCAAAGCAGAAGAAAACCACCTGTTGCCCTCAAGTTCACCAGAGAACACAGCTCCACACGACAAAAAATGACCTTGCAATTTTGGTTATTTACATGGGCATATACTGCTTTAAAGTAATTCTGCCTTAACAATTCCCTTCCCTTGCTGCTGCATCACACCTGCCAGACATCACCCTCGGTCCAAGGCAGCACTGCATGGACAAATCCACACAACACTAAGCATTTTCTTCTTTTTAGTGTTAGAGGGGTTTAGGGAATGCACACGGCCATTAGGACTTGCCAAGAATACAACAACCTCGAATACAACACACCCAGCTGGTGTGAAACAGGTGAATTCTGCTCACACTTCTCCCTCTGAGGTGCCAACATCGCCCCAGACGCTGAGGTGCACGTGTTCACTTGCATGGTGGCAAATACAGCAGAAATTGGTCAAGGGCAGGTGATACTCAAGTATTTTGCAACAGTTGAAAGCAGATTGTTTTGTAAAGATTGTTTTGTGGATTTTTGTTTTTAAAGGAAAACCAGAAGTGCTTCCACAGAGAGAAGTACCTTGGGGCGGCAGAAGTTTAAGGTCACAAGAGTAGAAGCCCTTGTGAGCCTTATCATCAAGGTTACGGTTTAGGTGATTCAATAACAAGGCTCATCCCACTTGAAAAGCCCAGAGTTTTCCCCGTCAGCCTGGAGGGACTGCACTATCATTTGAATTCTATTTCCTGATGATGTGCTCATCATGGTAGAAAATTTCTGCAGGAAGATGAATTTTACTTTCTTCACTGACAGCTCAGCAGAGACTCAGGGGTTTAATTGGACTTATCTGCTGATGCGTTATTTGACTAAGAGCATGCCCAAGAAAAAAAAAATAGCAATATACAGACAGGTCTAGGGCTTGGCTTAGAGGCACATGAAAGCAGATTGCTTGCTCATTATCAGTTCTGCATGGACAAAGTAGTTGGCTTTCCTGTTAGGACAACACCCCACAAATGACGGCACAAAAAGCCAGGGAACAGCCACGGCCAAGCCAACACAAACCATTTCCCCCTCTGGTACCTGCACACCCTGAGCTGCACAGGGACCACTGGACTAAATGCCCCTTCTGAGCAGGTCCTGACACATCAGCAGCTGGCCAAGGCCACCCCTGTGGGCACACAGGGACCATCTCTGGGACTCTGAGAGGTCAGTTCTACAGGTGAAAAGCTCCAGATAACCCCGATGCCACCAGAGGCCTGCAGGGCAGGAGGGGCGGGCTGGAGAGCAGCAAAGCCCTCAAACAAAATGGGACCTCAAAGTCTGAGCCAAAGACATTAAAGATCCCAGGGCAAACCTGAGACTATTCATTAGCCTGAGCAGAACTCTTCACCACTGTACCACAGGTTTATAGACACACAAGTGGCAGGAAATCCAAAGTAGGGAGAGCACCCAAAACTTTGCCCACGTTTTTATCACAGTGTGTCAAGGAAAGTGGGCAAAGGCACCAGCATTGCTCATATTGACTGGGAATTCAAGTTATTACACCCACCAAGCAACTTGTTAGATGCTTCCTCTCGACAACTCACTTCTTCCCCTTGTACACAAACAAAACAAAAATCAAAAGCCAAAGTCATAGTTTGTCAATGCCCCTCTGAAAATATTAAATTTCCTGCTCTGCTTAACTTAGCTCAGACAAGGCAGACAGTATTTGCTCAGCAAATATTGTTTGTAATAAGTTAGACAAGCAATATTTTTTGCCAGCCTATTAACACCAGAAAAATATGTACAGTCAACAAGAGATGAAGAATTTGTTCAATTACTTCAAAAATGGGAATTACAACCGAGGGATTATTATCCATTTAAACATCTCTTTTCCACAAAATGTCAAACACTAGCCATTTGCTAACAATCTCCGGAGACAGATAAAGTAACATTTTGGCAACGCAAACACAAACTCCCGAGCTGGAGGAGGGGGGAGCGGGAGGAAGGAGGGCGGGAGGGGGGGGGGAAGCTCCACCATTCACAACAATGCCGGACCATCCCAACACGCCAGGAATATTTTGCAGCCAATTAAAACCCCAAACAAACATTCGACTTGCCCGAAGTGAAGGCGAAACACCGGCCGGAGCCGGGCAGAGGAGGGGGCCGGGGGAGGGAAGGAGCAAAAGGGAGGGGGGGGGCACCAAGTTGCCAGCGGAGCCGCGAGCACCCGGGCCGGCCCGGCAGCCCCGGGATCCCCCCCCGGGGGGCTCGACACCACGATTAATGCACCTTAATTGCCATTTGCAAAATTCAGCAGCCGCGCGCCTCCTTTCTCAATTTTATTTTATTTTTATTTTTTTCCCTCCTCTTCTCCTTCCATCCCCCCCCGCCTCCCCATCCCTCCCTCCCCGCCCCAGCCCCCGCCCCGCGGGCAGGGCAGAGCCCCCCGTGGCCCCCCGCCGCTCGTACCTCCAGCGCTTCCAGGGTGTTGAAGCTGGCGATGGCGAAGCCATCGATCAGATCCTCTTCCTGGGAGCTGGACTCGCGGCGGCGGCGGCGCGGGGGCCGCGCGGCGCGGGCGGCGGGCGGCGGGCCCCGCGGGGCGGTGCAGTTCTGGCCGCCGTTCTCCTTCCCGGGGCTCGGCTCCTTCTCGGAGCCCGACGACGGGCTCTGGTTCCGCGGGTCGCGGGCCGCCGCCTCCCGCCGCCGCACGCGGTCCCGCTGCGACCTCGACCTCCGGCTCTGCCGGATTTTCCCATCCATCGCCGAAGAAGAAGCAAATTAAAAAAAATTTAAAAATAATAATAATAATAATAATAATAAAAATAATTAAAAATTAAAAAAAAAAAAAAGAGGAGGTGGGGGGAGAAGGCCGGGCGCGGGGGGGGGGGGTGTAGAGGGGTGGGAGTGGGGGGGCGCGGGGGGGTAGAGAAAAGTCGCCCCCCCTCCAACTCACCGCTTCCCCTCTCCAAACCCCGGAGCCCTTAAAAAATAATAATAATAATAATTTTAAAAAAAAAAAAATCAACAACAACGACAAAAAAAATCCTGCTGTTCAGAGCCTCGGATCCAGGGCGATGATAATCCACAGAGCAAGGCTGGGTGGCGGTGGCGGTGGGGCGAGCGGCACACACACACAAAAAATATTAAATCCACGGAATGACCTTGACAAATTTCCACCCCCCGCCCCCCCCCACCCCCCAAAAAAAGCAGCGACGGGAAGAGGAGGGGAGGAAAAAAAAAAAAAAAAAAGAGAGAAGGGGGGGTAGATCTATCTGGATCAGGACGAGGACACCTCGGATTCACTCGGCGCGGAGGAGAGAGGCAGATCCAGGAGGCTCGACCCAGCTCGGGATAATCCAGGCGCGGCGCCCCCTCCCCGGGGGCAGCGCCGCTCCGGGGCCCCGCTCCGGCCGCCGCGCACCGCCGGGGGGGCCGCCGCCGCCGCCGCGCTCGCCGCCCAACTTTCTTGCCGCGGAGCGAGCGAGACAATCCCTGGGCAGCCCCCGCCGCCCGCCGCCGCCGCCGCCGCCGCCGCCCGCCGCCGACCCCTCCTCGCCGGGCGCCGCCGGCGGCTCGCAGCCCCCCGCCGGCGCGGCGCGGCGCCCCCGCCGCCGCCGCCCGCTGCCGGATGGCGCTCGCCCGCCCGCCCCAGCCCGGCCGCCCGCGGCGCGGCGCAGCCCCGGCCCCCAGAAGCCGCTCAGTCGGCGCTGCCCGGATGCCGCCCCATTCTCCCCGAGCTGGGACGCGGCGCTAGCACCGCCCGGCCGGCCGCGCATGAGCAGGGCTGCCAGCTGCGCGTCATTCCCCGGCGCAGGCCCGGCCGTGCCCCCGGCCCCCCCTCCTTCCCCCTCCTTCTCCTCCTCCTCCTTCCCGCCCCGCCGCCGCCTCGCCTCCTCTCAGCCCGGGCCGGGGGCGCCGCCGCCCGCCCTCGCCCTCGGGAAAAGTTTCTCCCGGCCCCGGGACCCCCCTGCCCCGCTCTCGGCCCCGGGGGATGGAGCGGGGGCACCGCCGGCTGCCCCGCGGGGCGGGACAGGGGCTGGCCCCGGTGGAGGGGCGAGGGCAGGGACCGGGGGCGAGGGGCGAGCGGTGGGACCAGGGATGAGCTGCGGGATGGGCTGGGATTGAGACGCTGAGCCGAGGGGCGAGGAGTGAGCTGAGGGACAGGCTGGGGGTCAGAGGGTGACCCAAGGACAGGGAACGAGCTGCGGGATGAGGGTTAAACGATGAACTAAGGTATGAGAGGTGGGCTGAGGGACGAGTTGGGGGTTCAGGGGGAGACAGGAAGAGCTGAGGGACGTAGCAAAAGCTAGGGACGAGCCGGGGAGCAATCTATGGGTCAGGGGCCAAGTTAGGGGACAATCAGGGGATGAGTTGGTGATGAGAGTGCAGAGCAGAGGGGCTGAGCAGCCACAGCTATAGGTGGGACATGGAGCAGTGTAAGGCAACCAAGGGTTAAGACTCATGGAGGTGGAGGCAGGAGACCCTGTTCAGTACTCCCTGCTCACCATCCATCCATCTCACTGAGGTTTCATCTGGGCTCCACAATGCAGGAAGGGACTGTAGTTTCCTTCTTGTTTCCCTGCATTTTCAGACTCTTTCCTCTCTCCAGGGTCACCTCGGCCAATACTTGGTTCCTGGGCACTCACCTGGGACAGGGGCCAGCTTGGTGGCCAGCCAAGTAGCTGTGCAGTGCCCAGTCCCAGGGACAGCACCGAGGAAGGTGTGCCAGGATCAGGGCCCCAGCACCGAGCACTGACCATCCTACGTATCACAATGGTAGCAGGACTTAATCCTCCTGTTATCATCTTTTATTACACACAGTCAGATATTGCAGCACGTTACCATCACTTCTGGGTACTCCCTTCTTTGTGTGGGGCTGGCTTTGCTCCATTGGACTAACTTGGCTTAATTTCTTACGTCTTCAGCTGCTCTCTCCTTTCCTGGGGAGTAGCCTCCAGTTCTGGATGTGAGAGACGTTAGAAGGATGTTGTGAAATAAAACCTAAAGAAGTCCACCGAGATTGATCAATAAAGGAAGGAATCCATGGAGGAGGTTCAGTGTTACTGGGAGCCGTGGAAGTGAGGGAAGCCAAAAAGTCTCCTGCCACCTGCTCCCACTTGTGTTGCAGTTCAGTCCACCAGGGATGGTGGCTCCTCGGGCTGGTGCCTCCAGCAGTGGCAGGCTGGAGTGGTGTCTAACACACCCGTCAAAGGCTTTGGCGTGGGCACTTCAACGTCCACCTTTCCTCTGTCTTTCCATGTTCCTGATCTAATTGCACCCACAGAGCAGTCAAAAATTAACCTCCTTCCACCTGGCCCAAAGAGGCTCTTTTAGAAGAGTTTCTGGTGTCTGGCAGCAGCTTTGCCCTACCTTACATAGACAAGTGCTAAAATAAATATCATCCTCTTAAAATGTAGCATAGAAACGTCATTTAAATTTAAGCCATTTAAAACCAAAGGTAGAAATCCCATGTGTGGTGCAAAGCCTCTTAATGCAAATAGTCAGTCATGCATTGCATGCCTCAATCACACTCGTATCGGTGTCATTTGTGTCCTAATAAAATCCTATAATCTTTTGCGTGCCAATTAAAGAAGGAAGATAGCTAAGTCTAGCTGCTTCCTCGGGTAATTACAGGCTAGCAGGGAGTCAGGCAGTTATCTGCCCTGGGTTTGCTGGACTGGGGATTACCAAAGGGTATTTTCTCTCCTGTTTCTCTAAGGGACAGTACAATTTTTTTTTTAACTGTATGGTGTTTTAAAGGCATAACCAGGATCCAGGCAATGGTTGTTAATGAAAGATCTAGAGTTCAGATACACCCAGTTAAACAATGGATTGAGCTTAACAATTGTATTTGCTTTACCAATATTTCAAGAGTCACTTTTTAGAAAGAAGCATTTATATTGAGTTCAGTAAGTTATTTTTACATTTGAACCTGTCCTTTAATTTAAAAGGTAATTTCTATGTTTCTTATAAGTAAATCACAAGGGTAAATCATTAAAAAACTGTGGCATTTTTAACAATTTCTCTTGGTAGTGCTCATCTCGGTCCCATTGTGCTTTAGGCCCTCCATCATTAATATGCATTTCTAGTTCTCTTTTTTTCATTCACTTCCAAATTTGCTGACCAACAAGGACAGTGGAAATTGCCTGTAAAGTGCCTTTCTTTATTTCCCATCAGCAGGGTCATCAAGATTCTCATCCCGCTTAGGTGTTTACGTACAGGAGTTTAATGTCACTGTGAACATAAACCAAAGGTGCCTTCTGGGGAAAGTTGTGAATACTATTATTTTCTTGAATCAACTCCACAAATTCATCAACGCTGTGATTGTCCATAGCTATCCTCATTTTTGTATATATGTATGTTTCATTTCAAGATTCAGCAGAAGGGTCATCCAAAGGAATTAACAAAATCAAGCAGTCCACGTGGGAAAGGATGCCTCTGCTTGGAACAGCATCTCAGAATCAATCATGCCTTTCCTTCCACCGAGGCAATTTCATGTTTTCAATAGAAGGCAGACCTGCAGTGGGTTTTTTTTCCCCCCCCAGCATCAAATGGCATTCCACACAATGATATTCATCATGTTATAACTCTAGGTGAATGATAATGGATCAGAGGGAATGAAAACAGATGGATGTTAAAACAGACAATTCCCCGCCACAAACCTGGGAGCCCTCCTCTGCTGCCTAGTCCATTCATTCAGTGGATAATTGTATTAGACATTCCAACAATAGAGAGGCCTTCTTCATTAATCCTGAATTTACTGAAAAGAAGCTTTGCAGACTATAGCTCTTTTGGTGCTTAGACAACACCGGGCAAAATTTACCACAGGCTTAAATGTCTAAAACTCAGCTAGATAGGAACTAGCACAGAAAATTCCAAAAGCAGGAGGGGTGGGTGAATGAGAGCAGGGCACAGGACAGCCCAGCAGCAGCGCTGCAGGTGGGCAGGAGACACTCGAGTGCCTTTGCTGCAGCTCAGGTGATTCCAGGGAGGTGTATCGGAAAGCTCTCCTCTCTCTGGAGTGCAGGCGCAGCTGAACTTATCAATACTGTGCCTGGGTTTGATCTGATTGTCCCTTTCCAGCCTCCAGCTCACCACATGAGCCAGTGAATGCCAATCCCTGCCATGTGATGGGGCACAACCGTTCCCTAACCCTGGTGTGCATCAGGTGACCGGGGCTAAGCAATACAGATCAAGTCTCTTACCAGCTGTCCGGTGAGTCAGACCCTTGATTACAATATTGACATTAACATTTTAATCACATGCATGCTGCTGCAGATTTTAATGACCGAGTTGCTGTGCCTTTGCTTTTTGAGGATCAGAAATTAGCCCCTTGTTTGTAGCTGGAGCGAGCGCGGCATCAGAGCAGCAGCTTCCATAGCAGTAAACATGGCACTGCTCTTGCCACGAGCCTGCCCCTGGACATTAACCTTGCTGGCACTGAACACCTCACTGGAATGGGGACTTTGTTCTCCTTTACTGTGTTCCTGTGTTTGGGGCAGGACTGGAAGTTGTGAAAAGAGGAGAAAGGCGGCGCTTTCGTGTTCTCCGTAGCCTGAGGCGATGTGAAAATCTACCCAGTCCCTGCACAACTGTCATTTTCGATTCCCAGGTACTTTAATCAGGGTAGAGTAAGCCAGGGACATTTCCTTCATCCTGTACCTTTCTGTACCTTTTCTGCCCTGTGCCATCAGAGACAGGCGAAAACTTCAGTGCAAATGAGAATCAGCCCCCAAATTTGCATTGTTCCTCTCGCCCCAAACGTACTCCACAATCTGTTGCAAACGCTGCAAGCTGAGTCTGCAAGGCTTTGCTCTGTTAAAGACTGTCATGTCCAAGGTGGAAGGACAAGCAAAAGGTCAGAATAAATAAACTGAATACCGAATTGCTTAAGGCAATAAAAAGAGACCACAGGCTTCCATTGGAGCTCGGACATGCACCAGAACACGCTTTAGGACATTAAATAAGCTGGTTTGCGTGTCACTGAGCTTAGTTGTTTTCTGTTGTTTCTCCCCCTGCTACCCCAATACTTTGCTAAAATGATCAGGCCTTAAATGCTTGGTATCCCTTCCACAAACATGGGCTGCCTTTATCACTTGCTTCATCATGGTCATTTGCACTGAAAATACATAATCACTGTCAGAGTACAAAGAATCATTACGAATAATTAGTTACTTCCAATATGGCAAGTCAGTCTCATAAATCTTGAATATTTGGCTTTGGTTTTGGAAAGAGATTCCTTAATGGCTACACTTGTGAGACTCTGTTAATTGATATAAAATTGTATTCAAAATTAAATTTGTTTTAACAGATCTAAATCACCCCAATAAATCAGCTGCAGCCTATCTGCTCTGAGGGTTCAAGTACACTTTTTTTTTCTTTTGCCTTTGGGAGAAAGGGTGCGCTTGCAATCGATGCAGGGAGGGCTGGATCTGCCCCTCCCCTCGTTGACTAACTGCTTCCACATGGGGTGATTTTGCTGGTCTGAGAAGTCATAAGGGAGGGGGCAGAGGGTGCAGCCTCCTTTCCCAGCCCAGCAGTGGAGCTCTGGGGCTCTCAGCCCTCCTGCCTGCACCCCAACTCAGCTCACAGCCTCAGCTGTGGTGCAGCCAGGGAGTAAGAAAGGAGCTGCCTGTCTCTGTTCCGAGTGGGCAAAGGAGAGGTTATTTTAATGAGAAAGAGAAGGAGTTCAAGTCCATCTGTAATAGTCAGATATTGAGGGTTTATGTTATTATGGGTAATAGCAGTGTGAATGGTAGTTCTTATGATGCTTTTTTTTTTCTTCAGAGAAACTGTCTTTTTCATCTGATATCACAGGTGAGAGAAGGTGACAGTTAATAACAATAGCTTAATTTTACTTGACTGTGTATACTCTATTTAGCTCCTGGAATTGTTTCCAGGACAGGATGTTATTATCTTTATCCTTATTTTAAACCGTAGAAATGGAGCTGCAGAGACAAAAGCCCAGTATTCCTCTCCCATAATGTCTTCAGTAGGCTGTCTTCCTCACCTAGGCAGTGGTGAGCCCAAATGCTTCCTGAGATTCTGTGTGGTAAAAATCTGTTGGAAGAATTCCCCGTTTTCATCCTGTCTGCTGCTACTGTCTGTTATCTTAAATCTCTCTCTGATTCTTTTTTTTTTTCTCCCCCAGAGATTCTTTCTTGCCTACTTCATCTCAGTAAAACTCTCCCCGCCCTTCTCCTGCCTGGGCTGCTGCCTGTATTTTTGCCTGTCTGATCTCCCTCAGGTTCTAGCTGTCGAACTTGTTCCACGTGGGCAGGCTCTGACTCCTGCCTGCAGCCCTGGGAAGTGGGATGCTCCCTGCCCGGGATTTGCATGGCGTGGGGTGGATTTTGGGAGGCTCTGAGCCTCGCAGGGTTTGTGCTGCCTCCTGCTTCCGAGGGGTGAAGCCTGAAAACTGCCGTGCCTGTCGTCGGGCCCTGCAGCACAATGACCTCTGGCTGATGCTGTGTCTTGCTTGACTGGGTGTGCTTAAATCCTGTTGGGCTCAGTGATCTATTTAACGATTCTTTTACTTGCTTTTAGGACGTTGCTGGTGCATAGCCTCCATCTCCAGTGCTCAGGGTGTCGTGTGGTGGAGGGTGTTTAGGGGTGAATAAAAGTGAAAATCTTCTCAATCAGCTTTATTAGGTGCAACTGTTACAAATGTTGGAAATTTTCCTTGGATAGCAGTTGCTTCTGTTTCCAAGTGTCTTGTAGGCTGTGCTCAATTTACTATTAAATCTGTTAAACTAATACGGTTCATTTTAATCCCTCAGTGTATATTATCAATCAGCTAATACTTCAAAGAAGAAAAATAATTGAAAAAAAAAACTAGGCAAACAACAAAATCCTCACCTACCCACTCTGGGAAACCTGAAGATTAGGACTGTAAATATATTTTCTGTTCTAAGTTTGGAAAGTGAGGGAAAAGCTAGTGAAAACTAACTCAGAGAAGATATATTTGGCAGTCTACAGCTTGCAGAGCTCTCCTAATAAAGGCTGGCGGGGTGTGCAAATGGAATTTAATACATGGTCATGATAAACAGGTGCTAAAACATTTCTGCAGTGTTTCTTCCATTAATATTTTGTCTCTTTAAAGCAACCATCAGGAAGATGTGTCATCTTAATTACAGTATCTGGAAGCAAGGACTGTACTAGTAGCTGTGTAACTTGCTAATAAAGGCTTGCCTGCAGTGGGGGTTTTTGCTCTCTCTGTACCAGCAGCAGGCTGAGCACTAACATAGGCTGCCAAAATCACAGTGATGCATAATTTACACTGGGTCAAGTTACCCTTCGTGGCAAGTAGATGAGCTGGACAAGTGTTAAACAGGGCTTCACCCTCACTGCTGCCTATGCTTACAATGGGAAATTTATTCTCAGAATGGACAAGGCTTAACAAATTACTGCATGATTGTATGTCTTAGTGTCTCTGGGTGGTTCAGACCAGCTTTGCACGAGCCAAATCAGAAGTGGATTCAAACCTAGTTAGGAGACTGTAATAGTCAAAAACGTGACTGCCTGGAATGACTTGGCAAAGAGAAAAGCAGAATGGAAGCTAAATAAAAAGCAAACAGGAAAGGTGGGAATGGATCACTCTCTGTTAAGAGTGAGTGTGTAATAAGGACTGAATTATTCTTAACACAGAGGATTATTTTTCACATGCACCTCATGCTATTGCTAATCTTTTGTTTTTCTTCATCTGATTCACTGATTTAATTTTGCTTCTGCAAAAGAGGCAAGGAGCCTCAATTAATTGAGGGGGCTGTGAGGGCCTTTGGAAGGGGATGTATTGAATTTCAGAAAGCATTTTACAAGAAGGTACCCGCCACGGTCTTGTGCTATAGGACTTCCTTTGGAAGCATATATTTCTCCCCCATAAGTCTTTTGAACAGTTTTATACCACACATGTTTCAAGAGAATTAAATCAATAACAATCTGTACCTTTCTAACCTGAAATGCAAGCTCTGCACGGCAGGAGATCAAGCTATGCAATTAACTGTTGTCCTTTCAAAGGAATTCTGACAGATATTTATAGTTTACTGTATTCCATTCTCCTGCCATTGGAATATAACAGTACAACTGAATGCAGCTGACTGGAACTATGAAATAATTATAGCAATAACTGTTTCCTTCTCTACTGGGGAAATCTTGTAAAGTGCTGAATGTGGGAACTGCTGATGTTCTTGCCCCTCAAAATCTGGTCCTTACCTTGGGTTTATTGTGCATCCCCAGCTAAGTCACCCAAGAGAGAATTTTTGTTCCATTACCTGCAGCTTTTTTAATATCATGTTCCAAATCTCACGTTCGTCTTGATGTGGAATGAATCAACACCGTACAAATAAATGCACTTTAAAAAGCTTTCTATATTTGGGCACGGACAGTGTATGAAGTAGAAAGACTTCTCTGTAGTAAAATAAGTCATATCTTTGTGTGGGAGTTTGGAGCAGTCTGTTAAGAGGAAACTATGCAATATTACCAGAAGTGAATAGATTGGCATTTGACTGCTAAGCACTTTGCAAATTTCAATATAAAGGCACTTATTTCATACCCTGAGCTGTCACTGTAACTTATGTGCTCATGCTGGTGACTTAGTAGCATAATGACAGGCCATTGTTACTAAGCTAATTAATTTTAAGCAATCTTTCCTAACAGTATACTTGGAAGTGACATTCATTTGCTGCAAACTTAGGAGACATTGATACATCAGGAAAATAGTGATGCTGAATCTTTGAGCTACCTCTCTTGCTGGCTCAGTACAGTGTCTTACCAGGGGGTAGTTGCTGCGTTGGGCACTTTAGCTGTCTCTTGCTGATAGTAATATCCTCAGCTCCTTAGCTTTAGGGCTGTAAACCTGCAGAGGAACACTGCAGGTTCCAACCACCTGGTAGCTTTGCCACAGCACCATTTTTCATCACTTGGCCTTGAATGCCTGCAGATGCTCACCAGGACCTTGCAAGCTGCAAACCAGGATCAGGTACAACTGTTGCTCGACTGAGGTGCTTTGAGGAGCAGTGTGGTAGGGGGTCATGGTGTGGTTTTAAAAAAAAAAATCCAAAAGTTCAGGTTAAGCTAAGTAGAAATGTCTTCTGAAATGAAAAAAAGTACTGGATTATTTTCCTAACAGTGTTCACCGAGGGGTAGAAAAGAAAAAATGTCCAGGTGCCCTCGACCTTTACCCACATGAACTGGGTATGAAGTTGAACCCTTCCTCCAACATGAAAAGAATGAGAATAGGGAAGAGAAACTATTCTCACTTTATTCTCACAGGTGGTACAGATAGCTTGTGGCTGTTGAGTAATACTGTATTGTGCAGCTGCCTCACAAAGTGGTGGTACTGAGTCATCCCTAGGTAATAATTTTGTTTTGGAGTCCCCCCAGCTTGTATGAAGACTGGGTGAATAAGTGGTGGTACTGCAACAGGAGGAAAAAGTGAAAAAGCAGCATCTCCCAAGTTTACATTTCCTGGGAGTGCTGTCAGAAATGTCAAGTCCACTAGAAGGAAAGGAGTTAAGGAAATGCAGAATGTCTTCTAAATTACCCAGATCTGGAAACTCCCCATCATCAGTGTTTTTCCATGTGAGGCTCTAGAATGCAGCAGCCTGGCTGCTGGACCCTCTGGTGCAGCAAAGCACCCCAACCTGTGTGACTCAGCTTCTGGGACTTCACTTCTGTGCAGAAAGGGAAGATCTGGGTTTTCTGTGAGCTGGTGTGTGCCTGTGGATCAATAGTGGAGCTGAGAATGCTCCTCCTGAGAGGTCTGCAACAAACAGTACATTATTTATGTGCTCTTCTCGTGTTTCCCTGCGTGTTATGTAAATACTAATCAAGGTGAAATTGGACTCAGCCATGGCTAATTTTGACTTTGGTTTATTTTGGCAATTTCCAAGCAGAAATCAGTCTAATGGTCTTCTAAGAGGGGCCCTGAGGTTTTCTAAGGCTTTGCGTGGGTTTAAGGCAGAATCCCTGTGTAGACTCATAACTGACTGTTGGAATCCCAAGAGCTGGTGCTCTGTTGTTCCCAAGCCTTGCCCTCTCCTTTGCTCACAGCAGGAATGTGAAAATACCACGTCCTGTCCAGCCATTGCCCTTTGACCGCAGCTGGTGTTACTCACTCTGATAAGCAGCAGCACGTTTTATTCCATTTATTCAACGTTTTGTTAGCTCTGCATCCTCTCCCCCCTCCATCCGTGAGTTTTTCTGCTTTCTGTTTATGACTCTCTCAGTGTGTTTTTATTCCAGTTGAACTGGGAGCAGGGGATTTCTTCGGGAATATTTCATACTTTTCAATTTGTTTTGTGGTTTCAGGAGCCTACTGCTGGTTGTTTTATTTACTTACTTATAACATCACTATATTTTTTTTTCACCTGACTGTAGATCTGGGAAAAAAGGTGCTTTGCTGACAGTGTTGCTAACCAAAGTGTCTGGCTCACGTGTGGTGAGAGCTGGTGCCTGGGTGTGCCTGCTGAGCAGGGCGGCTCTGAGCGCTGTGCATGGGGATGGTTTCTGTGATGAGCACGACTTTCCCTGTTGGGAAATGAACTGTGAACACCTACTCGTTTTTCATAGGCCAAATTACAGTGATGTCTCAGCTCTCTGAATTGCCTACACCTCAAAAAGGACGTCCCTAGGACCCTTTAGTGCAAAAGTAATGAAATGGCTGGGGCTGAGCAGCTGCTCTGTTAGCAGAAACCACCTCTAGGAATTTAGCCATTTGCTTTCTGCCTGACAGATTTCTGATGGACTAAATGTACTTCTTCAGCCTTTTATTTTTTTTTTATACTTGAGTTTGAGGTAGCCTTTGTGTGCTTGTTGCTCAAGCTTCTTTAACTGTGATTAAACCAAAGGAAGAGGTTTTGGAGTCAGTGAAATTTTACTTAAACTTCTGTGTTACACTGAGCAGCATGAAGGCAGCAGATTAGAGAAAACAAATTAAAGAAGACATTACTATGGGAAGGGGAAAAGCATTACCAGTAGCATTACTACTAAAACAGATAGTAGACATTCAGACCTTGGAAACAAAGGAGCCCAAACTCTCAAAGAATTTAGTCCAAAGTTGGAATTCAGATGATTCCACACTTGTGTCTTTGGATGATCATTAAATTCTGTTTGTGCTTTCTAATCTAAGAGTTCCCCAGTGCTACTTAACAGCTCAATTATTTGTGCCTGAGAATTTTGTTTTCTTTCCCTCTTCTCCAGTTTTGGGGTTATTCCCAATTTGGCCCAGCAGAAAATAAAGATGCTTTAGTGGAGCTTTTGACTCTCAAAATAGCAGGACATGGCCAGTAATAAACTTGTAATGGAGCAGTGCCCAGCAGATGGAGAGGACAGGGCCCTTGATGAAATGGGAGCTGTGGGACCTGTCTCATCAAGCAGCTGTCACAGCTGTCTTCCTCCTCTAGGATGGCCATGGAGGATTCGTGCCAGTGCATTAACTGCTCCCAGTGAATCAGGTGTGGGTCTGCATACAAAGATAACTTCAGTCTATCTCTGATTTTTCCTGACGTGACATCACAGCGTGTGTGTGTACACAGCTGTCTTTTGTTGTCTTCAGGAAATAAAAAAATCCATTTTTCCTCAGTGAAGAGCTCTTTATGTCCTGAGATTTGGGCACCGTGGACAAAACAATGAAAGGTTTTCCTTAAAAATCAAGCTTTTCCAATGCTGCAGGACAGAAAGAACACTGCCAGACAGTCAATTTGAGCTTCAGAACTGTGCAGGTACTTAGAAGTGCAATCCTTCAGGTCCTCTGATCTACAAGTCTGGCTGAAATCTTGCAGCCCTCAGCACGACATTGCTCCCAGTCACATCGAGTGTGACGAATCGCCGAGAGATGTTTTGAAAGGAGGGCTTAAATTAGCTTCCCAAAATTCACCTCAAGAATACAGGATCTGTCTACAGCTTGGATGTTAAGGTGTGATTTCAGTCCATTTTTATAAATCACTAATACCTGGGGATTTTGTTTCTTCCCCCCCAGAGCTGCCATTTTAACTTGCATTTAGCTTGGCCGTTAAACAATCCTGTGTTCTGCTGCAGCAAACAGAGTGTGTTGGCAGGTGACTAAGATCAGAAGGAAAACTAGATACGTTTCTTTTTTTCTTGGTGGCTGTGGCTTTCAGTTCAGAGCAAAGGCAGGCGTTTAAAAGCATGTAATGAGGATGCTATAGGATGTGTGTGGGTCTCACGTCAACTCTGATTAACTTCGCTTACACATATAGTTCAAAGTAAACTGCCACGTGACCAGCAAAATGAACTCAACCATTCAGTCATCCTGAGAAGTAAAAAAGAGTGTGTACTGATTCTGGATTCCTTCTGAGAGTGCAAAGGATGTTCATAACACGTTTCCTCAAAGCAGAAAGAATCCGAGTCGGCATCTGCTGAGCGCAGAGGTTTTCACCGAGACAAACTTTCCCAGCTTTATCTTCAGAAGCCATCCCTGAAAAAAAAAAAAAAGAGGAAAAAAAAATTGCTGATGAAAAGGGTGATCCTCCAATAAGCAAAAGGAATATGGAAAAGCATATTACCAGAGAAGGTGGGTGTAGGGATTGAGCTGCATGGCTGTGTTATGTACGTTACTCGTGGTCCAGACTTGGGTTCCAAGCAAGTGTGCCCAAAAGTCTGCGTGTCCATTATATGTCAGTTGTTTACTTGCCTCAGTCGTCTTTTTCCCCTCATTTGGACTGTCAGTTCAGCAGGGAGCTGCCTTAGGGACAGCAGGACAGAGTGCTGGAACTCGTTGGTAAGTACCTGTTTTATGCTCTGCCAGAGCAGCTGGAGAGAAGGGATAAATTACCATAAATTGCCAGTCTATGCAAAAAGGTGTTTGCATAAATTATTGGAGAGCCCACTTGAACTTGTTGAGCAGTGCTCCCACCAGCATTAAGAGGTCACTTAACCCTCTGTGCGGCCCTGCTGCGGAGCCCAGTCATGCGGCACAGAATTAAATGAGTTCCACCATTTTTCTTCTGAGCATTGCCCAGAACTGATGCAAAGTGACATCTGACAGCACAGGCAAAGCAGTGACAATGCTCTGAGACACTAATAATAGCTGTAGAGCCGGAGCAGTTTTCCTCCATCCTTATTTTTTATTAGATTCTCCCCCCTTCGGTGAGGAAATGTTGTCATCCCTGGCACGCTTTATCCTTGGAAACCACCTTTGCTGAGCCACTTAATCGCAGGGCTGGCTGCACGGTGGAGTCAATGTGCTAGGAATGCTCCCACCATAATCTCTTTAAAGAACAGCTGATACCTCATTGAGAACTTTGGGGAAAAAAAAAAAGAAGCAACCCACATTCCTCTTGGATGATCCTTGCCAGAAGTTGGGAGCAGCGAGGGGTGCTGACGGGGAGAGGCTGAATCATCTCTGGAACAGCGAGGCAGCAAACACCCCAGCAAGGCAGGCTGCAGATCCTGTACAGACTCCTTCTCTTCCCCCCTCCTTTTCCTTTGTTACTAAGGAGATTTACATTGAAACAAGCTCTGCAGGAATCCTCAGGTTCCTTGCAAGGGGATCTTAATATTTCTACTCCTTTATAATTAGTTAAGGAGAGAAGATATTAGAAAAGGTTCCTGTGAGGGATTCTTGGGGCCAAATTACAGTAAAAAGGGAAAAAACCTCAACTGTGTGGCTGTGGTCAATTTGATGGGAACCCAAAGGCAATCTCAGGGGCAGAGCAGTGATGTGATTTGCCTCACTAGGACAGAAGTAGATCAATCTTTGCTATTGTATTTGTATTTTTGTTTCATGATCTCCTGCTGTAGTTGTTTGTTCCTTGCACTGTTGCCTGTTTCTGTAGGTTGTTTATCCTCGTGTTTATTTATCTGTTGTTGTCTTCTGTTTAACTGTTGGACTCGATCTTAAGGGCCTTTTCCAACCTAAACAATTCTATGATTTTATGATATCACCCTGTTGTGTTGGAGTCAGATGTGAGACTGTGAAGAGCAAGCGGGGTTCTAGGATGCCTGGATTTATTCAGGTGATCAGGTATTTTTAACTAGTGCTCCATGGATAGGGAAGAGAAGGAGCAGTGATTTTTTTTTTTTTTTTGAGTGCTGGAATTACAGGAAGGAATGGATGCCTAAGGAGGACCTTACAGAAGAACTTAGGCACCTAAATCCTAAAGGATAATCCTCACTGCTCCCGCCTACCTCTGTAAGCAGCTGAGTATCACCACCAAGAGGGTTCCTGAGGTACTTGGAGCCCTTCTCTGTGTGTGTAGAATTATCCAGGTCTTGTTGATGCCAAACTGTTCAAATCTGATCTCTCTCCTAAGCCCTGTCAAGAGCAACAAACTGGAATTTCTCCTGCCTGCCTCCTGAGAGGCTCCACTAGTAGCACAGGCAGGGCATGGCTGTACCACCAAAACACAGAGCTACTGGTATGTCCCAGAGCAGAGGAAGAGTCAGGGGTGTTCTGTGCTGGAAAATAGCACTGAATATTATATGGTAAGAGAGCAGTGGGGGTTTGTCCACCCTGTGTGCTCCTCCACTGCAGCAACCTCGGCAGAATTCTCATTTTTCCTTTGTGATATCCTCAGCTCTCCCACCTTCCCTACAACCCTTCTGTCACTTCCCTTTGCCTCTGACATGTTTATGCATCTCTGCCACATTCCTGGCCTCTTCCCAGGGCCCCTTTGTTTAGCCATGTCATAGCTGCTGCTTTCTCCCCTGTGTTCTGCCCTTCTGCTGGGAGGGATAAAACCCAAAGCGCAAAACCCAGAGGCTCAAGGGGTGAGTTGTTGGGAGCAGTACCTGTGCTGGGCAGTTTGGTATCATGTGTGTGTTAATTAGAGAAATTCTGCAAGAAAGTGAGTGCTGAGCACCTTCCTGAGTCCACCCAGCAATGGAAGGTCTGGAGTCTCTTTACAATTGAGCAGTCTAAAGTAATTTTGATGCGAGGCATAAATTGACAAAATTTAGTGCATATGGTGGACAACATGAAAAATGGTTTGAGAAGGGAACTGTTAGAGATTGTTCAGTGTGAAAGTGAATGGAGAGGAAGCACAGAGAAGGGAGGAATTGGTAGGTTCCTGTAAAAGAGTAGCTGAAACGTTAGAAAGATAGTTCCCTCTCATTTCAACCCCCACCTCATCTGCTGGTGTCTTCGTGTGTGTTCAGCAGGCTGACAGCATCAGGTCCTCTTTCACCTTGGCAGCACCACTGGTGATACTATTATACACCTCTATGGTTACTGATTCTTTTTTCCAGCTCTTCCACGCCAGTGTTTTTTTCCCATGTTGATTATCAAGGATCTTCTGACCTTTAGAAATATGGCCCTTCTGGCTGCTGCAGTGGGAACCAGCCTTTCCCTTTACATCCCTCCCCAATTCCCAGGGCACTGCTATGAAACACTCCCCCTGCCCCCAATATATTATATTCTTGTGGACTTAACCCTCAGGAAATCAACATCTGGTACCAATTATTGTTCCTTAGCTGAGGTGGTGGAATCTCCTGCCTTACAGGAGTGAGGGTCTAGAATTCCTTTACCCCGGGAGTGCACGGACACCATCAGGAAAGGCAGAAGCTTTTTGTGAGATGAGGATGTTGGCATGCTGCCCAACACCTGTTGGGAGCACAAAAGTGTGTGTTACAGGCTGGGCTGGACAATCCCATGGTAGAGAAACACTATGAGACCATTAAACACCCACTTTAAATTGCACCTTTGATCAAATTCCTGACCAAAGGCAGCGTTGCTGTGTAGTCCTGTGTTCCTGCTTTGCAAATTACATCCCCAGATGTATGAGATCTCTGGAGACCAAAGGGGAAGGAATGTCATGCACACAATAGAGCTGGAAAAACCTTCTGTCTTAATGGTGTCCCATCAATTCTTATCTGATAATCTCTCCTTTTGAAGGTATGTGGAAAGCCAAAAATAAGAACAAAGCAAACCACAGATGTAGACTTGCCCTGACCTGTCTTCTAGACTGTATCTCTGTGGAGCTCTACTTGCTTGCTATACTTGTCTTGCTGTGACCTCTCTCTCATCTTGCTATCAAGCTCACTTGCTGGTGTGAGAAGCTCCCCCCCTTCCTCCTTTCCCTCTTTCCAACCTCTCCTGTTTGTAACAGCCTCCTTGTGCTTGTCTGCCTTATCCACTTTGTCTTATATTTTCAGCAAAGATTAGAAATATCTTTTCTTCCGAGTCTCAAAGTTCTGAATTCCTCTATCTTCCTGCCACTGCTTATCTTGCTGCTGTATTTTTAAACTCTAATACACTCCAGGATATGGTTGTCACCAGGGACACTTGAACAAAGTAAGAGTAGTGCAGCAACCTTCCAAAATTCTCAGCAAAAGTGCTTTGTCAAAAGACGAAAGTTCAAGGCGTAAAACTCTGTATCTATATTTTTTAGTTGTTGAATAGTGACAACATATGATAGCAGAATGCTTTTGGAGCATGTTAACTGCACTCAACCCCCCGTGTGAGTTATCTACAGCTGCTTTTGTGGTAAAACCCATTTGACTCTGACCTGCCATGTGTTGTATCACTTCTAGTTCAGGGCCTGCAAGTGGGAAGCTGCAGTAGCCAATTCCAAGCAGTCTGGAAGGCAAAGGATGACTGTTAGCACAGTCCCTCTGGCTGCACAGATGGAATGTCCAGGCAGGAGTGGATCCAAGGAAGTGTGACTCACAGCTGGTTGCAGACCAGGGAAATGGGCCATCCTTCCTCTCTCCTGTGGTTCCCTCCAAATGTGTCTTGGAAGGTGTGAGAACAACTTTGCCTTACCTGGTGAATAGATTTGTGTCTAGGGGCTCCAAACCCACTATCAGTGAATCTCTTGAACCCTTTCAGCTTAATGAAACACCCCAGTTTTCAGAGCCAGAAGAAGAGAAGTACCAGACCGTGTTGTCCTTCACCTGGGGAGGCTGGAAACAAGCTGTCTGCCAGGCTCTTGGAAGCTCTGACCTGAAACCTTGGGCTGACACCCCTGTGGCCCAGGAAGCTCTTACTGAATGCAGCCACAGGTACTTTCCATTTGAAACTTTCTCTTTGGCCTGTAAGATACCTTTGCACACTTTACCTTAAACGAGGGGCTGTCAGGCATTGTGGGGATAGCAACTAACACTTTCCTTTCCTACTGCTGCCCACTTGGGATCACAAATTTCCATATTCTGGACAAGGAGCTGTTTCTCTGTGGTTAAACTTTCTTCCCTTCAGTTTGCTGAATTACACTTGCCCTGAAGGCAACTTTAAGATACAAATCTAGCTTTTCAAATGATTCCCTTGCAGTCTCTGACATTCATTATCACTATATTCTATATCACTATATATATTGCAGTGTCCATCCCTGTTTTCAGGAGCCCTGTTGTTTCCTGGGATTGGAGCATCAGCAGTGTGTAGGACACCACCTCCACTGTGAGTTGTTTACAAGACCATCTTACTGTCCCCTCTATGTCTTGTGCTCTTTGTGGGTTCATCTCTCCCCATTTCAGGAGGCACAATCACCTTCTCTGTGGAAGGAAAACACTCAAAGATATGAAACTTGACTATCAGACAACTGGAACAAGGTTGTGGCCTCTGTGGTGTCTGGGCACCCAGAAAGCACTTCCCTTCCTCAGGGGAGGAAGATGCCCAGAGCCTGCTCCAAAATTGGCAGTTCCTATTCGAGCCAGAGGCAAACTTCCACCTGATGTTAACCCTGTAGCACCAGTGAGATAATTCAACAAATTACATCTAATGCTGCATGGATTTACTAGGAAGTTAGTTACATTTTTTTTTTCTAGCTGGTTTTATTTTAGGGACAGTAAGTTGTTGCTTTGCTGTAGGGTAAAAAAAAAAAAAAGTCAAAAGGCACAAGATTTCTGCTTCTTCTGAAATCTTGGTTTTGTTATGCTGAATAGCTGCAAACCATTTGCATTACAATGTAGTGTAAATAAGAGATGCCACCAACTGAAGTGTAAACTGAGCAAAATGTGGGAATCTTTTGGTACAACCTAAGTCAAGTGGTTTGAGGTGAGATGGGACAGAACTCCAAAGTGAGAACACAAGGTGCTGTCCTTTGGGTCTCAGACAAGCCCTGTGGTCAGCAAAAGTCCTAACCCTAAGATGCCCAGATAATCTTAATTTTCAATATAAGTAACATAATGTGTGTGGCATAGATGCCAAAAATGTCAGGATAAGAGGACAGGAGGGTGTATGAAACCCTGCAGAACAGGATTAGGCAGGATTAAAGTCTGAAAGTATCATACTGCACTGGGTAGCAGATATTGCCACAGCCAACTCAGTAAAACTCAGTGGGACACTTGACATTGCACATTTTCAAGCAGCAAGTCATAAATCTATATTCATGTGAAATCTTCTGCACTCAGCCTGGTGGGAACAGAAACACAGCACAGCTTCAGGTGCTGGCTTAGGGGAATAAAGCACAGGTTGCTGCCTTGCAGGGACACATCTCTGCTAGGAAAAATGGAAAGGAACTTGAATGATGTATGTAATTATGTTTGTTTGCAGGGCTATGTAATTTCTTAAAACCCACTGAGAATCCTTAAACCCTGAGATTAAAACCAGCTATAGATATATTTTTAACAACAGTTGTCTATATATAATTATATGTACGTACATAGCAGTTGGTGTAATAGTTGCCAGTTCAACAGTCCAAAGCACATAAACGTTAACTTTTATAAATTAAACCACGTACTTAAGTGCTTAGCTGGACAGGGATGGGCTTAAGTATTTTGCTTAAATGTGTGGCTGAGTCAGTCAGAATGAATTCGTGTTCTTCTCGCCCTGGTGTTGGTGTGAACCCACTCACCTCAGGGCTGGCCTGTGCCTCGAAGGCCAGTGTCAAAAGGGTGTGACAGAGGTGTGTTCTTGCCCCAGCGTGGTGTATCATTAACTCCATGGCCATGGTGCACATCCTGCTGGAGCTCTGGCAGCGTGGGAGCACCGGGACACGGGATCCAGGGCTGGCTGCAACCTGGAGCTCTTTGATTAACCCGCTGCACTTCAGGCTTTGGATCAAATAGATCTTTGAACTGCTGCAGACTTCAACCCCACCAGCCCCTAACCATGAGGTAACCCTTTGCTAGGTCCAATGTGAGTCATAGATGGGGAGGATATTTCTGGTTTCCAATTAAAAAAAAAAAAATGGTGCAGCTCATAATCATGAGCAAAAGGTCTCTGTGCAGTAATGGGAACCAGCTGGTGCAGCAGGGCCACTGCAGGCTGAAATCTGCCTTTGTTCCAAATGTGGCCCCACCATTATCACGGTTGGAAACAATCCTTGGTGCTGACACAGTAATGACAGCTTCATGTTTTAGACACATCTAATGGCACTAAGTCCTGATCTTAGCCGGCATTTATCAAGATAAGTGAGCCAGTCAGGCAAGAGCATGGTGGGCTGACTGCACTCCTTTAGATAACGACGAGCGTGTTTCCTCTCCTGGAAGAATAATGAACAGAATATGACTGTCAAAATATTTCTCTCTGGAGAGATTCCAAAATAACTGACACTTACATGAGCTCAGTGCCATCAACACTATGAGCTTCCTCACAAACCTGGAAGAAGTGGAGCTGTGACCAAGAGATGGGAGGATTTCTCAGAACAAATCAAAGCCTGGGAGAATTGTTTTCTCACAGCTCCCTGCAGTTCTTACCTGCAATTGGACCTCTCCTGGGAGCAGCTTTGCTATTGTGGACACTAAATGAGATGGTACAGTATGTCCTTTAGGTCTTTTGAAGCTGATAGACAGATCCTGGTGATCTCAGTAAGGTTGGTTCTCATGTAGCATTGTCTTACACTTGTTTTAGCTGAAATTTTCACTAGATTTATCCAAACCAGCAGAGAATCAGGCCCTGCAAGTTCAGCTTTATAATTCTTGTTTTTTCCTCTTGATCTAACTGCAAAACAACTCAGCTAATGCCTTGTCTGCAAAACAAAGTGCATGCACAGGCTCATGCAGAGCTTAATGTGCTTGCCTGGCATAGCCCCCTCCAGCTCCTTGCCTTTGAGAATTCTGGGAGATACATCTCACCAGCAAAGAGGCTGCTTCTGGGAGCTGTTGCTGTTTTAGGGAGGACCCATTAAAAAAGGCAGAGCTGGGAATTTGAAAGACATTACTGAGAGTGCTGGTGAGCTTCTGTCTAAGCAAAGGAGGAGTGTGGTGGAGGTGGCTGAGGTAGCCAGCACTGCTGGGAGTGAGCTAATGGCCCGTGCCCACGGGATCCACTGTTCCTGAGGCAGAGGAGTGAGCTGGAACGGGAGAGTAAAGCCCAGCAATGCTGCAGCACAGGTCAGGGCTGGAATGTGCACAAAAAGGGCTCTCCCTGCAGAACAGGTCAGGTCGTGCTGCTGATTAAACGTGTCCTGCGAAGGTGTCATAACACTCTCCAGTCTGGGCAGCTGGGAATTGTGAGAGCAGGGTTTGTAAGACTGGGTCACTTTTAATTCTTTCAAATGTGGGTTTCTCCCCGTTGAGTTAAGCTGTGATGAACTTAGTTTTTGCTGTCAGCAAAGGGCTGACACTGTGCTGATGGAGTGACTCTTGTATTTTTGCTGACCTCTGTTCCATGCTATTCACTGCAGATTTCCTGAATTTTCTGTATGGGCAGCCAAGAAAATGTCTTATTGCTGTGGGTAGGAGTTGTGTTGGGGGGATGTGTCTCTGTGTGTCTCTGTCAACTTTTCAGCTGCAAAGATCCCCCTTTTCCCAAGTGTTTCTGGGTTGTCTTGGGGGTGCTGAAGGTGACTGGGACAGTAGCATCTCTGATGCAGGATCTGCTGTTCATCCAGCTTCAAAAAGTGCCTCCTGTAGATCTTTGGTGAAATCAGGTAGGAAAGGTCTTTTAGTCTCCACAGGAACCCAAACTTATCCCTGTGTTCTTTGACACCAGTGTAAGATGCTGGCACAGGAATTGCTCTTTGTGAAATGTCCCATTCCCACAAAAAGCAGGGAGGGGAGACAGCAGGTGCAGCTGAGAGTGGGTGGGAACAAAACCTCAACATTTTTCAATGTTTGTTTTTTAACAATTGATATTTGTAGCGAAGTCCGACCTCTCCCCCAAACAAATGCTCTTACACGAGATGGTTTTACCAAGAAAGCATAGTAAAATTCAGCAGTAAAATAATATTTATAGGGCTACTTGTTAGTGAGAGCAACTGTGGTTTTCTAGGTAAATGGTTGCTGGATTACACAAAATGCTCTGTATGTCCATCAAAATCCTCGTGTCACGGGGAATATCTCCCACACAGTTTCACAGAGAGCCTCTTTAACTGCTGGTGGTAAACCTGTAATGCTACATTAGTTTGGTTTTTTTTATAGCTTGCAAAGGTCCCTGATTGATTTTTCACACCTTTATTTCCACAGCAATAAGGTTTTACATACTGAGACGCGGGAAGGAAATAAAGAGAAATACTCACAGGATGCTGAACATGTTTCAAAACCTGTGCCTGAACAGAATAGAAGAGAACACCTGATGGGCCACAAGTGACAGTCATGGCCCAGAACCCACCCTAGGAATTGTCCTGCCAGGTTAAATTTCGGGAACCTGCAGAGCCTTCATGAAGCTTGATAGGCTGTAAGTGTTTTGTCATTTGTGCAGCAGACATGGTTATTGGGGATATTTCCTCCCATATTCCGCAGCAGCTTGTCCAAAGACTGGAGTCCAGCCTGGCTCTTCCAGAGCTTCTGAGTAAACAAACAAGTAATGCATCCTGCTTAAAAAAAACCAGACTGGCAATTAAAAAAGACATCTCTCATTGTGCAAACAGAAGGGGCTGTAAAACACACTTTGTGGGGAGTTGGTGGAAATGTATTCAGTGTGGTTTATAATCACAGCACAATGAAATACCCCGAACATAAATAGCAAGAAATCAATTTTCTTTAGGAAAAGTAAAATAAAGAACATTAAATGATCATTTGACTAGATAACTGCAGTTTACTCGGTGGTATAACTGTCAGCTTGCCTGTGCACAATAATGGAATTAATGCAGAGGGGGTATGGTTTAGATGTCTCCTTCTTTACAGTGACAATAACTCCCTTGTTTTCTCTAGTGAGTAGATGTTTATATTCTAATTTTGTCTCTGCAGGCTACACAGAGCCTTAAACTTGCAAAAGGGATTTGTGAGCAGCTTGCTTGTCAAGAACAAATACTAGTCAAAAGAAAGGCATGACTTATTGACCTTGGGTTCACTGAACCTTCATCTTGATGCTTCCGCACCGCGAAGGAATCGGCTCCTCCAAAAATTAAAGTTCCCAGATTAGAATAGAAACTTCAACAAAGGACCTGCATGGCTTTACAAGTACAGTTGATTAGAGGACTTTAAAAGAGCTTTGTTAGAAAAGTGGGATTATGGAAAGCAAATGTTTGAGAGGTAGAGAAACCAATTGAGGTCAAAGTTGATGAAAACCAGACTTTTGAAAATATGGAATTCCTACTTTGCATTTTGGCTAAAAATCTTTATTCTTTGTCCTCACCTGTTATGTTATTCATTTGGAGATACAGGGACAGTATCTGGCTGCCTCAGTCATCTTGTCAAGATGATGATTTGCGGTGGGAAGAGATGATGACTTTGAGGAATACCCGGTATTTATTTTGTGTTATCTAATTCAAATTGTTTTTTTGCATCTTCCAAGTTTTTGTAAGTTTTTAAGGAAGCTTACAGAAATATTTCAAATCCATACTCTTACTATCTGTGTTTAATAACTACATAACCATAGCATCTTTTTTTTTTTTTTTTTTGTTCCTGTAGGAACATCTCTCGAAAAATCAACCCAAAGATTTCTATGCAGTGTTAGGGCTAAATGAAACTTTTTAATAGTTTTAACTTGGTGCTCAAACTTCTGGAAGTTTCAGAATTGCACCTCATTCCAAGGCACCAGTGTGAGTCTTTATGCTGAGATGAAATTTAGGACAGATGAGTAGTTCCTATACAGAACTCTGCAGAGGAAGTGCATTCTTGCACTGCAGAACAGTGTATTTGTGCACATGTGTGACCGTGATGTGGATGTGTGAAATAGTTCTGTTATGTGTGTACATGTCCACAAAATCAGAAAGAATTTTATTTAAGAGCATATAGATAATAAAATTGCACATGCTTTTCATGTGCTCAGGAAACATCTTCTGTGTGGACAGGAGTTAGATTTTAAAAAATAATTTATTACGTTGGTTCCAACATTTTAACTCCTCTCTAGTTTACCTGTCTAACTACAAAGATATTTGTGTGATGAGAAAACTCGGAAAACTGAGAACTTGTTTTGCTTACCCTATAATCTGCAGTTTGCTTTGATGATAGTGTGTCATAATTCCTCCTGGGTGCCAGTCAAAACAAAGACTTTGCCCTGTACACAAGCAGTTCTTGTTTGGATAGTTCTGGTATTTTGAAATGTGGAGTAAAATCCAAGACAGATTATTTCCCTTCCCACAGCTGAATGAGGATAAGGCTGAAAGTGTGAAGAATCTTCAGGCTTAAAGTAACAGAGGATTCAATCCCCTTAACACAGTGCCACTGTGACACTGTGCTGTATCATGGACACTTTAGAAGCAAAAGTAGGAGGAAAGAAAATCTTGAAGCTTTTCAAACTGTCAACTTTTGCTGAAAGGGGATTTTTCCAATGCTGTTATCAATGAAACTGGATGGAAAAAAATATTTCTTTAATATTTTGAAGTTTCCAGAGTTAGAGCACATTTTAGAAGCACTCTTACTTTCTACAATATTTTCATATTTCTTTTTCTACTACCTTACCCCACTGACCTGAATTAATAGGGTACTGCTTTTGGCCAGCTATCAGGGGTTTGCTGTGATGGCACTGTTGGATTATGTGACTTAAGTTACAGTTGTTGAACTTACGTGCGCTCACTGATATTTTTCTGCCTAGAGGAAAGCTTGAATTATACTTTTGAAACTTAGAGAGATGGACAAAACAAAGCATTCCATGAAATCCTATGTAACAAAACCCAACAGTCAGTACTGTGGAACACCACGCCACTTCCATGCCTTGTCTGTGGCTCTGGCTCCCTGCTGGAGCTGGATCCTGCCTGGCTTTGTGTTCCTGCTGCAGGATCAGTTGGCTGAGCCTGAGATTATGCTCGTGTTTAAAGACGAGCTCAAGGCTGCTGATTTGGGAGATCAATTAGAAGCCAGGGAGCAGGGAAACGTGTTTAGCTGCAAACTTGGAGAGCAGCCACTTGCTGCCTGCCCGTGTTTGCAGAGCTCTGCAGGGCAGGGGCAGCTCCAGCCCTGCCCAGGGTGGGTCACAGAAGGGCAACCAGACCTGGGTCTTTATGCTGTGGTCTTTCTCCTTTGTCTTATTGCAGATTCCCTCAGCCAGCAGCTGAAGGTTCTGTGTCATTCCTCAAAAGTCAGTCACTTTGGTTGTCTTTTCCCATCTGGAAAACTGGAACAACTTCTCAGTTCTGGAATTTGTTGAAAAGGCTTCGTAGTTACTGCCATTAGCAACCCTTTTAGTGAGTCTGGTTTTGGTGTTACTGAACCAAAACCATTCAGTCTCTTGCTTTGCTCTTGAGTTCATAAATTGCTGAGAATTAATTTTTAGGCCGAGAGAGAATTTTACAGCTATCTAGTAATCTGAACTAAGGCAATCTACTGTCTCAAGTAGAAAATAACAAGGAGAATAGTGAATGGTCTCACACAAGACACACAATGAAGCTTCCAGCAAAGTTCCTGAGGTACCTTGGGAGAGCTCATCATATCCCTGCAGCACCTCTTGGTGACAAACTCCTGTTTGCCATGCACTGATGGAGGGACTGCACCCACCACAGAGGTGATAAACAGGGCAGAGCATCAGCTCCCCTGATGACCAGCAACCCCTGCTGAACCCAGGGCTGTGCAGGGCCTTTGTAATGCAGGTTGTTCCAGCTGGAGGTTCAAAATGTGTCAAAAGCAATGCAAGTGCAAGCTCATTGAATAATCCAAGTGGAGGGCAAATCCCAGGTGCTGTTAAAAATACCAGTGCAGAAGAAACTTCTGTTAATCCTTTTCCTTTGGGACCACTGTCGTTCCAAGACTATATATTTTTTTTCCCCAGGTTGGATTTCAAGCAGAGAACAGCTCTGTTTTCAAGATGGCACAGTGTCTGGTTGAATGCTGGTGGGCACACACAGAAATCAGCTGCAGTTTGAGCTGCCCGAGGTACCCAGGAACTGCACTGGCTGTGAATCTTGCAACCAGGCAGGGGTGAAAAAAGGTCAGGAAGAATCTTGCTGTTCCCAGTGTCTGTCAGTAAGTAATCATGCAGATAAAAATCACACCACACCCTCAGCTCAACAAAAAATTTCTTTCTCTATCTGTATATCCATATAACATTACAATGCAAGCCTCAGGGCATCTTTTGTCCTTATCTAAACAAAAGTCTTCTCTGAAAACCTTAGTCATGCAAGTTATGGCATGAAATCACCCTTTCAGCAGAAAAATGGTAATTTTACATCTGGAGTCAAAGGAGGACTGGCTTGGTGTACAAAGCTATTATGTTTCTCAGATCCAATCACCCTTAGTAATTTGGGAGCAATCCACAGATCAGTCTGTAAGGGTTTTGTTCAGTACAGGTACACATCCCCCTGTGTACCTGGGTTTTTCTTGGGGTCCTTCTGACACAGGATTTCTATGTAGTGCTATCTGCCTTGGGTGCAGAAGGCATAAGAGAAATGACAGATGAAAGAAATTAAAATTGAATGACCTGGTGACTAAATGCAAGCCCACAACACTGGATCGCTGTGCTGTGACTTAAAGTGAGGAGAAGAGAAGGGGTTTTCTAGGGAAAAGCAGGAGTTTGCACATGGTGCAGTTCTTGTGAAAGCCCTGCCAGTTGTCACGGTGGGTAACCTAAAAATGAAAAACCCTGTTGTATGGGATTATCCGTTGCCACTTTTTTGTTTTCCAGATTTGGTGCAAAGTAACAGATGTATCCTCTGTCTGTGCTGTCTTGGGTGATTCTTCTGCTCCACGATCCCAGTTGTCTGTGGGCAAACACACCAAACCACCAAGAGGAGGAGGGAGCTGTTGCCCTGTTTGGGTGGTGTGTGCACAGTTCTGGGTGGGCTGTGGAGGATGCAGGTGGGTAACCAGACACAGCTATCTCCTGGGAAACAAATCTCTCTGCAAGAATCCTTTTCCAGACAGAGAAACCTCTGTGGGTTCCTCACTTTGTGGAGCATTAACTCGCACGGTTCACGCTGAAAAGGATGTTAAAACAGTTCTTAAAAATAATTACACATAATGATCCTTTTCTCTGTCTTCGTGCTTTAAAAATAATTTATTTGCCCTGATTAGTTCATGTACAACTCAGAACTGAGCTGAGTCTTCCTTTAAATAATCCTGCTCCCAGGTGGATGCATTGTTCACCCCAGTCTGTGTGACAGGCACTTTAAAGGCTTGGTTTTCCTTCCTGATATAATTTAAATGAAGCCTGGAGCCTCTCCCCATGCGGGGGGTGAGATGCTGGGCAGAGGTGGCCAGCTGTGGGGAGGGGGCTGTGCCCAGGGCTTGCTCCCAGGAGAGAAGGAGTAAACCCTTCTGACTGACTGGAAAAGGGAAGGAAAACAGAGCATGACCCACGGGGTGGATGTTGTTGTCTGCAATGGCTCTTTTACTTTTTTTTTTCCTTCCTGATACTTCTGCAGTGTGCATTACTCTGTGGAAGAGATCCTATAGCATTGGCTCCCTCCCTGCTCCAGACAGATGGTAACTGGTAAGCTTTGATTTCTTTCCTTAATTATAGTGTCTCAGTGCAAAACTTCAAGAAGATCTTTAAAACACTGCTGATTATTAAGAACTGCACTCCCTGCTTGCAACGTCATTTCTTGACATTACTCTGACTTGCCTTTTTTCCTGCCTGGAGAGGTGAATAAAGCAAGCTTTTGTAGTTTTCCTCTTTAGACTTTAAATAATCCTGTGTTGTTCCTGCTTTGGTTTTACGTGTTTGCTTTCCCTCTCACTGGAGACCTGGTCTCCCACCCCCTCCTGCCGTCCCCAAATGCAGTGAGGGTTTGGAAAGTGCTGTTTGTTCTTCTCACTCCACTGTTTATGATGCTGGGCAGTGATGCATTCAGATTATCACAGCACGGGTAAAATAATACCCACTTCTTCACTTACATCCTATTACTGCCCCTCAGAGAGCCCTGTCACTTAGATTTCTCAGGGGAGAGCCAATGACATACGGTCTTCTGATTTCAAATACAAACTGTTGTGTGGAGATTTAAAAGATACCCTAATTTATTTTGAAATGGCCTGTAATGTGCTGCTACTTTTCTGATCGGTTTATTAGGCTGTGATTTTTCCATCTAGCTCCTATTCCCAAAGCCAACCAAATGATCATGATTTACTTAGGACATCTGTTAAATGCTGGGCTGTCTGGGGAGCAAAGCAAGGGAGCTGCAGTCCTGATGGGAATATTGAAGGAAAGCAGTGTAACCAACTGTGATCTCCCAACAACAGGGCAGTTTGAGCCACAGCCTCAGTGTATTTCTTCTGGCTTGCATGGCTTTTGCACATAAATGTGTACATCTCTGAAAATGCTATGATTAACTGCTGTTATTTAATATATTTATCTCAAGACTGCCTCAAGCCTTTTAGATCTATTGCTTTGATTTTTTTATTTTTTTTTCCCTCTAACAGGAGCAAATCTGGAGCACAAGCAGGAGCACTGACAGGATGCTGGGACCTGTTTGATTCCCCCACCCACAAATGGTGGGATATTTCTGTTTTCAGCTGTCACTATTAGTGTACTCTCAGTTCTCCTCCCCTCCACCCCCAGTTGAGACCAGTGCTAAGAAGGTTTTTTGATTCTTTCCTAGCAGTTGAAGCAAACCCTGCTGCACTTCAGCTTCCTCCTGCAGGACAGATTTACTCTCTGTGGTTACCCTGTGGTTGCCACATGTTAGTTACATTAAAGGCAGTGCTTCCATATCTAATGAAACAGAAATCCATGAGATGTATGAAAACCTTCTACTGTTTTCAAGAACATTTCCTGTTCTCCCCTCTCTGCCCCCCCTAGTTTCATGAATATGGGTTCAGTCTGTTGGAAGGGAGCTTTCAGTGTCAGGCTAAGTTGTTAAAATATATCCTCCTCGTTTGGCTTCTGGCAGTTGCAATAAGCAGGAGAACAGAGGTGATATTCCTATTTGAAGAAGTGTGATGGGTATTTATCTGTGAAATGTGAGCCACTATCCAGGGTTCTTAATTGTTTGATGGCATTGCAAAAAGCACACCGAGAGTCAATAAGAGTTCTACCTGTGCAAAGATGATTGAAATCCATACAGAGATGTGCTCTGAAGGGGATGAGGTTTGATACCATTAAATACGTGGCCAGAGACAGTGAAATCTGCTCTGTTTGTCTGTTTGTATCTGAAGAACAAACCATAACCTGAATAGAGGGTTAGAAAAAAGTATTCAAAACAATTTCTAGGTGTGTTAAAACACCAATTCTCATGAAGAGTTGAAGAAGCAGCAGATGTTTAGACACCTCAGCCAGAAAACAAACAGTAACTGACTCTCAGAGACTTGAAATGGTCTGTGCTTTTGCATTCATCAGTTCTGTTGTCATAATAGGAAGTTTAAGAGCACACAGGGCAGGAAAAAAGCTTTTTTTGGTTTTTTTGGTTTTTTTTTTTTTGGCTTATAGTTTTTCAAGTGGATGGATCACTGTGTAGGAGGGCTCAAATGACTCTGAGAGCTGGGAGCTGGAGCTGGGAGTGCTGGCTCCCTCCAACTGTTTGAACTCTCCACAGAGTCAGATCACTTTGTCTCTGGGATTCAGTATAAGGTTTAGTCAGAGATGAGGGCAACAGAACTCCTTCATGAGTCATCTGCTTAATCCCACTCCAGACAGAGGGCTCTTCCTTTTGCTCTGTTAGTCTGCCTGTAGCTCTGTTGTCTTGCTGTTAGATGTGTTGGTTATTGCTGGTTTGGGTTCTTTTCTTTTTTTTTTTTTTTTTTCAGTCTAAATTAGGTTCTTTTTTCTGTGCTTTCAGTTCTTACAGTGGTGGCATTTTCAACCATTGCAAGGATTTTTTTACCCCTCCGGGGTAGCCCTGGCTTGTGCCATGCTCAAAGAGATTACTTCCAGTCCTGAAGGGAAAACTGTCTGGGAGGTTTCCCATGAAGAAGCTGATCTAATCCATTTGAGCTGGTAAAAGACTTCTGTGAGCTTTGCAATGTGCCAGACTCTGCCTTACAAGTAATACATGTCACTTCTATAGCGAGGCAACAATCATTTAAAGTGAGGGTGATATCTAGAGGTCTGTAGGTCTGTGACCCAAGAGAAGCTCTCCTGGCAGCAGCTGGAAATTTCTCCAGTGAAATCCCAAACCCTTTGGGAGATTCCAGGCTTTGCTGCCAACCTGAAACCCGAGTTAGGGTTTGGTAGGTCTATGAAACTTTCAAGAGAGCAGTGGCCAGTTTTTTATTTCAGTTGAGTTTCACAGCGGTGCCACAGGTTCATTTAAATGCTGAATATGTGGAAATGAGCTCCTCTCCTTCCATGTGAATGTTAATTTAGTGCACTTTGTTTAGCTGCGATGGCAACACAGTTTTTGGAAGCGTTCTGTGTGCATTAGTCATCAATATCTGAGCAATGTTTCTATTGTGCTCATCCGCCAATGGTCCTAAAAAGCATCAGCAATTCATCTGTTCCAGCTGGGACAAGAAAGCCTGACAAACTGCAGTGCTGCATTGAAAAGCAACTAAAAATGGAATCATAGGGCATGTTTATTGTATTTTCATGACTGCAGCAGTCGGGGACTGATTTTCTAGCATACTGCAGCATTTGGGATTACCACTGTGGGCTGTCCTGTTTCATCCCACGAGATGACTCAGTTGGAAGTCAACTCTTGTGCAGGATTGGCCTCTGACTGGTACTGATGAGGGGGAGGGAGCTGTATTCCCATCCAGCTACCTGGCATGGTGCTAGTTTTACTTTGACAACCTGGTGCTAGGATGACAATCCCCCATAGTGTTGAAGAGTTTGTGCAGCACTGAATACTTACAGGTTCAGACTAAGAGGATTATGTCAGGAGGTTCAACTGAGGTCCTGAGCTAGAACCTCATGGATCCAGGTTTGACTTCTGCTGCGAGAGCATTGCCTGGCCTTGTGCTCAAAGTGTTACCAGAGGTTTAGTTTCTCTCTGCAGGGTGAATATGTTATTTCTCCATCTGCCTGTCCTTTATTTCTCTACTTAAATGATGAGTGAGGAGGGGTCTTAATCAATGAAACAAGAGAGGGGTCTCACAAGCTGACTTCAGCTGCCTGGTATTTTAGTGTCTGTGTCCAATAGGCTCTTCCAGAGGCTGAATCAGAGCTGCTAAATGGCAATTCCTGTTCTGAAGTGCCTTGGTTAAAGCTGGTCTTTGTGAATCCCCCTTTTTCCATCACACTTACATCAACTGCCCTGTCCACCAGGGACACCAGAAATGCCATTGCATTTTTGCCATCTGTTTTCAGGACAGTCACCTTGGAGAGAGGTGTCTCTTCCCCACTGCAGCCTTGCCCTGTGTGGTGCTCCTGCACTGAACCCCGTGCTGCTGGACCTGGGGGAACCTGCTTGCAGAGGAGTTGATTTCCCTGCAATTTATCAAGAGGAAGACAAGACATAAGAAAATTCTGCAGAGCAATGGTGCCCTGCATCTCCTCCTGGCTAGAATTGCCCTAACTGGCTCCTCCATATGCTTATGAGCAGGGGGACTGGGACTGGAAGGTTTTTAAGGTCAGCACCATCTATTCAGAACAAGAGGAGAAGGTGTGACCTTTCTCAAATGGTAAGCTTTGTCAGTGCTCCCATTGGGATTTTCCCCCAGGTGACTGCTTAAATGTCACTTGTGATAAGCCAGGGGGATTGGAAGGAAGCACTCTGAACTTCCCTTTCTCCTTGGTGAGGCAGCACGGGGAGATTCTAATTGAGGTTCTGTGTTTTCCTAAAGTTGAAAACATCAGAGAAGCGACTAGAAATGTATTTTTCATACGGCGTCTGTTTTGTAAAAGCTGTAGTTCTTGAAGATGTCTGTTTCTTTAGCAATGAAAAAAAAAAACCAACCCTGTATAGCTGCAATTAACACTGCAGCAATAACTCAGTGGCATACATTCCTCGTGTTTATTGATTAGTGAACAAGCCCCCTGGGGTTTACATTGCTTCCAACACATTTGGTTCCAGCTGAATACCTGCAGTGTGCATTGATCTAAGCGTGTGATTTCTCCTAAATATCAGCCATCCTATTGCACCACAGCTATGTATGTGCTGGTGTGGCAAAACCAAGTGGCTGAAAATGAAAAATCATCATGTGAAAAATGAAAGGGCACCTGTTCCAGTCTCTGTTGACGTCCATGAGCCCTCTCTGTCACATTGAGGTTACACCTGCGTAATTCACTTGGCTTCAATAGAGCAACTTCTGATTTATATTTGCATGTGTGAGAAGAAACTGAAATCCCTCAGGGGCTCTGGCAGCTCAGTTCTTCAAAGAATCAGCTCCCTGCTGCAGAGGAGGACCAGATACCGAAGTTCAAAATGCATGGATGCTTATTTCTTTACAACTCTTGTTTTCTTTGTGAGCATGAACTACAGATCATTGCACAGGCATTTCCAGTATAGGTGTGGCTGCAGTAGTTGCTGCTCATCCTTTTGAAGGAACCTGTGCTTACAAAACAGAGCAGGATGTGAAAGCAGATGAACATGCTGTCCAAAAGGACCCAGTGTGGCCAGCTGGAGTTCAGAGGTTAGGAACAGAGGGTGAGTTGCTGGGCAGGAGAAAGGCTGGGTGTGGTGGGTCACTGAAGGTGTAGCTGAGCACCCTGCTATGGCTCAGGCTGTGCTCTGATGCTGAAGGGACAGTGCAAGTGGTGGAGCCAGGCAAAGGGCAGATGGATATGAAGGAGGGGAAGGCTACAGGGAGAGAGAGCAGTGCTGGTGCTGTAGGAGTAACAAGCTGGATGTGTTTCAGCTCATCAGCCGCTCGTCTATTTTAAAGTTGATATTAAAGGATGAAATAGCGTGTGGCAAGCAGGATGGAGGTACAGACAAGCTCTCAAATCAGCATCGAGGTGCAGGGTAATTCTACATTTCTATTCATAGTTGTGTAGCAGAAAAAGCACAGGAGGCATGTGGAAGAGTGAGAAGAGCCTGATAAGCAAATGAGGGAGCATTAATACACCAGGAATGGGGAATTTTTTCTCTCGGCTGCAGGAAGTGTTGGTTCTTACCAAGCATGGAGATGCCACACACACAGTGCTGCCTTTGCTTTCATCTGCCACAGCCTCCCCCAAAACTTGCCAGGAAGGGTTGTGCTGGGAGGACTCTGGCTGTGCTGCCCAGACATGGATTGGACTGGTTCTACAAACTGCAGAGCAGCTCTGTCAGGGCTCTGGTACTTGAGCTCCCCTTGCTGTAGCCTAACAGGGATGAGACATTGACCTCTCAAGTTCCCTCCCAAAACTACTTCTCTGTAATCCAAGAAGTGTCCCTCTTCCTTTGCTCTAGGGGACTTGATCTGGCCACGGTTTTCTGCAAAGACCCGAAGAAATGTCTTTTTTCTGAAATGTGGGATTTTTTACATGCAGCTTTTCTTTCTCTTGTGCTGTGTTTTAATGAACGCTGCAGCAGCAGGAGCCAAGAAGGCTGTGGCAGGACTGCAGATGAGGGTCTGAGGATGTCACTCTCGTTAAAAGCCAGGGCTGAGGCTCTGGTGGCAGGAGGCTGGGACGCAGAAAGCGAGGAGGGCTTCACCCTGAGCTCACTCAGAGCAGTCGTGGCTGTTGCTCTGGACTGTGGAATAAGGAGCAGCCTCGGAGGTTCATTAGGCCCTTGCCTATTAAGGGCTTTAAAAACCGGGGTCAGGACCTTGAAAGAGATCTGCAGGCTGGGAGTGAGCGCAGTGTGTGCTCTGTCTGTGCAGCCAGGGGAGCGGTCTGGGTCAGCTCCACGTGGATCAGTGCCTGTGGTACAAAACCACCTGGAATTAATTGAAAACACTGGTGGCCATTTTCAGCAGAGAGGCAGCAGCAGGCCAGGAGACTGGGAACACACTGCCCTGATCCCCTGGTTACGCTGGAGGAGGCACGTGTGGGAGGTTTAGGCTGACACTTCCCACGCCGTGTGTGCTTTGTGAACTTTCATCTCCGGGGCTGTCAAGGAAAAGCCTTTCATTGTAGTTTTATTTGCTTGTAGTGTAGTTACACGCATTTATTTTGGATGTAAGAAAGAACTTCGTTAAAATGGGTGTGGTAAAGCACTGGAACGTGTTGCCCAGATTGGTAGTGGATGCCCCATCCATGGAAACATTCCATGTCAGGTTGGATGGGTCTCTGAGCAGCCCGATCTCATTGAGGATGGCCCTGGTCGTTGCAGAGGGGTTGGACTACATGACCTCTCAACATCTAATCCAACAAATTCTATGATTTATTCTCACTCTAACCATACTGTCCCGAAAAGAAGGCACTGCTTAGAATGAAGACAGCTTCTTAAATTCAAATGTGGCTTTTCTGCTCTTAGGTACCTCTCTTTCCACAGGCCACGTGCATGGCAGAGTAACTGTGGGATACAGGACTCTACTTGTCAAGCCCACGGAGATAAGGCTCACCAGAAAACTGCCTCAAGTTTGGCCAGGAATTTTAGGTGAATTCCAAATGTCATTAGGAGGATTTATTGGTTTGTATCTGATGAACAGTGTCCTTTGTTTCCTTTCTATTCTTTGGCTTATGATTGTGAAAGAATATCTAGTGGAAAGAATGCTTGTTCACAGCTGGTGGCTTTTGGTGGTCCCTTAAGGAAGGCTCTGTACTCTTTGCTGATGAGGCCACTGATATTTTAGCACACAGAACAAAGATAGGATGCTCTGAATATTTATCAGTGTAATCAAGGAGAATTACCCAGATGTCCTGTACTTCATTTGGGAAGTACAACTAGATATAAATAATAAAATCAGTGCATTGCAACATTGATTTTTGTTGGCCTCAGAATCTTGGAGGAGATGAGTGACTTCCTGCTACAGGAGAGTCACAACTGGAAACCAGGTGGGACTGTAGCTGCAAGTCTGAGGAGTATAAGGCAGAGAAAGGATGCTCTAGTCAGTGTATAAGAGGAATGGATTGTAACTGGCATTAGAAAAGTCAATTGAAGACTGACCTGCGCTGAGATGTAACTCCTGCTCTGTTGTGTGCCTTGGTTGTGGCAAAACAGGGTTTATTGTGCCAGTGGCAGAAGAAAGAAGCCTCTTGGTTCCAACTCTCTTGACAGTCTATTCTGCTCCAGATTTTCAGTTCTTTCACCTATTCTTTCCTTCCAGCATCTCCCCTGGCTTTCTGCCAGGCCATGTTGTCCTGCAGAAGAATTTTGATTTACTGTTCTGTGGAGCTGGGCCTTTCCCCTCTGCCCTCCTCCTTTGGCAGGTCTTGCAGAACACCCCTGGTACCCCCCAACTTTCTGACCAGGAGAGAGATCTGTTGGCCCCTGGTCCAGCCAGTTTTCCCAGTGCTATTTCAATCAGTGCAGGGCTTCCATGCTCAGTATTTCATCCAGTGTTCTGGATGAAGTCTGAGGCTGCAGCTCATACATACACAGAGAGAGCTGCTGGACCAGTATTTCTTCTGTCTCCTTTTCAGCTTATAGAGTCATAGCTATAAACTGAATCTCAGAAAACTGAGGTTCCAGGTCCTGGAAGTAGGGCAATGATTTGGAATTGGTTTTTTCTCTTGCTGTGTGTTCCACCCAGGTGTGGTGGCTTTCTCCTTGCTGCAGAGGAGGTAGGGGCTTGTGTTCTTCAAGGGGAAATTCCTGTTTGGGGTAATGCAAATGAAAACACCATGTGTGTCCTTTTTCATTCAAATTACATACAAAAAAATTGGTGATATGAGACATGAGCAAAGGCAGAACAGAGCCTAGAGTCTTTAATCTTTAAAATCTATTTTACATGATTAAAAGGATCCTGCCTAGAGAAAAGCAAGACTGGCTATTTATATCTCCATTCTTCTCCCCACTGCTCCCCCTTTTTTTCCCAGAAAATACTGCACAGTCTTTCACATCTGAAAGACCACGGCTGGCTGCCATTAATTTTAATGCTAAATCCTCATCAGCATTTCAAAACATCATGAAAATGTCTAAGAAACTGTCTTCTAGTAGCTTGAAAATATCGCAGGCAGCAACCTAAATAATACTGTAAGTGCCCTGGTAAGTACAAGAGCACATGCTGGAAAGGAAAAGAGAAAAATAAAAGGCTTTAGACCACCAAGCAAACGTCAGTTCTACAAAGCAGGCATAAATGGATTGCAGGATTTCATGGATGCTGAGAGTTTGAATTACTGACTGAGCTACACCTCACTTACAGAAAATGTGGTTTTCTTTTTTAGAGAATGCATCAAATATTGAATGCTGGTTTGCTGTGCAGTCTGCTCCGTGGACAAGTAGATAAATAACCTTACATGGAGGGTCCTGTTTAGGCTGACAAATGCAATTAAATGAATGGAATATGGCCAGGACCCCCATATTAGTGCTCTGTTACCCTGCATTGGTGAGGATGATGGATGCCAATTAGATTGAAATGAATGGTCATAGGTTAAACAAATGATGACTCTGATCAAAGCACCCCTCCGTCAGCAAGGCGTTCAACCTGTCCTAAACTTCAACACATGGGTTTAAGTCCTGCTTAAAATCGAGCCTAAGTAATTTCCTGCTTGGGGAAGGGCTGGGCCACACATTTTTGGGTTTATTTTTTTTTTTTTAGTTTGCAGTATCCATGCTTACCTAGTGCTCTGTGCAGAGGTTCCATCGAGAGGGTTCTGCATGTGCCAAATTTCTCTGGGGGTTCAGGACCTGCTATTGCTGTCTCATGCTCCTTTGTGTTTCTAGTGCTCCAGTAGCTCTGGGGAACTGGGGGAGGATTTCAAAAGCTTGTGCTATTTCTGCTTTCACTGCTGGTGCTTTCACTGCAGTGTTGCCCTGCTCTGGGTTGGCAGCAGAGGGCTGATGAGTGGTCCTTCTTTGGTACCAAGTGGGATGTTGCCAGTTGAAGATGATTGTCCATACTGTTAGTTTTGCAATAGTGATTTTTTTTTTTCCCCTTTAATGAATATTTTTAACTATTGCCAAGTCTTTCTGGTTTTGTAAGTCTTAAAATGCAATTTTTATCCTTCTCTTTCTAAGAGATTTGCAAATTTACAGCCCCATTTTAATAATAATTAAAAATAAATAAAAAAAGGTATGATTTATCAAGAACAGGGGTGGAATAAACCCTATTGTTTTTTCCCAGTTTGTATAGGAACTGGGAGAAGAACTTTCTCCAAGCAAATAGTCAAAATGTCAGCTTAGCTGGGAAATCCCAGGGTTTGGGAGAAGTGTAGAGTTAAAAACAAAGGCAGAGATGGGAAACTTCCTTCAGCTGCTGTGCTGCTTTTTCTCTCTTTGATTAAACATCAGGTTTAAGTATCATCAACAGTGTGAATTCTGAAGAATACAAGAGAATGCACTTCAGGTTAGAAAGCTTGTCTTTTATTCAGGTATTTAAAAAAAGCAGCCACTAGACTATTCTTGAAATAAATCACTGAGAGGGTTAGGCAGAGGCTGGAGGTGCACACTGCATTTTTCATCACCAGCTCCTTGTAGCCAAGGTATGTTGTCAAGACTAACCTTGGAAAAGCACTTCTCTCTCCTCCCTGTGCAGCTCTCCATGGTGACATCATTAATGTTGATGGCTATAATTGACCACAAAGCACAGACCTTTAGTCCCTACCTGATCTCTCCCAGTGTTTATACACTGCTGGCCTGACCACACAGCAGACTAATGAGCATTACACTTGACAAATATTGTCATGCCTAAACAGGAGATAGTGATTCTGCTAAGACAAGCAGCAAGCCTGGGGGCACGTCACGCTCAAATAGGAAAGTTAGGAATTAATATTAATTCTCTTCCGCTCACCAGGGGCCTGATCCAGATCCCTGATGTCAGTTCAGTCTTTTCCACTCTGAGCTTCACTTCCCAGATATGAAGGAGCCCCTTAAAACAAAATACAATCAAATAGAATAATACTAAATTTGACACTAATGGCAGATGTTGCAAACTGTTTTTTAACTGGGATCAGGACTGTTCCAGTAGCTGAACGAGGTACTGATTTGAGATGGAAAAAACCCAGGTCCTAATTCCTTCTAGATTTAACTATCTGGAGCCTTGGTAAGTGTTGGATAGTATTCCAAATTTTATGTACTAGAGCAAGACATGGTGAACAATTTAGAAGAAATGGGAACCTGTGATTCTGTTTGCTTTGAGCCTGTTGTGTAAAGCTCTGTGTGGCTGCTGGATACAGCCTGTGTGCAGAGCTTTGGGAAAACTCCCCTCTCCCCATACCAAGGCTGCTCATAAATCCCTGGGAATTGTAGTATCCATGCTGCTGAGTTGCCTTCTCCCTGCTACCCTTGCATTTTTCCTGATTAGAAACAGCATCAAAAGTTTTAATGACTTCTTGAGGTTCTCTTTCTATGTGCCATAGTGTATTTTTATTTTATATAATTTAAAATAGAGAGCAATTCTTGGGAAATGAAGTCCTTTGGAGGATTGTCCTGTTGGCAGGAGATGATTTACTGGGATACATGTCTGGGGCCAAGTCAAACTGAGCCAACAGATGCAAGTGGACCTCGGTGTAGGTCAGGCCTAAATGCAGCCCAGAGGGTTTTGCCTACTGTGGCTGCAAGCAGCACATCAGCTGCTGGGGCAGACGTGCTCAGAAGTTTGAGGGCACAGTCCTGAGGCCCAGGGAGCACCCAGGACTGCCAGCACTGCCTGGGGTGTGCAGGGGTTCCCTGGCATCCCTGCCTCAAGCATGCCCCGTGTGCTCAGCCAATCTCCTCTGGATCAGATGTGATCCTTTGCATCAGGATCTGCTAACTTAGCCTTTTGGGCTAAATGGAGGGGAAAAAAAATTAGTTTATAATCTGAAAGAGCGAGGACTCTTTTTCCTTGCAGTGCTGGAAAGCAGGTGCAGGGAATGTTTTCCTCCAGCCTTGCTTACTCTCCCCATGGAGAGGACACGCTCTGTGCACCCACACAGCCCCCAGGTCCCTGGGATACGTGGCCAGGCCCTCAAACCACGCTCAGGGTGAGCAGTGAGCAGTAATTGAGCTGTGCATCGTCTGAGGACTGCCTTGATCCGTGATGTTTGCTGTCAGCAGGGTCCCACTGGGAACTGCTGCAGACGTGTCGATGTTCTGCTTCCTCTGCAGAGAGGCCCTGAGCTGCCAGGGCAGCTTTTTATCTCAATATCACCTCGTTGCTTTCACCTGTGTGCTATTAAACTGCTAATATATCGGGGGGAAAAAACTCATCCAGGAGACTGTACCAGGAATACATAAATGAGGTAGCTGTGTTATCCTCAGCAAAATATTATTGTTATTAAAGGTTCCCACCAGATACTCGGGCAGCTTGTGTTACAAAGGCAAAGCTAACATTTCATTATAGCAAGATATATATCCATAATGGATTGCAATTTACCAAAATACACAGAGGGGCCCAGATTTGTCAGTGTGCATTTGCTCTGCGAGAAATGCATCTCACTAAAAACCAGATGTCAGAATTAACAGTGGAGCTTTCACAGCGTAGGGAAGAAAGCTGACATTTCCGAGCTGGCAGTCCAGCTGTGTTAACAGTGTCAGGGAGCCTTTGTGTCCTTAAGCACAGTGTTTAGCAGTAGAACTGCATTAGGAGTTTATTTAAATTATAAGTGGTGGGAAATCGCTGTGTTGGTGGCAACAAGTGCCATCAAGGGAGATCCCGGATCCCCTCTTCCCCCCTTCAATATTTTCTCTCTTTCCATTCACTTGCCGTGGTCCTGTCTAGCAAAATTGCAAGAGGTTGTAAGAATTACTTCAGTTCTGAGGAAATTGCTGGTGATGATTGTCAGGGTCAAGATTTGGAAGGGGATGAGGGAGACAGGCATTTGAAAGCTCTTGCAAATGTCTGAGTAATTGTTCTGAGACATAAATTATTGATTCGTACTCTCCTGTTTTCTAATGTGCTTTATCTTCCTGGTAATTTAACCTACTTTCCAGAGTATTTTTATCTGTAATTTTCTAGAACCTGTATTACCCGTGTATTTTATCTCTTTCTCCTGTTCTTAGATGTTAGGTAGTGAGTCAGGGCACTGATTAGCTTGACTAATTTGTTGGCATAGCTTTGTCAGGGGAAAAAGGATGTACATTTTTAAAAGTAAAGATAATTAACTGTTGGAACAACACAAGCACCAGTGGATTCTCCAGTACTAGCAATCATAATGTCAGGATGCGTGTTCTCCTAAGAAATGTCTCTAGTTTTCCACTGGCACTAATTTTTGGCAGCCCTGTGGCCTGTACTATATGGAAGATGGACAATCTTGATGGTCCATCATGTCTTGGGACTTCCCAGACCTGGTGCTTGGGCACTGTGTTTTAGCTCCGTTCCTGCTTGCAGGAGAGGATGGGAGGAAGGGTTTGGCCATGGGCAAGGTCCAGGCCTTGAGGAGCCTGTCCTGCTGGAGATCTCTATCTCAGGTCACATCAGACTAAGGGCCATGAGTTACTCGTGAAGTGGTGGGGAATCCTGGCTCCTGGAAGGCCCCTGGGGTCTCTAATCACTGGTTGAAATGCGAATTGCAATCTCACAGAGCCTCTCGTGGTATTTGCTAGAGCAGATGCTGCATCAAAGGGTGCTGATATGGGATTGCCTGCTCCCTGGGGACCCTCCCTGGGGATACTGCTGGATGCAGGGGCGCAGCATCCTGGAAGAGCATCCTCTCCCTGCTGGGCTGAGGGGCAGGACAGGGCCAGGCAACCAGAAAAAGAGGGAGTAGAAACATGGGAGAGATGCTCTCAGGGAACCCTGTGTTGACATCCCACTGATAACAAGGGTTGGTGTGTTTATCTGCAGGTGCTGTCCTGGTCCTGGCCACTAGTATTTGAGGAGCCCAGAGGAGCTGGGTGTGGCTGTACTGGGCTGGGAGCAGCATTCCATGGCACAGGCAGGAGGAAGCGCTCACCCACCTGCGGAAAAGGGAGAGATTCAATTTCAGAGCAAGATCATATTTCCTCTTTAAAATCCAGATAGATAGAGATTGCTGTTGACCCCAGCAGCATTCTGTGACCTTATCTACCACACAGATACTTTCCTGAGGATTTCTATTAGAGAGGCGGGCCTGGGGCTCGAGGGGTGAGTGTGGAGGCGATGCCGAGGTTTGAACCCCCCTCCCACGCTGAGCAGAGGTGGCTGACTGGCTGAAATAAGGGGAGGATCATCTGGAGGGAAACATCTCCCTAAAGCCAGTGCAGAAATGTTCAGTAAATCACTTGAGCGTGATCTCGAGCATCTCTTGAAATGTTTTGCTGAAGGGGGGCCCGGCAGAGGAAGAAGTCCTTGGGCAAACTGCAGTGTATAAATACCTCTGCTGTGAGTGTAACTAAGGCCACAGTGCTGTCACACAATGCAGTCAGCAATAAATAGGTTCCTGAATTAGAGAGAATCTCTGCTGTATTTCAGATGTGACTGTTTGAGCTAAACGTATAAAATGGCCTTTCTAATAGCAGCCGTGTCTGCGTTATCTTCCTCTGAGAGATAAGCAATTATGAGAATGTTATAATGATTTCTTTAAAAAAAAATTGGGTCTCAACAGCGATTGCTTTTCCGTGCAGGAGATATTTAAACATCAGTACCTTGAATTGATTAAAAAGCTGCACTGATAATGCAATTTTGTAGCTCGTGATTTGCGCTGAGCGGTGCAGTGAATCACGATGAAAGGCTGCAGAGGAGATGCCTGGTGGGACCTTCGGCCACTTCGGTGGCTTTGAGATGGTGTGTTCATCTCACAAAGGAAGCTGCACTTGTATCTAAATTCTCATTGATAGGGAATTGATGCTCACGTGTATTTAGTGTCGTGCTCTTGTTCATTAACAGTGAACATGGGAATACCTTGCTTTGCTGAAGGGCCTCTTAGGAGAGCTGTGTTTCTAAGGGATACTCTCTATTCCTCTGCACTCTGAGGTCTTCTGTACTTCTACTTGAAGGATTTTGAATATCACACTCTTGCAATTTGCATTTCTCCTGACTGTTTATTAGTCTGAGCAATTACATGTATTTTTCAGACTTTCCCAAGTGCAAAATAGATCTTTTCACTTGGATAGCTAACTGCTAGAAAACAAAATCTCCCAAATAACAGAGACAATCACTGAATTCTTGGATCATAGAAGAATTTGTATCTGCTCCTTGAGTCACCTTGAATCAGGGCCTTATTTATTCAAGCCCTCTTGGAGTCTGTTCCCTTGTGGCACATAACTCTAGTGCTGGTTTATGAGTAAGGCTAGAAGAGAGATGCTGATGGTTTAAGTGTGTTCATGTTAAGGGCAGGGTCAGGATGCACATTGCTGTAAGCAGATGGAGCAGTTACCATGCTGAGCAGGACTCTGTCACTCTCTTCTTTTAATTCCTTTTTGCACTGTGTGTAAAAACCAAAACAAGAACAAAGAAACAACAGAAGGGGGGGTCAGTCTGGTGTGCCTCTGAGCTGCAGTTTGAGCATCATTAATTTCACTTCTGCTTGAGGTGACACTTAGGCCTAGAATCCTTCTGTACCCTGCCTCCTGTAATTAGTCTGCTGCCCCCTCCGTGGGGTCTCCACCATCTAAATCCGTGTCTCCGAGCAGGTACTGACAGCCCCCTCGTGTTAAGTTTTGTAAACACTAATTTGTGACATCTCCCGTGGCTTGAATCAAAGCGCTCGAGTAAAAGTAATAATGCGACTGTTAAGGGGAACGTTGCAGAAGAGAGCGCCTGTCACCTGCCGCTAAAGGGATGTGACACCCAGCGCGTTTCGGGAGACGCTTCTAATGAGGAGGCACCGCCGCTCGCACAGCCCCGGCGCTGCCACGGCTCCTGCCTGGCACGGGGGGGAATGTTGCTTGGTTTGAGCCTGGTTTGCGTTTTGCTCAGGTGCACATCGTAAAAGGAGGAGAATGACCTGGTTGCTGCAAGTCTCTGTGTGAGTGGCGGCTGTGAGATCCATCGGTGCATCCGATCACGGAGACCAAAACCCCGTGTTGGACACAAAAGTGTCTCCCAGCCCTGTAAAACTTACAGTTTAGCAACCAGAGACATCATGCTGTGTGAATTCCTATCCCACGAGAGGAGCAGGGAACAGGGGGAAGTGCCTGAAGGTGTTGAGTGTGTATGATCTCCAGGCTGGGAGGGGATGGGTGTCACCGCTGAGGGGTGGGTGCCCACTGGGTCTCACCAGCGTGAAAACTTGACTGGTAGGCAGTGGTCTTGTGCTGAGTTGTCCAAATCTGCACAATGCAGTGATTGTGTGGAGAGCAAAACCCGAGTGGTAGGGAGAGAATGGTGACAGGAGGAGAGGTGATGCCCAAGGAACAGTCTGCACAACTCAGCTGGGGCTGAAGGTAAGAGGTGAAGGCAGGAATGCAAGAAACATCTCTGCACCTTTGGTGTAGAAGGAGGTGGTTGTTTTGCTTCTTTGACCCATGAGTGCTCTTGAGCCTCCTAGAGACTGCGATGGGTGGTAAGTGATTGCACAGAGGTGCTGGGTAAGTGGGATGCACCAGGCCCTGGGAGGTAATGTCTCCTTCTGCTCCTTCCCCCAGGCTGCCTGACGGGTGCTGTGGGGACCCAGCTGCCCCTCTTGCCCTGATGCCCTGCACTGGGAGGAAGTGACTGTTTGTGGGGCCAAAGGTACCAGTGCTCCCCAGCTGCAGCCCTGGCCCCACTGAGCAGGTGCCAGGGAGAGCTGCCACAGAGCACGAGGGCAGGGGCACAGCTGGCCCCGGGGGCAGGATGGCAGCTCCACTGGTGGACCCACAGCAGCTCCCTTGGGTCATCCCAACCACACCACTCCCCATTAGTGAGTGGATTTGACCTTGCAGGGCAACTCACGAACCCAGTGGTTAAAGTCTGGTTCTGGTGCAGAAGGCAGCAGTGCCATGCACTGGCCAGCTCTTCCCATTTCTAGTGCTCAGTAATCCTTTATTATTATAGAATCATAAAATTATTAAGGTTGGAATAAATCTTAATAAACCTTTTCGGGTGCTCTTCCATCAAGAATGTTTCCATTTTCTTTCTTTTATTTCCTTTGTAATTTAATTTAACTGAAAAATGCACTTTTCTGATTTCTCTATTCATTTATGATTAGGGGAAACCTCATGTAGTAAGTCTGAATGCTTCTACCATGGAAATATTTAGTACCAGCTCTGGCATATTTATGTTGGCTCCCTGATTAGACAATGTGCCAAGCTGTCCTTCGTGGCCTTAATTATCGCAACTTCAGGCCAGCATTGGCTGCTTACAACATAATCCCACGGCCTAGAGTGAACCCTGAAAATGCTTAATTAAATGACATTCCACAACAGATTAAGGAGTCAGAAGCCCAAGATAAAGAAAAAGGGAGACTGTGACTATAGGAGTGGCAGGTGCTCTTCCCATTCAGGATAATGCTCCTGACACGGACTGTTTCATTTTGAGCACGTTAAAAAAACAACATTAATTGGTAGCAGTTTAGGGTTTGCGCTTGGCTTCTCCCATTTTCAGTGGAGAGCGATTCAGAGAGATCCTGTCTCGGGCTGGAGTGTAATTTTGCCCCAGCTGGGGCTGTGCTCGGGCAGTTTGCCTGTCCCTGTAACTGTGTGTGAGTTATGGCTCGGGCAGAGCCCACTTGTGTGAGCAGGCACTGCCAGCCCAGCCACAGAACATGGCAGAGTTGCACCAGCTTCCCCCAGCTTGCCTGGCTGTGCCAGGGAAGGGCTGCAGGACAGGCACCCTCGAGCAGCTTTTACAGCAGTGGCCAGAGACTTTGTGCACTTTGTTTTAGGTACCTGGATAAGGCCCTTTGCCAAAGTCAGCCTTTGGATGCTTTTGCTGCTTTGCAGTTCTGAAATCCAGGGTGAACTTCAGGGTTGGACACCAAAAATCTGTTGCTTTTTTTTTTTTTAAATTATTTTTAAAAAGGGAAAACAGTACCTTTTCTCCATGTAAAAACTAGTGTGCAGTTACTTGGAACAGACAGGATCACACTGTGTCAGGGAGCCCTGCGGGAGCCAAAGCCCACGTGTAACCACAGAAGATCAGCACACAAATACAAACACTGAGATAATGTCACAGTGCACAGATTAGGGCCCAAATCTTCAGCAAATCTGTTCAGAGCTAGGAAATGACAGTGCACAGGGCACGTGCAGCACACTGAGCATGGCTTGTTCAGAGGCCCATCAGTAAAGGCAGTTATTGCTAATATTGTATTTTATCATATTATTCCTCAATTATTTGCTCCAACAACTCTCTTGTCTTGGCTGAACACACTGGCTGTGCAGAAGCTGACCTGACGTGATTTCTTCTTTGCAAAGAGAAGCAGATTGTGGTGGAGTGTTGTCATGTTTCCAGGGGTTTGGTTTGTAGAATTTATGTCCTTCTCCAGTCCTACAATATAATTTCAGCAATTAAAGTACAGGAGGAGGGAGTGAGTTAAAGGTCCCTGCTAACACAGAGAAAGCCATCAGGGGCAAACAAAATGCAGAGGGTCCGAGCAAGGATCGTCCCTGGCTGGTGACTCTGGTCCAGGGGAGGTGGAGCAGTCCCAGCCTAATCCCCAGTGGGCACGTGTTGCCCCCAGTACAAAATATACCACATGCTTTGACACAACTGGAAGCTTTGGGTGCACAGAGACAAGGATTCTTTTATATTTGATAGCAGCAGCAAGGCAGATTATTCCTAAACCGCGTCAGCTAAGCTGTGCGAGGGAGCGTAGCACATCAGTGCCCTATCTCAGAAATGGAGAAGGGTTTTTGCTGAGCAGGGCTATTCAAGTGATGAGTTTTTAGCAGGTGGGAGGTCCTCACTGCAGCTCAGAGGATGCACGTGCTCAACCCTTACCCTGTGGCCAGTCGTGATGGGGTGCAGAGCAGCAACCTGGAGCGTGCACCAGCATCAAACCAGCCCTAAGCCTCATCTCCTCTCCTCTGAAATGCTTTTACAGAGCCATCATCTGCCTGAATACTCCATGACTTTACCCAGCACTGTGCATTTACCAACATTAACATTTATCATCTTCTCTGGCAGCTTTCCTTTTTGCAAATGAAAAGTGAAAGAGTTTAAGAGAAGCAAGTGAAATCTGACAGCAAAAACCTCTTTTTAAGTACTCTGTGGAGGATTAACCAGGGCAATATGTGCAGCATAGAATTTTTTATTTACCTACAGGTATTCTGTGCTTGGAGTCAACAAGTCTGCAGTGATTCCCGTTCAGAACTTTATATGTGATAAAAAGCATCGTCTCAGATTTGTTTTCTTTATTGTATGTTTACTATTGCTCTTCAAACTGAAAATTCGCCTTGTTCCAGGCTGAAGACGCAGTTCTGCAGGTGCTAGAGCATCCTCAGGTTCTCCCATGACATCTCCAAGTCATCCAGCAACATGAAGCCCTTGGATGATTTGCTCTCCAACTGGGCAGAATCAAAGCCCAGCTTAGTCTTCGTGAGGCTTGTGTCTCTCTCTCTCTGTGTGTGTGCAAACGGGGACTCCCTCAGCAGCAGCAGAGCTCTGTGGGGGTGAAGCCCCAGCCTGAGCAGAGCACGTTGCCCAGGGCCCAGCTGAAGGTCTCCTTTGTGGCTGGAGCACTATAAAAGTCTTCAGATCCAGTCTTCAGCCTTGAAAGTGCTTCTTTGAAGTCTCTGGGCCTTCACTTGTCCTCCAGGCTTTCATTTAGTGCACTGTTTTATTTTTTGGTAGGGTTCTTTTTTTTTTTAAGATTTCAGGTAAGATTTCAACTAGCTGAGGTTGTAATCAAAGTATAAAATACTTTGCTTGAGTCTTAATCAATCCAAACTGTTCTCTTAAGAAGGAAAAATAAAGTCTGTTAAAGCAGGCCAGGCACTTACAAGGCAGCAGATGTTTCTCTTTATTGTCAGAACAGCAATCTTTATTAAATACCAAAGAAAGCCCTCTAAATCCAGGAAGGCAGTTGAGTCTATGCTGAGGACACCTCTTCTTCAGGCCAAACAGTCTTTTCTGAGTAATTTGTTTTTCCTGCTGATCTTTCAGTGGTGTTTCCATGACATAAAAGCAAAAGGGAAAATGAATATTTAGCTGTGGAAACGACCCGATAGTTTGAGCTTAAAAACAGAACATGGGAAGAAGGGAAAGACCTGGGATGATGCCTTTCACACCCATGCTGAGTTCTCCTTGGAGCCAGGACTGATCCAGGGCAGTCCTGGAGATGCCCCAGATTCAGCAGTGAGCTGGTTTGTCTGGTCACGACACAGTTAATGGCCAGGCACGTCTTGTCCCAAGAACATGCCTGACAGAGAGCAAACAACACGTTCCCATTGCCTGGGAATTGCAGAGCGAGGTCTCCCAAGGATGGAGGGAGCTCTTTCGGGGCTGCCTGGAGAGCACCGGGGCGTAATGAGCCTGGGAGTTTTCATTAGCATTGCTAATGGCATCTTCCACTTTTGAGAAATAACAACAAGGTTTCAGGAATTAATAAAAGGAAGATTGTGATTGACTGAACAAAGGGTGTGCCAGTCTGTGCAGCTGGGTTGTTTTAGCTGGGTAATGTCCATAGATACGGCGTTAATTTAATTCTCAGTTGAAATACTCCAGAGGAAATGTCAGATCAATAATGCAGAAAAGGGCAAAGATTTGCTAAGCCTGGCTGGCTTGTGTATGTTAACTACAGTGAGATAGATATGGATAAATGCTGAACATTAGGGTGAGTAATCACAACTGTCTTGGGTGTCTGAAAAATTTTTCTGCATAAACACTGCACAAAACAAACATGTTTCAGGGAAGGAGCTGGGTGTTAAGGTAACAGGTTGTTATTTCACACACAGCCCTGCAGTTAATATCCATGGGTTTGTTTTTTCTCTGGAAGAGGATAAAAAGCCTCATTTCAAACATTTTCCCATCCTCCCTAGTTGCTGCTGAGGGTCCCTGTGCCTATCCCTACTCTGGGGTCCTGCACCAGCACATCTTCGAGCCTGCACACGTGTGTACCAGCACCAGCTCTTGTTTTTAAATCTTGGTTTGTGTCTGGATTTTATCTGTTTTGCCACCCTGACAGATGGGTTGGTCCCACATGACTTGTGAGGCTTCCACTAGACTGGGTAGCAAAGGTGCTCCAGAAGCAAATCCCACCTTTCCTTGTCAAGAAGGACTTCTGTTCTCAGCAGCTGTGCTCAGCTGTGGTCATGGCTGGCACGCTTTCCTTGCAATGAAGACAAGAACAGACAAGTTTCTTGGCCTTTGGGCCTGAATCTCGACTATTTGACAGTTGCACAGTCATTTTTGCATGCAGCCTTTGCTAAACCACTCAGAAACCTTGAGGATTTTTTTAATTTCAGTAGCACTGTCCCTTCTGGTGCTGAGAGTGAGGGCTCTCCCAGAACCAGTGTGTGTGTGCAGAGCCTGTGTGAACACTGTGATTTCAGAATTGCCAAAACAAACAACAGGTGCCTGTGTTATTTTGCAAGGAGGAGCTCCTCAAATATCAAACTTGGGCAGAGGAGAAGCTTCCTTACCACACTGATCTTCTTACCTCAAAGGCCTCTGGGAGCCTGGGTGGTGTATTTATGCTAAACGATGTCGAGCTGGAAAATATTTTGAAATCACCTTTGATGAAGAAGCCTTTAAAGTGCCTTCCCAGCTACTTGTTCATCTGCTTAATTTCTGCTTTCAAAAAGAGTATGGATCAGTATCAGGTTTAAATACAACTGCAGAAGGCAGAGGGTGACTCAGAGAACCCATAATAGCCTTTTTCCTGGGGGCTTGGCTCACCTACTCTGGAGAATTGAACATGGGTGTAGCTACACTGAGGTCTGTACCAGTGCAAACCTGTGGTTTAGAAACATGGTGAGATTGGAAAAAAACGCTTACACCAATGCAATGAGCCCTCCTCCAGGAGCTGGGCAGGTTGCATGGGTGTCCGAGCAGAGCTTGTCACAGTGGTGACTAACGGTGGGTGTGCTGCAGCAGAGCGAGACTGTGCAGAGCACTCCTTCAACTGGGGCTTCTTCACTCACAGTACCAGCTGCTGACTTCTTTGGGGAGCTAGTAAAATGAAGGCCCCCCTCAAAGACCCAGCTCATGCCTCAGGAGCCATCCATCCATTACTTGCCATATCACAGGGCTGGCTTCCCAACAAGGTGACAATGGACGGGATCTGTCCCTGGATGGGGGATCCTGTGGTGGGGATGTGTGTTGCTGCTTCCCATGGTGTTCTCTGGGGATGTGGGGGTTTTGGAGAGAGCTGTGAGCAGCCCGGTGCCTCCATCCCCAGTGTCAACCGGCCTCTTACTGGGCTGCTCCCAGCTGTGTTTTAAAAGGAGGAAAGAAAAGAGCTGACAGAGCTGGAACTGCTTTAAGGTGGAACTGAAACAATAGCTTGTGGCTGTCTGAATCAGTTCCCTTGTTCCATGAATTTGACTCAGAGCTGAGTATTTCAGAGCCTCAGAAAGAAAAGGCTTATTTCAATTTTGGTTCTACTAATGGGCAAAGGTCACGGCAGCTGGGAGGAGAGGGGAAATGAAAGGCACGGGCTTGGCTGTTTTCTCCGAACCAGCTTCACCCGTTCCTGGTTACGATCTCAGCAGAATAATAGCTGATACTGAGCAAAGCCAAGAAATGAAATTAGCACATGCAAAATTGCATTAGAGCCGTGCCAGGAGTCCTGCTGCCCGGCAGCGGGAGCGAGGCGTCCTGGGGCAGAGGAGCAAGGACAGCGAGGGAGGGCTGAGGCTGGGAGCGCAGCACCTCGCCCTGCCATGCACAGCACACACCTACACCTCTCTGCACCGAGGCCAAGGCACCTGCAGCTCTGCCCGTGGGGCTGCAGAGGTGCTCTGCTAGATGTGTACCCACAGCTCAGCCTTTCACAGTGCTTGCATGTGCTGTAAATCCACAAGAACTTGCCAGCAGGCTGAAGGCTGACACCTGAGCTTCTCCGGGGACTTGCCAAACTTACAAGAGCAGATCATGGCACACCATGAGCGCTGCCAGGGAGGAGCAACCAGGACCCCTGGCAATGTGGGCTCACAGCTGCCAGTCTCAGTGGCCAGGTTCACCTGCCAACACAGCAAAGGGCTCCACCTGCCATCAGTCTTCTCAGGGCTCCAAATCCCAGTTTTGATCTCAGAGATGTTGCAGATCTCTGCTCCCTCTCAAGGTTATCTGTAGCCTGTTCTCTATGTGTCCATCCCAGAGTGAATGCTTTCTTTTCCAAAGTGTCATCCCTAGGGATTATCCCTGAGGTTTCTGACAACAGTTTGTCTTGCAAACTCATTCACCTGAGGATGGTGGTCAGGGAAACCAAGAGCTTACTGCCCTTGACAAACGTCCCAGAGTTCCTGCTGGAGGTGCTGCACATCCCTCTGTACCTGTGCAGGGAATGCACAAAACATGGGATGATGTTTGGCACAAGGAATGACACAGAAGGAATGTGTTTTATGTACATTAATAACAGTGAACCTCCCAAGGAACAGTTATATCTGGGGAGGTTAGAAGAGCTGTTGGGATGCAATAGCCATGGAAACCTTCTCTTTTGCTTCTCAGCAGCAACAGCATCGCCTCACTGGGTTCATGCCACATCAAACCAGTTGTCAGCACTGGGATGTGTCCTCCACAGTGTGAGAGGAGCCCCCAGGGAGCTGTGCAGTGTGGCCGTGACCCCAAGCCTCCAGCACAGTGGTGGGCACAGTGCCACTCTACCAGTGCCCATCCCTGCTGCCACCAGCACCGCAGAGCTTGTCATGACCATGTCTTGGCACTGCCTGGGTGTACATACAGACAGCAACAGCAAATGTGGGCTGGAAACCTGGATGACAGGGAGCCCTGGGCAGAGCTGTGGAGGGCAGCAGGGGCGTGGTGCTGGAGCTGTGCAGGAGATGCTGCCCATGCCCTGGGCTGAGCTCTCAGCATGGACATGTTGTGCCTGGGCACCAGCAGAGCCCAGGCTGTGTGCCTTCCATCCCTTCTTTCCTGAGCCCTCCCGCTGGGGCACTCCTTGCCCTGGGGACACAGACACTCACCTGGAGGTGCCACGGGTCCTCTGACCCTGGTGCAACACCTTTCACATTTTCTCTGCAGAAAAACAGCTTTTTGAGAGTCTTTTCCTTAAAAGAAAAAAAAAAAAACCACAAAGGAAAACCGGGTTTTCCGTGCGCTCTCCCTGTGTGAAGCCTCAGGGGAATAACCCAGCAGCAGGCATTTCTCCAGCTCTGACCCCCTGATCTGAGTTTGTCGCGGAGGGCGGAGGCTCATCCCCCAGGCCCATGTGCCCAACCACCTTGGCTCTGCTGGGATGGAAACGCAGCGTCTGGCAGGAGCCTGGCAGGGCTGAGGAGATGCTGGCAGGTGGTGAGGCAAGTGCTGGCTGTGGGGAGCCCTGGCCAGGATCTCCCTGCTGCTGCTCCTGCATTTTCAGCTCGGCGGGAGCCAGCGGCAGGGTCCGGCCTCACAGCTCGTCCTGCTGCTGTACAGGCAGCTGGGAGCTGCTGAAAATGTGCCAACACACCCACTTTGGCACCTGTGGCTCTGGTGTAGAAGGCAGGTTTGCACAGAGACAGGAGATTAATACGAGTATTCCCATGATGTGGTTAACGACATCATTTACTTCGGAGGCTCTTGGGACGGCGCTGACACTCGCTTTAGCAGCTGAAGTGTTTAATGTGTTCTCCAAGGCACTCTCTAAACACAGATAGGGCTGAGCGACACAAATGTATTTGCAGAATGTTTTAGGGTTAGCACGCTCCAGAGCCATGCAGGAGAATGATGGGGAGTGCTAGGAACAGTTCTTTGAGAGGATCATGAGGGGTCGTGATTATTAAATACATCACAAATCTCCCCCTCTGTGTTTTTCATACCTTTTTCTCAAAGTATTACTCATATAATTTTCCCTCTGAAAGTTATTAAGGGTGAATCACCTTCAGCTCGAGTGAGCAAACATGACCAAGTGTTTATTCTGTTCACAGCTGAGCAATTTTAAGCCCAGATCCTGACCTTAAGAATGTATCTGAGCAAGGCTGGTGGGTAAGGCAGTACACCACTGGTCCCTGGAGCATCGTGACTCAGAGGCACATTTCTTATTAAAATGCTTCTGCTTTTAACTCGAGGCAGTCACATCTTGCTGACCAACGTCCACTGAGAATTTCCCATCCCACCCTGAGCAAGTGTTGGGCTGAGCTCCCAGCAGCTCCCCAGATGCCTGCTGCTGCCAAGGGGACATCAGCCTGGGGCCTTTGCTGCTGTCCCACCCAAGTGCTGGAGGAAAACGAGATGGGAAATGCTTATTTTCTTCCATAAGCAATTAATATAAGTCAGAATGGGTCCACTTGTTGCTTCAGGGGGTAAATAAAAGTGAGCATCCCTGGGGCAAGGGGAGAGTGAGGAGCAGGGGCTCAGCTTCTCACCATGGCTGCTGCCAGACAGAGCTCTGGCTCTGCCAGCCCCCCACTCCTGCCCCAGCTGAAGGCCAGTTTGGATTTTCTCTTTGGATCAAACTCTTTTTTTTCTTCCTCAGCACTTGAGATCAGCAAATTCATTTTGCAGTGACAGCTAAGGGAGGGCAGAGCGTGTGCCACCAGCCTGCCTGTGAAAGCCTCCTTGTCTCCTGCTGTTAATCTGAGCAGTTTTGAAGGCTCTCACTGCTTTTGTCTTGAGTTTTGTTTTCGGTTTGGGTCTCGTCACCAATCCCACATGGTTTCCTGGCTGGCAGAATAATCTCTAAGCTTAGCAAACAGAAGGCTTGTAGCCTGTCAGATGAGCAGGCGAGGGAAACCTCACACCCTGCAAGAGTCCTGCAGAGGAAAGGAAAAAAAAAAAAGCAGTGCAAAGGCTGGTGTCACAAACCTTCTTCCGGGCAACTTGCAGAGAGGAAGGGACTTTGGCAGGGGCCCAAGAACTCTGGGTTCTTGTACTGGGGTTTATTGCAGCAAGGGGAGACAAGGGGAGAGCAGAGACTGAGGTGTGCACTGGGCTGGGGACGTCACAGCCCCTGTGTCACCCATCGCCCCGGAGCTCTGAGAAGGGAGGCAGAGACGTGGAGACAAAAACCTATCCTGTGCTGAAATACATGTGAAACTGGCTGGGAGGAGGTTTAGGCTTGGGAACTGGTGCCCTAAAAGCTTCTGAGCCCTGGAAGTGAGGTTTAATTATTAGTTAATTGGCTGGGATTGTATCTCATTTGTCACAAACGAAGGGAGGGAGGAAGGATGGGAGGCTGTGGTTGTTGGAAGTGGAGCTGGTAAACTCCTATTTAAACTGGCATAAGGAGTTGTTAGCCTTGTCTGTAGGAGGTAAAATGGTGGGCTTTCTGGCACGGTGGTGCCTTGCTCAGGTGTGTGTCCATGAGAAGTGGAGGATGTCACCTGCAAGCTGTCACAGAACAGGCTTTCCTGCTCGTGGACAAGGCTTGGTGCTCCACGGGCTAATGCTCCCAGGAAGACAGCATAAGGTAATGTGTGTTGGACTTTAAGTGGCTTTATAACCTGGGAAATTGCCTTCTGAGAGGGTCAGAGGGGGAATAAAGCAGAGTAACTAATGCTCTGAGCCTTAAACACTATGACAAAGCTGCTGCGAGGAGACTGAGAATTTTTGTCTGGAAAATATGAGTAGTCTTAATCTCTCATTGCCTTCTTTTATAATGTGTGGTTTAAAAACATGTTAGTGTTATCTTTACATGATATAGGAAGCAGCCATGTAATACTGTCTCTTTGAAGGTTGTATTAGAGCTCCCTATCTCTGCTCAAGTAGCTAAAAGGTCAAATCCCAGCTGATATCTCAGAGGAATTGTAGAACAGCTGAACAGATGTTAAGTTGAGCCTCTGATTTGGGGTGTCCCTCCCCTGGCAGTGCCATAGATGCTCGTGATAGCAGCCAACCAAATTAATTTGTGCTCCTCTTCTGGCTTGTGAAATTAGAATAACAGCAGTTTGTTATCTTGTAGATCCTGCATAGATCAGCCCAGTAAAAGTCATGAGGGAGTGATGATGGCATCCACATCAGAGTTCAGGGGAAGATGAGGGGCAAAGAAATCAGTAGGACTGAGTTTAGGGCTGAAATGCAGCGATTTGGGGTTCAACATTTGTAATTCTCTGGGAAAAACTGCTCTGGTAGTTTTGATGTTGCACCTTGCTGAGCAGAAGTGTTTCAGTGCTAAAATGTAATTAGCAGAACTATTCCAGTTGAACTGGCTTTGCCACTGCCTCCCAGAGCTGCTTCCCTGTGTTGTGTGCTCTGGACATGCTGCTGGGAAGGTGTGGAGCCCTGAAGCTCCCACTTGCCTCCCTGCTCCCCAGATCAGGCTGTGTCAGTCCTTGGCACTTGGTGTGAAATGTTGGCCTCATTTGCTAAGGGCTTTGGTCCATCCACATCTGAGACAGGATTATTAATATGCTTTTACCTCCCAGGATGACTGAGGTTAATTGAGATTTGTGAGGTGCTGAGATCCTGCAGCAATGAGCGTGGTAGAGAGTGGAGGCAGCAGAAGTGTTGGCATTTGTTGGCAGATTCTGGAAATCATCAGAAAATATATCTTCAAAAAGGAAAAGAAAAATTGCTCTCACTTTTTATAACTAGAAAATTTTAAAAGTAATTATTGGGGGAAGAAAATTTTTGTACCCTTTTTAACAAAAAAAACCACTCCGCTTTCACTCTTATCTGATGGCAAAGCAGATCAAACAGAACACTTTCTGATAAGGGTCGTGTATTTGCCAATTGTTTAAACAAACACCTGCAAGCCTTACCTTCAATATTTGCCTTTAGAGGTGGCTGGGGACAGTGGCTGCCAGTGCCCAGGAGCCCTGCAAACCTTGGGGAAGGGAAATCCTCTGGGTGTGCATCTACATGGAGTTAACTTTCTGGCAGTGATGCTACAAACCCCTGAAATGGGGCATGTTGGGTTGGAGGAAACACCACCAGTCTCCAGGAGGCTGGTGGAAGATGGGACACATTTAAAATACCAGTGGGTATTATGTGAGGCTTTGCAGGAAGGGGTTTTTCCCCAGGAGGTCTGTGTCTCCCTGACAGGGGTTATTCAGGATGGTCCCCAGAGCTGCCCTGCTGCTCCTCCTGACCCTTGGGTCAGCAGAGTAAATCCTCCAGTGAGTCTGAGGGTGACTTTCTGCCACTCGAGTCCTAATCCTGAAAGAAGCCCGAGGTGGGCCTGGAGCACTGGTGGGTTTGTCTGCTCATCCCCAGCTCGGGAGCAGCATCCTCACTGTGGCTTTTGGGTTTGCTTGCTTGGCTTGCTTTTTGTGTTGTTTTTCGAAGGTTTGGATTCCTTTGGTTTGGAACACAGAAAAAGGTGTGGGAATGAAAGGTTTGCTCCTGATAAAATGCATTGAGAACAGCATGGGGAGAGAACAGCGTGTGCTTGAGCTGCTGATGTCAGATGTTTGACATGTTCTCCGGGATGGCAAGGCTGAGGATGTGTTTGCACACACTGGGATTTGTCTGCCTCTGGTTTACTTTCCATGAGAGGTGAGATGAGATGGAAAGGCAAAATGGCAACTGGGACAATTGAAGCTTGTGTAATTAAAGTGCCAGTCCTTCTGCCATAATCTAATGGAAACCAGCATTGCAGTTGATGTCAGCAGATAAAACTTCTTGTCCTGGCCCTGCTGCAGACCAGCTGGGTAACTTTGATCAACGTGTCACTGTTCCATCCTTCTGCCTCTGCTCCTGCCGTGGTTTTGTGCCAGTTTCTGACCTGGTGCAGCTGTTTCTGTGGGGAAGGGGGGATCCCCTCATGATGTGCAGAGGCACTCAACACACTCCCTGTCCCACCTTACATCCCCAACCCAGCTTCATCCTAGCCAGGGGCAGAGGTGCTCTTGTGTCCTGGTTACAGTGGTGATGTGCAGGGAGCAGCACGAGTGCTGAGGTGCCCCTGGACACCAGGGACTGATGTCAGGAGCCCCCCAGCCACCCTGTGCACCGACAGTTTGTTTCTGCATTGCTGACCCTGTACAGCTCTGCAAGGGGGACACAGGGCTGGTGGTCCTTGGTCACAAATGGGGCAAAGCTGGGATGAGCCCCTGGACCTTGGATCCCCTGCAAGTGCCTGGCTGGCCAAGGAGCACCACCTGCCCTGGGGCTTGGGGCACCTCACGCTCCAGGACAGGCATGGGATGTGTTTGGTCACCTTGAGGCAGCTCAGCAAAGGGCTGGCACCGTGTCCCTGTGGGTTTCCCTGGGGTGGCACAGCCAGGAGAACATCAGGCTTTGCAGCAAGGACTGGTGTTGGCAGCAGCGGGGTCTGTGGGGCTGCCCAGCCAGACTCATCTCATCCCCATTTCCTCCTCTTCAGTAGCACAAAATGAATCCCTCAGAAGCGGAGTTAACTAAATAAACAAATATGGAGCTATTTATTTTCTATTGTCATAGAAATGCTGTGGGCTCAGGCAGGATTTTGTATTCACTGTTCACATCTGCAGCCCTGCTGTGCTCGGGGTGGGGGGAAAGACTATCCCTTTTATTTGCTCTAGCCTTGCCAGTAAATCGGATGGGAAGGATCCCACCCTGCAGCCACCCTTCTCCAAACATTCTTCCCTTTCTCTCCAGCCCCGAGGGAGTGGAGCCGCACCATCCGCATGGTAAACACCGGTCATAAGAAAAACAAACACTTTTTCCTCTCTGGGTCGGAGGGGAGGGGGAGAAGAGAGAAGAAAAAGGCATTAGCAATGTCGTTTTTCCCTCCGAGCTAAAATAACACAGCAGTGAGAGCTGAGGATGCAGCTGTGGTTCAGAGGGGGTTTATTTTTATTTTTTTAATACACCACTGGGAGTTCAAACAACGTGTCAGTGATACATTGCCTTTTGTAGAGAGCAGCTTCTTTGTCTCCACCCTCTTTTTTTTTTTTCTTCCCTTTTCTTGAAGCATTTTAGTCATCCCGTTGAACACATAGCTCATCTGGATAAAAGCCTCTGCTGTGACATCCACAGCCTGGATCTGCAGAGTTGTTTGTTTCAAAGCAGTAGTCTGGGAGAATTTATTGAACTGGCATCTCCTTCCCCCCCAACTCCCGTGTAGATTAATGAAATGCATGTTCTGTGGCACTTGTTAAAGAGCAATAAATCCTCTCTTGCATTTATTGCTTTGAAGGTAAGGAAAAGAGATGATTTAGTCTTGAGGTAGGATGGCTGGAGACACTGTGCTTCTCCTGGAGCTCTGCCTCAAAGGCAAAGTGCTTTGCTCTGGCAGCTGAAGCAGCCTGAGAACCCCAAGATGTCCCTGAACCATGGAGGGCTGACCCTGTGGGCTCCCACCTGGCTGAAGCCCCATCCCAGGTGCATTCCAATCCCACACATTCTTCTGGAGGCACAGCACCTCCTGGTAAATCCAGGCTCCCAGAAATACTCCAGAAGCAGTGGAACAGGGGGGCTTTTGTATGCTGAGTGCCTCTCCATGTCCACAGGCAGCTCTGTACATCTTGACACTCAGTGATTAGTGTGGGAGATGTTGGTCTGCACTTAACAGTGCTGGAGTATCTCTCAGTGCTCTGCAAATCCTGATTAAACAAACCCTAGTTAATGGCTTTTTAATTTTTTTTTTTTAAATCCCCATATTGCCAGGATGTGGTAAAGCCACTTTCTTAATCTCTGAATCTACTGAATCCAACAGCAGTGCTGCACACAGAGCCCTGGGGCTGATCACTGCCCGTGGCCACAGCACCAGGGCTGGGTGGCTCCTGTCCCTCTCCCCCAGGGCTCGGCCTGAGCTGCCCGTGGAGGGGGGCTGATGTGGGTGAGCAGTGATCTGGGCTGGTCTCTCTTCTCCAGGTTGGCAAAGGACTGGCAACTCTCCCAGTGCAGGGGAGAGGTGGGAACCCACCCCTGCAGCCCTCCTGGGTTCATCCTGTGACAGATCAGTCTGATGGAGGCTCCTCCTGGGTGCCAGGAGCACCTCTGCAGGGCACACACACACGTGGGGAACAGGAGCAGGGCTGCTGGCTCCTGGTGCAGTGTGAATTTAAAGTCAGCTCTTATGTCTTTGAGAACACTCAGCAGGTTGAGGGAGTAAGTACAGGGCAGAAACAGAATGGTAGGAAGGATGACTTTGTGGCCACAAGCACAGCTTCTGCCTCTCCTGTGGCCTCTGCTGCACTGCCAGCCTGAATCTCAGAAAAATCAGGGCAGGAGGAGTTATTCCTCCCTCTGTCCTCCTTAACCTGACCACCTCTCTTCTCTTAGTCTTTGACTTAAACTTCTTCCTGGCTGACTGACCACAGTCAAGTGCAGTTTCATGGGCTGAGCCCAAGGGATGCCTTGGAGAACACTGGTGATATTGGACCTTCACAGTGGGGGAGGAAAAGAAAGTGATGGGGCAGCAGCCCCTGCAGCATCCTGAGCGAGCCTGAGCCTGGGGTGAGACCTCGCTGTGAGGTTTACATGTATTGAACTCCATCAGGAGTGGGGAGCAGGAATGACTGTGAGGATGTGGTCAATAGGCACTTAAAGCACTTCCTTTGAAACCACAAACCCCCGATGTTTTGTTTGTTTGTTTGTCTTCTGGAATAATGCAAAACTGACCTGGCTTGTGGCATTTTCTGCCAATCAAACTGAATTAAGGAGTGGCTGTGCATGCCACAAGGGCTGGTCAGGGGTTCAGATGCTGGACTTGGAGGTGGGTTTTTTTGGAATGATGCAGGTTTTTCCCATTCCAGCTGCTCTTGTGACTCTGAAGAAAGCAGAACCAGAGCGACCCGGGCAGAGCATACTGGGCTTTCTCAGTTTAGCCCAGAGTGGGTCCAGTGGAGTGGCAGGAGCCTTGCCACACACATCAGATTAGACAGTGAAAATAGATTAATTTCTTACCGGTGCATGCAGCATATTTTGCAACTGGGTTTCAAGTCTTCCTGTTGCAAAGTGTGCTTGGCTCTGCAAAAATGTACATATGTGCTCAAACGGAAGAGACCAGACCAAATGTCACCCTCTCACCACCATCAATGCAGTTGGCATCAACATTTGGCAGTGAGCATCCTCAGCAGAAGCTTCTGCAAACTTGGGCTTTGTGCTCATAAGGGCCTGAGTTTTCTGTTTAGGTCTGGTGATCAGGAAAGTAGCTGCTCACCAGAGGAAGCCTCTTAATCCATGTTTCCCTGCAATGGAACACCTACCAGACGGGATTTTCTTTCCTTCTCTGCATCAGAGAAGGCCTTAAATGGCCATGTGAACTGCATACTGTCTTTCCCTGCCAATAACCCCCTGATAGTAATCACAGCCACGTGGTCAGTGTCCTTGATCCCAAATTTGTCATCGCGCCTTACGGCTCACAAAGCCTTGGCTCTGCCTTTCAGCTGGAGCACTGAGCCTGATGACAGACGCCAGCTCTCCCAGCTCCAATTGTGGTCCCTGGAGGGAGTGGGATTGTGAATGCTTTGTCAGCTAAATAAGGACTTCAGTGTAGTGCTGGGGAAAGGCAATGTCTGCTCTGCCCAGATGTGAGTGCAGCCTGAGGAGGGGCTTTGGCATTCGGTGGTGGCTGGAGCAGTTGATGTGCAGATACAAGGCTGTGCAGGGGGGACTCCTTGGCCCTTGAACTGAGGATCTGAGCACCAAACCCTGCTTGGCTCCTGGGGTCAGAGTGCCTGTTGCCCTTGGAGACCCCAGGCAGGACATCTCAGCAGGATTTGTCCCTCTTTAGGGATGCTTTATACCCAGCAACAAAAAGTGACTTTTTTTTCTTTACCTTGTTTATTTACTCTGGGGAAAGACCCATTCCTTGTATTTTTATGGAACAATGGAGGCCAATTTTAAGTGCCTGAGGCTTTAGAGTAAAATAAAAAAATTAAAAAAGAAGGAAAGGTTTAATTCTGTTTGCAAAACATCCCTGTTTAATTCAGCAACATTAGCATACCTCTTGACTCTTTCTGTGAAACAAATTATTACCTGGTAACAGCAGGGAAAACAATTTCAAAATCTTTTCCAGCTATCCAGAAAGTCACAAAGCAGTTACAGCCTGAAAGTTAAACCCCAAACCACTTCTGAGTGGCAGGTTTAAAAGCAGCTGAGGTGAGATGATGCCTGAACATGCATATTTTGTAGGTGGATAAGCAGCAATGAAGTGTGGCATTTCCTGCCTTTTGGAAGGTTTTTAGTGGGTTGGCTGATCCTGATCTCCCAAGGTAATGAACAAGGATGGGAAATGGTGCCTACAGCTCCAGGGAAGGAGTGGGGAGAAAGGAGGCAGGAGGAGAAATAAATTAAGAGAGATTAGAGACTAGAGGTGTGTGGCTCCTGTGGTCAAAGGACTGGGTAGGAGGTTACCTCTGCTGATCTGATGGTGTTGTGCAGGTGCTCCAGAGTCCATCCCATGCCTGTTACCATCAGGAACCCAGGGACAATTGAAACTTAAAGCTCTGGTTTTAAACCAACCAAGCAATACTGGCCCAATGCTTTTTCAAGTTTTTCTCCAAGGTGTAAAAGAGCCCTGAAGGCAATATTTTTCTCATATTGTGGCCCAAGAGCACGGGAGGAGGAACCTGCTTTCCTTTTCTCTCCTTTGCTATAGGGGGACCAGAATTGTTCCAGCCTGATGCCGTTTGCTCCAAGAATCCCCAAGTCCTGAACAAATTTCTGATAGTTTCCCTCTGAAGCCCAAGCCTAAGATAATCTTTACTGATTGTCCCATGATGTGTCAACTTTTGGGGGGCTGAGGCACAGGGGTGGCAGGACCTCCCTCCCCTCAGCCAGGAAGGGTAACACCAAATGTTTTCTTGGAGCCTTTCCCTGGCAGCCAGGGCTCATGTCTGGTGAAGACCCTTGAACTTGCACTTGACTAAACATTAAAGCCTCACCTCTTTTGAAGTAAGAATCCTTCCTCCCTCCCTCTAGCTGAGGAGATTGATAGCCTGGCTCAGGGCTGCCTGTGATGCTGTGATGTCATGGGGTGTGATGAGATCTGTGCTGTGCTGCCCAGCACTCCCCCCGAGCCCTTCCTGCACACAGACAGACCCTGGGTATTAAACCAGCAAAAGGTGTCAAACCCAGCCGAGCTGCTGTGATGTACAGCCCTGTCAAACTCCTCCTTGTGCTACATTTCCTGACCTTGGTCACTTGGCTGGTGCTGCAACATGGACTGCAAAGTCCAGCAGTGCTGGATTTATAGTGGGCACAGTGATGTGCAGTGCACATGTCTCCTTGGAGGAAACATTCCCAGGGGAGAAATAAAACATAACTTTCTGATCTGTTTGTCTCCAACGTCTTTGGTCTTTTATTTTCTGATGTGAAGTTTGAGCTGTAGAAATAAATTTAACTCTGAGGTTCATTTGGGTTTCTTTGGGTTTTCCCCTCATCTCTTTTGCTTTTGGAGTGAGGGAGACCTGGGTGCTTTGCCAAGACAGATGGACACTTGACTTCTTGTGTCCTGTCCCTTGGGAGCCATTGATGAGACTTGGGAATCAATGCCTTTGAACCCTGGGAATTAATGCCTCTGAGCTGTTCAGAGCATAGATCAGCCCTTAGATTGCATGTTTTAACTAAATTGGTTACAAAGCAGATCTGTCTAAACTGGTGTGAGCCCCTTTGTGTGGACGCTCCTAAATCAGTTTAAGAGTGGCTGGTATTGATTTTAACTTAATGTGGTTTGTTACTCAAGTAAGCTGGATCAATAGTGCTAAATAGGTGCCATTTCTTGTGTTGACTATGGTATGGAAAACTTTCATAGAAAAGATGAGCAGAAAGGGAAACAGATTGAGTTTGTTCTTTTGTTGCTTCCTAGTGATCATTTATCATTTTTTACAGACAGTTTTGGGATTTTCCCCCCAGAAGGTACCACTCTAAATGGCACTTTTCAGGTGGTAATGAAGAAATCCCGAACCCAAATTGACCCTAATATGGGATTTCTGGAAATGCAGAGCTTTGTTTCGTTTATTTATTACCTTTTACCTTTGAGCCAGGAACCCCTGCAGGGAACCAGCACCAAAGTTGCTGGAAGGATGCTCTGTTGTTTGTTGAGTGCCTGGAGCTGTGCTTTGCCATACCCTTTCTACGTGGCCCTAGGAAAGCAATGAGGACCCTCAGACTATTTTACCCATGACTACTGATGGCTGTGTAGGATGTGTAGAGATTTTCTTGCACTGATGAAATTAGGAGGAGGGAACAGAAGCCCCTTTGAGGATTCCCTATGTGCAGGTTTATAGTCCTCCTACCAAAAGATCCCTGCACTTCACAGAATCACAGAATATGCTGAGTTGGAAGGGACCCACAGGATTCATTGAGTCCAACTCCTGGCCCTGCACAGGACCATCCCCACAGGCCCTCAGGTGAGCGAGAGGAGCAGGATTTGGGGTCCCATCAGGAAGGATGGAGTGGAGGATCATGTAATGAGGATGAGCTGTCCTGTCTCCTCATTAGGACTCAGACTCCATTTAATCCAATGAGGATCTCTGCCTTCAACCTCTCTGTAAGCAGCATTTAGTCCTTGCTGTCAGTGGGTCTCCCCTTCATGCATCATGCACCAGCTTTGCCTCTCCTTGCCTCTGCAGCACTGCTGGGTTCAGTGCTGTTATCATAACCCTTGGAGTTTAGCTGCTAAATTTCATTTATTATAACTGTCAATTCTGGATCCATGCTGACCATCAGAGCCTTGTGTGGAGTCCCTCCTGGCCTCTGTGGAGCAAGTGCTTCCCTACCCCTTTGGCTGAACAATGCCTGCAGTGCTCCAAGGCTGCTCCCAGCCTCTGGTGGGCACAGGAGCCAGCCTGGCTGTCACTTCACACCCCTCCTGCTCTCACAGCCCATGCAGCAGGAGAAATCTAAATACCTACTCTATTGCACCTACTGACAGAACAGCTATGTGTGAACCTTTGGGTTCCAACAGGTCTTGAACAGGTTTCCCATTTCGCCCTCTCCTAAATCTCATCCCTGAAAGACAGTGATGGAGATCCCCTCGCACACTCTGCTCATTGCCATGCACACTGCACTCAAAATCTCATTTTCATTCCAGAAACAAAAGGTCTGTCAACTCGTTTAACTGCACAGAAAACACCAAACAAGAAATAAAGCCCAATTAAGAATAAGGAGAAGGAAGAGGCTCAGTATAATAGATTGTTTTGGTAAGTGGTTTCGTCAGCTCCATTTGCAAGCTGTTGCTATGTGAACCTGAGGCTGGAGAGGGCTGGCAGGGCAGGCAGCTGTCCTGGGGGGCTGCTGGCTCAGAGCTCTGGGGGCAGTGGAGGGGTGAATCCTCTGCCCAGGAGAGGCTGTGCCACCAGACCCCAAGTGCCCCATTTCTCCTGCCAGGAGCTGGGCTGCTGCTCTCTGCCATCACCTTGTTTGGCAGAGGCAGCTCCGTGGAGAGCTGCTGTTGGATCTGCTTGGGATGCTTTGGAGGCTCTGCCCCAGCAGCAGCAAGGCAGCAGGTGGAGGAGGCCACTGTCACCGTGGCTGGTGACCTCCCTGCAGACACCACAGGCTGTTCCTGGGGACAGCCCCGTGCTTACAGGTTTCTCACAAGTTTTCCCTCGACTTCTCTCTTCCCCTCAAGAGATGACCACTTCAAACAACGGTTCTGCTTTCTGATGCATTAAGACTTGGAAATCTGCCATCCATCACAGCTGTGTGTTTGAGCCTGTGTGATTATTTTGGGAAGTGAACCATGGTGATTTGTGTGTATGTGCTTTATTGGCGGGCAGGATGTTCCCTATCTACCTCTCCCTGGCTGTCTGCATTTGCATTGGCTAATAAAATGTCTGATGTTCAGTGACTTTCTGATGGGTGAACAAGATTTGGCATACAGGATGTAGTAGTTTTTCATGAAGGCTAAAATTTCATCCTGGGAGACTGAACCCTCTGTGGCAGCCATACACAATCCATACTAACAGAAGCTTTTAACCCATCTGTAATTGCTTTCATATAGAAAATGATTGCTGTAAGTTAACTTCATAATTCTAAATCAGTGGCTCTCAGTAGGAGTTCAGATGCTTTAATTTGCCCCAAATTATCTTTAACTCACAGGCAGTTCATCTGTGCTCTTTTCTGATTATGTTCCTTGTCACTTTGACCCAAACTTTGTCTATTTAATTTTTGTCTCCTCTTTCTGAAAGTAGGCCAATTGCCAGTGATATTTTGCCAGTGGTGATGATACTGGCTGGGGAGAGCAGTGGATGAGGTGCTCTCACCCTTGGAACCCACGTCCCATGCTGGGAACCTGTCGTGTTCCTGACCCGGTTGGGAGGGACCCAGCTGGGGTCCTCCCCCTGGGTTGAAAGTCTGGGTACCCATCAGTGGGGTGGGAGAGCACCCCAAGCAGGGCCATCACAGTGGTGACTTCTGGGTTGGTTGATGCCATGATTGCTTTTCTTTGGCTGTGAGGGGAAGGACATTGTGGGTGTCTGTGTGTGTGCCCAGCACGTGGGGGTCTCCTGGGCACAGCACTAGATGTGCTGTGATGGCACATACAGCACAAACATGGTGGCAGTCTGGGGGTACCACCCTAATGAGGACAAAGCTCATGGCTGGGTTGTTTGACAGTCCCCAAACGAGCAGAGAGGCCACACCTCCCCTTATGGCAGCAGCCAGCCTGTGTGATTTTGAGTGACAGCAGATGAAGGGATTGCATTACAGCTTGTCTCTAGAACTGCACATCTGTGTCAGCTCTTTGCTAAATCAATAAACAGGATGCTGAAGGAAAAACACTTTCAGGCTTCTTATGTCTTTATGCATCAAACTGATTGGGCAAGGAGAAGCTCGGGTGGCAGCAGGATTGTGGTGTGGCTGGGCTGAGGAACATTTGATCAAATCACAGGTAAGGGCTGAGCCTTGGAAGGGGCTGGAATGTTGCTCCCCAGGAGAAGAAGGTGGTCCTGTGGATTCCTTCTCAGTGGTAGTTAGTTACTATGCAATTTGGGTAGGAATCTTCAACAGAGGAGCTTAAGGTACAGCACCTTAGAAGAAGTGGAGGAAAATCACTTTGCATGTTCCAACAGACTAACAAATTACCTATGGAAATACACTTGAGAATATTCCTCAGTAATTGGATTTCAGCTGTTGTTTCAGTGTATGTGCCCCCAGGCTGTGGAGGTAAAAGGACTCCACTGAAATGCTTTGAAATGTTCTCTGGCACCTACAAAATGTGTTTACTATTAAAAAGTGAAACCTACAAGTCAGAACGCTGCTAAGTGCAGTTTAAAAACAAAATTGCACCCCTGCAGCATAGCTGAGGGTGCTGAAGTATCTGGTTTATCCAGACAGTCTCTACCCAGAAACATTCCTGTGACTTGAGTGGAGAAGTCCTGTTTGTGTCTTCTGCCAGGCTTAACACAGGCACCTCTGCTTTGTGCAGCAGGATGTAGAGCAGGAACCCTTGAACAACTGCTGGTTTGAGCAGAGGAGTCCATGGGGCCTGGAGGAGGCTAAGAAACACATGGCACGTTTTGAAGGATGAGCTTTTCTAGATTTGGCACCTCTTGGATGCTCTGGTCCTACCCCTGGAAACAAAAGTGCTCTTTACAGGCTTGAAATACATGGAATTCCCTGCTTTTGCAGAACTGGGGGAGCAGTGGCTCCCTAAAGTATCTGCAGTGTGTGTGGTGTACTGACCCTGGATGTTGGTGCCTTTTCCTTGAAATACTGGTGACATCTCTGATCCTGGCCTTGATGCTGAAACCATAAATGAAATAGGATGGAATAAGCTGTCACTGCACATCACATGGTGGCCATTGAGTTTGACGTGGTAAAGGGGGACAATTTGAAGTGACAACAAGTTGGATAGAATTGAGTCTGAGTGCTGAGAAAAAATTCTTGAATTTGGGAGCAGAAGGGAAGCAAAGGCTTCTTCCTCAATCATACATGTGTCATACAGTTAAAGATGTGGCAGGGTTTTTTGGTTTGGTTTATTTAAATAGTGGTCCCATTTGCCCAAATTCTGATTCTCAGTGGCCACATACTGCAGTTGTCTGCTCACACTGGGCATCACTCAATCTGTGTCAGTGGAGGTGTATGCTGAGATGGAAAGGACTACACTTGCACCCCCAGAGCTGTATGTACCAGTTCCAAATCTAACCAGGGGCTTAAAACATGGTATCCTGAAAAGATGCTGGTTTTGAAATGGGAGGGCTCCCCTGGGGATCCCTCTTCAGGGGTCACCTTCAACTTGTTTTGCACAGAGCGACGTTTTCAGAATTCTATAGAGCAACAAAACCCAGATATCCCTAACCTACGAAAAAGCAGAACTTCCCCTCCCACCCCCCCAAGGTTTTTGAGTGTAAAACAAAAGTTATTATGTGTGTTGAAGAGCTGGGAAATCAGATTTTCCCCCTCCATTAAGATAGCATTCAGACAGGTGACTTTCAGAGCTTGCAGGCTTAAGAAGAGACAACTGAAAAACACAATCTTTCCCCCACAGACTTTTTTTTTTTGGCTGAAGACACCTTTCAGATCCCTGTGCCCTTTGGAAGGAGCCGAAAGCCAACTCGACCCCGGTTTGCTTTGCGGGAGCCACACGGAGGGGAAATAAATCTGCTCTGCCGACTGAGGCAACTAGTTCTGTGGGTTTATAAATGCTGCAATTGAGTGTTTTGACACGGCAGTCAGATATAGTTAATCTTTCCCTTGACCCCCGGACGCGGGAGCGCGAGGCTGGAACCGCTAGTTAAGCACGTCCGTCTCCTGTTGTAGCATTCGCGCTCCAGCGCTCGGCCTAATCAAGTGTAATATATCTCTGGGTAAAACACACACAGTGCTTTTCACAGCTATTTAAACAAAAAACAGGCCCCGGCGCATTAGTTACACACACGAGCCACGCGGAACTGCTGCTCCTGTGGTGGAGGGAGAAGGTGGAGGGGCTGGGTTAGTTCCGGGCAGGAGGAGGTGTGGGAAAGGCTCGCTTCCATCTGCCCAAATATGTAAAGAAACCCCCTAACTTGGTGTCCTCCCAAAGGCTGTGAATCCTGAGGGGTGGATGGTTTTGTCTGAATATGAAAAATACCTGCTTGGTGTCATCCCAAAGGTTGTGCATCCTGAGGGGTGGATGGCTGTGTGCCCATAGTCTTGGATAAAGATTTAGGGAAGGTGGGCTGGCTCTGAGTGAGATCAGGAGGATCTTGTACAGAGGCTGCACAAAGGATCTGGTCTTAGAGTCTGGTAGTGATGTCTTTCCTGCAGCAAAGGGTAGCTCAGGAAATAGTTAAATTTGGGTAGGATTAGAGGCATAGTATTTATTTAAATTACTGGGCTTTTCTGTTTGACAGCACAGTTGGATCTGTAAAATGTGCTGTCCACAGAAGTCTGAGGATGACTTTGATATCTCAGAGCAGTCTTTCTTTGCTACCTAGTAAGACCAATTTGCTTTTGCTAGACTTGTTCATCCCAACCATGATCAGAAGAAAGTGGGAATATTTTGGCAAGAGGTATATTAAAGGTATATGATGTTTTTAAAATCTTATAAAAGAGCATGTCCCTGTGTAGTGCCTGCAGAGGTGAGGCAGGCAAACCACAGGAGCCCTGAACTGGGACGGTGGAGTGGGGTGGAGCAGAGGAGACGACAGTGAGGTCACTGAAGGGAATGGTACTTTGTCTTGGGCTGTGTGGATGGCTTTGATGGCATCTGTGGTTTTGGAAAGGGAGGCCAGGTGTTCACAGGACATCCCAGGGTAGGTCATAAGACAACCAGAAAGACAGAAATTATGTAGGAATTGAAAAAACAAAATGGAAGAGGAAAAAACTTGTTTCAGCATTGGTCCAAATATTGATTAGGTTTGCAAGTAAGGCAGTTGTGCCAGCAGTGCACAAAGTAGTCTGTGGCTTCCAGATTAAGGAGCTAAGTGATTTTTAAAGGTTGATAAACACTGGACTGGATGACCTCTTCATACCCAATCAAGCTTTGTATTTTCCTATAATACTTTGATGGTTTTCCCCCAAAGGATCCCAGATGCTTTCTCCTGTAATTTTTCTAGCCTCCTGTTTGATCTCCCTTGGATATCAGTGGGGATTCATTGATGTGCCTCTGTTAAAATTCAACAAAGCTTCTGCTCGAGAGCTCTGTTTTACAGAGCTGCTCATCCTGTTGGATATTGAGAAATTACACAGCTCAGGATGAAATACATCCCAACCCACCAGAAGCCTCGTGCGCCGAAGCACGAGGTTCCTCCGGGCAGTACAATGTATAAGCCCCATATAAATGTCTGTGTGAAAATAAGACACTTAAATCTCCTTTGAATCCCGGCTCTCCCGAGCCCATCACAAAGCCGGTCCGTGACCTCCGCGCCCGCCTCCCTTCTCCGGGAAGCAGAGCTGAGCTCTCCTCGGGGAGACAGGGGTGAGACCTGCCGAGCTAATGTTTGTAAAGCCCTTTGAAGGTGAGTGTCAGCGCGTACCTGCGGCAGCAGCCCGGCTTCTGAGAGCTGATTCTCATGCAGGGCATGCTCGGGGAGCAGCTCTGTGGCGCTGCGTTAACTGCGCTGATAAATCTCGTGTAAAAACAACACTCCGCCGCCCCGTTAAAGCTCCTTCCACCTGGGAACATCAAAGCCCGACACGAGCACGGCTTGATCCTCCCGGCAGCCGTGCTGCAGACAGGGCTGTGGGGACAGCCTTGATTCTGGCAAGAGAAAGGCAGTTTCTTGGGGTTTCTCCGAGCCACAACAACGACCTGACCCCAAGTTTTTATATATATGCTGCTGGTGCTCCCAGGAAGAGGAGGGCAAGCTGCAAATCACTACAGGCAAATTAGCAATTAGAAAAAAAAATATATCATAGGATACTTTTCAAGTCTGCCTTCTGTGCAACGAAAGGTAATTGGATGCCATTATAAAATCAAATTGCAATGGATATGAAAGCAGTTATGCCAGCAGTTGAGCTGGGTGCCTGTCTTGTGCAGAGCGCTACAGGATTGCAACCTGTGCCTGCCTTTAAAGGCTCCAATGTCTTTTAAATATATTTACCTCCCCTAAAGCTTTGAATCCAAAGCAGCTCCAAAACAGGAGGTACCTGTTATTAAACTTTCTTTTTCATGTGACTTGCAATAAGTTAGTTCTGTTAAAATGATGGGAAACTTCTGTTAGGGAAAAATCACCAGATCAAAGAATAATTTAGGTTGCAAGGGACCTTGAGAGTCCCAAGTCCAACCTCCTGTTCAGAGCAGGGCTGACCTCAAAGTTAGATTGGGTTGTGATTTAAATGTGGTGACATTTATTTATATAGTGATAATCGTATAACACTTGAGTGTGTCAGTTTATTTTCAGTCTGGCTCTCCTAAGTAGAGGGATAAGTGGAGAAAATGGACTGGGATTTCTGAGATTAGTGTCTGGATGATAATTCAACCATCACTGCCTTGGGATAAGTTTTTCCCAGACAAGCCAGGACCTGAAGGATGCTGTGCAGGGCAGGAGCAGCCCAGCCTGGGGTGGGTGTCAGATGTGGATGTGGCTCTTGGGAGCCAAGGAGGGTCCTGAGGTCACCCACGAGCCCATCCCATGGGTACCCCTGTGCCAGGTTCAGCTGTCTGCACTGCCCTTGGCAAAGCAAGGTGTACCCTCAACCTGAGCACAGTGACCTCAGCCCAGCTCCTGCAGCTCTGCTGTGTCCCCCTCCTCTCCCAACCATTGAGGAGGAGCTGAGGGAGAACACAGACAGGAAAGTTTTAGTTCTGCAAATCCATAAATCATTTAATTTGATGATTATTTATGAACTAGATCACAAGCTTATGACAGTGGCTCTTAAGAAAGAGTTCCTGGCTGCCAAGCAGTTGTCACAGTTGTCCTCTGAGAGCATTAAATATGCATTTGCACAGGTAACTGTGACTTCTTCCATTAAGCCATGGTTTACAGTTTTCAGCTATTACTGCACTTTTTATGCAAAAACACGCTAATACTTCATAATTCTCCCCTAGATAATTCATCAGGAGTGCAGTGCCCTCTTGCTGAGGTGTGACAAAGGTCCTGCCTTGGTTGGATTTATGTTGCCAGTGTTGTCCTTCCTCCACCCAGTGCTCCTGCCCTGCTTATCTGAAAGCCTTTTCCCTCAAGCTGTGTTTGGGTCTTGGGGATGGAGACTTCTGCACTGGGGCAGGACCAATGCAAGTTGCTGATCTTTGTTGCCAGGTAAGGCAGCAAACCATGACCCTCCTGCTGTCCTTGCTGCTCCTGCCATCCCTGGAATGTTTTTCAAGGATTTTTTTTTACTGGGCTGATGCCAGAAGAGGGATCCTCCTGGTGCAACACTCCTTGTCCCCCTGTCAGGAAAGGATCCTGCAGCCCTGCACACTCACCCAGCTGCTCAGTGAGGATCAAGTAGCCACGATGCACAAGCAGAGTGTGAACATGAGGGGTTAAAGTTGAATGAAAAAGAGCCACAAGGGTTCCACTGCAGCTCTTGGGCAGGTTTGGCACCGTCACTTCGTGGCGTCACTTGACAGTTAAAGCAAATGCAAGTGATGTTGCAGAGAACAAATTAATTGGATTTGACAATAAGAGTGGGAAACAACTCCCTCTGTTTTGAGAGAGGAAAGTATTTAATTGTTTGCTTCTTGGCTTTCTCTTTAAAACCAGACACAGATTTCCAGTTCTTGTGTGGGAGTAGTTGTCTTTCTTAATAACAGTTTGCCTAAGTGAGTGTTTTAGGTACTACTGCTGTGGAACTTGTCACTCAGTATGAACTGGGGGGAAGTTGTTGGGTTCCTGTAATATTTAAGAATCCTGTATGAAATTTTCCCCCTAACCTGGGAAGCTGGGTGGATTTGAGGAGCAAGGGTGCCTGGGAAGTGCCTGCCTTCCTGCCTGTCTCCCACTACACAGCTTGGTACTGTTGTAGGTTTTACTTTTGCCTTCAACTGAGTTTGATACAGAAGCATCTGGTTCCCACAGAAAGTTTGGGAGATTTAATTGCACTTAAATCCAGTGGTTGTTCTTCTCTGGGACCACTTTGCAGTTGTTGGTTACAGAAATACACTGCTAATTTCCAGTACTTCTAGTAAGGTGGGCACACCCACTGCTGCTGTATCTTGTCCAGCTACAGCTCCCCAGGTCTGCTGTCACCTCTCCTACATCTGTAAAATCCTAAATGGACTCAGGATAAAATCCATTTGAAACCTAAAAATCCTCTTCATTTCCTTCTCTTATCAAGAGCCTCACCCTAACGTGCAAGCTTTTATGCAATTTGGTTTATTATGTGGGTCTACTAATATGGACCACAGCCCCAGTTTCCTCTGATGTTGAATATTAGCATTTATTAATTATATAGTGCAAAGAATGTGCTAAGCTTAGTGTAATTCTCTTAGTTACAGGTGATATAAAAGTCTGTTATTTTTGTGGCTTCATAAATGCAACACTTCTGGTGCTCCAGTTATCCACCTTTGACACGTGGAACTGCAATGCTTTGGCAGTTTTTGCTACAGGTGGGAAACTCAGTTGATGGATTTCTGGACGACTGTAGCTGAGTCCCTGTGCCTGTATGATAGACTGGAATGACACAGTTATGTGCATTTCTTGGGGATGAAGGATTAACAAATGATGGATTAGGCAAATTAATCTATGGCTTGTCAGGACTACATTACACAAGGTTCAATTTAGTTTGATGGATTAATTATTTATTATTTATTATTTGCTGTTGTGTGTCAGTAAGTGGCTCTTCCTAACATGATGATGTATGGGAGCAGCCCATGCCTGAGCTGCTGTATATAAAGGTCATCGTTTCCGTAATTAACCCCATTTTTCATGGACTTTTAATGCCGATACATTAATTTGTGCTGGTCTGGAACGTGACAAAGAAATGCATTTCCTTGAGATAGGTTTTCTTCAGCTGAAGGGCTCCAAACCATAGGAGCATGAGCACAGTCTTTTGGGATACAAGCACACATGTCCTTCAGCAAGGCTGCCTGTGGCTTAATTTCTCTGACCTGTGAATATTTGCAGGGAGAGAGGGAGGATTAGGTGCCTGCAGTGCCAGTTCTAAAGAGAGATATGAACTGTGGGACTTGAGGGTGATAGAGAAGCATAAACCCTGCAGTGAGGGGTGAGATCAGGACCAGAGCTGCTCTTGAATTTTTCTCTCTTTAGGGCCCCACTGAACTGCTGCAAACAGATCTTTGCAGTACAGCAATATCCAGGTCTTATGGGCTGCAGGGCTGTGCCTGGAGATACCAACAGCTATTTATCAGTGGCTTTTTTTAAGGTGTGATCCTATTTTCCACCCTCTGAGCTACCTGACTCTTCTCCTGCAGCCTGTTCATCCCTGCTGAGCTGGGTTTTCAGGATGTGTTTTGGGACAGCAGTTTCTTTGCAGGGGCACCTTCTTGGTTCCTGTCCAAGGCTTTAGAATCTGCTACTCCCATCTCACAGCCTGCCTCACAGCCAGAGAGGGAGCTTAGAAGTGAGGTCACTGGGCTGCTCCAGGTGGGAGCTATGCCCTTGCCTGGGTACCACTGTTCATATTCCCCAAACTTGCCAGGCAGCAGGAAAATGCCCTGTTTTTCCCCCTCCCGGTGCAGGAATTGGGGCCAGAATCTCCTGCAGAGCTGAGGCTGCATTTGCAGCCCCATCTCCCTGCAAGGGCAGGGAGGTGGCAGGGTCCTGCCTGCCTGGCTGCTCCACGAGGGCAGCAGCAGGTTTTGCTCTGAATTTCCCCGTCTTTGTGGCTTAAATCAGAGCCTTGCAGCTGGCAGAATGCCTGCTTAATGATACCACGGGCTAATCATTTACAGCAGAATGCAAAGGCAGAGGAGTGTGTTTTTAATCTTTATAAATGTATCTAGATAAGCCAGGAGACAGACTTATCTTTTGTGTTACAAGAATGGAGGGTAAAAAATCCACACCGAGGAACATTGCTGTACCATCCTTGGCCTTTTCTTCAGCCTTTGTCTTTCCCTCTGTATCTTGCGCTGTTGAATTAATGGGATATGAACTCTGAATACTTAAGTGATCTATTCATTTTAATTAGCTCCCTAATAGCTTCTGGACAGTGATCGAACATCACGTCGGGGACTGTGCTGTTTACCTCCCAAAGTGCAGGGCACTGTGAGGTGCCTGCTAGTGCAGGGTTCCTGCCCTGCCTGAGCTGCTGAGCAGCCCCTGGGACCTGAGGAGCTTTGGGCAGGTTGCACTGATGGAGGCTGTGAGTGCGAGGGGGTGGAGAAACACAGCTGCGTGTTGTGCTGACTGGAAGTGCTGCTTCCTCTTGGGAGGCTCCACATCCCCAGCACTGAGCACGGGTGGGATGTCTTGTCTGCCTGGGGCAGAGCAGCCCCGGAGCAAGGTTGGCTCTCGCCAATGGGATGGTCAGGACTGCAGGAATCACACCTGAGCTCCTCTGGTGGGTGGATGCAGAGGACAGCCAGTGCTCCTCACTGCCTGGCCACCTCGGTCTGCAACCCCTGAGACCCCGACTGGGGGGGTGCTCCCACCAGATGGGCCCGTCTGGATTCTGGCTGCATCCTCAGCAGGAAGCACACGGTGGGAGCTGTGGGTGTGGAGGGGAGGAATCCAGCCACACTCCCTGCTGTGCACACAGAGCTGTGAATGGGAGAGGAGTGGGGGAGCTCTGGAGCAGCCAAGGCTGGGGGCAGAGACATTCTCACCGTTCCAGTTTACCGAAGCTGTGAAGGATGTGATAGATGAATCACTTTTGCAGCAACCTTCCCTGCCTGAGATGTTCAGCCTCGCTGTACACAGCGTGTACTTGAGGAAAAGATAGAAGGGATGTTCTCTGAATCAGGGGAGAGTCTGACGCACAGAGACATTTTCAGGGGAATAATTTACATATGCATTCCCTTTCTAAAAATATCAGTCGCAGTGTTGCCTCTATTTTTGCATGCAAGGCTCTCTAGGCTGGTAGATGGATAGAACTGGGAATCTGCACTTCCATGGATCCAAATACCGAAGGACCATTGGGATGACAGCATGGGATGCCTCGTGCTTTGCTCAGGAGGAGAGCATGGAGTTGGCTAAGCTCCATATGGGGGTAAAAATGGATTTATTCAGGCTGGCAATGCCCCAGGTGTTATCCACACGTGGTCTCATGAGTGTGGCCTGATGGACAGGGGTGGAAGTCAGTCTTTACCTGATCCCTTCTGGAGAGGGAAGGTGGCATGGCTGAGCAGAAGGAAATGAGCCCTTCTGGGAGGAGCAGAGAAATATGTAGGAAAGTTTCATTTCCTTGGTTGATGGCTAAGAGAGGTGGTGACAAACAGCATGTAACACATGACAGTGATTGTCCTGGAGGCTGGTGGGTAGACATGGTCAGCTGAAGGGCCTTTTCCATCACTCCTGCTCATGTATCACTCCATCCCCACATCT